>NC_137114.1:13830232-14430232 GCF_949357685.1 Gobio gobio
GTGATGCCTTGAGGCCAACATGGGTCCCTTATGCCTCAACCAAGGTTGGTGAAGAAGTCTTGATGTTCTCCCTGAAGCTCATGCTGGGTAAGTGCACTTTCTTTGGACCTTCGACCTTGCAAATGTGGCTCTTCCTAGGGTGTTCCTTCTCTTTTGTAGACGATTGGTCCTACCAGAGGCCTTCATACTCCTATTTCCTGGGTGGCGTTATTAACATCGAGGCATCTGTGAAGCAGTACAATCATGTGCCTCTGCGTGTGTTTGTGGACAGCTGTGTGGCCACTCAGGTGCCTGACGTGAACTCCCTTCCGAGATATTCCTTCATTGAGAATCATGGGTAAGGTCATGGCTCTTGATGCTATAGGACTGTTTTGTTTGCTCTTTTTAAACATTCATGAGTTGCTCTTTGTGTTGACTTTGTCGTCAGGTGCTTTGTGGATGCCAAGGCTACAGCTTCCAGCTCCCGCTTCATGCCTCGGTCCCAGGTTGACAAGATCCAGTTCCAGCTGGAGGCATTCATGTTCCAGGAGAGCACCAGTCCTTCTGTATGTACCACAAGAGTTAATTCGACTTCTCTTCCCATCTGCTTTGGTTTTCTGACTTGTCTGTCATCCCTTGTAGATCTACATAACATGTGTTCTGAAGGCAACTATTGCTTCTGCACCCAGTGACGCTCAGCGCAAATCCTGTTCCTTTGCCAATGGGTACGTTGCACTTATTCTTTTTTTAAAAAGCTGACTTTGCTCATGTTGAAAGTGCTTTGTCTTGTTGCAGGTGGTTTGCTGCTGATGGAAATGACCAAGTTTGTGGTTGCTGTGACTCAACATGTGGTCCTGATGGTGGAATTGCTGCTTCTCCCTATGGAGGTCGGTAGCTCTTGCTTTAAGGTTGCTTTTGATGTTTTAAGTGCTCCTAACTTTGCTCTTTTTCTTCTCTCTAGGTGTTCAGTGGGAAGGCAAGGCCACACTTGGTCCTGTAATTGTTCAAGGGCAAAAGAAAGTTTCTCAATAAAACTGACATCAATCCTTGCTTGTATCTGACTTGTCACTTTGCTTTTGACCTGGAAAGAGTGCCTTATTCTGCAAATGTGGTGGAACTGACTGTACCTTTGCAAGTCCCATTTAGTCTGAAACCCTATGGCTGCATGCTATGTGACTTGCAGAGGTACAGAAGTTATTATTTTTCTCCGTCTGGAATTTAAACGCGGGGCTAGTTGTAACAGGTTAACTTTCCACACATGCCGGGATGATGAAACCTAATGTATTTACTAGTTGCCATATCAACATTATTTAGAGAAACTGCACCAATTAATAATTCTTTGGACGCTCTCACTGAACATTTAACATAACAGACGTACATTTCTTAAGTTTATTGAAAATAAGACCAAGTTGAGAGTTCTTTTAATGCTGCTCTAACCAGCAGAAGACACTAGACGGGTTTAAATCCCAGTTGCACAGGTGGGGCATGTTGTAACTGTTACAATGTGCCCCTATTAGAACTATGCTATTCTATTGAGGAAAGAATGACAGTCAATGTTCAGAAGAAATTAGTATATTTTTAATGATGCCATTATTTTATTTGAAAGTTAATTTGTATTTTGTCTTGTTGTTTTATTTGATTGTATCTGATAACATCAAGCTGTCATGTTAATGTGCCCCACCTATGGGGCAGGTTGTCATATTTCACTTTCTTTCGGGGTAAATCGAAAGCATACACCGTATTAATGATTAGCAATCAAGGTTTACTGAGTTTTACACGATTCTTTTGTAGTGTGGTTTTTGGTGAAGTTTATTCAAATAAATATGGTCACCTGTGTAGCTACATTCTTCTCTCACTGCTGTTTCCTGATGGTTTATAGAACAATTACTCCGAGTCGCCCTCTGTCGTTTCACAGAATAGTACAACGGCGAGTGCGTCAAGTATAAACGCCTCGTCCGTTTGGGGATTGACAAAGTGTGTGCGTGTTGGTTGAAAACCTTTGCTAGGGGAAAGAATTGTGTTTTGGTAGTTTTAGTGCATTTTGAATGTGAAATGATCTGCTGTGCCGAGCTGAAAGTTTGTTAGGAGAACTGTGTGAAGAGTTTTGAAAAAGTGACCTAAGTATTGAGAAATGGGTCCTAGCAATTGTATATAAAAAAAAAACACTGTAAATGGCAAGAGGCATCCTGCACAGGCAAAGCAACAAATTCATATTATTCAACATATCCTAGCTTTTTACAGAAAATATTCAGATGTAACCCCCTTTGTAATAATTAACATTTTCATAAGTAACTGATTACAGTTACATTTATTTTGTAATTAAAGTATATATGAGTAGACTGGTCCCCTCTGTCTAAGGAGTCGAGGGTCTGTCCACATAAACCTCTCTTGTCCACTTGTGGAACACTTCAAACTGGCGACAGGGATTGCCCCGAGGGGAAGTGCTTAGGGAGGTTTGTGAGTGTGTTGCTAAATTTGGAACTACAGACTACTCTTACTATTTCTGCCATATAAAGATATTGTAAAAGTAGTAATGCTAGTCTACAAGCAAAGCGGAATGCACCAAACATCTACCCAAAGTACTTTGGGCAAGCTCCAGTAGCAAACCTGAGCATGAACCTTTTTATTTGTCTTCAATATGACAAATCTGACTAATTGGAGTCAATATAGGCCTACATCACATGCGTATCATTTTGATGAGAATTTTCTGGTAGCATAAGCTCCCATTTGGGCAAGTCTGGAGAATCATGACTGTTCATGAAGAGGGAGGGATTATCGTTAATTAGCCAAAATCTGTAGAATACAAAAAGACCAAAGGGCATCATCTCAACAGTGTGACTAGCTGTTGAACAATGGCAGGAAGCTGGTGTGCTGTTCAATCGCTGGCACTTTGTGTGTGGTTTTGTGCTTTTTGTCATGCTGTTCCACAGTGGAGTAATTTGCCCCAGTTTCCTCAGCAGGTTCAACAACAAGCTAGTCAACAGTTTCCTCAGAAGGTTCAACAACAAGCTAGTCAACAGTTTCCTCAGAAGGTTCAACAGTTTCCTCTGAAGGTTCAACAACAAGCTAGTCAACAGTTTCCTCTGAAGGTTCAACAGCTAGCTAGTCAACAGTTTCCTCTGAAGGTTCAACAACAAGCTAGTCAACAGTTTCCTCTGAAGGTTCAACAGCTAGCTAGTCAACAGTTTCCTCAGAAGGTTCAACAACAAGCTAGTCAACAGTTTCCTCAGAAGGTTCAACAACAAGCTAGTCAACAGTTTCCTCAGAAGGTTCAACAACAAGCTAGTCAACAGTTTCCTCAGAAGGTTCAACAACAAGCTAGTCAACAGTTTCCTCAGCAGGTTCAACAACAAGCTAGTCAACAGTTTCCTCAGCAGGTTCAACAACAAGCTAGTCAACAGTTTCCTCAGCAGGTTCAACAACAAGCTAGTCAACAGTTTCCTCAGCAGGTTCAACAACAAGCTAGTCAACAGTTTCATCAGCAGGTTCAGTCTAAGCAGCCAGTGGCGCAGGCAGAGCCCCTTGACAAATGTGCTGTAGCTGATTATGAGCAGATCCAATGTGGCCCACCTGGTATCAGTGGTGCTGAGTGTGAAGCTATCAACTGCTGCTTTAACGGACAGCAGTGTTTCTATGGGAAGGCAGGTAAGAGTGAGTCAATGCAAAGGTGTTCATGTTAAACCACTCCTCAGTAATAACCTGCTCTTGTACCTTGTTCCAGTGACTGTCCAGTGTATAAGAGATGGTCAGTTTGTGGTAGTGGTGGCAAGAGATGTTACACTACCTCGCTTGAGCCTGGATTCAGTCCGTCTCCTGGGTGGAAACGACCCACCTTGCAGTCCTGTGGGATCCACACCTTCCTTTGCTATATACCAGTTCCCTGTCACTGCATGTGGCACAAGCATGATGGTGAGTAGCTGCTTGTGGTTCTGTTCTGCATGGCTTGGAATGGCCTGGATGCCAACAGTTACTATTTGCAGGAGGACGGTGGATATGTGGTGTATGAAAACCGAATGACCTCCTCGTATGAAGTGGGTGTCGGACCACTTGGTTCCATCACAAGGGACAGCCATTTTGAGTAGGCATTTTATTTTATTTAGAAAAAATATGAATCCTTGACAAAGGCTACAAGCTCACTATTTGTTGTCTAGGCTTCTCTTCCAGTGTAGGTACTCTGCTACTTCTGTGGAAGCTCTGGTTGTGGAGGTCAACACTGTTCCTGCACCTCCACCAGTAGCGGCTTCTGGACCCCTCAGGGTGGAGCTTAGACTGGCAAATGGTCAATGTGTCACCAAAGGCTGTGCAGAAGGTAAGTGTCTGTCCAAGTATGCATAAGTATTTTCTAAAACTCCAGGTTGCAGCAGTTTCTGGTTAAACGCTGGTTTTCTTCCTCAGGGGATGAGGCATACACGTCCTACTACGGTGATGCTGATTATCCCGTCACAAAAGTCCTGCGGGAGCCTGTGTATGTTGAGGTGCGCATTTTGGAGAGGACCGACCCCAACATTGTCCTAATGCTGGGACGTTGCTGGGCGACATCAACCCCCAGTCCACTCAGTCTACCCCAGTGGGACCTTCTGGTCGATGGGTGAGTAAGGCCAGTCTTTATCCATCTAGTGTGCTGTAAGGCACTTCTGACTGCCTCTTTACCTTTCAGATGCCCTTACCAGGATGACCGTTACCTGACCTCATTGGTTCCGGTGGCTGGATCTTCTGGTCTTCAGTTCCCAACCCACTACAAGCGCTTTGTTGTGAAGATGTTCACATTTGTGGATCCAGCATCACTGGCTCCTCTACAGGAAACCGTATGCTCTGCAGCCTTACCTGAATCCTTAATATTAGGTGTTGTTTTTCTTTCCGTGGCTTATCCCTTTCCCCCCTCTGTTAGATCTTCATCCACTGTAGTACAGCAGTGTGCCATCCCTCTTCTGGCTCCTGTGAGCAAAGCTGCACTAGGAAAAGTGAGTGCTTGTTGTAAACTGACTTCAGGAACCATGAGAATTTGGTTTTTAAATGCCTCACGATTCTACCACTTCTTTTCCAGGAAGAGATGCTAACGTCAAGACCATCTCTAGTGGGCAAACTGTGGTGTCTAGTGGAGAAGTTAACCTGGTCATGTGACTTTAGTAGTTTTATTAAACTTCTTAACTCAACTGTCTCTTTGGTATTGATCTTTCATGACTGTTCTCAGTTTGATTTATTGGGCTACACTACTAAACCAGAGTTCCCTTTTTTTGCTTCAAGGTTATGCTTGACTTGAACTAAACAAGCCAAGTTTCTGCCCAAACCTGACCTATTTGCCAAGTTCCAGTTGCTAACCTGGGTCCCTGTTCTTAATGGAATCTGTTTTGGTCTCTACTTGTGGCTTTATGGCTGGACTAACATAACTGCTTGTACTGATATTCAAGCATGCCAAGTCCCTCTGTTTTTTGCTAATGCTATTTGAAAGCCCCCCGAAGTCATGCAAGTACAGCATTGCATCTGCAATGAAATCAGTATCAACCTGCATTGTCCTTTTTAATCCCAAATTGTGACCAGCCTTTTTTCTTTAGGCTAGCCCCAATGTTTATTGAAAAGTAGACTGGTGCTTTAATAAAAGCTGGTTTAGTCCCTTAACTGGTGTATCACACCTGAGTTGCTGTCTGAGGGCCTGTTTACACCTGGTACTAAAGCGTTTATCAGTCCAATCACAAGTGGACTATGCTAAATACAGGTGTAAATGCGGTCTAAAATGTTTTAAACTTTTTTTGACTTTTAACCTTCACTCATGAAAGGGGTCTTTATAAACCGTTTCCAGAGTGTGACATTAACTGGTCTAAACCATGTCGCTTCTGTAGATTTGGACAAAATAAGCTACTTTGTTTAACTGTCTGTGCTTGTTGTTGCTGCACCATTAAAAACAGAACGTGGAAGGCAATTTGACTAGTATCCATGCTGTCAAGGAAATGCATCCCATTTGAATTATATTTAACTGGTTTGAAGAGCTAACTGTTGGTGTATTAGGTTTGTGAAATACACATTTCAAAATGGGGTCTACTATTATATTTGTCCATTTTAGTGTCCCATCATTAACTTAAGTCTTAGTCCTGTTAACTCTTCTTGCTCTTTGTATCACACATTTTTCCTAGAGACATTTTGGTGGAAAATTTGACAAAACGTAGGTCTGTGGCCAGTTGCATAAACTGCTGATGTTCAAGAATAAGAAGCTGAGGGCAAGTGGACAAAAATGAATGACTGTGTTTCAATTCACTTTTTCATGCCCTTCCCTCACTATCTTCCCTCTGTGTCGTTGATTTTGTAGCAGGAGATTTTTTGTAGGTATTGGGCTGTGTACCGAATTTCATACCTGTACGTGAAACGTAGCGGGAGGGGCACTTCGTTGAAATGTTGTAGGTGGCGCTATCGAGCCATTTTGCCATGCCTAATTCTGAAACTCATATGTAGATGTCTTCAGGCCAGGACTCTTATCAAACATCTGAAGTTTGGGGCAGATCGGACATTGTATGCCCGACTTACAACAGCTTCCTGTGTCATGGCGAACCATCGAACTTTGTGAGGCCGCCACTGACACGACCTTCAGGGAAAACATCACCAAGGCCTTTAGATTAGACTGTGCAAATATGACGTATCTTGATCTGATTAAATCTCTAGGAGAATCTCTGCAGAGAATCCAGTAGATGGCGATGACACTTTGCAAAGAAACACTACGTGCCTATAGACTAAACACGCAATATGCATGCGCATGATGTCACAGTTTTCACAAATTCATGTTTTTGTAGTTTACATGGAGACAATAATGGTCTCATTTTCAAAAACTTTGAAACCCTGTTTTTAAAAGTTTGCATTTTTAAGGCCCACAAAGCACTGTTGTTGTGTAAATGAACACAATGCATTTAAAGTTTCATTTGAAAATGGTGTCATGTAAATGTCCCCCTCAATTTGTCAGATAAGAGAGACATACAAATTGTGCAGAGCTGTGGGTCCCAGAGATGCATATAAACTCTACAGGTCCAGAGGAGAATCAAAGGCAATCAATTCAACTAAAAGGGGATGAGCCACCTTCATTCAAAGCTGTACAAAATGGCAAAGCCAAGCACTGGTGTGTGTTGTGGCATTTGTGTCAAAGTTTGCTAGGATGGAGCTTCTGAGAGGTGTGTTAGTGGTGGTTGTGATTGTTGTGTTTGATCTGCCTGATGCGTGGGGAAGTTTGATGCACAGTCAAAGTCCAAGAAGCATGGTGCAAAAATCAGATCCAGATTTCAGAAGTCCTGCCTTTTCTGCTCCAGAGCTCTGGAATCCTTTGCAAGCGGCTTCTCCATTTCAGAGTCCTTTGGGTCCTGCCTCCAGAGGCCTTGCACAGGAGCCTTTTGGCCTTCAGGAGAAGCAGCTGTTGCAGGGTCCAGTGAAGCCTTTGGATTGGAGGTATCCGGTCGTTCCCGAGGTGCAGAGCGAGTTGGCGGTGGACTTCCAGTTGAGGCAACCCGTGACTCCCAGCAGCGTAGCGGTTCAATGCGGAGAGAACCGGGTTCTTGTAGAAGTCCAGCAGGACTTGTTTAGCAATGGTCAGTTGATCCAGCCAACTGGTCTGTCTTTAGGTGGATGTCCTGTTGCTGGTCAGGACTCTGAGTCTAGGGTGCTCATCTTTGAGTATGAATTACAGGACTGCAACAGCGTGCAGATGGTAAGAACTCCTAAATCTTAATCGGTTGTTTGTTCAAATTGAGGATATCCAAAGTCCTCTTCAAGGACCGTCAGTTCACACTGCTGTTGTATTTGCCAGCTTTAAGTGTTTGTCCACCGTATTGCACAATGCACTTTCTCTCATTCATCATTCATGAGACACGCTTTCAAACCCTGACACGCAAGTGGTTGCCGCGGACGCGGTAACAGACAACAATACTGTAACTTGCTGGCGAATACACTCTTACACAAACTTATTTGAGGAAATCTGTTTATAATAGGCTTTTAGGTCTGAACAGCTCAGCTGTTTCACTAGCATCGTCGGCATCGGGAGTTAACGCAGTTTGAGCAGCGGCTCGCATTGATAGGGCTCTGCGTCTGTGTCTACAGATAATTCACCCTCCTCCAATTCAGGTGAAGGTAGGAGAAATGACCGCTCTGTTGCAAAGCTGGCGTCACTCCAGTCATTCTCCATCTTTGCGACTCACGAGTCAGACAGCTGTCAATCAACCCGTCACTTCGGGTCTCAGGTGCACGCCCTCCGCTTAGCCCCGCCCTCGGTTCGTCCCCTCTGTCTCCGCTGGGCTCTGCCCACTTTTCCAGCATTTTTCAAAATTTGCCAGTGGGTGGAGTTAAGCTCTGAGCAGGGGTTTAGTTACCCTTTAATACTGTACAATTATTATTTTTCTATTTATTATCATTATTATTACAACGTCCGAGTGACATTTAAGAGTAATGGTGATGCACTTTGTGTAACTTTGCCCCCTTATGACAGTGGTTAGAAAACTCTTAGAAAGCTCTAATTCATGACTCATTACTGGACTTTGTTTAGCCAGACCCATCTCTAGGGTCAAACTTACAACTTGGCTGTAAACACGCTAAGTGGCACTCATGGGGAGGCTTAAGATTAGATTGAACCATGAGGTACAGTTGACATCACCATGGGTCCAATTATCTTATTTTTGTGTTAATTAGACGCTGACCACTTATCACAAGAGATATTCCTGTGTATTGAAAAAAATAAAACACCAGGTTTATATTGCATCACTGGTCAGCATCTGATTGTTTACTTTTTTTTTTTTTATCTTTTTAACACATCAGGTTTAAAAACAATGTTTATAACAACACTGATCTCTAGTTCACCAAAATAAATAATACAATACTGTTTTGACTGAGTGAAAAGCATTTGTTTTTAAAAGTAGTATTAAAAATTCAGTGCATGACAGAGCAAGTTCTTATTAAAGCAATATGCATTAGTAAGCATGACTCTCCTAACGTGCTCTGAAGACTGAGCCACAGGCAAAAGCCACATAAGGTGGCTGCGGTGCTTCCAAATATGATACCTGAAGTGAATTCTGGGGCTCACATAGTGTGACAGTGTACCCCATTCTGAAGTAATCCTACCAAATCTCTTAGGGGGCAAATAGTAGTGCCCCAAATGTAGTTTGACCAGGGGTTTTTGACCAGTGGATGTCTTTTCAATCCACTCAGATAGTTCAGAGACTATTATTAAAGATTCCACTAGGTGGTGACAAATAATATAATTGGGTGAATTGTTGACATGTAGGATTAAGTTTGTGTGAGTGTTTGAATCAAATGTTTTTGTGCCTCATACTTTCTGTTTTGGAGATTTATTTGAGGACTGTATGTGTACTGGAAAAGGTGGATTTGTATCCGCACTGGTGTGTCGGCAAGAACACATTAAGACTCAATTGAAGCCGAGTTGGACTTTACTGATGATTCAGTTTGAATGGTTACAGTGAGTGGTCTGAAAATCAAAGAATAACAATAAATATTAGATATACATACTAAGTAACATTCACATAGGCAATAAACTGGTTACATTATTAAAGTTGTTGCAGTACTTAGTTAGTCCACAAGATGGCGTCTAGAGTACACATGTGAAGTGAGCCTTCGAGATCTAAGAAACTATGAAAATGCCATGGGTCTGAATTTGCATATCGCAACTCCGCCCCACCGCGTGGGTATAAAAGGCCGTTGCATTGCACTCTCGCATTATGTTTCTGCTTCGGAGCCGAGTGTTACTTGCCTTCCTGAGCTTCCTTACTCTTCAAGACGAGCGTCTCTCTAGAGTGTTGGTGTCACGGCATGTTCCAGCGAGTTCCGTATTCCTGTCTGATTTGTGCAGTGATCTAGCACAGCGTGTGTGTTCTCCCTGGGCGCTTCAGCATTCTGCAGAGCAAAACTCCTCTCTAAAAGAGCTGCACGTAGCACGTCTTTTTCAAGATGTCTCGCCCATGCTCCGTTTCTGGGTGAGGTCGGCTGGTTAGTCCATTTGACTGGCATGATCGCTATTTGGCATGCTTGGACCTTGTGCACACTGAGTGCACGTTCGTGGATGAGTCATGTTCCCACTGCGGGAACATGACCATCACAGTGTTGCGATCGAGACTCCGTGATCTCCGTACTTGAGGGAGAGTCCCCTCTACCACACCCCAATCTATTTCCTCCACGAGAGGGGATACTATGGCTGGTGGTCAGGGTGATCTGAGGGTGACGGTGTGGGCATTCCTCGGGCCACACCCCCTTCATGCACACTGTTGCCAGATGATGGTGCTGGTGTTTCCCGTCCTGGGTCAAGCGTTTCATTTGGCGCGCTGGCGGATATGTCTATCGCCGCATCACAAGGTGGGCTGGATTGCTCCGGAGATGATGATGATGATTCGGCTGTGCTGCCTCCCTCGGGAGTGCCAGCCTTGCCCGAGTCAGATCCGGAGCTCACAGCCATGCTTTGCCGGGCAGCTGAGAGCCTTGGGCTTGTGTGGAACTCTCCGCCATGTCCTGAGCACTCGAGGTTGGATGACTGGTATCTGGGGGCAGCCCGTGCCGAAGGTGCCAACCAACCCCCAGTGCCCTTCTTCCCAGAAGTGCATGAATAGGTGATTGCTCTGCAGCCACTTCCGCCTTCACTACCCTCGATGGTGGCGCGGTGAAAGGGTACACTGGGGTTCCACTGTTTTCCTATTTTCACGTAATACCTCAAACGCGGCCGGGCTTCGGGCCTTTTTTAGGCTTCTCCTTCGTTTTATATTTTAGACATTAATTAATTAATTAATTAAAAGAAACAATGAGATGTGCTGCTCTGGTGGAAACACCATGATACCGCGACTGTCAAGAAGGCTCGCTCGCACAGTGTTTAGAGTAAGGCGCTATGCAACTCGCATCGCCGCAGTAAAAGCAAGCCAACATGCAAACTGCCGCAAGTGAAACTGAAAATAGGTTAAGTCTTAAGGCCTGTACACACCGGGACGAATATCGCGCTCTTATCGCCAGCGGTTTTCGCCAGCGGTTTTCGTGACCTTTTTCGGCGCGTCTTAAGTGTTCACACCCAAGTGATTTTCACTGGCGACGCGCCGAGTGAACGTGCAAATTCAGTAGATAGCGCTACCGGTACACAAGGTGGTGCTGCGCTTCTGACACTCGCTTGTCACACAGAAGAAGAAGAGACAGTATTTACGTGCTTGCCAAAACCCATAAGACATATTATGTCTATGGCCAAAACCATTCACACACTTTTTGCTAACTGGCAAGCAGCATTAGCTGTTCATCTTCTTCTTAGTCTACTTACTACTTCTTCGTCGTATCAATGCGTGCTCGGCAAGACCGTTTTGTCCTTGAGCGCCACCAAGTTATGTTTTACTGTCACTTCAGCAGCTCCAGGCACATGAACAAAAGCGGCAATCTCATTGGTCGGACAGTTAACGCGCTGTGTCAAAATAAAAAAGCGAACCAGAGGCGTTTTTTTTTAAATGACGCTTTTACGCCTGCCGTTTTGCGCGTCGGTGTGCACACTCACATTGGTGCCCTTTGTTTAGTCACGAGGCGTTAAACATCGGCAATAAACACGCTAGAAAATAGTCCCGGTGTGAACAGGCATTTAGATCGTCAAAAACACAATCATCTTCATTAAAACTAATGAGACTAAATGCTCTATGCTTATGTTGCTGGTTCTCATATTGCGGTCTTTGATCTTGAATGAGCTGATGAATCAAATGCATGAAGCTCATATCTGTTGCTTCCGTTGACGTGAACTCCGTTAAATGTGCCTTTAGTGCGGGTATTGAAGATCGGATTTATATTCATTTTGCGGAGAGGTGTAAAGTAAGACAACCTGCATGTTTTTTTTTATTTTTATTTGTTTAGATTGTGTAGCCCGTTTCATTTGCGAGCAGCATCAGCCTGCCTCAGCTTGTCAAAAATGCCTTTTTTACTGTGGTGGTGGTGGTGGTGATAGTAGGCTAAACGTTTAAACTAACATTGTGATGCTTGTGTTTTATATCTATGGATTTTATTATCAGCAAGACAAGTCAAGTGGTGATTTGAGAGGCTAAATTGATCAAACGTGGTTAACTCACTGTTGGCTGCTGGCCGCTTGGTTGTCACTTTAAAAAACAAAA
Source organism: Gobio gobio (assembly GCF_949357685.1). Lineage (NCBI taxonomy): Eukaryota > Metazoa > Chordata > Actinopteri > Cypriniformes > Gobionidae > Gobio > Gobio gobio. The sequence continues at coordinate 13,842,310 of NC_137114.1, forward strand.
ACTTTAATTTAACAAAGAAAAAAAATCAAAATTAACTTAATAAATTAATTTTGCCCAACAGTTCTCGGCCGCTCAAAAAAGCAGACTGAGGCAATAAAACACATTCTGCCCCGCCGGCACAGAAGCCTCATCCTGCTCCCCGTCGAGGCCTCCCTCCTGCAGCTCCCGCCCCTTCCGCTTGCAGCCTTCACCCGGGCCGAAGCGCGGAGGACGCCGCAGAAAGGCAGGACCTCTGGACACATGTTTCTCTGAAACAACATGAAGGTGTGTATTTGCAAGCATGAAAATAAACGCATGCAGACAGAGCACTCGCTCACATAGCACGCCACACAAAAGTCAGTATATTTCTCTATTTGTATGTAGTTTGTGTTTTACACCGTTTCAGTGTTCTTTTATTATATAACAATCTTTCTATTTACTTTACTCCCTGAACTTTTTTGGACACATCTACATTGTCAGTAAATAAAATACAAAATACTGTTTTCTCTCAAAAACACCTAGAATAATATTTTAATAAATGGCTATAACTTGCTGAGGGATTGTTACATGTAGACAAAATTTAATCTGGAAGTCTAAAACAACCAAGTCTAACTTTCTAAAGGAAAAAGTCCAAACTTCATTAAGTTCTGTTTGAGTTCACAGTAAAAAACTAATTTTTGCTGCCGTTTTTCTTAAAATTCTATTAATTTAATCCATTCTCAGACTAAATAAAAAATTTAAAATTATATATGACACTTGATGCCAACTGCTAGAATGGGTGAGAAAAACAAAGAAAAGTAGAGGCAAGTCAGGCACCCCAAAAATGTTCTTTAAGGGTTAAAAACAAAAACAAGCTTGAAACTACTTAAATTTAAACACCACATCTTCACTTGCATGTATATCTTCCGGCGTCAAATAATTGTGGGTTATCTGCACCAGCGAAGGATACACCTCATGCACACTCCGTATTCCTGTGAAAGAAGGGCGCATTTGAAGGTCGCATTCACTCCGAATGACTTTACTCCGTCCTACTTACTTTTCTGAAATGAGATGACGCATGCAGCCTTCGAATGCAAGGCCTTTCGAAATGAGACACAGCTTACAGTGTCATTAGTCCTTTGCTAAGCCCCGCCCTCCTTAGTTACTGTTGCTACGCCTGACAAGCTTTCGTGCCTGGCCCGTCTATTACAGTATGTATGCGCCGGTGTCAGACATTCCCAAGGAGATAATTAGTCATTTTTGGCGAACAGGTGAAATATCTGAGCGAGCAAGACAAAAGTATGCATTCGAGGGATATATCCACGACATAATATGCAACCAATTAGAGAATAATTTCATAAAAATTGAAGCTAAAGCCTATAGGTTTACAGGCAAGGCAAGCAGCAGCCGCCTCATACGCTGACCATTCAAATGGAAAACACAAATTGAGGAACAGCTATGTTCATGCACAGCAGGGTAAGTGAAATTAGAAAATAATCGAATAATTATAAACCAAACAGCTTATTATCCATAAGTCTTGTGGAATAAACACAAGATATTAGCCTGACCAATGATAATAATAATCTATATATATATATATATATATATATATATATATATATATATATATATATATATATATATATATATATATATATATATATATATATATATAATTCTCCCACACTGCTTGATCCACAACAATCTGATGGGGTATTTTGCTCTGTAAAATTGTTTTGCCCAATAAGAATCTCCCAGTAAAGTTACACTGAATTATTTCTAACTAACACACAGTAGGATTTTTCGATTGCGGTAGGATGGATCGATCGATATAGCTATAATTTTACGCTACAGTAGAAAAATCTGACATGGTAAGACAAATCGACAGAACACCGTCATTTCTCCCCCCTCTGTCCAAACTTTTGCACAATCCATAAGCACAACGCTTCAGTATGTTTCCCTCGCTCGAAAGCTTGACAGACCTTCCGAGCCTAGTTACAGTTGCTAAGCCACGATTAGCCTGTGGCGGTTTTCGGGCATGGCTTAGCGAAGGATCAATTACAGGCAGTAACGGCCGATATAACAAACAGCACATAACGTAATATATAGACAAATAACAATATAAATCACCATCCAGATATATTACTCACACTATGAAAGTACTTAGACATATGCCACATTATGCTAGCGGGAACTGCCACGATGGTAAACAAACAAGCTTGTGGTAACTCAATAAAGTACACAAATCTGCTTTCAAACCATAGACCATAAAAAATATGGACGTCGCGACTTCATTCGCTTCCGCTGAAGTAAGTGAAGCCTCCGGAGGTACGAATATGGCGCTGACATCTTGCGCAGATTTGGGACGAGTCTGCGCAGTAGAGAGCAGGAGGTAGAGACGCAATATCAAAAGCCCGCCCACACTCTCAGATGAAGGACAATTCATTATGTTGGTGTGAAATAAAATGTAGGAAATGTAGAAATTAAAGCTAAAGCTTTAATCTCCTCCGGAAAATCCCGAAAAAAGTCAGTTAGTGCCTCAGTGACGACTTAACTCAGAGAAGCCGTCAATCTCAGCCGTCAATCATGACCTCACACCCCCCGTTTGTATAGCATCAAATAACTAACTAAAACCAAACTTATTTAAAGAACGAACAATTGAAATGAAATCATTGTGATAAAAACTGCCTAAAATGACAGGAACCAACTTTGGAAAAAAATTATATGAAGTGTAATTTAATTATTTAGTTTATCTCGCGTCCATTAGAATCCACGGAGGGGTGGGGGGTTATGTCCTATACTGGGACCAACCACTAGGGGTGATCGAGGCGCATAGGCTTCAGTTATTTACAGGAGTGCTGCAGGCTTGTTTCAAACACATCGAAATGATCACAGGATAATACGTAATAAACAACTTCATTCATGTCATGAACTAGCTCTTTTTTTTAAAACTGTTTTCTGAGGTCAACTTATGACGTTTGTGTTTTTTTTACATTCAAAAACATCATAATGAATAAATAATAGGTTATTTTCTACCCTGGTTTTGAGGCTCTCTCCTGCACACTCGGATTTTATGGGCGTGCCGCACTGAAGACTTGGAGGTAAACGCCCACGGCTAGGATTGGATAAGATTTGCATATTTAATGAGCTTCAGCTCCCCGCGACAGAGCCATAGAAAAAGAGAGTTGCGACACTCTTTCGCCACGCGGTCATGTGGTTCATGGAGCTCTCAATAGTTCCAAACAACTCCGCGCTGTCAATCTGTTTGAATAGGATTAAGCAGAACAGACAGCAGTTTCACTAAATTTATTTGGGTCATGTGAGTGCATGATTTTACAGCGTTGAGTGTTGTTGCCTATCACGGGCATTTCTGTTGAAAATAATGACCAGTCATATGTTTAATTTACCAGGAATGAGAATCCATATCGATTAAAACTGAATGAATTTTAGTGCAAGTTTACGTTTTACACAAATCTTCCCATTATCTACAAATCCTCTCATCATAACAAACAAAGCACAGAGATGATTTAAATAAAGATTTATTGTGAAGTTTAGTCAGAAGTTTGTTTTTCATGAGACTTTGTGATTGTCCCTACAATTAGCCTATATATTTAACACTTCAGTACAAATAAAGTAACAAAAATAGATATTTTAATGTTATAATAGTGATTTGATGATCTATAAAAATTCATAAAAAAACAAAAAGAGAGAAAAAAATGGCTTATGAGCCAATCAGTGTTCCTCTTCCGCCATCTACTGGTTAGTGGGTAATTTCTTTTATAATTTAAATGTTAACGTCCGAATGTTATTTTATGTCTCACATAAGCATACACAACAGGTAAATATAAATTAAGGATTCTAGCATATACAGAATTTAACCCAAGAAAGAAGTTTTAAATAGTGTTAAAAAACAGGGCAATTTAATTTAACTCTGTTATCCAGGCCGCTATACGTTATTCCTTGAATGGGCTGACTTCATAGAAACGCATTTGACAGAAAGATCTCGGAGACACTAAAAACTGTTGAAATATGACGATAGCATCTGGATATAGTAGCTGTTGCAGTGCTGCTCACGTTATCTAACTGCAGTTAGAGTCAAACGATCTATTATAACAATAAACATTAACCCTTTGACACGTACGATCACACCCGTGTGATCAAGCTTGGCTGGTCCCTGGAGCGTACGATCACACTGGTGTGATTAGAACGCTCATGATCAACTGCCAAATTCAAAATTTCAAATCTGCTTTAGCGCGCTGACTGGCGCTGAGCCAAAGACTGAGTGAGTGAGAGACTGACTGCGCTTGGTGTCTTTTAATGTTTATTTTAGGTTTCATACACTTCAAATTACATTACACAACCACAAAATATCAGCAAAAACTAAATATAGTTTGTAATTGCATACTACTATATATATAACAGCAAGATATCAGTGTTGTAAACATATAATGGCCCGTGATAACATTACCGATCAAATAACACAATCATTTTCTACCCTTTGACATGTGCGATCAGTCTAGGCTGTTCCCTCACGTAATGTCACGTATATCAGGAGAAGTGGGTGATCTTGTGTGTAAATCCAGCAGGCTTGGGCTCCCTGGTACTGTTGTAAACACATAATCGCGGTACGAGCACTCATAAGTCATGACGTTAGCTCGCTATAACATTACAGATCAAACAACACGATCATTTTCTACCCTTTGACGTGTGCGATCAGTCTAGGCTGTTCCCTCACGTAATGTCACATATATCAGGAGAAGTGGGTGATCTTGTGTGTAAATCCAGCAGGCTTCGGCTCCCTGGTACATTACTGTTGTAAACACATAATGGCGGCGCCCCGCCCACAGCTCGTGATAACTTACCGATCAACTAACATATATATTTTTAATAAGTATATAAACCATAAAGAGTTCACTTGCATGCATTTAATTTAGTTAACAAGTTTGAAAATATTTTGTACAAAAACAATAAAACAATTGAACAGTCATGCATTGCAAGCATTTTTTCCCGCTGACAAGTTGTCACTGTTGACGTCACTGTTACCTCACACTCGCGTTGGTACCAGCTTCAGACACAATTTTAATACAATTTACCAGATTCTAACTACTTCAGAGAAAATGGCAGAAAATGTATTTAAAAGAAGACAACTGACAAGTGAGGAAATAGGAGATTTTTTTTAATTCTGATGAGGAGAATTTTGACAGTGAGGCAGAGAGTGACAGTGATGAAGACCTTCCCCCGAACCTTGAAGCTCTTGAAAACACTGAGGGTGAAGATGAGACTTCTTCCACAACGCCAGGACATATTTTACCTTCAGCAGCTGAGGTAAACTCGTCATCCTGGAAGGTAACCAACCTTTTTAATCCTCCTGGCCCAGGCATTTTTGACGACCAACAGTGTGGTGTGCAAAATCCACCAGAATCCCCCAGTGAGGTCAATTGTTTTAAATTGTTCTTCACTGAAGAAGTTGTCGGAGAAATTGTGGAGGAAACAAACCGCTATGCCTCTGACTTGAAAGAAAAAGAAGTGAGGGGAAAAATGGATAAATGGGTTCCAACAAATATCCCTGAAATGTACACATTTTTAGTGGCAGTTCTCCTAATGGGGGTGATCAAAAAGCCATCTCTTCAGGATTACTGGAGCACAGACCCCATGCTCTTGACACCATTTTTCGGGTCTTTGTTTTCACAGGACCGCTTCCTTCTGCTCCTCCGCTGTCTTCACTTTGCGAACAATGCAACAGCAGTTCTCAATGACCCACTGAAAAAAATCAGAAATATTTTTACTACTCACCTCCTCCTTTCGTCGCATTTTTGTGCCATACAGGGATCTGTGTGTTGATGAATCTCTGATGAAGTGGAAAGGCAGGCTAGCATTTCGTCAGTACATTCCATCTAAACGGCACAGATTTGGGGTCAAGTTTTTTGTTTTGTGTGATGTGCTCACTGGCTATGTGCAGGACATGATCATTTACTCCGGATCTACCAGTGACATACAGCACTTCGAAGGACTTGGGATTTCTGGGTCTGTTGTAATGACACTACTGGCACCTTACCTCAGAAAGGGTCGTATCCTTTACGTGGATAACTGGTACAGTAGTCCCACACTTTTCCAGCACCTCTTGTCTCTTGACACTGGAGCTTGTGGGACGGTGCGTGCAAACCGGAAAGGGATGCCAACATTCCCCTGCAAGATGACAAAGGGTGAGGTGGAATGTAAGGAAAATGGATTGCAGTTGGCAGTCAAATGGCATGATAAAAGAGATGTGCATGTCCTTACCACAGTCCACCCAACTGGTATGGCAGCCACAGGGAAGCTGGATCACATCACTGGGCAAGCAAAGATGAAGCCAGTCTGTGTGCTGGAGTACAATAAAAAGATGGGGGCAGTTGACAAAGCAGACATGATGACTGGTTTTCTTGAGTGCACCAGAAAGTCTACCAAGTGGTACAAGAAGGTCTTCTTTCACCTACTAGACACGGTTTTACTTAACAGCCACATCGTCTACAGGCAAATAACTGGTAAGATATTTCTATAAATCAAATAATATAAACAAGATAAAAAGTGATTACATTTTCAATTAATGTAAACATAAGTGTTATAAAGGGTATGCATGGATGATTTGGTATGCACCTCGGTTTTGAAGTCACGGTTCGGTACAGCAGGGGAGAGAACTACATTTAAAATAGCTTCTTTTTTAATCAAACAGTGGTTTACTGAACAAATTGTGTCAGTCCTTAAATTAATTCAATTATAACTAAAAGATTTTTAAAAAATTCTCTTCCAATGCAATTTTTATTATTTGCTAATAAGTTATACCACACTCAGATAGGCATACATTATGCATGTTACTGGCCATTGTTTTAATCTACTCGCATCAAATTCAAAATACATTTTTATGGCCGTACAAGATATTATTCAGCACCGTGATGAACATCGCAATGCCTACGCTGTCGTCACGTTGTTCTCGCGTCTGGATGAAGATGAGGAGCAGAGACTGCACAGCGAGTTGTGTTGACAGTGTTTAGTGATTTGGAGAAGAGAAAACTTCAGAATAATGTCACGGAGTTCATTCATGGTTAAATTGTGTGAACAACGCACAGCATCCATATACATCCACGCACATGCACACTTTGGTCAGAGCGGCAATATTGCGATTAAGGTGTTTACTTGCCTTTTTAATGCGATTAAAATTGGCGTACGTGTGTTCATGTGATTATGAGCTTAATCACATTTTAATCGATTTCACTCCAGCTGACAGTGATGTCACATGCATACCCTCTATTAACAAATTTACAATAATAAACAGACCACACTGTCACATACAATTCTATTCTCTTCCTTACGCCCTATTGATGTGTTCTACTGTGAGTAGGAAAGGAAATCACCTCCCTGCAGTTCAGGACTAACCTGATGAGAGGGCTGCTGGAGGAGTACAGCACACCGCGGTGTCCAGCCAAAGGAGGGCGACCTGCCTTAGACACTCCTCTGCGCCTTACAGCCAGGCATTTTCTCTCTGAAGTCCCTCAGACCACTTCCCAGGGCAGCAGGACCAGGCGGCACTGCAAGGTCTGCCTCTCCAGCACACGGAAGAGCAAGCAGAGGCGTCTCACCAAGCACATGTGTGTGCCGTGCAACACTCCCTTGTGTGCGGTCCCTTGCTTTGAGGAGTACCACACACTGAAGAAATATTAAATGTGTATAAAGTCAGAGTTTATTTATTTATTTACGTTTATTAATTGTAATTATATTTGTAATTTATTTAGTATAAACATATGTATATAGTTTGTTTTAAAGATTTTTTTTTACCAGAGCATATTTATTGTTTTGTTTATAATACTATTTTGATTGTTGTTCATTGTAATCATATTTATAATTTTTGTAATTTTATTAGAAAGTGTGTATATATGTATAATAGTTTAAACAAAAAACATTTAGCTTAAATTGAATATTTAATAAAACATGAATGAAATGTGTAAATTTTGCAATTTCTTTTTAACAAATGACATGCGTTTGAATTATACTAAACTTATACAACACATTTCTCACTAGTAAAGCAGAGAAAAGGTACATGGTATTTGACATCATGTAAACTATATATATATATATATATGCAAGCTAATAGTGAGGCGTGACCATATAGCTTTTCTCTGCTTTGCTAGTGAGATATAAAACTCAGTAACAATATTAACACTAAAACATAAATAATATATAATTTATTCATGTTACGTATCAAGTCAACTGAACCCTAATAACTTTACCGAATGCACGGAGCATATTTGCAATGTGCAAAACGACAAACATGACATTTGAACGTCCACATTATTGAGTACTGTTCGTTTTACAAGAGAATTTTTAAAACATCTTTATTCATATTTATTGCATGCTTGTAAATAATTATATGTGCTCCAAAATAGGAAATGAAAACTAAAATATACTCACCAATTGTCACGCGGATGTTGTGAGGGAGATGCAAAATGCCGTGTGCAAGCGAAATTCAAAGCAGTGGGAAAAAATAGCAACATAAACATGTCAACCATAGTGTGTACACGCTAACAAATAATGTGAGAGGTTTTGAATTAAAAAAATAAAGCAAAACATTCATAGAGTGCTCACCTGCACGCGGTCATCCACCATGAGCGCCATTGTGACTGCAAAAACTCACGTGTCAAGGTTGATGTGTTACCATGGAAATTAGAACGCATGTCATTGCATAATAACAGTCGCAAAAAAAAACTCACACCAGGCTGCCAGTCTGAATATTTAGAACGTACGTGCGAAAGGGTTAACTAACTATAAGTAACACGCTTCATAAAATACCACTTCTTTTAATATTCCTGAGAGGTCAACAAATGCCATAAAATCTCAAAATTTGCAGTAATTTTATCAATTTGCCAGCTAGTGTGCTTGCGATAAATTAATGGGGTTCAATGCTGGAACTATTGGTCACTCCATGACACGCTTTACTTCCGCATTCCTCAGTTCCCATGGAAGTCTATGGGAGTGTCGTAACTCTGTTTTTCAACGGCTCTGCCCCGCGAGTACACCGTGAGGGATTGTTTTGAAGCATGTAGGAAAACGGCCACCAGAATACTTCGTCCCACAGGGCTCGCAAAACGTCTTTATCAAACAAACACAATGATTTATCTCTCATCCACCCGCGATTGATTGGAATGTTATTTTTTTATTACTTGGCCTGCCGCCGCACGCGCGCCAATACGTTGCAGACTGCATGATCAAAACTGAGCAAGCCAAGCAAGAGGTGACAGTGGCAAGGAAACCAAAACCCCATCAGGTGACCTAATGGAGAAAAATAAACCTTGGGAGAAACCAGGCTCAGTCGGGGTCCACTACTGAAGGAAAAAAGGAGATATTAATCTCCTGCCTTGGAGCATTCAGCTCGTCTTCTGCTGACTGCTAGGCATTGACTAGCAAAAAAAGACGAGTAAAAAAGACATCTGTTCCTGAACTGAATGTAAAAACTAACACTTGAGTAGACCTATTGAAATGGTCAGTTACAAATTCCTATACCTCTTTAAACAGCCTCTGCTTCTCGTCTTCAGGGATCTCATTGTTCCTGTTGCTACTTGCAGCTGCTCTTGTGCTTGAAATTAGCTCTGGGCCCTGAACGCAGACAGTTCAACAGTGATTTTATATGAATAAAATACTAGGGCATTAACAAGTAAATGAAATGCATTACTGAATGTTTCTGATGTGTATCCAGCATTTTCCTTTCTTGGTAGGAAACAGTTCTTATCCAAACAGTAACAATATATAATATTTTTTTTTTTTTGTGGTCTACAATTTAAATTTAAATGTAAGATTTTAATCTGAAAAGCCAGTTCCCTATTTTGAACACTGAGTTATAACTGTAAAAACACATTTCAATATTCATTGTATTAAAGTACTCACAAGGCCATCTCTGAGAGATGATGTTGGTGACACCTGTAGTTGTGATGTCCGTAACGTTCTTGAGATGGACCATAATCCAGGGGTAGCAGAATAAAACGCCAGTTACTTTGCAGACTGCTAGACTGCGAAAATCCCCATTTATACGATTTCCCGCCCTTTGTAGATACTTTGGCCCGGTTTCACAGACAAGGCTTAAGCCTAGTCCCAGACTAAACTGCATGTTTGAGCTGTTTCAATTGAAAGCAACTTGCACTGACATAACTTAAAATACGTCAGTGCCATTGTTTTGTCTTAAGATGCACACCAGTAATGTTTTTTTCTAAGGCACGTTTAAAAAAGCTACTTAAATGTCCTAATTAAACGGCCTAATCCTGGCTTAATCTAAACCTTGTCTGTGAAACCGGGGCTAAATGTTTAAATTTGATCTTGTGATGCTAACTCTTTAATTGCCCATTTATCCTGATTGCTATGACGACTAGGGTTGGGTACCGAACTCGGTACTTTTAAGGGCACCGACTGAATTACGTCAGTACTACTGAGTACCGATTCACATTAATAATATATAATACAATAATAATCTGTACCAAATTTTAGTACTGCTGATTGTCATGGTTCATTAATTCATCATCTCATTCTCTGTGTTTGTGTGGTTGTGTTGGAGGCGTGGTTTCTGATTGCTCATTCACTCTGATCGTTTCCACCTGCTGCACTCATTATCTGGCGTATAAACGTGTCTCTCACTCAGTCTTGTGGTCAGATCGTTGCAGTTTGTACCGTGGTTCCTGTCTGTCCGTGTGCTTCTCCTGGGATTGTACTCTTCGTTCCGGATTCCTGGATTCCGCTGGTTTGGTGTGCCCATTGCTTCCCTGCGTCACGGTGATCTGTGGTTCTTCATCCTGCCACCCTGCCTTCTTCGGACTCGACCTGTTCTCCTGTGTGCAACGAATCTTCTCTGTGCTTTTGCAACTGTGACTCTGAGAGTAATAAATTACTGTTTTGAACTTGCTATTGGATCTTCTGCTTTTTCTTGTCACCAGACATAACAGTGATAGAGACTAGTGTCTGTAAATATTAAAATCCAAATTGACTATAAATAGGAATCCTGTGCTAATGAATGGCGCAGATGCGCGGTTTAATTTACCACACACACAGTGACACTCTCTCAGAATCGTGTGTGACGGTCGTATGTTTCCATCTTTGCCATCTCATATGAGGACATGAACGCACGGACATCATCTCCAGAGCTACCGAGAGTCACTTTATGAGCATTTCACCGTTTCATTTGAGAAAAACTACCATCATATCATAAACACACAGAAACTCAAAGGTCTTCACGGCAACCCGTCAAAATAAAAGTTTGGTTTAACTTGACAAATACCTTACTGTTGTGCAGTAGAATTTAGATATGTCTCAATAATACTAATGTAATTAATTATCAAAACTATTTTTCTTCATATTTTAATTTTAACTGCATAAAGCTCAGTTGTGCAGCACTTTGTTTGACAAATAAAGTTTAATTAAACTTGTGTCTTCATTTGATTACCAGAAAATACACAACACATAATTTGTGGAAACTTTTCATAGAAATCAAAATTAAAAATTGTTTTAATTTAAATTGTTTTAATTAAAAAGAAAAAATATGATTTTTATATAATATATAATATGGTTGTTTTTATGAATTAAATTAAGTACCTAGTAGGCTACTATTTACTAGTAAATATTACAGTATACAAACATCACAGACAATGGCAGACAGCGACATTATCTGGCATAATGTCAATAACACTTCTATAAATGACCAGTTTCTTTACAGTTATTGATGTAATCTAAACCTAAAGTACCAAAAAAAGGTACCGTTGGGTACCGGTACCGAATTTCAGGTAAAATGTGAACGGTACCCAACCCTAATGATGACTGAATGGTATTTATCTCAATGACACGATTTAATTGATCTGCATTGAGGTAACATTCGCCATGATGTTGTTCAAGGTTTTGAAACACATCGCTTTTGTAACACAAAATGGTTCTTTTAGGCATTTTGCATATATGATAGCTCAAGATGATACTTAGTTAGAATTGTCTCAAAATTTTCGAGTTGATGGATTTGAATATGTGATTTTTGTTACAACCATGAAAACAAAATGTTTCGGTTGTGAAAAAGTAGGACATTTAATTCGAAATGTTCCTGATAAATTGAAAGTAAATGAAGCTATTGGAGAAGGCATTGTTAATTCAGCTCCCAGTACGAACGAAGCAACCGAGGCCGATCTGGTGAACTTGGGATCGCCGAGGGTGAGCCGGGCTCAGGCGGAGTCAGTCATGGGGAAGGCGCTCCCCAGTAAGGGACCGGACGCCGCTGGCTTTGGATGTATCAGCCTCAACGTCTCGAGAGCACTCAGGTACGACACACACTGTAACAAATATTAGCGATAGCAAAAGTAATTCAGTGAATGGGGTACAGTTTTCTTGGAACCCGGACAAAAAACAGCTATGTGGTGTTACAGAGAATATTGATTTGCCGAGTGTATGTGAGGTGGATTGTGTTGATACAGAGATACAGAGCCTCAGAAAAGGAAAAAGTGTGATAAATCGCAGGATGCAAAAGCTTCCAAAAAATAATTTGAAAAGATCAGGAGGTAGAAAGTGACAGTGAACTGTCTGACTCCAATGTGGTACTCCCTCCGAGCGATTTTTCTAGTAGGAGCTATGATTTTGAAGATATAAAGCTGTTTCTCTTCTTCAAGAGAGGTGTTAGTGTTCAAGGATATTTACCTGATATCAAGCAGTTTATTGAAAAAACAAGAAGCCTAATGGCAGAGGGCTGCTTTACTAATAAAGAAGTCTATTGTCTGGAGAAGATTGTAAGGAACTTAGACAGGGAGTTAAATAATGATCTTTAAGAAACTAAGAGATAAGAGTTCTAATGATATGTTGTGTGTTGGAGGGCAGTATTTATTTCTGTTTAGTTTTGCCATGAGTGAAGTATGCTTCTGGCTACCTTGAATGTAAATGGTGCCAGAGACATTAGGAAAAGAGCCATGTAGAATGAAGTAATTAAACAGCAGAACCTTTATGTTGCTGCAAGAAACACAAAATTATGGAAAAATGCTGCTGATTTGACAAGTGCATGAGTTGCCGTTTTGTTTGCAAAATGTTTTAGTCAAATTTTATTATTTTGATGAAATTGTCAAAGGCAGACTTTTAAAAGTGAGAGTGTCAAATATCTGTCTGTTTATTTAATCTTTCAGTTGTGTTTAGATTCTGACTTTCTTTTTTACTTGTCTTAGTTTCCCGCCACTTGTCAGTTTCCTGTTCAGCTGTGTTTAGTTAATTCTCTTGTTTCTGTCTGCTATTTGAGTTCCTCTTGTTCACTCAGTCTTTGTCTAGTCACTGTTATGTTGGGGTGTTTTCCCCTGCCTTTCTGTTTGTTCCCGAGTGTCATTATTAAAGTTTCAGTTTGTATTTTGGTCTTCTGAGTCTTCAGCCTGTTCCTGGTTCACCAACTGTTACAGATGACTAGACCACAAAACATCGCTGCTGCCGTGCAGATGCTCTGTTTAGAGCAAGTGACTCTTTCCCTCAAGACTCACACCTGTGTGTTCATCGATCTGGCATGCCTCACCAACTTCCCAGACCATTTGCTGTGCACCTTTTACTGAGCCAGCTTGAATGCGGAGACTAAGGCACACCTGCCTGGTGTGGGACCTTGAGTGGCTTCGCAGAGTTTGTCGAGTGGGTGCTGGGGAGACCAGCTGTGGTTCCCCTTACACAATCAGCCTTGCCGTGGGCAAGCTCACCAGTCCCACTGCGACTCCAGCAACACCAGAGCAGCAAAAGTGGCTTCTAGTGCTGACATGAGTGGAACACCATAAGGCAACTAAAAATGGCATTGATAGGTAAACGTTAAGTGATTGTATTGTGTTGACATAGCACTGTATGATATTACAAATATAAAATACTTACTGTTATATACTGTTATATAAATACTGTTGTTATTCTATATGAAAATAACAAGCACGCAAGGAACAGAGAAATAATAAGGTAGATAAGGTAAATTGTACAAGAGAAATCATGTCTGTACACACAAGACTGTAGAAGATGCACCTGTGTTTTCTCTCTAATGAAGAAGCATCAATTAGGCTACTGAGAAGTACACATGCTAAACCAAAATGGGTGTTTACCAATCAGTGGCCAATTTCAAACTACAATACAGTAGTTGTTTTCCAACAATTTTTCAACAGACTTGCTAAACTCATCAAGGCCCACCCCTAAACCAAGCCCCCAGTGGATTAGAGCAAATTGGGTAGTGTGGTTGAAAATACCCCACTGATTGGGAAACACCCACTAGTGTTCTGCAGAGATACACACCTGCATGATCTTTTGCTCATCAACTACAAATCACTGTTAGTTCAATGTCACTGTCTCCACCCATATATGCTGTTGACTTTCATCACAATTTCAATGCTGATGCAACACAATTTAAACACTGAAATGTCAATCTCAACCAAAATGACGGTTTGGATCAAAACTCAACATTGTATCAATGTTACCATGCTGTCTGGGTTACATTTTAACCAGTGATGGGAATAACGGCGTTATAGATAAACGGCATTACTAACGGAATAATTTTTTTCAGTAACGAGTTATCAAACGAATTACTGTTTCTCCCGTTACAACGCCGTTAGCGTTACTGAGGAAAAAAACGCGGCGTTACTATAATTGAGCTCACTGAAGCGGTTTTCATCCGAACAGGCTCTCTGTCAGTCGGACCTGCAACGTTTGTGTGTCTGTGTGTGTGTGTGCGTGCACACCATGCGCGTTGGGGGGTGGGTGGGTGGGGTGGTACACATAACTGATGATGATTGGTGGGTGGGAGACAAGGTTGAGGTTGATAGGTTGAGTTCACACACACACACACACACACACACACACACACACACACACACACACACACACACACACACACACACACACACACACACACACACACACACACACACACACACACACACACACACACACGCATATGCACAGTCACACACTCCATGTCCAACGACTTCAAAGGTAGCTTTCGCAAACTGGAAGTATAAGCACTACTTTTCCCTCGTTGAGGTGAAAGGTAAGAATGTTTATGCGCATCTTATGCCCAGGAAGAAAGAGTCTCTCCACGTCGGTGGCAAGTAATTCTAATCTAATGAAGCCTCACATCATCACATGCCGCCATAAAATTAGTGGCTAAAAACCCAGGTGATAACATGAGCAGTAGTATAGTACTGATAATATTTACACTATATTTACACTATAGTAGGCCTACTGATAATATTTACAATAATGTATTGAATTTGATAGGTGTATCTCACATTGTCCCACAGCAACATTACAATAGTGTACATTAATGTACAATGTTTTGTAACAATAATTTACTCTATTTAGAGTCCAATTCATTCATTTAACATATTTAAAATTGGAGGCATCCAAGTAAAACAAAAAAAAAGTAAAGTTACTTTCCCTGGTAATTAGTTACTTTTATAATGATGTAACTCAGTTACTAACTCAGTTACTATTTGTAAGAAGTAACTAGTAACTATAACTAATTACTTTTTTAAAGTAACGTGCCCAACACTGATTTTAACCGAATAAAAAGGTACTCACCTTTATTATTCTTTTAAATTATGTTTTCTACAAATAAACAGCTCAAAATGTATCTGTTAAATGTTAATTTTCGACATTGAAATCAAGTCATGCGCTCTGTACAGAACACCGTTACCGCTCATCATCTTCCGTACACGTGTGGAGGACGTACTTTTCCACACTTTTCTCAAATACTATTGGTCCAAAAGACATCTCTCAAAGTTTCTTTCTGATGATTAATTAACTAATATTGATTCTCACAATTCAAACATCTTGATATGACTGCAGATTCTGACTGCAATGTTTATATGTACCCTAAACATATGGTTTATGCTCCTTCACGTCTCCTTCAGAGGAAGAGTTTTTATATAAACTGAAAGACAGTGTGATTCTGTGTTCCTCAGGAGCTGGAAGAGGTTTGAGTGTGTATGACTGTGATGGACTGATTTCGTCTGGAGAGTCAGAGGTCAACTCTGAACAGAGATCCAGAGACACACAGGACTCACTTTACTCTGTTACACCGAGGAGAGTGTGTGTGACAGTCATGGATCAACCGATCAAACCTGCACAGTCTCTGGGTTCCGACTGTAACGCTGGAGAACAGCAGATGATGAAGATGACGAGATTGTTGATGCTCAACCTGGTGAAACATCTAAAGGCGTTGTATTTGGATTCAGTTCATAACAAAAAGAAACTCTCCATCATTGATCGGGTTTGTTCTGTTTCTGCCTCTAGAGGACGCTGTGGTGGGGAAAGAGTTGACAGTCAAGATCCCGTTCCTGAACCCGCTGTCACAAGTGTTGAAGAACGTTTTGTTCCGTTTATAGGGATTGGGAATGCAGAGCGTCAGAAAGATCCCGTGCAGGTACGTTTTTCAGTGTTTAACAGCAGTTTAATTTCAGCTGTGACGTGTTCATGCACTTTAGATGTGTTTAGAAACATAGATTGTGCTGCATTAAATATGATATTTAAAGAGTGAACATCTTCCAGAGAGTTGATATTGTCTTTCTGTCTGTCAGTGATGTGGAGAAGCTTCCGGCGGTTTGTTCCCACTGTCTCCGGCTCTCAGAAGCTCCTGGCATCGATGGACTGCCGTCAGCTCACTCAGGTGCACGGATTCACTGATATCGTATTGAAACACTGGCATTGTGAAGCCTTCAGATGCTCTCGCTTCTCTTGAAGAATATTTACTAGATTGAAGAGTCACCTACACTGAATAATAAGTCAGTACCGATTCAAGTCCACAATAAAGATTCATATCCTGTCTGTTGTAATGTCTATGTGAGCAGATCGATGTGTGTTTGTGTAATAATTAGAAAGCTGTTTCGTTTACAAGAAATATCAGTCCAAACTAGCATTGAACACTTGTCTTTATTCAGATGCTGCAGTTATTACAATATAAACCAAAAAGCACAACATTTCACAAGACATTCAGTGTTAACAGCTGGAGATGAGAGCAATGGCTTCAGAGATTTCCTTACAAAATCAAATGATAGAAACACTCAAATGTTATAGTAGATTTAAAAAGCAAATGCAAAGTATTAATGGAAGACAAACATTGGAAATATATGTGTAACAAAGCAGCACATCCATAGTTAATCCTTTCAGATATCAAGGTTGTTGTTGTTGTTGTTGTTTTATGTTATTTTAACTGAAGGGTGTGATGATCAGTGGGTTTGAGTTTTTATCTTCATCACAAAAGTTTGGGATAAAAATTGGATATAGTTTCTCAGTGAAAGTCTGACCAATAAAAGAGTAGATATGAGATCTGGACCCCACGTCATAAAAAGAGACCAGACCCTCCTCATAATCCACAAACACACCCACCTTCTCAGGTGTCTCTCCACAAATGTTTATAATCATTGGAACATCAATAACTATATATGTATCCTCATCTTCCAGACCCAGAGCCCAGACTCCATCCTCAGGACTTGGGATAATCTCCTCCTTCCTGTCAATGGATTCTCTGATCACTCCTAAACACCACGCAGGCTTTCCCTTCACCTGCACCTCATAGTAAAATCTCCCTGAACTGAATCCCTGCTTTGCCAGAACACAAGCTACATCAAATCTCTTTGGGTTTTCTGGGACGTCCTGTGCAATGTTTCCAAGACTGACTTGTTTTCCATCGTCAGAGAGGATGAGATGTGGATTCGCTGTATCAGGATCCAGAGTCACATCCACTGAGAGAGATCAGGCATTATCAATCAACTTCAGAACAAACATTTTCAGATGTACAGTAAATAATACAGATTATCAGGTGTATTGAAGAGTTAATTTCTTTAAAGAAAATGGTGTCAATCACTGTACCTGCATACTTCTGCACAAACTTCAACCCTGTGAACACAGATGACAATATAATGATGAATAATTTCATGTTAACAGTGAGTTTCTCTCTATTGGGAGCATCAGTGGCATGTAGTGAGTTCTGGTTATGTGTTTGTACATGGATAGTTCCATCATGTTGCTTACATGTCTCTAAAGTAAGTTAAAGTAAAACTGTTTTAGCTGGTTATGGCATGAGTTAACGTTTGGATAGGACTTTACTGGGTTTAGTAAGTCTTTTATGCCAGTGTAATCCTAACATGAAAGTTGAAGTTATGGTTATATTTATGAAACATTGTGATTGTTGTAACGTTTGTTGTTGAATAATTATTTTCCTGAATAGAAGCAAATGTGATGTTAAATGTAAATATCATTATTTACATTTAACATCACATTTGCAAAACATGCTGTTACTTTTATAGTGTTTTGTGTTTTTTGAAAGGTTGAACGATATGCATCCCATCCTGGTTTACTTCAAGTGCATACTAAGTGTGCTGATATCTTTGTTATTGATTCAGCCTTGTCAAGCACTCCGGCCGTTGTTTTCCTGTTTTTTTCTGAAGTAAACGAACTAGAAGTCTGTCAAGAGCTGTCACTAACAGTGATCCTTTGAGACTGACATTATCCGATGCTGAAACTGGATTTAACCCAGAGTATTCTTTGAAAAAAATTAATTTTCTTAGATTACTGGCAAAAAACAACAACTACGTTGTACTTAAAATCCACATACCAGTTTGACTGAGCTTTTCATTTAGTGTCTCATGAGTTTTCTTCAGTTGATTCAAAGCTGTATGCAGAGAGTTCACATTCACATCAGAGTCAATCCTGATCTCAGTCCAGTTCTTGGTGTGTGGACGACTGTACAGGGATGAGCACATCTACAGCAGGAGAGAGCGAGAGAGGGGGGGGGGGGGGGCTGTTAAATATGATATTCTTATATTTTAAATTTTTTTACACAGGACCTTTCTTACACAGTTAAAGGGATGGTTCACCCTGAAATGAAAATAATAGTGAACGGATAATAGTAATGGATCACAAAACTCACAGTTCGGATCACAGTACGGATCATGAGTCACGGATCGGATCATTTTTCGGATCAGAAAAAAGGGTGAGGAGACAATTTTTCTTTGCTTTCCATTTATTACACAACTTTTGGTGTTAACAAAAATAATCTAAATGGTTATGTTTTAACAAAAATAAAATTAAAAAATAACCAGCTGAATAAATAAAATTTTACTCAGTTGTTAAAGTGTAACAACCTGAGACGTGAAAATGGTCCTGAGCTTATAATGAAGAAAAAAAACAAAACAAAACAAAATTAGGATGTCAACATTCTCAGGGGAGAGAGTAGCTAGACCTCTCACGCTTGTTAGCATTGCAATTCTCTTTGTAGGCCTATACATTATTTTATAGATATAATGTTTAAACGCACTACATTTAAACAACGTTTATTCAATTCATTACTTTATATTTATTTAGCCTAATACCTACTTTACATTTATACATTACGTTGCTCATGCAAGTGGCAAAGCATATGCTATAGACTATGTTAAAATAACAAACATTTTAAATTAGAACTTACAATAGGAAAAAAACAGCTGACTCTCGTCTTTTCTTTCGTTTTTAAATCGTTTTACAAGAAATCCTGCAGGTCATAAAGAGCAAGTGCTCTTCATTATTTCTCCTTGTTTACCTAAATGCCGTTTTCCTTGCTTAACCCGAGGAAAAAAGCCATGTCTTGACTTTGAAACAGAGTAGACTTTACATTATATCCGTCTGTGGTGGAATTATTATATTTCCGCATCGATACATGTTTATTTACTTTAATTCAATTCAATTAAATACTTTAATTACTTTAATTGCAAACGGAGTATGTGTGAAACGGGCGTAAAACGTCAGCAGGTGTCGCTTCAGATGCCATGCTCAATGTATTGCCACTTTCATAAGGCTTTCTCATGCTACAGTGCCTACATACTGTTACAGTTTTGTCCATCACCCTTCTTCCGTCATCATTATATTTTACGGGGAAGCCAAAATGCTCCCATACATGCGATTTGAATTATGCGGGAGGCTTTTCAAGTTCTTCTGCTCCTCCGCTAGCCATTGTTGACTGATTAACATGCCCTGTTCACGTGAACACATGACTGCTGTGTGTAGTTTCACTGAAACTCAGCATCGAGTTTAAAGGAACGAAATTACTTAAAAGCTAAATCGGCAGAAAACTGCCTTTTACTCTGCGATCGCTAAACAATTGAGATCAATCCGCAAGTTTAAAAAAATGCGCAATAAATCCATGGGTCGTGCCGAACCATGGGTCGTGATCACGGATCAACTGCGATCCGTTACATCCCCAGAAAATAAAGTAATCTTTTACTCGCCCTGCTGTTGTTCTAATGCCTTCTATCTTTTTCGGACCTCAAAAGCGAAATGTTTTTAAACGTCCTGCACGTGCTCCTCTATATAATGGCAGTGAATGGCGACCAGACTAAAACTTTATAAAAAGGATACAAAAGGATCACACAATGATACAGAGAGACACGCGCCATATATGCAAAGTGTTCAGGAGGCATACTAAGGTTTTGCGAGAAAGAAACCGTTTTATTCAGTCAAAATACTGAGCTCGGCTGTTATTTTGCGCGCGTTCCTGTGAGTGCGTGTACTGTCGGGTACAACTGTCGGGTACAAGTATGCAGGTTTATTTTATTTTCTGGTGCTCATTTAAGTGATTTAATTCAATAAGTAACGCTGTTGACTGTAGGGCGTTTGTGGAAGAAAGTTATACGAGTTCACCTTGGAGGTTGGAATAAAGCACGAAGTGTGAAACGCCAACTGCTTCTGTGAGAGGTTTCCTGCTGCCACTCGAGTCAGGAGAGATATCCCCTTTCCAACCTAAACAAACACGTGTTAGATGTTCACAGACCTGTATGTCATGGAGATGATCATCAGTGTGTGGGAGCTGCTCCAGCTCAGTGTTTCTCCTCTTCAGCTCTGTGACTTCCTGCTGCAGCTCTTTAATGAGATCTTCAGCCTGTTCCTCTGCTGCTTTCTGCTGTTCCTCCATCATCTTCAGCAGCTCAGACTGACATCTCTCAAAGGAGCGGATCAGTTCAGAGAAGAGCTCAACACTGGATGATCTCTCTTTATCCGTGTTTCTCTGATGAATGAGATCAATTAAAATGTATTTAAGTGGATAGTTCAGTAAAAATAGACTGTCATTTAAAAAATATTTTTTGGTAACACTTTATTTTGATGGTCAGCATTCTGTTGACTATAAGGCCGTGTGTCCACCAAAGCGTTTTTTTCACGCGGATGGCTGGCATATTCAATTGTTTTCAATGGGAGCTCCGCACACGAGCGTAACGAATTTTAAACGAATTTAAAATTCAACGCTGAGCGAGTATTTCACACTCAAGTTTTTTACTGTTCGCCGAGAGTTGAAGAATGTTCAACTTTGAGTAAAATGCAGCGCTCATCACTGTCAGTTTTCACCCAGCCGTCCAATCACAGCGGAGTTGTTCATATCCCATGGAAATCAGATCAGATTTATCAAGTCTGAACAGCCAAAAAATCATATTAAATGCACTTTTTACAAATCCGTTTCAAGCTACTTCAATCGCATTTCAGGAAATCTGTTTCAGTCTGACCACTCTGATCGGATTTTGCGTGGTTTATGTCACTTTCTTTTTGTTGTTGCAAAGTGCCGACGAGCAAAATAACAATAAGCTATAACGGAGACATGTTCTGAAACCGGCGGAGACGACAGCACTGAATAAAACCGCTCATAGCAGCTTCTTACGGTTCTGCTGTTGCCTCATAATAACACAGCAGTCCAGCGCAGCGGCTACACAATGTCATGTTGAGAATAAGACAACATCTGTATTGCAAACTCCTCCATGCTGCGGTTGTTGTTGTTTTTGGTGTTTGCCAATAAACTCAATGTCATTGCCATAGAAACCAATGCATCTTTCCCGGAAAACGAAAGAGCGGCATGGACACACAAATCGGATCTGAACAGTTGCGATACACAATGTGGACATCAATAATTTTAGATCAAATTCCAATCAGATACACAACCATTTGGATTTGGACTGACAGTGTGAACGTTGCCTTAGTAGACTGTCTGCTTAATATCTGTGAACTCTTTATTGTGATGCTCCTCAACAGACATTCTACTGACTATCAGTAACTTTACATGTCAACTTATTCTAACCCTAACCCTACCAGTCTAATAATACTCTAATGAGAGTTAGTAGACATGCAGGTGCAACCGGAGGTCGCATTAACCGAAATGTTTCTGTCATTGATGGAAATTTTTTCAGCAGTGACGGAAAAATCTGAGAGCCGTCTGTCATTTTGAGGATGATCTATTGTAACTTGTAACTGTGATTCTCACCCCTGTCCACTTGGTGGCGAATGCGCTCTTGCTGACTATCATATTATTTACAAGCAGTTTTATTGACATCTTTCTGCGGTTTAAACACTGATTGAGGGATTATACAGCGACATGATACAGATCTCGGTAAGTTGGACTGTATCTTTCAACATATTTTCTGTTTATTTCGTTCTGTAGCGTAGTAAAGAGGAAAGGATGATCGCTTTCACTCGCGCTCCGCTTTGCTTGAACTGAGGTACTACAGTGATCTCTCGCGCCACATTAAAGAGCGCCAGATATTCCGATATTCACTGTTTGAATTGTGTGATAAAATAGACAGAATGTGAAGCTGGGATTTTGTTTCACCTCTAACGTTACAAAGCACAAAGCGTATTGGTCCGTGTGGCGCTTCACAATTCAGTTTTCAGACCATACAAATGCAAATGCAAAAATGAAAAATTGAAAGCAGACGTTCATTTTTCTTGTTTTATGTTACATAATCAATGGATATTTGCCATTTTTTCCCCTTTTTTCAATTTTACTTTTTTTTTTACTTTAGAAACAATCATTTGAATCAATTTTTCAATATTTTTGTCTTTCAATCTGGTCCGGGGGCTGAACCATTAGCACGGGGGTGTGGCTGTGGACGTCTATAATTTCAGTGATGTAACTGCTTTATTTACACTGCATGCACGTTGAGGAGTAGTTTAAAAGACTGAACACAGAGGATGACCTTTTTTTCCAGAAGTGCCATTATCTTTATTACTAATATAAAATAACTGTGCAAAATAAGGAAGGCCATCGGGAGACGTGGGAAAAGTGAAATCCCAGTGGCCTGGCTACTGATTTCACACATTGCCCGGGTGTTTTGTATTTAAATACTTATCCGTTATTACATTATGTTATTAAAATACCTTATAGGGATCGGATGCATTTACACCCACAGGGCAAATTAAAGATGAAAAATGGATTTCATTTATTCAAATGATTGTTTCTGAAGTCACACTTTAGAAAAAGTATCTATTGATGAAGTAAAACGACAAAAAGGAAAAAAATGGGGAATGGTTTGAAAACTGAATTGTGAAGCGTTTGTGAACACTTATTGTGATTTATTGGACAAACATTCATGATGAAACCTGAAAGTGACGTCTCTGTTCAACTTTCTCTTCATGAATAAATCAGTGCATAATCTAGCCTGTATGTCCTGTAAATTTGTAAATAACAATGAAAACGTGAACAAAAACAGAGCATATAAAATGGCTTATTTTCATTCAAATATGAATAATAAAATGACGGGTAATAATATATTGTGACTACATTTGACCTCTGGATGTGACGTTACTTAAAGTCAACAGAACGTGTTAAAGGGACCATCAAAATAAAGTGAACCCATGTTATAGTCATTTAATTTAGCTCCTTTATTAAGCAAACTGAAATATTATGATGTGCAACATTATATTAATTGTCCTATTTCACACTCACTTTTCTCAGCTCTACTGAGAGTTTGATCTCTTGAATCTTCTTCATTCTGTCCTGGATCATCTGATGAACGTCTGTCTGTGTCTGAACCAGAGAAAAAAAGTCTTTTTTGAATATTGATTTTGAACTTTTCAGTTTTGAGGCTTTTAGTTCATGTCTGTCAGTTTTGAGAATGACGTGCACAGGTCAGCACAACAATAACAGAGCTGAGAGGTGAAGCGAATAACATTGATTATATCGTTACAATGGCACCTGTCAATGGATGCTACATATTAGGCAGTGACTGAACAGTCAGTTCTTGAATTTATACCGATTTCAAATCAAATTTTCCTTGATTTTTTTTACATTTAAGAGTGGAGATCACTGTACTATACAAATATCCAGTAAATTTCAGAACACAAAAGTTCCTTGTTAGACCAAAAACATATTTTATTGAAGCCAAGCTGCTCAAATGACTTGTTTTGGATCTTGTCACATTATGACGTAATAGTGTGACGAAAGACACGCCTCTGCAGAAGAAGAACGACGCCCACTTCTATATCGTTGCCTCTTTAGCCCCGCCCCCCGACTCACACATGTCATGTAGTAAATACCAGACAGACTCAAACACAGGATTACTCCAGCAACAAAACCAGAGACAATCTGTGGATTACAAGACGTTTTGAAGTGCCAAGTAGTGGAAAAACAGGGATTGGGATCAAAACGTCAAGAAAGCGTGGATGAACTTTATTTTTAATGCAGCTCCAGATCGCTTAATTTTACTGCATATTCATTTTGAAACAAAACACAGTTGACAGACACTGCACCAACAAGGATTAATCTTAAATCTAGATTAAATCAAGGTTTATCTAATAATTCTGTTGCACCAAACTTTAAACCTTGTTTAAAAATAAGCATTTAAACCATCATTTTGATCCTGGATTTAATTTATATTTAAGTTAGATTAACTTTAATCCTGGGTTAGGATTAAACTCAGATTTAAATCTCAATTATGGAGTAATTTTAAACTTGCATGTGAGGAGGTTTAAATAAAATAAAGTGCACCTACAATTAAACTATGCAGATGAGTGAACAGAGATAAAAACAGTGTGTCGTCAGGTCTCAGAGGGGTGTTTATTTCTAAAAATGAAAAATAAAGCGAATTGAGCCGTGAGAGTGTGAGGGTTTAAAATTAATTGGTGCAACACAACTCGATTTAAAATGCATTAAACCAAATCGCGGGAAAAGCCTATCAACAAATCCTAGTTTAGCTCTAAATTGAGCTTAATTTAATCCCTGTTGGTACAACCCACCCACAGACAAAGAGACTGAAAATAAAAGATGACGCTGTGATTACTATATTGGATCTGACAGTAATAATGCAACACAGTCGTGTGTGAGTAACAGTATTTTTCATCATCAAGTTTTCAAAACGATTCCACACATGAAACTGTTACCCAATCACAGCAGTGGGCGTGTACTTCAAGTGTTGAATGTGACGCCCATCAAGATGGAGGGTTTGAAAGAGAGAGTCAAAAACAGGACAGAAAATTGCTTATTACTTCTAAATTAGGAGTTTTTTTTCCTTGATAACATTATAAGCAGTGTTGCCACAGTTACTTTGAAAAAGTAACTTAGTTACTTTACAGATTACTTGATTTTAAAAGTAACAAAGTTACTTTAGAGATTACTTGATTTTAAAAGTAACTAAATTAGATTACAAGTTACTTTATTAGTTACATTCATCAGTTGCCGACAACACCTCTGCAGCCTCAACATAAAAATGACAACCGTTTTTGCCAACACTTTATTGGAAGTGCATTTTTAATAGTAACGTCAACAATGTATCTCCTGAAATTGTATCTCCAAAAAAAATATTTTGACTAATTTTATAAAATCTAAACATGTTAATGAAAAGGTACAAATTACTTTGTGTTCTTATTAAATACATTTATGAAAAACAATTTATATTACATTTTTTTATTTATATTTATATATATAATAAATAATTATATGGGCCTACACAAATAATATAAAATGTATAGTTTATCGTAAACCTAATGTGCAGCTCTGTAAAGGGACAACAATGATCGATACGTGAGAACAATATATTTTTTAATAATCTTTAAGTGCACAAAACTATGAAAATATATGAAACGCTTCAAAACTTATGCGCATCCCGGGTGCAGAATGATGCGCTTAAAGCAACATGGAGTCAGTGTGTGCAGTGCAGCGCGAGTGCACGTTGAAAAGTTCACGGCATAAAGAGAAGATGAGCGTTGAGCCCACAAATCCTAGTCTACTATTTAGCCTATATCGGTCCAAACATTCACTGATTATTTGTTTCTTCACAGTTTTAAATTCCGGTTATTGTGCGTGTGATGCTAATTAATAGTCCTTGTGTTGTCACCTGGGTAGCTCGAGCACAACATCTTTCAGAAACCGCTAGATAAACTCCAGCAAGTTAAATTATTTTATCAACATATCAAGTATTATAACGGGAATATATCATATGGAGTGAGCTTTAACGTGCTGCTGCTGCTGACTATAACCGAACGCGACGCGCAGTTTTGCTGAACGGAGAATGATTGACAGCTACAGCGGAGGAAAGACATTCAGCTATGGAATGGCTTTAGATGACTTTGTAGGCTACTAGCAAATAATAATATGCTAATAATGATTGCTGAAGGATAATGTGACAATATATATTTCTGATGATTATTTAATTACCACGACATGCCTAATCTGAGCAAGTGACTGCCTGTCTTGAGTTTTGTCGACAGACGGAGCGGCCGCCTCGTAATTCTCTATAAAGGAAAAACCCTGCTGAGACAATAAAATTACAAAAATAGTAACTCACAGTGACTTGGATAAGTTACTTTACTAAGTTACTGTCACAGACATCCCAACCTGAAAAAGTCATTTCTTTTTTCATATTGCTATGGCCACAGAACATAATATAATATATCATTAATATATAATTTCTATAGGCCTATGCAATTATTTGTAAAAAAAAAAAAAAAAAATATGTAAAATTATGTAGATCACTTTTACTATTTACATAAGCTGCTTATACTATTTATGTAGACTGCTTTTATTTATATTTCATTGCAACTTTAAACAGGTCTAAGGAGTTTGTTGTTTTCATGTAGCCTTGGCAACTAGCCGACCTGAAAAATATGCACATTAAATGAAACTTGTTTAACTCAACCATAACATGTCAGTCAAGACTGTTCATAATTTTTTTAAAACAGTAACATAAAAACATAGACTGGCCTAATTTGATACGAAAAGAAAGACTGAATGCCACTTGCCTAACTGCTAGTGGCTCATACTAGATCTTAAGACACTGTCTTAACATAATGGCTTAGTTTATGCAACTGGCCCCAGGATTACTAGAAAGCTACAGGCAGGTGAGTTTGATCAAGGTTGGCCTCGAGGACCAGGGTTGAGCACCTCTGGTTTAAAGGATATGCTGCTAATGTCTTGAGAAAACTGCGTTTCACAGTGTGTTTAAAGTGTTTTGTCTGTAAGTCTTGCCTTCTTCTCTGGACTCTCCTCCTCTATAGGAACAGTGTTGTGAGTGGTGTGTTCAGCTTTCTGCTTTCTTTCATCACAGACGTCACATGACACTGGAGGATCACTGGAGGACGCCATGACTGACAAAACAATGAAGAGAAAATGACATCAACACATTGAATAACGCTGAGCATTTCAAGGCACTTCAGTGGGACTTAAATAAACTTTCACACAGCTGACTGATCTCAGGTAAATGATACACTAACAGACTTCTCTATGACATATCTATGCTAAAATTATTAATAAAATGAACATTCTCTTGAAATACAATAGTTAGACGTTAAAACATTTGAGTAACAGTTTTTTCCTCTGAAATCTGATGATTTTTACTCACCTTTAGCATTAAATGAGCATGAGAGAGACAATAGTTCATCTTATTCAAACTCTGTGTTGTCTGCGGAGGATGCTGCCACAGTTGTCATGGTAACTCTCAAACTCTCAACTGCCACTCAGAGTTTAGAAAATGCAGTTTAACCTCATAATTTTCTGAAAACGACATACCCAAATAAAAATGTCTGCAGCTTTTAAACCCTATGGTCTATATTTATAAATCTGGTCTTATTTTAAACTAGCCACTTGAAATTTTGAGTCATAACTCAAAGTAGTACATGAAAAGAGTAAAACAAGGTAAAATATACATGTAGGCCGAAGTGACTTTTTTTTAAAATTGAAATTCACTTAGGGAAAAATGTATGAGACTTTAATGTTAAGGGCCTGCAAATAACCTAAATATAAAACTGAATGTCTGATCATGTTTTGATTCAAATTTGAGGATGATGCTCTCCAAAATGGAGCTTCTGTAATTTAGATTTCATGAGGACTTTAAACATGCGCAGAGGAGGAAGGGAGGTGGAGGGCATACAGGGGTGGGAAGAAACTAGGAATTTTGCATGAGTACTGTAAGGCATGTGTGTTTATTTCTAGTTTATGGGACTTTATCTCTCTCCCCTTCCTTGTTTCCTTGTTTTTTGTTCACTTGGCCGCTTACTGTAACCATTCATTTTTTTTATTTTATTTATCAGCCTGTTACTATTTTGCTGAAAACCTCATTAAAGATGGAAAAAAATAGTCATTTAAAAAAAAAAATTATATTGTTTGTCCTTTTTAATGGATCAGATGTCATGTCTCGAGTCGAGTCGAGATGGCGCCGAGGATGGCCGCAACGTCGCAAGCTCTGCTGAAACATTGTAGTTTTTTGTTTGTTCTGTTTATAGTTTTTGTGTTTTTTGTCTTGGATGTTGTCTGCCTCACTACGTACGACAGACAGACACTTTTGGACATTGGTTCGGCAATCGCACACCGAAAACCGGACTTTAAATTCTCCAGTGACGAACCGCTGCTTACAAACACAGCAGCGGATCCTTTTGTTTGGGCGGCCCGACCACGGAAACGCCGCCGGAGAAGGGGAAGCAGAGCCGGCGTGCTCATCAGATTAAGACGCCGCGCAAACCGACCCCCGCTTCCCAGTATTTTACTGGCAAATGTTCAGTCTCTGGACAATAAACTCTGCGAGCTGAGAGCACGGATCTCTTTCCAACGAGAGACGAGGGACTGCTGCATTATCTGCCTTACAGAAACTTGGATGTCCGCTGAGATTCCAGATTCGGCCATCGAAACCACGGGGTTCTCCGTGCATCGGATGGACAGAGAAAAAGATCTCTCCGGGAAAAGCAAAGGCGGGGGTGTATGTTTTATGATCAACCGATCCTGGTGTGATCAGAGGAACGTACATTCTATCAAGTCTTTCTGTTCTCCTGATCTGGAATTTCTCACGGTTATGTGTCGACCATTCTGGCTACCGAGGGAATTCACAGCGGTCATCATCACAGCGGTGTATATTCCCCCACAAGCCGACACAGACCGGGCACTGAAGGAACTGTATAGGTCAGTGAGTGAGCAGGAAACCGCGCATCCTGAGGCTGCGTTTATTGTGACCGGGGACTTTAACAAAGCCAACTTCAAGCGCATCGCACCCAAATACCACCAACATGTTAGCTTCAACACACGAGGGAACCGAGTTCTGGATCATTGTTACTCTCCCTTCAAGGATGGTTACAAATCACTCCCGCGCCCACCATTTGGCAAATCGGATCACGCTTCCATCATCCTTCTGCCCGCTTACAGGCAGAGACTGAAACAGGAAGCACCCGCCCTCAGAACCATCCAGTGCTGGTCGGACCAATCGGACTCTATGCTACAAGACTGTTTTGATCACGCGGACTGGGAGATGTTCCGGTCGGCCTCTGATGACGACATCGAGGTCTACGCCGATAGCGTAACGTGTTTCATCAGGAAGTGCGTAGAAGACGTTGTTCCGACCAAAACAATACGGCTGTACCCCAATCAGAAGCCGTGGCTAAATGTGGATGTTCGCGCGGCACTCAATGCGCAGACCTTCGCCTTTAACTCCGGTAATGCGGAGGAGCATAAACAAGCAAGTTATGCCCTCCGGAAAACCATCAGAGCAGCAAAACGCCAGTACAGGGACAAGATTGAAGGACAGTTCAACACCACCGACTCCAGAAGCATGTGGAGGGGAATTAACACCATCACGGACTACAAAGGGAACACAAACTCCACCGTGAACACCGCTGCCTCTCTCCCGGACGAGCTAAACACCTTCTATGCTCGCTTTGAGGGAACTAACACCGCCCTCGCGGAGAGAGAGCTCGTGGCTGAAGATACAGAGGTTAGTGCACTCTCCGTATCTGTAGCGGATGTTACCCGATCCTTCCGGCGGGTGAACGTCCGTAAAGCCGCGGGTCCAGACGGCATTCCGGGCCGCGTCATCAGAGCGTGCGCGCGCCAACTGGCTGGAGTTTTCACGGACATTTTTAACCTGTCCCTCTCCCTGTCTGTGGTCCCCACATGCTTCAAAACGTCCACCATTGTTCCTGTACCGAAGCAAGCAAAAACCACCTGCTTAAACGACTGGCGTCCTGTTGCTCTGACCCCCATCATCAGCAAATGCTTTGAGAGACTAGTCAGAAACCACATCTGCTCTGTTCCCCCCCCCTCACTGGACCCACTGCAGTTTGCATACCGCAAAAACCGCTCCACTGATGATGCCATTTCATCCACTATTCACACTGCTCTCTCCCACCTGGAAAAGAGGAACACATATGTGAGAATGCTGTTTGTAGACTACAGCTCAGCATTCAACACCATTGTGCCCTCCATACTTGACATGAAACTCCGGGCTCTCGGCTTAAACAGCCTGTTATGCAGCTGGATCCTGGACTTCCTGTCAAACAGACGCCAGGTGGTCAGAATGGGCAGTAACATCTCCTCACCACTGACTCTCAACACTGGAGCCCCTCAGGGCTGTGTTCTCAGCCCACTCCTGTACTCCTTGTACACACATGACTGTGCGGCAACCCACAGCTCCAACACCATCATCAAGTTTGCTGACGATACGACGGTGGTAGGTCTCATCACTGACAATGATGAAACGGCCTACAGAGAGGAGGTGCACACTCTGACACGGTGGTGTCAGGAGCACAACCTCTCCCTCAACGTCAGCAAGACCAAGGAGCTGGTGGTCGACTTCAGGAGGAATGAGAGAGAACACCGCCCCATCACCATCGATGGAGCACCGGTGGAGAGAGTCAGCAGCTTCAAGTTCCTCGGTGTCCACATCACAGAGGAACTCTCATGGTCCGTCCACACCGAGGCCGTTGTGAAGAAGGCTCATCAGCGCCTTTTCTTCCTGCGACGGCTGAGGAGGTTTGGAATGAACCGCCACATCCTCACACGGTTCTACACCAGCACTACAGAGAGCCTGCTGACTGGCTGCATCACCACCTGGTACGGCAACAGTACCGCCCGCAGCCGCAAAGCCCTGCAAAGGGTAGTGCGCACAGCCAGCTGCATCATCGGAGGTGAGCTTCCCTCCCTCCAGGACATTTACGCCAGGCGGTGTGTGAAGAGAGCTCAGAGGATCATCAGAGACTCTAGCCACCCGAGCCATGGGCTGCTCTCACTGCTGCCATCAGGCAGGCGGTACCGCAGCATCAGAACACGCACCAGCCGACTCCAGAACAGCTTCTTCCCACAAGCAATTAGACTCCTGAACTCTTGATCCATCAGGATCATAACACACACTGGACAGAATATCACTCAGCACAACCCACTGTCGATACACACACATTATATACACATTTATATAATTTATTATTTATCATATAGCACCTATTGCACATTGGATCTCTACTGTGAATAATAATGTATACTGTACATTGTATACTATTATTATCATTATTATAGCGTAATGTATATTGTTTAATGTATGTTTTAGTGTGTATATTGTTTAAAGTATATTGTTTAAAGTATATTGTTTAAAGTATATGTATATTGTAAGTATGTGTATATTGGTTAAAGCTGTGAGAACCACACTCACATTGTGTAAATTATTTATTGTTTATTGTAGAGTTTACTGTGCTGTGAGTAATTGTGGGCGCATCAGTGTAATCTGATGCTGCTCTAAATGTTGTACATGTCATGTCATGTCGTGACTACTATGTTGCTCGGAACTGCACCAAGAATTTCACCTGCTGTTGCACTTGTGTACATGGCTGTGTGACAATAAAGTGATTTGATTTTGATTTGATTTGATGTCTTATTTTCTACTAAAATGTCTTTGCATGTCTTGGAGAGGTACATCAAAGGGATAGGAATTAATTTATTATTTTTAAAGCAGTTCTGCACACTGCTTTTACTATGACTAGAGTGAGTTTTATTGAGTACCATGTGGTCATCCAACCTTGGAACAAATATATAGCCTACCTCATGACGGTTTGATGACCAAAACATGGTTTAATAAAGCTAATAATAAGACAGGATTGAACTCTGGCGTCATTAACAGTTATGATGGTATGTATGTCCTTGAGACATCTGTGATGTTGGAAATGACGTTGTTAACTTTCACTGTAAAGATGTCACTTGGACATCAATAATGAACATTTAAAAGACGCCTAATAAACGTTCACTATTTATGTCAATAGTTAACGTTAAAAAGATGTCTAAAAAAGACGTTGCAAACCCTTTCATTCTGGCTCCTCAGTGGACGTCTTCTGAACGCTCACTTTTAAGGTCACTTGGACAGGGCCGGCCCAAGCCCTTATGGGGCCCTAAGCAGAATTTTATTCTGTGCCACCAATACGATTGACTGTTGTCAATTCTTGATAATTTGCACACCCCGTATCAATGTTAGTAGTTGTAGCTGTTGCTTACATCTTGTCTGGCTCTCATGTTTTTACCCTTATACGGTTTTTAATTGTAACCGTAGCAAACCCACAAGAGTGGTCATGTGTTAATATTCAAAGCCTTATAGTACTAAAGTTCAGACTGGGATATGTACTTTTTATTCTATTTTTAAGTAGTCTCTTATGCTTAATATGCTCACTTTTCCCCAGGATTCTTTGATGAATAGGAGGTTCAAAAGAACAGAATTTCTCTGAAATAGAAAGCTTTCAAAAAATCCTAAAAACATTGTACACAACTGTTTTCAACACTGATAATCATAAATGTTTGTTGAGCATCAAATCATCGTATTAGAATGATTTCTGAAGGATCATGTGGCACTGAAGACAGGAGTAATGGTGATAAATTCAGCTTTGTTCACAGGAATAAATTACACTTTACTATATATTCACATAGAAAACAGCTGTTTTACATTATAATAATATTTCACATATTCATATTACTGTTTTTACTGTAGCTATTTTTTATAAAATTAATGCCTTGGTGAGCAGAAGAGATTTCTTTTAAAAACAAGGAATGTTGATTTCTTTCAAACATTAAACAGATTCCATTTGACTGTGGAGAAGGAACCTTTTTATTTTCTAAATAAAAACTTCCCAAATGTAGGCTACACTTGCAGAAAAGCCTTTACTGAGAAACTGGAAGCTATGCTGTACTCCGTCCAAAACATGCAGCACGTCAGACAAGATATTCACACTAAACCATAGCGCATTCTCAAATCCATCCATTCATAAAAAGGTTACTGGGCAACTGACGAGTACGTTTTAGCTGATTTTCTCGCACTTTGGACTTTGAAACCTGGCTAATAAGCTAATAGTGTCTGCATGGCCGATGGCGCCGCGAGCTCTTGCAGTGCTGTCAGAATGCATATATTAGAAAACTTAACATTTTGCAGTTTATTTAGTAATTGTTTAAGGCCATTTCGCGATTTCAATCATCATAAAAATCAATCATGCAGCAAAAATTCATTTCATGTGCTCCTGGTGGCCAAGGGGCAGCTGCTAAGCAGCCGCTTAGTTCGCTTATGCCTTGGGCCGGCTCTGCACTTGGACGTCAACCGTGAACGTTAAAAAGACGTCTAAAAATTATGTCGCAAAAACTTTCATTCTGGCTCCTCAGTGGACGTCTTCTGACATTTAATTAATGTCTTTTGGGTGTGTCTTTGCTCAGTGGGATCGCTTCCAACCAACAGTCATCTGTGCGCGTAAGAGAGAGTTGAGTTGAAGTTGTTGTTATATATGAGAAGTTAGGAGTACACTTTAAGTTTTTGTAAACATGGTTTACATTGGTCTAAATGTTAATCACAATGGTCACTCTAATCTCAATAACACACAAAGTATCTTCACAGTAAAGTGGCTTGTATATTCACAGGTTTTGATTATAAGTTTTTCTTCTTTTGCCAGTCATTAAACATACTCAACCACGAGCAATAGTTAAAAAATTATATAGATATGCTTGACTATAATCCATTGTTTGTAATAATTTAATGAATGCCTTCATGTTTATTCATTTTGGTAGGAAGTGACATACAGTATACAGTTCACGAACATGGCAATAAAGCAGTTAATTGGAAAATATGGAATATATAAAAAAGTAAAAGTAAAAAGTTAAAGTTAAAGTAAGTTGTGAGTAGAATGAACTCAGGCACATATGGTGAACAACAAACTAGAAAAAAAAGAATTTGGTTAGAAATTTATAGACTAACTTTTCTGCAGACTTGGATTTGACATTTTTACAAACAGATAATCACAAAACTGTTATTATAAATGTCTTATGGTGATGATACACAGGGCAACTTTTTGAGCTATGTTGCTGGGCAATGTTGCCGTCAACGGGCAACCAGGTAAGACACAGGGCCCATGACCGATCTAAAGTATCCAGATAGAAATTTGTTGCCCATTCCCATTGGGAAAGTGGCCAAGCAACATTGCTTTGTAACATTGCCCAGCAACATTGCTCAAAAAAGTTGCCCCATGTATCATCACCTTTACATGAAGTGTATTTGACCATCAATATGTAGTAACTTTATTAAATTTAAACATTTTCAAAATTTGAGTTCTAATTTCTGTGGTTCTGAAACCATAAATAACAGGGTTACATATTGCAGGAACAAGGTGATACAAAGTGCTAGTTAAGATACGGATATCTCTGGGTATTGTAGCTACTCTATACCCAACAAATGCCGCAGTAACACTGATATAAGCTATTGCTATGGTCATTAAGTGTGTGGTGCATGTGTGAATGGCTTTGTGGCGGGATTCACCAGAAGGAGAGCGAAATATAACAACAAAAATGATGACATAAGAGCAGAATATCACAAGACAATCAGCAGATGTTATACCAAAAGCCACTGTAAGAGCTAAATAGTTTTTAGAAATATCATTACAAGCTAAATTGACAACAGATGTATGCTCACAAAAACTGTGGTAAATCATGTTTGTTTTACAAAAAGTAAGTGGCACAACGAGACCAACCATGGCAATAATGGCAACAGCGTTCCGAATGCTAAGAACTGCACAGAAAATAAGTGAGTTTGTCAAATTGACTAAATCATTGTAACGCAAAGGATAAATAATAGCAAAAAATCGATCCACAGCCATCCCAAGCAAGATGCTGGACTGAAAACAACCAGAAAAATGCAGACAAAACATTTGTATTAGACATTCATGTCGTGTAATTGTATTCCAGTCCCACAAAAAACCGACCAACATCCTTGGAATAAAATATATTGGCACAAAAAACCCCAAAGCTGCAATCAGTCCAATTAAAATATACATGGGAGCATGCAATTTTCGATGTTTTGCGATGACAATCATCAAAATGCAATTAGCAAATAATGTATAGATTAAGATGATGCAAAAAGGAATGAAGAGTAGCGTCCGGTACCCTTTAAGGTCTGTGAATCCAATTAACTGGAAATCAGTAAAAGAGATGAAAGAGATGTTGTTTGATTGGTCACCCATTCTGCTTTTTAAGTGTGTAGTACAGACCTTCGAAATAAAACAGCAAAAATAAACAGCAGTTATTCCTCATAATTTGTAACCTGTTTAACCTCAATCTCAAATACATGAAAATGTAAACATTATATATATATATATATATATATATATATATATATATATATATATATATATATATATATATATATATATATATATATATATATATAAATATAAATAAGAACAAATACAATACAAGATTACCTATATAGACATATTAAGCATAACAAATCTTCAAGAAGAAATTAGCAAAATGGTTGTTTTTCATATTTAGTTTAAAACTCTCCTGTACTCCCTTGAAACAGTCTGTCTTATATCTATCTGTTCCCTTTTCTGTCCCTCACAACCACTGATCAAACTCTTCCCTGCTCTTAAATACTCTATCGTTCCCTCCCCCAGCATTGCATGGGGATTTGGGGCTTGTTAAATTGGAACACAATTAGTCACAGCACCCTTTTCAGTCCCACTTTATATTAGGTGGCCTTGACTACTATGTTTTTACATCAAAAAATAAGTACAATGTACTTATTGTGTTCATATTGTATTGCAAAACACTTTTGCTGATATTGAGGTGGGATACGGGCAAAGTTAGGGACAGGTGTGGTGGCATGGGAAGTTGAAGGGTAGGGTTAGGGGAAGTGTCAACAGTGTAATTCTAAATTAATTACAGATGTAATTATATGCAGGTAATTTTTAAAATGTAATTATAATGTAAAAATACATTTTCATTGTTAGTTAGTTTAATAAGCTGTTACAATGGGCACCCAACATTATCAGTTAAACCAGTTATCGACACTGATTTGAGAACACTATATGATGGTTTGAAATCTAAATGATCTAAAATAAAAAGCATAACACACTTAAAATGCATTATATTTAATTGCTTTGCAGCATAAATTCAGCTCCAAAACAATAATCATACAGTCTCCAGCACAATCCAAAAATATCCAGGATTTTTCCCTGCCTACAGTTTGAGATGCTGCCATAGGCTCCAGCATCCATGTATATCGCTTAATTGATTATGGGCTGTTTCTTCAATAGTTACTAACTATGGAAAAACAACTTCCCATTTTACATTTTATTTCAAACATGCAAACAACATATGGAAACATATGCACACACGGGGATCTTCATTTAAATTGCTCTTTTGTTTACTTTTCCAAGTCAGTTTATGTTCATTAACATTTTCTGTTTGAAAACTCGGTCATGAGTGGCCAATTATGAGCAGATGTACCCAGTAGATGGTTATTTAATTAATGTTGGAGTTGTTATAATTGGCCCTCTCTTTGCACACTTGATCACTTTGGGATTTTCTGATGATCCCTGAGCTCATTTAATATGTTGTCACTGCTTACTTTAGAGCCCTTTTGTTGAAGTTAGCATACGTATAATGAGATTGTGCTTCCTCATGTAAACAAATAGTGACAATATAGGAAGTGTCATTATAATTTAATTTTTATGTTTTTGTGGGACTTAAATATGCAGAGATATTAGATTTTTGTTGTTGTTGTTGTTTATAGCAGGCTGCTTTCATCAAAACTTAGTATACCAAATGCCATAGTCGTCCTGGAGAAAGCTTTGCATCTCCTCCCTCCTTTTTAGACATGAAGCAACAACTTGATTGTTAGAAGGCCAGATATATAATCTGAAAGCTACAAGCACATTGTTTCCATTTCTTTGAATTTCCGTTTCATTTCCATTTAAATCCATTTATTACAGAGTATCCATTTATTACAGTGTACTATATGAAACCGTGAACAGAACAGCACTTGGTGTGTAAATCAAGAGAGTAATGTTTTCTCCATTAACAAGATGTTTACCAGAAATTTACAGTTGAACATACTTTACAGATTACAGATTAACATTGTTTATTGGTTATGACATTGAAAGACACTTTATAGGGCTACAAACATTTCTATCTCAGGAGCTGAGATTACTAGATAAGACAGCGTATCAAATTGAATGACTTCCTAGACACTTACATTTTTATTGTTGAAACCTTTACAATGGAAACTCTATTAATATTTATTTTAAAAATTTTCAATAAAGCATTCCTTATTTCTTTTGTTCGCACACCATAAATGATTGGATTGACACTTGCAGGGAATACTATATACATAACACCCAGAAAGGTATTAACATCAATTGGGATTGGAATGTGAAGATTTCGTGAAAGAAAGGTAATACTACCCACAAAGTAAAAACACATCATAACCATTAAGTGTGTACCACAGGTATGAAAGGCTTTCCAACGGTCCTCTCCGGCCGCAGCCCCCAACACAACATGCAAGATTTTCACATAAGAGAAGAAAATAACAGATATGTCAATTCCCACAAAACAGATTATCACAGCTAATCCCATTGCATTATTTTTGCTTATTGAATCACAGGCCAAGCTAACAAGAGCCATGTGGTCACAGTAGCAATGATGGATAACATTAGACCCACAAAAAGACAAAAATGAAGCCAAAGCGACCAGTGCAAACATTATAGTGCCGCTTCTGATCAATGTAAAGATAAGCAGTTTCAAAAACATGGATGAGTTCATTATTTCAGTGTAATGTAATGGCTTGCAAATGGCCACAAAGCGATCCAAAGCCATTGCTAAAAGTATGGTGGATTCCACAGAAGAAAAGAAATGAGTAACAAACATTTGTGTCAAACATCCATTTAAAGATATTTCATTCAAGTCAAAGAGGAAACCAAGAAGCATTGCTGGGATAATGGCAGTGGGTACAATGATGTCGACAACCGCCAAAGCAGAAACTAGAATGTACATCGGACTGTGAAGACTTTCTGTATTTTTGATCACAAAAAGCAACAAAGAATTCCCCAGCACGACCAAAACGTAACTCAGAAAAAATGGCAGGAAAAGCAGACGTCTGTTTTTGTAGATCTCTGGAAATCCCATAAATAAGAACTTTGTATGCGAGAGGTTTGCTCCTTGGAGTTCCTCAATCATGGCACTCTGAATGTGGTCGTCACAACCTATTTTACAGGGTAAGTACAAAATGACTATTATTTATCACTTGACAGAATAAAATAAACATCATAGCCATAAAGTTTAGCAACACATTATGACACATTATGTTATCACATATTTAGCTACTCCTTGAATTAGAAACTAGGCACAATTACTCCAAATTACAGCAAATGTATCATCTATGAAATATCCACAAATTGTCTAAAACATTCTCCTGTCTCAGCAGTTTTTTCCCCCCATGAACATTCTTGTTGGCACTTCAGGACTTTGTACCCAGGCTATTTCTTATCCTGCCTGCGCATTTCTGTAAAGTACTCTGTAAATTAAAAGACCTGTCAAAAAAACCTAGTTTTAACCTAGTTAAAATTGGAAAATTGCAACATCACACCACTGGTAACCACCCAAAAACATAGAGAATTCTTAGTGATACAAGTTTATTTTCAATAGAAATATACATTCAATTCTACAGTTACATAAAAATACACAATACACCTTTTCTGTTCACTTTGGTAAAAATTGCTCAGATTTGGCTGCATGAAAACATACCTGTCCGAGTTTCTTGGTCTCTCTTTTGTTTAGTCTTTCACTGTAGAGTAGGGGCCCCCATTAAGACCTGAAGCCATTCGAATGGGAGCATATATACAGTTTGATCTATGCTCCCATAGGAAAAAGACAACAAACTATACAACCACTGACCTTGTATACATTCTAATGACCTCATTCCATCCACGCAAACGTGCAGATGAAGATATTGTTCCAGGAAGAATGAACCAATTAGTTGATCATTTTTGTCTGGGTTAATTATCTCTGCTGAGGAGGGTCATGTGGTTTTAGTTGCTGTAGCATAGACCGTGTAAGTGCAAAAGAATAATTCGTGTTACATCTCAGTTATTAGTTTTTTTTTTTTTCTTTAATTGTCCAGTAAGGCAGCGTAAACTTTTGCAATTTAATTGACAGCATCATTGATTCAATGTAGTATCGCTCTGCAACTTAGAAAGTATTTGTAAAATATTGAGAAGGAAAAACTGTGTATTCACTATAATAGTGAAGTGAAGTAGCGGTCAGATATTTAATGTCCATGTTGACACATACAGTATGCGTTCTAAAAAATTATATTACACCACATTGAAATCCTTAACTTGCATTGTATCTTTTATTTTCTTGAACGGCAGCTGTGGTTGCCAGATATCCACCATAAAAAAACAATGTTTGATGTTGACAAACAATGACAATGTTTCAGGTATTGCAGGATGACTGTGCCTGTATTTTTTGCAATGTATTACTCTGAATTTCATTAAGTGATATAATGTTAATACTTGAACTACTAAAATCTGCTTTTAACCTTAAAATAACCACAAAGATATTACATGTGGCAAAACATAAAGCCACATAGTAAATCAGAGTTCATTATAATACCAATATGGCTAATAATGGCCAATAATAGCATGCAGGGACTTCAGGGAATGTCCTTTAATGTTTCATATGTGGTTAGTATACAAATGTTTGTTTCTGCAAGTGTATAATCTAACTTTTATGGTTCTCTATCAAGGGAACTCATGCTGCATAACATAACCAGGCCGGACACAAACCGTTGTCCTCATGAGTCATCTGTTCTTCCATGTACTGAAAACGTCAACAGCTTGTGCCACAGCTCTTACATAAATGCAATTACAGTATTTGGCAAATTTATTCAGGAGATAAACATCAGATTGGGTAAAATTAAGCAGACACCTTAAAGGTCCCATGGCATGAAATTTTCATTTTATGAGGTATTTCAACATTAATATGAGTTCCCCTAGCCTGAATATTGTCCCCAAGTGGATAGAAATGTTGATCAGTGTAAAACCGAGTTCTGGCTGTCTTTCTCTGCCTTTGAGAAAATGACAGGCCTGACTAGCCAATCCTGAAGTCTCCTGTTATGACGTCCACACAGGAATGGTTACCTCCCTTTCCTCCACCCAGAGAATCTGGCACGCCCATGCAAGCGCTATATTTGTCCTGGAGAGATCAAGGCTTGTGAACGAGTGAATGCTGGCAGTTTCTCAGTGTTTGGATGTACAAATGAAAACAGAAGTCTTTTTTCAGTTCCTTCTGATCTGTGATCAGTGATTTCTTATGTGTTGCTAATTATTTTTTATTCGTGCACACACTGCGGCTTCTCTCTCTCCCGACAGAACGGTGTTTTCGTGTTTTCTATCTTGTGAGTCAGTGTTTTTGTACGTCCTTGTCGCGTCTATCTGTTCTACAATGTGCATACAGTCATGAGTTTCTGCTCAACATCGGCAGACTCACATCTCATTAGAGATAAACCTCATACACGCCGAGGCTCAGGCTGCACTGACCGGTCGGCCTTCAACATCCCCGACCCCCAGTACTGCATCTGGCCCACAGCGGAGGAGCCAAACGCGGTGCGAGATTAAGCAGAAGGGGGGTAAGCGTGAGGGTATCCGGCTAGGCTAGCCAGCTTTCCCCACAATAAACTGGATTACATTCGATTACTGCTGTTGAGTCTTTGTTTGCGCTGTGTACTCAATGCACGTCACTGACGCTTTTCATATGATTGGAACATATCTAAAAAGAATGCTATAATCAACACTTACTAACTCGTTCATCTCGTTCATCATGTGTTACAAAGTTGATAGAATAATGATGAAGACGGACTCGGCGTGACTGGGACTCGTGTTTATTCAGAACTCTCAGATACAAACACAATAAACTTGCACTGACAGCGGTCTCATAACTCAGTAGTTACTATAAATAACTTTGTTAGCAATCGCTCCGTCTCCGTGATGTCCGGTTCGCAAACGAATCATTCTTTTGAATCGGTTCTTTTTAGTGAACCGAACCAGTTCACCAAATCAGACTGAATCGTTCTAAACGGTTCGCGTCTCCAGTCAGCGCTGATCCATAATTTACTAAAGTTACTAACTTTCTGACATGAGTGATAGCCCCTCCGACTAGAAATAAACTAATAACCTGAAGTATATTCTAGTAACAACAGTTCACTGAACTGAGACATGCTGAGAACTGATGTGAAGTGAACTCAGGTCCATCCGTCTCTCTGGCAGCAGCTCGTGCGTCGTAGACCTCGTTAAACCACGCCCCCTCCGCTCATTTCAAATGCAAAGATGTCAGCCAATCACAACAGTGGGCGTTTTTAATGAAGTCTCACAGCAGACACGCCTCTTGAAACAGGGCATTCAGCCACAGGGCAAACAGCAGTATAGAAAAAATGCCTTTTATTTCTAAATTATGACATTTTATGATGTAAAAATTATACTAACAATATAAGTACACCTCAGGAAACATTATAAAATAATAGAAAAATGCCATGCCATGGGACCTTTAATAACTTGTGACCGGCCTTAAGAAATAACTTTCAGTAACACTTTAGAACTCATTAATGAATAACTACACCGAAACAAATGAGTAACCCAACATTGTAGTTAATATAACCCAACTTCTGGGTCAAAAGAACAACCCCAATATCTGTGTTGAAATAACCCAGAATTTAGTAGGTCCCTTTTTAACCAAAGGTCAAAAATAACCTAACTTGGGTTACTATGTCAGTATGCCTTATTTCAGAAAATAAAACTTCAGACACTTACACACTTCAAGCACTTTTATATTTTTATTGAATTAAATTAAATTAAACTCTATATAAAAAAAAACACACACACTTGGACTGATTTGTTTTCCTATTTATTTTAGGCCACACTGTAATAACATTAGAAAGAAAAAAACATAATAAATATAATTGAAATGTAAAAAATATAATTGAAATCTCACTAGTTCATTATCAATAAACAATACATTTTTATATGTTTTTCTAATTATTTTGCATTACATATACTATTATAATAATTAATAATTTTTAGGATGTTTTCAGTTCTTCGTGGTATTCTGTAAAATGGGGACATTTTGGGGGGAAAGACACCAAAAACTGGGACTGTCCCTGGAAAATGTTGACGTAGTCACCCTATGTTAAAACAACTTGGAAAAAGGACAAGGGCAGTACAAAAATTGCTTACTCTAGTTGGCCTTTACAACTATTAGTAGAAACCCTAAACAACTGTAAAACAACAAAAATGTAGCTACAAGTACAAACAGTTGATTTTAATAACTTTAATGTACTTGAAGTGTGCAACAAGCCCATAGAAAAATATAAGTATCGGATCGGGACTCTGCAGTAAATCAATATTCAATGACTTGGATCAGGTGCACAAAAAACTTGATCAGGACACCCTTAATTATTTCTTATTTCTGCAATCAGAGTAAAATACGATAAAAGGCAGACAAGTCTAAGAAAGGTTTAATTTCTAATTACTGGACTTTTAGTTGGCTATATCCATCTCTAGGGCCCTCTAACTTTTGTTGCTATAACATAGGTCAGTAAACACTCTAAGTAGCACTCAAGGGGCACAGGCTTAAGATTGGATTGGACCATGAGGTACAGTTGATATCACTAAGGGCACAATTATATACTTGTGGTAATTAGACTTTGACCAATCAAAATTAATATCATACCTGTGTTTTGAGTCAGCTGTTTATTATTGTTATTTTAAACCACAAAAGATTTAAAAACGGAGTTTATAATTATAATGACACCTTTTAGACATGTATGTAGTTCTACACAAATACATTATAGTAGTAATATAATGCAAAATATGGGATTATATTCAAATAATTTTCTGTAGTTTTGACAAATACAACCC
Organism: Gobio gobio; assembly: GCF_949357685.1. Classification (NCBI taxonomy): domain Eukaryota; kingdom Metazoa; phylum Chordata; class Actinopteri; order Cypriniformes; family Gobionidae; genus Gobio; species Gobio gobio. Next base: position 13,885,504 of record NC_137114.1, read on the forward strand.
TTCATGGAATTTCTCCTTCAGAGTCTGTATGCCTGTAAGTTGATTTCAGAAACCAGTAATACATTACAACAGTAATATTAGAAAATGCATTATGGGCAATATTTGCCTTTTCTATAAAGTAGCCTATTGCAGAGGTTGTCAACCCTGCTTCTGGAGATCCAATGCCCTACAAAGTTTATTTCCTACCTGCTTCAGCATGCCTTCCTGAGATTTTCAAGCGATCGTTTCAAGTGTGTTTGATTAGGCTTGAAGCTAAAACTAACAGGACAGTGGGTCCCCAGAGGCAGGGCTGAAGACCTCTGGCCTATTGCATACTGTGAATTAACAGCACTCAGATTCCACATGAGGCTGTCCCCATAATAGCTATTTTAAGCAAATTCACTATTCCCTACATTAGTTTTCCACTTGTCCACTAGTAAGCAAAACTACAGAAGAAGCAGCTTCAATACAGCCATTTGACCACTTTAATGCAGCCATTTGACCATTAAAGCAGACATGTTGGTCCTATTTATCAATGCAGAAATGTTTTCTGAAAACACCTGCAATTGCTGAAAAAGAAGCAACTTAATAAAAGTCAAGGGTCAAGAGCCCAACTAAAGCAAACACTGATCATCATGATGGTGACCTCAACCTAAACATTTTCAACCAAACGTCAGCATCTAAACCTCTGTTAATTCTCAATAAGAACTGCTGTAGACACCTGACAGAAATAAAGTCAATCTAGTTAGTGAAGCTGGTAATGCTGTTTAATCCTCCTCTGCTGAGATCTTGAGAGATTTCATGTTTTTATCTTCAGTTGATTTCATCTAAGGCTGTGGCTGAAGAAAGTTGTAGTTTGTGTTCTTATTTCTCTTTCTTTCAGTGCTTGAACGCAGCAGGTGTTTGAATGATTGAGAGAATATTTCAGGAACACGCAATGCTGATGTTGTTAACAAAGTATAACAATAATATTGATTTGCACGGTGTGATGTGATATGATCTAAGTGATCGTTAGATTTAATCACGTTTGATAGCGCGATCACTATCTGAACGCAGTTGGTCAGAACAAAAGTGCCAGACATGTTAGCCTACCTGTTCAGATTACATTTTCCAGTGAAAATTCTTATTTAGGTTATACTCCAAGACATAGAATCTGTGATTCTGAAGTACTGTATCCACACCGGTACGGTGAATGAATGACAGCCACACAAACTCCTCAAAACATTAGATTAATCCATGCTGAGGAGCCGTGCCAATGCACAACCCACTTAAGGTCAGAACAGTGTAAATGCAACAAACACCCAGGCCAAACATGCATAAAAAACACTTTTCACAAATCTATTGCAAATGTTTTATTGAAAATAAAATATTTCAAATGCAAAATTAACTAATCATCTAATAAAATTAAATATTAAGTGTCTATATGTTCTTTTATAAATTGTCAGGGCTTGTTTTGTTGGTTCCATGGATGGCTCAGATAAACCAATATGACACTATTAATTGCTATTATTCCTTTTAATTGGAGACATTAAAGCTTTGTCAGTGCCACCCTCGTGCTTGGAATTCGCACCCGGTATGGTTAAGGCCTTCTTACACTCTAGGCCGGGCTATATTCCTAAGGTTCCTACTAATACTGTAAGACCAGTTATACTTCAGGCCTTTTGTCCTCCTCCCTGCTTTGCCCGGTTTGGGCTTTAGATGCTTATGTCCACAGAGCTGCCCTGTGGAGGAAAACTGAACAGTTGTTTGTGTGTTTTGGGCCACCCTCACCTTTCACCTTCACCTTTGGCTGTGCGGGCCCACTCTACCTGGAGTATTGCGGCTTCTAAAGCTTTGTTATCAAGGGCATCCCTGCAAGAGGTTTGTGATGCCATTTGTGAGGTTCTGTGATCTTGACCTCAACTCGACTCCAGGAGCACAGGTGCTTGTTCCGTAGACAATGACACGGACGGCTCATATGGGGACGTGGGTATTGTCGTTCCCACAGCGGTGACACAGCATGAGTTCCCTTGAAAGGGAACATCTCCGTTACGTATGTAACCTTAGTTCCCTGAATAGGGTATGAGACTTTCTGGCAGTTCATTTGCATGGCAACAATGTTTGGTGGCTTGAGAACGCAAACTTTGAAACTTTGAAATTATCATCTTCATGTAAACTTCAAAAAACGTGAATCTGTGAGTGACGGCATGTCCGTAAGCATTATGCGTTTAGTCTATAGGCAAGTGTGTTTGAATACGTATGTGTGCAAGCACGTAGTTTTTCTTTACAAAATGACTGCCAAATTACTTGTCTGGCATGCATACAGTCGTTTCCACGGATCCATGTGAATTGGAATAATTTTGATAACGTTTTTATCTGTACAGAGGGAAAGGGAAGGAGACCTTCACAAGGGAGACTCTACTTGACATGGTCTCTGCTGACACTTTAGGGCTCCATTGTGGTCGTGTCCTAGTTAATGCAGCCTAACAGTCATTTAATGTCTTTTTTTATTTTATGTTATTTCAGTTTAACAGAACATGTAAGTTTGACCAGCTCTTTTCAGGTAAGCATACTTATCTTCTCTTATCCACTAAGTAAGTAACAGGGATACAAAATGCATGAAAACCATTAAAGCTGACTTTATCTCACTTTTAACATTGTAAAGGAATCACAAACTGTGCATTTTTGCTAATTTTGGCCTTCATAAACAATTGTTTTTACATAAACACACTGAAAAGACACACTGTAACTCTAAACTCAATTGTATATTTCAGATGATGTCACAGGCCACAACCTCATCATCTGAAGAAGGAAACTGCCACCCAGTCTTACCAGCTCTTACTCTTGGGATTATGCCTGTAAAAACTTTCCAGAATTTCGGTTACGAAGGTGTCCATTTTTAAAAATGCATGCAAAGAAAGCCGCTTCTCTGATGCAAATTGCGCAACAATTACAGGTTTACAAAATGACTTTTGGATTGATGCCCTTTTATAAACTCCGAGAAATGGATTCGGACGGCAATTCAATTACCACACAACCTTGGTGTTTGTCAAAAACACAGTAGGTAATCGGTTTTTTTTTTTTTTTTTACGTGGGTGGTGGGAGACAAACACCAACATTCTGGATTCGGACAAAAAATAAAATCATAGACTAGACTCTGTAAATGTTGAAAATACCTTATGGAAAGAAGTATGTTCCCTTTCGTTCAGTCATTACGACGTACGTTAGTGACTAACGAATGGGGGTTTTGCCTAGAAGCCAATTACCTTCGAGGTGTTTAACAGCGCCCAATGGCGTGCCAATGCCATGGGCATGCGGAATTTGCATGCGTAACTCCGCCCCACCGCGTGGGTATATAAGGAAGTACGCTGGCAACATCGCATTATGTTTCTGCTTTGGAGCCAAGAGAACCTCTTCACTCCTTCAAGCCTACAACTGAGTCTTTGTCAAGCCTTCGAGACGAGCAGCTTTCCAGAGGCGTTGGATCTACGGCGCGTTCCAGTGATCGCATACTGCCTGCCTGCTGATCTGCGCAGTGGTCCGTCTGACAGCTGGTGTGTGGTCCCTGGGCGCTTCGGCGTCTCTGCGAAGCTTCCTCTCATAAAAGAGCTTACACGTGGCACGTCCTTTTCAGGATGTCTCGCCCGTGTACTTCTGGGTGTGGCCGGTCGCTGAATTCTTTTGATGGGCACGATCTCTGCTTGGTATGCTTGGGCGTTCAGCATGCTCAAGCAGCGTTTGTGGATGAGTCATGTTCCCACTGCGGGAACATGACCATCGCGGTCCTGCGGTCAAGACTCAAGGATCTTCGTAATGAAGTGAGAGTCCCCTCAACCACACCCCGATCTACCGTGCCCCCCGTGGCCGGTACTTCGGCTGGTGGTCAGGGTGACCTGAGGGTTACGGTGTGGAACAAAGCCCCGATGCTCATGCCTCGGGCCACACCTCCCTCTAGCGTTCCGCAACCCGCGAGTGTCCAGGCTGAAATCGCGGGGCCAGCTCCGGCTCCCCCGCGCATTTCGTTTGGCGCTCCGGAAGATGACGCGATGTCGGTCACCGCATCACAGGGTGGGCTTGAGTCCTCTGAGGATGATGACTCGGCTGTGCTGCCGCCTTCGGGCGTGCCAGCATTGCCCGAGTCGGACCCAGAGCTGACAGCCATGCTGTCTCGGGCAGCCGCGAGTCTAGGGATAGAGTTGTAACACTCCCCTAAACAGCTTAGTGGAGTGTTACATATTGGTGGCCCGTACGGGGACCGTTTGGTTTCTTTTTGATTTGTTTATTATTGTGGAAGTTTGTAATTATGGAGGAAGAGACAAATGTAAATGCAGAAAATGTTACACCAGCTGTTGTTCACAATGATAACGTACCTGAAACTAATAAAACTGATGAGACACGCAGTGCTGATTTTACTGCAGGCCCGTTTGTCACTAGACGCAATCCCACTGGGGAAATAACATCTATGCTTAGCTTATTGTATATTACTGATGATGAGGATGATGATGATGATGAGGATGATAGCTGTGTAGTGAATGTAAACCTGGTACAAAGAATGCAATCTGAGATTGATGGGCTCAAAGTTGATTTATTGGCTCTTAGTTCAAAAGTCACATCCGTTGAACAGGATTATAAGCACTCGGCTGACAGTTCACTTAATAGGGAAACTAGTTTCCGGGAGGCAGTGGACAATGGCTTAGCAGAGTTAGAAGATTATTTCCGTCGCTCACTGGAAAAGTTGGAGACGGCTGTGGCTGATTGTTTCCTGAGAAGAGATGAAAAATGGGAAAATAAATTGAAAAAATTACGTTTCACCAGTACCCCTTCTCCCTCTAGATTACAGCCATATACCCCTATTACCGCCATGTCAACTATGCATGATCATAGAACTCCGATACCGGCTACTAGAGTTAAATTCCCTCCATCTAAGACTGTTAATGCTACGTATGATATCTCCCATGCATCTCCTCCACTTACTGATGTGCTTATTCCTCCGGTGGTTCCAAGTTCGTCGTCCTTCTGCGGGCAGCCCCCGATTCGGCTGGAGTTTCCCACCTTTGGTGACTCCTGCGAGACATCGGATGTGCTCAACTTCATCGAACAGTGTGAAAACTTTCTGGATATCAGGCCACTTCCCGGTGTGGAGCTTGTGGGCACCCTGAGCACGGTTCTGAGAGGACCTGCTCTGAGCTGGTGGAAGGCAGAGAAGAGCAAGGTAACAGATTGGCAATCTTTCAAGGAGGCTTTTATGTGTGCGTTTCTTCCAGATGATTACCTCACGGAAGTGGAAGATAAGCTGAGATCTCTGGTTCAGCAGCCACGTCAACGTCTGAGAGATTTTGCCTATGATTACCGAGCACTTTGCCTGAAGTGGAAGCCCGATATCACAGAGGAAGAAATGGTGAGCCGCATCCTTAACAACATTAATCCAAGAGTCGCGGGTTGTCTAAGAGGGACGGTGAGGACGGTGGAACAGCTGGTTAAGGTGGGCTCTATGGTGGAGAAGGACTGTATGGGGGCGAAGGATTACTGGCAGAAAGTGGACAGTCAGAATGGTAAAGAAAAGACCCATAAAAAACCACCTGAACGTCAGTTTTCCAAAAACTTGGCAGGACTCTCTATAGCTCAACCCCATTCACTAAATGCTCTTCTCTTGGTGCCTGTAATAGTAAAAGGTAAAGAGGTGAAGGCAGTGGTGGATACAGGGAGCACGTACACACTGATGCAGGAAAACCTTTGGAGACAGCTAGGAGGTGAGGCTTCATCAGACCCTACAGGTTCCCCTCAGCGCTTCATCATGGCCGATGGAAAGGTGCACCAGGCTATGAACCAGAAAACCATCTGCTATAAGTGGCATGATAAAGTGTGCAGAGTGGAGACGTATATAATGAAGGATGATCACCTGGCGTTTTCCATTATAGCTGGCTTGGATTTCCTGAGGGCGGCTGAAGCCATCGTGGATGTCAGCCAGGGTAGATACGGCCTGAAAGTGGGAAAAGGATATATGTACTATCCCTTCTTATCCGCCCTGATTAATCCGGAGCTGTCAGTAATGCCGGTGGGTGAAAGAGGATCCCATAGTGCCATGGTTAGTCTTTACTACGCCTTACCTCACACCTGGGAACCAACACTCACAGTCCTGGACACTGAGGGTGCATCGAGATGGGACTCCGACAATCCCGAGGAGTTGTTGAAGCTGATGAATACCTGGCCTCGCTCCACGTCGGTGGAACATCACAAAATTACCCTATCGGATGAAGTACCAATGAAATCTAGAGCTTACAGGGTCTCACCCTTCAAGAAAAAGATAATTGATGACCAAGTGGACCAAATGCTAAAAGACCACATCATTGAACCTTCCTGCTCTCCATGGTCTTCCCCTGTAGTCCTGGTCCCTAAACCTGATGGATCCTACAGGTTCTGTGTGGACTATAGGAGGCTCAACAGCAAGACCATTCCTGATGCTTATCCAATGCCGCTTATTCATGACATCTTGTAATCACTAGACGGCGCCACCTGGTTCAGTACACTGGATTTGCAGTCAGGATATTGGCAGGTGGATATGGAGGAAGGTAGCAAAGAAAAAACAGCCTTCATCACCAACCAGGGGTTATTCCAATTCCGATCCATGCCATATGGGCTACGGAATGCCGCTGCCACATTCCAGAGGCTTATGGAGAAGGTTCTGGCAGAATTGAGAGGAAAATTCTGTTTTGTGTACATAGATGATATTATCATCTATTCTCGATCATTAGAGGAACACATAAAACACCTGAACTCCATAATGCAGAGACTGGAAAAGGCATCTCTTACCCTTAACATGAAGAAGTGTCACTTTTTTAAAAGACAGTTGAAGTTCCTGGGCCACATAGTCTCAGTGAAAGGAGTAGAGGTTGACTCTGAAAAGACAATGGCTGTTGCCCAGTATCCTCCTCCCAAAGACCTCAAAGCTCTCCAACGCTTCTTGGGATTAGCAGGCTGGTACCACAAATTCATTCCCCATTTCGCTGACATCACTGCACCTTTGAATCACCTGAAAAAGAAGGGAGTAAAATGGGACTGGACTTCTGAGTGTCAAGCCAGCATGGATACCATCAAACAAGTGCTACAAGACCCACCGGTATTGATGCAGCCAGACCTTAACCAATCTTTCCAGGTGCATACGGACGCCAGTGATGTAGGTCTAGGAGCCATTATCACCCAGCAAACACCTGAAGGGGAAAGAGTGATAGCTTATGCTTCTAGGACATTACGAGGAGCAGAACTAAATTACTCCACCTCTGAAAAAGAGTGTCTGGCCGTGGTTTGGGCAGTGGAAAAATGGAGGCATTACCTTGAAGGGAGTCAGTTTGACATTTACAGCGATCATGCTGCATTAACATGGGCCTTCAATAGCCCCAAGACCTCCTCTCGACTGACCCGATGGACTCTAAGGTTGCAGCAGTTCAATTTCCAAGTACATCATAGGAAGGGATGTCTCAACCTGGGGCCCGATGCCTTGTCCAGAGTCGGTGAAGCTGAGGAGAGGGAAGATGCGCACTGTATGACCATCATAACAACGACTGGGTGTTCATCAGACATACCTCACACACTAGCGGAAATTTCGTTAGCACAAAGTACTGACAGCACTTTGGCTCTCCTGAAGTCAGACACCAATGTCAGGAAGGTACAAGACCAAAAGATTACCTTCGAGGTCCAACAGGGGGTGTTGTATCGACGGGTACCTGTAAAAAACAACGGAGACAAATTCCAATTGGTTGTTCCTCAGGCATTAATGTCTGGCTTTTTACATTACTTTCATGACAACCCCCTAGGAGGACATCTGGGTCGACTAAAAACTTTGCTGAGGCTCTTGGAGGTGGCTTGGTGGCCTACGGTCCGCAAAGACGTCTGGCAGTACGTCAAGGGTTGCGATATCTGTCAAAAATATAAACATGACAACACCAAACCCAGTGGTTTTCTACAGCATACTCAAGTGACAGAACCAGGTCATACACTGGGTATGGATTTAATGGGACCCTTTCCCCTCAGCAAGAAGCAAAACACTTACCTCTTAGTGGTAGTGGATTACTACACTAAATGGGTAGAGATGTTCCCCCTTAGGGATAGTAAGACACAAAAGATTGTCAAAATTCTAAGGGAAGAAGTTTTTACTCGTTGGGGCGTTCCCAAGTACTTGATCTCAGACAGAGGAGCACAATTTACCTCCAACATACTGGCTGAGTTATGCAAGACCTGGGGAAGTATCCAAAAACTCACCACCAGCTATCACCTTCAGACAAACCTGACAGAAAGGGTAAACCGGACATTAAAAACAATGATTGCATCATACGTGGGACAATACCATCAAGCCTGGGACCAGTGGTTACCTGAGTTAAGATTCGCCATTAACACTGCACACCAAGAAACCACCGGTAGAACACCGGCAGAGTTAATGCTGGGCAGGCAGCTTCTCGGACCGCTGGAGAGGTTAATCCTCAAACCGCCCACCCCAGACCAATCCTCGTATAATCTACTGGAACGACAGAACATCATTACAGAGGAAGTAAAGCAAAGAGTGGGTGTGCAGCAAGCCAGACAAGCTAGATATTACAATTCCCGACGGAAAGATGCGCAGTTTCAGCCGGGTGATCTAGTCTGGATAAAAACTCATCCTATCTCTTCTGCCTCTAATAAATTCTCTGCTAAGCTAGCGCCCAAGTGGGAGGGACCGGCTGAAATAACAAAAAAAATGGGGCCAATAAATTACACAGTTCGTTGGGGTGACCCACTTAAAACAGACATTGTAAATGTGGTTAACCTGAAACGCTGGTTCGGACGATCTCCTCCGATGCCGATGGCTGGGGGGGGGGGATCTATGTAGCGTGGCCACATAAGGGGAAGCATATTTATATTAGATCAACTAATAAGAGTGATTAGTTGGTCATTTGTTTTAAATGCTATCTCCTGTGTTCTGTATTTCTTCCTAACCTGTCAGTGTTATTGAGCTTTATCTCCCGTCTCGCGAGATGCGTTCCGGGCGAGACGGAGTGTCACGTGATGACACGTCACCCAAACAGGAACTGGGAGTGTGGGTTTTAAATATATAGTACCGGCAAACCGGCGATCGAGAGCGCGCTCATTCATTCTCACTACGGACCCGATCGTGTCGGATTACCTGAGTTGTTTGATGGCTGATTTTTTGAGCATTGACTGCCGATCTTCTGTGGAGTATATCCGTTTCCTTGGACTGTGGATTACTCGTTCCGGAGGACTTTAAACAGCTGGACAACACACAGATACTGCTCCCGGAGTTGTCAACGTTGCCGGTGAGACGGATCTGATTTTGTAAATACTAACGTTACACGCTGGACATAAAGACTTATGCACCTCGCTCACACAAACACACACACACACACACACACACACACACACACACATTCACGATTGAGTAAATGTTATTTTGGGTATATTTGTGTCTTGTTAATACACTGGTGATTTTGGCTTTACAATCTGATTTGTCTTGTGTTTTATACTCCTCCATAGTTTTGATTTAGCAAATAGGAACGAGTGGTCCCATTTAATAGTGTAAACTCCACTAAGCTGTTTAAACCCTCCGCCCTGTCCCGAACGCTCGCGGCTCGATGATTGGTATCTGGGGGCCCGTGCTGACTCACGTCAGTCCCCGCCCTCAATACCTTTCTTTCCCGAGCTGCATGAGGAGATCTCCTCCGCCTTCTCCATCCTCGATGGGGCTGCGGCCAATGGGTACACTGGGGTCCCCCAGGTTGAACGTTCTGTTGCGATGCAACTGTGTCCTCAGAGCGCTTCGACCTGGCTAGGCGATCCTAAGCACCCCTCCAAAGCCTGTCGATTCACATCTACATTGGTGGCAAAATCGCACAGAGCCGCGGGGCAGGCTGCCACCTCTTTGCATGCCATGGCGATCCTCCAGGTCTACCAGGCCAGGATCCTCAGGGACATGCAGGAGGGTGGAGTTGATCCGGGGCTCTTAAATGAGCTGCGTGCCGCCACCGACCTCGCTCTCCGGGCGACGAAGGTGACCGCACGCTCCCTGGGTCAAGTGATGTCCACAAATGTGGTCCAGGAGCGACACCTGTGGCTAAACCTGGCCGATATGCGGGACACCGAGCGGACACGTTTCCTCGATGCCCCCAGGAGCGACACCTGTGGCTAAACCTGGCCGATATGCGGGACACCGAGCGGACACGTTTCCTCGATGCCCCCATATCCCAGGCTGGCCTCTTCGGCGGAGCGGTTGAAAACTTCGCCCAAAAGTTTTCAACCGCCCAGAAGCAGACTGAGGCTCTCAAACATGTACTGCCCCGGCGGCCAGCTGCTGCTTCCACCCAGCCGCCGGCACAGTCGCCTCAGCCTGCTCGCCGCCGAGGACGCCCTCCTAAGGCTCCCGCCCCTCCCACCCGGTCCAAGCAGCAGCCTTCACCCGGGCCGGGTCGCGGAGGAAGCCGTCCAAGTCCCCTCAGGCCGCCCCGCGCCCCGCTAAACGCCAGGCCAAGCGGCGCTCCTGAGACGGACGGCTCAGGGATGGGAAATTCTTTCGAGGAGATGGTAGCAGGACCACTCCTTCCCCCGGTGGAGGGCCGGGGGAGAATCCTTTGTTCAGCTGCTGGCCCCCGGGTCAGCAGCACCCTAATTTGGTCAAAGAAAGAATTAACACTCCCATCCCTGAGCCCCCAGAGATCGGTGATGTCAGTGCGCGCCACCCACGGGTCCCGCCACTCGCATCCCACTCTGTCTCCAGCCTCCTGGCAGAGCAGACCCCAGTGGAACGTGCGTCCTTCCCTGGTCTCCTCTGTCAGGACGCAGCAGTTAACCGCACTCCCACACCGGGACGCCCAACAGCCTCACTTGTCCGGGTCGGTAACGCTGCATCGCTGCCCCACACCGGGTACACCTGTAGTCCGAATGACCCGCTGGTGCAGTTCCTGGGAGCCTGGCTTCAGATTCCAGGGCTGTCCCGCTGGGTCGCGAAGACAGTCAGGTGCGGCTACGCGATTCAGTTCGCGCAGGTTCCTCCCTTTTTCCGGGGAGTCCGCTTTACTATGGTCGGGCCAATGCCCCTGTCATGCGAGCGGAGGTTGCCACCCTACTGGCGAAGGGTGCGATCGAACCTGTCCCTCCAGCCGAGATTAAGTCAGGGTTTTACAGCCCCTACTTCATTGTACCCAAAAAGACCGGTGGGTTGAGACCAATCCTGGACCTGCGCATCTTGAACCGTTACCTTCACAAGTTTCCGTTCAAGATGTTGACAGCGAAACGCCTTTTCGAATGCGTTCGTCGCGACGATTGGTTTGCAGCGATCGACCTGAAGGACGCCTACTTTCATGTCTCCATCCTACCTCGACACAGACCGTTCCTACGGTTTGCTTTCGAGGGGCGGGCATACCAGTACGCGGTCCTCCCATTCGGGCTCTCTGTCCCCTCGCGTCTTTACGAAGATTGCCGAGGCAGCCCTTGCGCCCCTACGGCAGCACGGGGTTCGCATCCTGAACTACCTCGACGACTGGCTCATACTGAGTCACTCTCGAGAGCAGGTTTGCGAACACAGAGATCTGGTTCTCCACCACTTAGCCTGTCTGGGCCTTTGGGTCAACTGGGAGAAGAGCAAACTTTGCCCCGTGCAGAGGATCTCTTTTCTCGGTATGGAGATCGACTCGGTCGCCATGTGCGCGCAGCTTACGAGCGAGCGCGCGCAGTCTCTGCTGACTTGCCTCCGTCAAATCGAGAGCAAGAGTGCGGTTCCACTGAAACATTTTCAGAGGCTCCTGGGGCATATGGCATCTGCAGCCGCGGTAAAGCCGCTCAGATTGCTACATATGAGACCGCTTCAGCACTGGCTTCGCGATCGAGTCCCGAGATGGGCATGGCGGTCTGGCACGCTCCGGGTCCAAATAACCCGGGCCTGCTTACAGACACTCACTCCGTGGTCGAACCTCAGTTTTCTACGGGCCGGCGTGTCCTTAGAACGAGTTTCCAGGCATGTTGTTGTATCCACAGATGCCTCCTCCACGGGCTGGGGTGCCATGTGCAATGGACAAGCAGCCGCGGGCTCCTGGACAGGACCCCAGCGCCTTCTGCATGTCAATTGCCTCGAGTTGCTGGCAGTACGGTTCGCCCTGCACCGCTTCCGAGCGTTGCTGAGGGGTCAACACGTACTTGTCCGGACAAACAACACGGCCACAGTAGCGTACATCAACCACCAGGGCGGTCTACGCTCCCGCCGTATGTCTCAACTCGCCCGCCATCTCATTTTATGGAGTCAGAAGCACCTGAGGTCCCTTCGTGCTATCCACATCCCGGGAGACCTGAACCATGCAGCCGACAAGCTCTCACGGCTTCAGCCACTTCCTGGAGAATGGAGACTCCATCCCCAGACGGTCCAGCTGATTTGGGAACAGTTCGGCGACGCGCAGGTAGATCTGTTTGCCTCCCAAGACTCTTCCCACTGCAGCCTGTACTATTCCCTGTCCGAGGGCACGCTCGGCACGGATGCACTGGCGCACAGCTGGCCCCAGGGCCTACGCTTATATGCGTTTCCCCCAGTGAGCCTTCTCGCACGAGTACTGTGCAAGATCAGGGAGGACAAGGAGCAGGTCATGTTGGTCGCCCCGTATTGGCACGGCCAGACCTGGTTACTCCTTGCGACAGCCCCTCCCTGGCCTATTCCTCTGAGACCGGACCTCCTCTCTCAGAGACGGGGCACCCTATGGCACCCGCGTCCAGCGCTCTGGAAGCTCCACGTGTGGCTTCTGGACGGGACGCGGCAGGTTTGAGTGGCCTGCCACCTACGGTAGCCGTCACCATCACTTCCGCTAGGGCAGAGTCTACTCGACACCTCTATGCGTTGAAGTGGAACCTCTTCGTCACCTGGTGCTCTTCCCGCCAAGGAGACCCCTGGAATTGCCCGATCAGGTCCGTGCTTGAGTTTCTCCAAGAGGGGCTGGAGCGAAGGCTGTCTCCTTCCACCCTCAAAGTGTACGTGGCTGCAATATCTGCCCATCACGACCTCTTGGGAGACAAAAAGGTAAGTCAGCACGACTTGATCATCAGGTTTCTGAGGGGAGCGAGGAGACTGAATCCTCCTCGCTCTCCTCTCGTTCCCTCTTGGGACCTCTCAGTAGTCCTAAGTGCTCTGCAGAGGCCTCCCTTTGAGCCTTTGCGGTCGGTTGACATTAAGTTCCTGTCTATGAAGACGGCTCTGCTGACCGCATTGGCCTCTCTTAAGAGGGTCGGGGACCTGCAGGCTTTTTCAGTTGACGAAGCGTGCCTAGTATTCGGGCCGGCTAACTCTAACGTGACCTTGAGACCCCGGCCTGGATATGTGCCCAAGGTTCCTACCACTCCCTTCAGAGATCAGGTAGTGAACCTGCAAGCGCTGCCTTTGGAGGAGGCAGACCCAGCCTTGGCATTGCTCTGTCCAGTACGCGCTCTCCGCGCTTACGTAGACATGACGCAGTGTTTCAGGATCTCAGACCAGCTCTTTGTCTGTTATGGTGGAGAGCGGAAGGGAAGAGCTCTCTCAAAGCAGAGGTTGTCTCACTGGATAGTGGACACCATTGTTTTGGCTTACCAGCAGCAAGGTCGACCATGTCCCCTTGGTGTGAGGGCACACTCCACCCGGAGTGTGGCCTCCTCTTGGGCTCTAGCGCATGGCGCCTCGCTAACAGACATCTGCAGAGCTGCAGATGTCTGGGCGACACCCAACACATTCGCCAGATTCTACAATCTCCGAGTGGAGCCAGTGTCCGACTATGTACTCGCCCCCCCGAGGGGCCGGTAATGGACCAGGTTCTAGGCGTCTTCGCTTGCTCGCCACTCCACTCCACGGACTGGATACGTGCAATATTCTCCTCAGGTGAGCTCCCCGAGAGCCCTGAGTTCCTCCAGCACTGTCGACGCCGACATCAGTTCAGTCTGCCCTCCCGAGCCCAGACCCTCATGTCCGGCCAGGTGCCCCGTGTGCATGGTTCCCTCCGGCGACCCCCACACGAGTATTTCCACCGTAAGCCTCCTCAGTGAGCAGGTGTCTTTCCCTTGGCAAGCCCCTGCCACCCCTAGGGTTAAAAATCCACCTTCGGCTGGTACCCTAGAGTTTCCCATATGCAGCCCACAGCGGGTCATATGTGTACTCTTTAAGTCCTCCCCACGGGTAGGCATCATTGGCATTCCCTCACTGGGATATGCTTCCCAGTGTACCTTGGTAATCCTGTGATAAGTAGGAGTCCTACGGCCTTAAGTGGCGGGATCTCACACTTACGCAGGGCACTGGATGACAGCTGAGTGGCGCGGTTATACTGGAACCCCCATTCGTTAGTCACTAACGTACGTCGTAGTGACTGAACAAAGGGAACGTCTCGGTTACGTATGTAACCCTCGTTCCCTGAGGAGGGAACGGAGACATACGTTCCTCAGCCACGTCAGCTGTGCTGCTGGAACGCGGAGTTCAGATCTTGGATCCGCAGCAGATACATAATGCGATGTTGCCAGCGTACTTCCTTATATACCCACGCGGTGGGGCGGAGTTACGCATGCAAATTCCGCATGCCCATGGCATTGGCACGCCATTGGGCACTGTTAAACACCTCGAAGGTAATTGGCTTCTAGGCGAAACCCCCATTCGTTAGTCACTAACGTACGTCTCCATTCCCTCCTCAGGTAACGAGGGTTACATACGTAACCGAGACGTTTTATGGGCCTGTTTCTGTCTTTCCTATGGCCTGCATGTGGCCACCTCTCTCCACATCATGGTGTGCCTCAGGGCCGTAACCACCATAGACATACACAAGTCCCCCCCAATAATTAGAAATGGCCAAATTGTCCCCCCCAATATTAGAAATGCTTGCACAGCTCTGCTGCACTTCATTATGCAGCGCTCTGGATGACAAAAAGGTTTAAAAGTTACATTTTAGTCTGGTTTGTGTCAGTGGTCTTACAGCACTCGTCAATGTCAAAATGATTGAGATGGCCAATCAAATCAAAGTAGGCGGGGTTTACGTTCTCTTTTGGCTTCTCTTTTGGCTTTTGTCTTCACACACAGACGAGCGTGTCAATCTATCGCTTATTCTTTCCGGTGAAATCACAAAACATAATGCACACAAACGTGTCCCTGCTCTTAATATTCAATCATTAATGAACATCTTTGATTTTAATGAAGAAGAAAATATATATATATATGAGCGGATTAAAACCCGGAACCTTTGACACAGTTTACAAAAATTCTACCACCAGACCACTAGAGAACTTGAATGTCATCAGCAGATCTATGTATTTATTCACTCATGCGAAGAATGATTAATAATAATATATATAATAATATATTATAATAATATAATATATATAATAAGATAATAATATATTTGACGCTAATTAATGCAAATATTGTGTGTGTCTGACTGTTTCAGCTGCTGTAATACATTCAACAGACCTGGAACTACTCCATAGTGTGCATTTTTTGGAAAATTGTACACCTTGTCAACCAATCATAATCAAGGAATCAGTAGCCTCTTAGCAAAAAACAGCAAAAAACATAAATGAGTCATTCCACGAAACCGGTACGATTTGGACTTACACATTTTTAGATTTTTTACTAAAATGTATTACTTTTCTGAACACCCCACAACATAAATTACATACTTAACTTGCAGAAAAATATATTTTCCCATCTCAGGCATCAAATCCCTTTTATTATTGGTTACTTTTTCAAGATATGGGCACTATTAATCCTCAACCCCGTTATGGACACGATGGGAGCTCTCTGAATGCGATTATAAAATGTATTTGTAATGAAATCAACATTTTCCTATTAATCAGATGTCCCTCACGCTAATTCAGTAATTTTAAATATAAAACTTGCATAAAATGTCATACTTTTGCTGTACTAAAGTCTGAAATGGGCCCTTTTTGTAACAAGAACCTCATCATTTTGGATCAAAGATGCATCTTAACTTCAGAATTTTAACTAAAATCAGTATTGTTATGATTGCTCTGAACATTTCAGATTGAGTTCAACAAAAATGTATTTACTTTTTTATACACTTAATAAAAAAAATTAAAAAAATGTAGGTGTGACGGGGTTGAGACTGGGGTAACGGGGTTGAATGTGGTAACGGAGTTGAAGAGACAAATACAGCTTGACATATAAATAGTTACTCAGTTACTCAAATTCAATTAAATATTTTCTACAAACACTATTTCATAATGTAACCAAGAAAGACAACAGATATAAATTGCAATTGAACTGAGTTTTATTAACCCAACTGAACAATAAATGTACACAATAACATAGTATAGTGTGTGTGTGTGTGTGTGTGTGTGTGTGTGTGTGTGTGTGTGTGTGTGTGTGTGTGTGTGTGTGTGTGTGTGTGTGTGTGTGTGTGTGTGTGTGTGTGTGTGTGTGTGCTTTGTGGCATTCAAAGTCTGGCCCAGAAAAAAGGAATCTGGTGGATGGCTGTCAAAACGACGAGCAGCTATCAATCAGATGGTTTTTCAGTCAGTAAAACGATAACATACAACCTAAACAACTAATAGTACTTTTATTAAAGGTGCACTGTGTAACCCTAAACGGACAAACTGCTCTACAGAGCGCTAGCTACTCTCTGCTGTCTCAGATGACGGCATCTTTGTCCTGTGTCGCCACCGTAGCTTCTCTATGAGCTTCGAAAGGGAGGGGTGAGCAGTGTGCTGTTGCAATTCACAACCTCACCACTAGATGCCGTTAAAATTTACACACTGCACCTTTAACTATACGTTTAATTTTCTAACACTTTCTATCACTCAGCCTAGTCATTTACCAACACGCTTAACCGCTCATTGCTCTACCTTGAAGATTCTGGCTGTGGATACTGTCTTGGGGCATGATCTGGACTTTGTGGAGGAGTGGTTAAAGGGTTAGTTCACCCAAAAATGAAAATTCTGTCATTAATGACTTCCCCTTATGTCGTTCGACACCCGTCAGACCTCCGTTCATCTTCAGACACAAATGAAGATATTTTAGTGTAAATCTGATGGCTCTGAAAGGCCTCCATTGGCTCAATGCACTTTACACTCTCAAGACCCTTAAAAGGTACTAAAGACGTCGTTACAAAGTCCATCTCACTACAGTGGTTCTACAATAACTTTATGAATTGGCGACAATAGATTTTGTGCGCAAAAAAACCCTAAATAACGACTTATATAGTGATGACGATTTCAAAACACGACTCACTGATTCATAACGCTTCGAAGCTTCATGATGCCGTGTTTTGAAATCGTCATCACTATATAAGTCGTTATTTAGGGTTTTTTTGCGCACAAAATCTATTCTCGCCGCTTCATAGTTATTTTAGAACCACTGTAGTGAGATGGACTTTGTAACGACGTCTTTAGTGCCTTTTAAGGGTCTTGAGAGTGTAAAGTGCATTGTGTCAATGGAGGACTTTCAGAGCATCAGATTTACACTAAAATATCTTCATTTGTGTCTGAAGATGAACGGAGGTCTGACGGGTGTCGAACGACATGAGGGTAAGTAATTAATGACAGAATTTTCATTTTCGGGTGAACTAACCCTTTAAGTTCTTCAGTGCTTCTCTCCTCTCCTTGCTTCTTTTGTAAGCTTCTCTCCACTTTCTACGCTTCAACCACTGTTGTCTTTCACTCATCTCATTGATTCCTTTCTTTTTCCCTGTCTCTACATTTTTTTCTCCATCTCTGGCGCTCATTCTTCAGGTATTTCTCCCTTTTTTCAGGATCAGCATTTAGGCATGCACGATACTGCCTCTGCCTTTCTGCTGCTGTTGTCGGTGCCATCTCAGACTCATAGATGTCTGTAGATGTTTAAATCATTAAATCAAACATTCTTTCAGAGCAATACTTAACATTGAGATGTGAAAATCTAGGCAGAACACACATTATGCACACACACACACACACACACACACACACACACACACACACACACACACACATACACGTCTATATTACCAACAGGGGACCATCACTCCACACTGACCAAGAGGGGACCTGTGTTTCTAGTCATTTTGAAGAAACAAAACTTAGATACAAAATTTTGTTTTAAGGTCTTTTTTCATAATATAACTTCAAATAAGCATTTATTTTTTTTTTTTTAAACATGCCAAGAGGGGACCTGACCGATGTCTACCTATCCAACAGGGGACCTCCATAGCCTGCAATGGAGCTGTGTGTGTGAAAGGGAAGAGAGCTGGCAGTCAAGTCTGTCTTCATTATTTAATATATATATATAATTATATAATGTTCACACAGGCATCAGGGAACACAATGAGCACACAACGGAGAAAAAGCCATGTTGTGGACATTACAGAAAAGAATTTAAGAAATTAAAAAATTCTTAAAATTAAGAATTATCTTTAAGAAATTCATTCTCTGTTGTGTCTTCATACTTAATGATCCGTCCACATCTCTCATTTAAGCTTATTTTCAAGAACACCAATACTGTAAAAAAAATCAGGTCTCCAATTGAAAATTTTCTAGTGAGCGATCTCATCTACATTTTTTAGTTGGCCAAATTGAATTTCTTGAATTTTAATTGAATTAAAGTGCATCAATTTACAGAAATTAAATTTGGCCAACTGAAAAATTTAGATGTGACCGGTCACTAGAACATTTTCAATTGGAGACCTGAATTTTTTTTACAGTAAAGGTATTTCAATGTGTGATTTATTTTTTATTAAAACATAGTTTCTGCTCTCTAAAATCCCCAAAAATGTCCTTTGTTTTTGAGATTTTTAGAGTGAGATTTGATTTCTTGCACCAATAAAAAAATAAATAAATATAGGACTGGACAAGCAGAAATTGTTCTTTAAGGTAATAATCACAGGTCATCACTTTATATATAAATAGTGAAAATGTTAAACACAATGACTCGGTCCCCTGTTAGATAGTAAATCACGACACCAGTGTGTTTGCGTTGTCATTTCTTGCCATCATAAACACACTGTGGAGATTTAGAGTTTTTATAGCAATAACTGAGATTTAAGAGTTAAATCAAGCAGAAATATTTCTCTAATGTATTAATTGCAGATCCTCTTTGAATAATGACTATGTTAAACACAATGACTCGGTCCCCTGTTAGATAGTAAATCACGACACCAGTGTGTTTGCTTTGTCATTTCTTGCCATCATAAACACACTGTAGATATTTAGAGTTTTTATAGCAATAACTGAGTTTTAAGAGTTAAATCAAGCAGAAATATTTCTCTAATGTATAAATTGCAGATCCTCTTTGAATAATGATTATGTTAAACACAATGACTCGGTCCCCTGTTAGATAGTAAATCACGACACCAGTGTGTTTGCTTTGTCATTTCTTGCCATCTCAAACACACTGTAGATATTTAGAGTTTTTATAGCAATAACTGAGTTTTAAGAGTTAAATCAAGCAGAAATATTTCTCTAATGTATAAATTGCAGATCATCTTTGAATAATGATTATGTTAAACACAATGACTCGGTCCCCTGTTAGATAGTAAATCACGACACCAGTGTGTTTGCTTTGTCATTTCTTGCCATCATAAACACACTGTAGAGATTTAGAGTTTTTATAGCAATAACTGAGTTTTAAGAGTTAAATCAAGCAGAAATATTTCTCTAATGTATTAATTGCAGATCCTCTTTGAATAATGACTATGTTAAACACAATGACTCTGTCCCCTGTTAGATAGTAAATCACGACACCAGTGTGTTTGCTTTGTCATTTCTTGCCATCATAAACACACTGTAGATATTTAGAGTTTTTATAGCAATAACTGAGTTTTAAGAGTTAAAT
Organism: Gobio gobio; assembly: GCF_949357685.1. Lineage (NCBI taxonomy): Eukaryota > Metazoa > Chordata > Actinopteri > Cypriniformes > Gobionidae > Gobio > Gobio gobio. The sequence continues at coordinate 13,905,260 of NC_137114.1, forward strand.
CAAGCAGAAATATTTCTCTAATGTATTAATTGCAGATCATCTTTGAATAATGATTATGTTAAACACAATGACTCGGTCCCCTGTTAGATAGTAAATCACGACACCAGTGTGTTTGCTTTGTCATTTCTTGCCATCTCAAACACACTGTAGATATTTAGAGTTTTTATAGCAATAACTGAGTTTTAAGAGTTAAATCAAGCAGAAATATTTCTCTAATGTATTAATTGCAGATCCTCTTTGAATAATGACTATGTTAAACACAATGACTCGGTCCCCTGTTAGATAGTAAATCACGACACCAGTGTGTTTGCTTTGTCATTTCTTGCCATCATAAACACACTGTAGATATTTAGAGTTTTTATAGCAATAACTGAGTTTTAAGAGTTAAATCAAGCAGAAATATTTCTCTAATGTATAAATTGCAGATCCTCTTTGAATAATGATTATGTTAAACACAATGACTCGGTCCCCTGTTAGATAGTAAATCACGACACCAGTGTGTTTGCTTTGTCATTTCTTGCCATCTCAAACACACTGTAGATATTTAGAGTTTTTATAGCAATAACTGAGTTTTAAGAGTTAAATCAAGCAGAAATATTTCTCTAATGTATAAATTGCAGATCATCTTTGAATAATGATTATGTTAAACACAATGACTCGGTCCCCTGTTAGATAGTAAATCACGACACCAGTGTGTTTGCTTTGTCATTTCTTGCCATCTCAAACACACTGTAGATATTTAGAGTTTTTATAGCAATAACTGAGTTTTAAGAGTTAAATCAAGCAGAAATATTTCTCTAATGTATTAATTGCAGATCCTCTTTGAATAATGATTATGTTAAACACAATGACTCGGTCCCCTGTTAGATAGTAAATCACGACACCAGTGTGTTTGCGTTGTCATTTCTTGCCATCATAAACACACTGTAGAGATTTAGAGTTTTTATAGCAATAACTGCGTTTTAAGAGTTAAATCAAGCAGAAATATTTCTCTAATGTATTAATTGCAGATCCTCTTTGAATAATGATTATGTTAAACACAATGACTCGGTCCCCTGTTAGATAGTAAATCACGACACCAGTGTGTTTGCTTTGTCATTTCTTGCCATCATAAACACACTGTAGATATTTAGAGTTTTTATAGCAATAACTGAGTTTTAAGAGTTAAATCAAGCAGAAATATTTCTCTAATGTATTAATTGCAGATCCTCTTTGAATAATGATTATGTTAAACACAATGACTCGGTCCCCTGTTAGATAGTAAATCACGACACCAGTGTGTTTGCTTTGTCATTTCTTGCCATCATAAACACACTGTAGATATTTAGAGTTTTTATAGCAATAACTGAGTTTTAAGAGTTAAATCAAGCAGAAATATTTCTCTAATGTATTAATTGCAGATCCTCTTTGAATAATGATTATGTTAAACACAATGACTCGGTCCCCTGTTAGATAGTAAATCACGACACCAGTGTGTTTGCGTTGTCATTTCTTGCCATCATAAACACACTGTAGATATTTAGAGTTTTTATAGCAATAACTGAGTTTTAAGAGTTAAATCAAGCAGAAATATTTCTCTAATGTATTAATTGCAGATCCTCTTTGAATAATGATTATGTTAAACACAATGACTCGGTCCCCTGTTAGATAGTAAATCACGACACCAGTGTGTTTGCTTTGTCATTTCTTCATCTCAAACACACTGTAGATATTCACTGTATATATTGAGATAACTCAATTTTATGGTGACTTGCATTAAAATGTTTATCCGTCTCAATTAAATTATGTGAACTGAATGACTTTTAACATTGACACTTTAGTTATTTAACCAAATGATGATTTTCAAGTCAGCAATCAACACACAACTGAGTTTTGACCTCCAAAATCTTATTATAGTGTATTTTTATGGTAAGTATTGGTGTTTTATGTTTTAAATCAAGCAGAAATCACTCTTTAAGGAAACAATTGCAGGTCACACTTTATACAGTGAACATTGGATGGTAAAACACAACGCCTGTTTGATTGCTTTGCCATTTCTTGCCATCACAAACACACTGGAGAGATTTTGAAGGTCAGAACTAAATTTTTTGGTGACTTGCATGAAAATGTTCATCCGTCTCACTTAAATTATGTGAACTGAATGTCTTTTAACATTGACACTTTAGTCGAAGATTTTCAACTCAACAATCAACACACAACTGAGTTTTGACCTCCAAAATCATTATACAGTGTATATTAAATTTAAATAAAAAATATAAAATTTCTTTACAAAACAAGTTTGACTCAAGTTTGACTCTCTACTGCTTGTTCATTATTGTTTATGTTACATGGTCCATGTTTACATTACAGTATAAAATTGTTCCTAAGTTTTCCCCTTTTATATAGATGGTAATGACTAAATATCCTCGCACACCGAAATTTTCACACGTAAAAAAAAAGATCAAGCACGTTTACACACAGCCTCTGAAACTTTCCTTCATCAAAAAAAAAAATCTGATCAGGTTCAGTTTTCTGCATTTTTCGCATCCATAGCAAGCATTTAAAGAGGGGTTTCAAATTTCTGTTATTCATTTTTGTGTTAAAATTTTGAACATAAGTTGAACAGTTTAAAAAAGAAAGTGTGAACCTTCAAATTAGCAATTATAGTTCATAAAGTTTTGCTGGCGTTTGTATCTAATTGAGAAAAGAATGAATGTAAATTGAAAGATGTCGTCATTGAACGCATTTTGTGCCAAAGCAAATAAATGATCCACAGTTTAGCCACATAGGCTGATGTGATCCCTGAGTGAAGAGTTTTGAAAAAGTGATGAGTATTCAGAAATGTGTCCTAGCAGATGTTAAAAAAACCCTGTAATATCACTATTAGTAAGGGATCACATTATAATATCAGTCTATAAATGTGAGATATTTAAAGTGAACCTAAAGTATACTTGCAATAGTGTGATTTTAGCACAATTAAATATACTTAATGGATGTTTCGCAAAAGCGTTGTTTAGTGATATTGCGTCCTTGTGTTTCTGCTGTACGTCATCAGCAACTGTCGAAGTTCAATTACAATACTCAAAATCACATGTACAGAGGATGCACAAAAGTAGATCACATAGCAAGACTGGTCTCCACGAAAACACAAGTCCCTTCTTTGCATTCCCAGAATTGCGAAACAGCCATCATTAAGAAATGTGCATTGTGCAATAAAGGAGTACTCCAAGAATAATTATAATATTTATACCAGTACGTCTCACGCAGGTCACAAGGGTTTACAATATTTGATGCTTTAATACTATCCAAAAAAAATTGTTACGGCCATTTCACACTGAACGCGACAAAGCTAGGTGAATCATTGATGAATGAAGGTTTAACACCGAACGCCACTCAAACCATCATCGAGGACTTGCTATAATTATATAATAGGCAGACATGCATTATTTCTAGTGATTTATGATTGTAATATAATTGACCGATCCAGAGCGAATGCGATCTCTGACTCATAACACTCACACACGTGGAAGAAAACGGACAGTTCTCTTCTGATAGCATATAATTCAGTGGAAAAAGAAGTAAACTTGAGAATTACATATGGCATATCTTGCTTTATTATGCTGAGATTGATCGAGCCTGGTATAAATAAATCCATACAGATCTATTGTTTTACAAAAATAATCTATTGTTTACAAAAGGAGAAAACGTGTGTACTTTAATGTAAACTTGGACCATGTGACATAAACTGAAGTTAACAGCAAAAAAATATACTATAATGCTGACTGTTGTTAGTGTTTTTTGTTGTAGGAGTTAAAAGTGTATATGTTGGGTGAATCCTCATTGTGTTCTGGAAGAATGAGTTGATTTAAGACATCAATGAAGTGTTTTGGTAGTTTTAGCACATTTTGAACGTGAAATTAACTGCTTTGCTTTGAAAGGTGTCCTAGCGATTGTAGCTGAGAGATAGACGTCAAACAGACTCAAACAAAGACCCAGAATTCTGTGGTGTTACAGCACTGTGGCTGCTGTAAATGGCTGCTGTAAGGTTTCTTTATGAAATAACAGGCACAATGGCAAAGATATTTCTGCAAAAACTCCAAAGTAATGTTCGGTTGCAGTGAGAAAGTCACAAGAGACAACTGAAAAAACTCATGCGTGTATTTACCCTAGTGTAGATCAGCTTGCTTACACATCCCCCAAACTCCATTTACATATGAATACAGGAAAGGCCAAAGCCATTGTCTCACAGGTGAGGAACAAGCCTTACAGAGCTGTGAGACCCATGTCACAGACACAAACTTCTCAAACAAACTAGAGAAAACGCTGGGATTTACCTGGGAAAATTAAATCAATGTACACTTTTTCCAATCCCTACGACACATTTTTCAATACTTGGGTCACTTTTTTAAAACTCTTCACACACAAATTCACACAACTGAATTTCAGCTTGGCACAGCAGTTATTTTAGTGTTCAAAATGCACTAAAACCAGAGGTGTAGTGGTAAAAAAAGAGGTGGGTAAACTATCAATTCTGGGTGACCGCATCGTGGTCACGGTAAGGTGGGCCACTGCCTACCAGTGTATAGCGTATCCTGATGATAGCTATTGTTCTCAGAGAGAACAAAAATATTTAAGAGAGATAGAGAGGGGAGGCTTATATCCAGGGGTTCCAATGCAATGCACTTGTACATAATGATTAGATTTGGGATTATTTTCATAGTCGATTAATCTGTTGAATATTTTCTCAAGTAATCGATTAGTTGTTTGGTCTATAATATGTCAGAAAAATGTGGATCAGTGTTTCCCAAAAGCCCAGGATGACGTCCTCGAATGTCTCGTTTTGTTTTTGTCCACAACTCAGTTTACTGTCACATATGAGAGAACACACTAGAACATATTCACATTAAACAAGCTGGAATCAAAGAATTTTACTTTTGTCTTAAAAAATTACTCAAGCCGACAAATCGATTATCAAAATAGTTGTCGATTACAGTTTTTGCCAATTGCTAATGAGGCAGAATTTGGTGAAGAAGAGCGAGAGCTTTGTGTTGATGATGACAGGGTGCAGACAGCGATCGCTTGCGATTGCATTTATAATGTAAACTTTTGATGAATTTATGAGAAATCTACAGACGCAAACAGGAAGTAAAACTCCCATTGATTTTTCTCCATAAGGATTTAGATTATCAGCCATAATGTCTAAAACATCTGAGGTAGACTGACCACGAGTTGTGAAACGAAAGTTTCTGCTTCTGTAGCTGCTTTCAGAACTGATCAAACACATTCAAGTCAGAACGATGATCAACTCATTTCTGCAGGAATTATACTGAAATATAAAATCTTAAAATCCAAAGGGACTCACTTTATATTAGGTGGCCTTAACTACTATGTACTAACATTTTAATTATCCATTTATTACAATGCACTTATTGTGTACATACATGTCTTTACATTGTACTTACATTTTTAATTATACCGGCATGTAATTACATCTGTAATTAATTTCTGTAGTTACATTTGTAATTACACTGTTGACACTTCCCTTACATCTAACCCTACCTTTAAACTTACCAATACAACCACACATGTCCCTAACCCTACCCGTATCCCACCTCAATATCAGCAAAAGTGTTTTGCAACACAATATGAACACAATAAGTACATTGTACCTATTTAAGTACATAGTAGTTAAGGCCCCCTAATATAAAGTGGGGCCATCTAAAGTCATAATTTATCATTGATTTGGCATAAAATACATTCAATGGCGACATCTTTCGATTTATAAGAATTATTTTCTCACTTCAACACAAACACCACCAAAACATTATGAACTGTATAGGCCAATTTGAAATTTTTTTGATTCTCTTTTCAAAACTCCCTAACTTATGTTCAAAACTTAACTAAAATTAATAAATAAAAAAAAAACAATTTGCTACATTTCGGCAGTATTACCATATTGAAATTTTGGGTGATTCCTTTGAATCCTCAGAATCCTTTTTGGTAGTTTTAGTGCATTTTGAACACTAAAATAACTGCTGTGCCAAGCTGAAATTCAGTTGTGTGAATTTGTGTGTGAAGAGTTTTAAAAAAGTGACCCAAGTATTGAAAAATGTGTCGTAGGGATTGGAAAAAGTGTACATTGATTTAATTTTCCCAGGTAAATCCCAGCGTTTTCTCTAGTTTGTTTGAGAAGTTTGTGTCTGTGACATGGGTCTCACAGCTCTGTAAGGCTTGTTCCTCACCTGTGAGACAATGGCTTTGGCCTTTCCTGTATTCATATGTAAATGGAGTTTGGGGGATGTGTAAGCAAGCTGATCTACACTAGGGTAAATACACGCATGAGTTTTTTCAGTTGTCTCTTGTGACTTTCTCACTGCAACCGAACATTACTTTGGAGTTTTTGCAGAAATATCTTTGCCATTGTGCCTGTTATTTCATAAAGAAACCTTACAGCAGCCATTTACAGCAGCCACAGTGCTGTAACACCACAGAATTCTGGGTCTTTGTTTGAGTCTGTTTGACGTCTATCTCTCAGCTACAATCGCTAGGACACCTTTCAAAGCAAAGCAGTTAATTTCACGTTCAAAATGTGCTAAAACTACCAAAACACTTCATTGATGTCTTAAATCAACTCATTCTTCCAGAACACAATGAGGATTCACCCAACATATACACTTTTAACTCCTACAACAAAAAACACTAACAACAGTCAGCATTATAGTATATTTTTTTGCTGTTAACTTCAGTTTATGTCACATGGTCCAAGTTTACATTAAAGTACACACGTTTTCTCCTTTTGTAAACAATAGATTATTTTTGTAAAACAATAGATCTGTATGGATTTATTTATACCAGGCTCGATCAATCTCAGCATAATAAAGCAAGATATGCCATATGTAATTCTCAAGTTTACTTCTTTTTCCACTGAATTATATGCTATCAGAAGAGAACTGTCCGTTTTCTTCCACGTGTGTGAGTGTTATGAGTCAGAGATCGCATTCGCTCTGGATCGGTCAATTATATTACAATCATAAATCACTAGAAATAATGCATGTCTGCCTATTATATAATTATAGCAAGTCCTCGATGATGGTTTGAGTGGCGTTCGGTGTTAAACCTTCATTCATCAATGATTCACCTAGCTTTGTCGCGTTCAGTGTGAAATGGCCGTAACAATTTTTTTTGGATAGTATTAAAGCATCAAATATTGTAAACCCTCGTGACCTGCGTGAGACGTACTGGTATAAATATTATAATTATTCTTGGAGTACTCCTTTATTGCACAATGCACATTTCTTAATGATGGCTGTTTCGCAATTCTGGGAATGCAAAGAAGGGACTTGTGTTTTCGTGGAGACCAGTCTTGCTATGTGATCTACTTTTGTGCATCCTCTGTACATGTGATTTTGAGTATTGTAATTGAACTTCGACAGTTGCTGATGACGTACAGCAGAAACACAAGGACGCAATATCACTAAACAACGCTTTTGCGAAACATCCATTAAGTATATTTAATTGTGCTAAAATCACACTATTGCAAGTATACTTTAGGTTCACTTTAAATATCTCACATTTATAGACTGATATTATAATGTGATCCCTTACTAATAGTGATATTACAGGGTTTTTTTAACATCTGCTAGGACACATTTCTGAATACTCATCACTTTTTCAAAACTCTTCACTCAGGGATCACATCAGCCTATGTGGCTAAACTGTGGATCATTTATTTGCTTTGGCACAAAATGCGTTCAATGACGACATCTTTCAATTTACATTCATTCTTTTCTCAATTAGATACAAACGCCAGCAAAACTTTATGAACTATAATTGCTAATTTGAAGGTTCACACTTTCTTTTTTAAACTGTTCAACTTATGTTCAAAATTTTAACACAAAAATGAATAACAGAAATTTGAAACCCCTCTTTAAATGCTTGCTATGGATGCGAAAAATGCAGAAAACTGAACCTGATCAGATTTTTTTTTTTGATGAAGGAAAGTTTCAGAGGCTGTGTGTAAACGTGCTTGATCTTTTTTTTTACGTGTGAAAATTTCGGTGTGCGAGGATATTTAGTCATTACCATCTATATAAAAGGGGAAAACTTAGGAACAATTTTATACTGTAATGTAAACATGGACCATGTAACATAAACAATAATGAATAAGCAGTAGAGAGTCAAACTTGAGTCAAACTTGTTTTGTAAAGAAATTTTATATTTTTTATTTAAATTTAATATACACTGTATAATGATTTTGGAGGTCAAAACTCAGTTGTGTGTTGATTGTTGAGTTGAAAATCTTCGACTAAAGTGTCAATGTTAAAAGACATTCAGTTCACATAATTTAAGTGAGACGGATGAACATTTTCATGCAAGTCACCAAAAAATTTAGTTCTGACCTTCAAAATCTCTCCAGTGTGTTTGTGATGGCAAGAAATGGCAAAGCAATCAAACAGGCGTTGTGTTTTACCATCCAATGTTCACTGTATAAAGTGTGACCTGCAATTGTTTCCTTAAAGAGTGATTTCTGCTTGATTTAAAACATAAAACACCAATACTTACCATAAAAATACACTATAATAAGATTTTGGAGGTCAAAACTCAGTTGTGTGTTGATTGCTGACTTGAAAATCATCATTTGGTTAAATAACTAAAGTGTCAATGTTAAAAGTCATTCAGTTCACATAATTTAATTGAGACGGATAAACATTTTAATGCAAGTCACCATAAAATTGAGTTATCTCAATATATACAGTGAATCTCCACAGTGTGTTTGAGATGAAGAAATGACAACGCAAACACACTGGTGTCGTGATTTACTATCTAACAGGGGACCGAGTCATTGTGTTTAACATAATCATTATTCAAAGAGGATCTGCAATTAATACATTAGAGAAATATTTCTGCTTGATTTAACTCTTAAAACTCAGTTATTGCTATAAAAACTCTAAATATCTACAGTGTGTTTATGATGGCAAGAAATGACAACGCAAACACACTGGTGTCGTGATTTACTATCTAACAGGGGACCGAGTCATTGTGTTTAACATAATCATTATTCAAAGAGGATCTGCAATTAATACATTAGAGAAATATTTCTGCTTGATTTAACTCTTAAAACTCAGTTATTGCTATAAAAACTCTAAATATCTACAGTGTGTTTATGATGGCAAGAAATGACAACGCAAACACACTGGTGTCGTGATTTACTATCTAACAGGGGACCGAGTCATTGTGTTTAACATAATCATTATTCAAAGAGGATCTGCAATTAATACATTAGAGAAATATTTCTGCTTGATTTAACTCTTAAAACTCAGTTATTGCTATAAAAACTCTAAATATCTACAGTGTGTTTATGATGGCAAGAAATGACAAAGCAAACACACTGGTGTCGTGATTTACTATCTAACAGGGGACCGAGTCATTGTGTTTAACATAATCATTATTCAAAGAGGATCTGCAATTAATACATTAGAGAAATATTTCTGCTTGATTTAACTCTTAAAACTCAGTTATTGCTATAAAAACTCTAAATATCTACAGTGTGTTTATGATGGCAAGAAATGACAAAGCAAACACACTGGTGTCGTGATTTACTATCTAACAGGGGACCGAGTCATTGTGTTTAACATAATCATTATTCAAAGAGGATCTGCAATTAATACATTAGAGAAATATTTCTGCTTGATTTAACTCTTAAAACGCAGTTATTGCTATAAAAACTCTAAATCTCTACAGTGTGTTTGAGATGGCAAGAAATGACAAAGCAAACACACTGGTGTCGTGATTTACTATATAACAGGGGACCGAGTCATTGTGTTTAACATAATCATTATTCAAAGAGGATCTGCAATTAATACATTAGAGAAATATTTCTGCTTGATTTAACTCTTAAAACTCAGTTATTGCTATAAAAACTCTAAATATCTACAGTGTGTTTATGATGGCAAGAAATGACAACGCAAACACACTGGTGTCGTGATTTACTATCTAACAGGGGACCGAGTCATTGTGTTTAACATAATCATTATTCAAAGAGGATCTGCAATTAATACATTAGAGAAATATTTCTGCTTGATTTAACTCTTAAAACTCAGTTATTGCTATAAAAACTCTAAATATCTACAGTGTGTTTATGATGGCAAGAAATGACAAAGCAAACACACTGGTGTCGTGATTTACTATCTAACAGGGGACCGAGTCATTGTGTTTAACATAATCATTATTCAAAGAGGATCTGCAATTAATACATTAGAGAAATATTTCTGCTTGATTTAACTCTTAAAACGCAGTTATTGCTATAAAAACTCTAAATCTCTACAGTGTGTTTGAGATGGCAAGAAATGACAAAGCAAACACACTGGTGTCGTGATTTACTATCTAACAGGGGACCGAGTCATTGTGTTTAACATAATCATTATTCAAAGAGGATCTGCAATTAATACATTAGAGAAATATTTCTGCTTGATTTAACTCTTAAAACTCAGTTATTGCTATAAAAACTCTAAATATCTACAGTGTGTTTATGATGGCAAGAAATGACAACGCAAACACACTGGTGTCGTGATTTACTATCTAACAGGGGACCGAGTCATTGTGTTTAACATAATCATTATTCAAAGAGGATCTGCAATTAATACATTAGAGAAATATTTCTGCTTGATTTAACTCTTAAAACTCAGTTATTGCTATAAAAACTCTAAATATCTACAGTGTGTTTATGATGGCAAGAAATGACAAAGCAAACACACTGGTGTCGTGATTTACTATCTAACAGGGGACCGAGTCATTGTGTTTAACATAATCATTATTCAAAGAGGATCTGCAATTAATACATTAGAGAAATATTTCTGCTTGATTTAACTCTTAAAACTCAGTTATTGCTATAAAAACTCTAAATATCTACAGTGTGTTTATGATGGCAAGAAATGACAAAGCAAACACACTGGTGTCGTGATTTACTATCTAACAGGGGACCGAGTCATTGTGTAAATCATAAATAAATCAAAAGTGGTTTGTTTAAAAAAACTCAAAAATGTATAAGGTGGTAAGTTGGGCCTTTTACACCCCATTTTACATGGGGCAAAAGTCACGCATTATTTATACAAATACTTGAGCTAAAATGTTTTTTTTTTAATAATGTCTTAACACTTGTTTAAAAGAATAGTAAAGTTTGTACTATTTTCTGTTTATTTTGATAAATACAATAATATTCAATGAATATAGGCTACTGTCATTAAAATGTTAAAATAAAAAATACAAAAACAAAACTTCTAATTACATTCTGGTTGTTTAGATTTTTAAATCCTTTTTTCTTGGATTCTGTGTAGAATTTAATTGTAATGTAATGCAAATTTTGAAACTAGTCAGGGTATCTAGTAAAGCGATGTAATGCTTGTTCCTTTAGTAAGCAGCCTGTTAAACAGCAGAGTCTCTCTGGGACAGCAGGCCATTCAAACAATAGAGGAGTGTGTGAACGACGTGTGTTTAAGAGCCCTTACAGTTCCTGCTCCAGCCTACAGGGGAGCTGCTGAGTATGACCTTAAACACACACACACACTTAGGTCCCCACTTGGTCATAAGTTTTAAAAAAATTACCAGAGTGTTTTTACTTAATTTTCACATGATTTAAACACACACACTTGTAGGTCCCCACTTGGTCAAAAGTAAAAAAAAATCACCAGAGCGTTTTTTTAGTGTTTTTACTTGATTTTAACATGATTTAAAGCATGACCAACAGGGGACCTGAAAAATGTCCCCTCTTGGCTCAGAGGTCCCCTGTTAGTGAGTGTGTTACGACACCAAGGTCCCCTGTTAGATAGGTAGACAAGTACACACACACACACACACACACACACACACACACACACACACACACACACACACACACACACACACACACACACACACACACACAGCTTTAACATTGACATTACTACACTCAACATATGCCTGTGGTAAAAGACTTTTGATCAAATATAATAATTAATTTAAATTACTGGATAACTTCAGAACCAAAGTGTTAAACACAACCCCATCCCAATCTCACAACTCCGTTATGATCGAAGAAGTAACGGGGTTGAGTGTGACGGGGTTGTGATTTTTTGCTCAAAATGGCCACTGCTCTACATGTAGTGAGTAACAGGAGAGCACTTGGCATGCATGATATTAAGAAATCATGTATATTGTTAAAATAACAAAGTTCATTTTCACAAGTAATAGTTTTCTATCTTTATTTGATGTAACGGGGTTGAGTCGTTAAGCTTGACAACCACAATATCACAATATAAATAAGTTATAATTATAAGAGAAGGTGGTAATTTACCTGTGTCTGCACACAATGTTGTTCAGAAGACTTATATGATGTCACTTCCAGTTGTTGATGTCACGTAAGGATCAATTCATTATTTTTATGGGGGGAGAATGATGTGTGTAACGGGGTTGAGGGGTTACTGAGGTACGGAACTAAATAATGTGATTTTAATGAATAATAATATATTTGCTTAGAAAAAAAACATTACCAGCTAAAAAGCTAAGATAGATATTTATGGTTATGGCAAAATGTATGGACTTTTTTCTAATTTTATTATTCATATCCCAAGTACACTTTCATAGAAGGCCATGAGGGACGTGACAAAATAGGTGGTGTCAACTGAAAAAACAAGATAATTTCTAATATAAAGATAAAATTGATGTCATGTTTTTTAAACTTTATTAAAGGAGACATTTCAATTTATACAAAAAGCTTTTAAAAATAGATTTTGGTGACCCAATAGATAAAATACACTTAAAAAGGTCAGAGGGACTCAAATTCTACTGGTTTCGTGGAATGACTCAAATGCAGCTCATGGGTTAAACCTGAGTTTTAGAAGGTTTTGTTAAAATGCAGGGTAATCATTAATTCGATTTTTTTTTTTTTTTTTTTTTTTTGATATTCAAAAGACCAAAGTCTTAAAAAAAAAAAAAAAAACTGTTATTCTTGTTGCAGATGTATCAATAAACTGTGAAAAATAAAATTTTTGTATCTGTAAATTAAATGTACATAAAAAAATGGGCATTGTATTACATTTGTAGACATTGTGTAATTGGGCTAAGAAAGAGAATGAAATGAGAGAATGAAACCCCCACCCAATTCATCTTAGCCCACTGATGTTTTAAAACCTGGAAATGCCACTGAAGTGGCTTTCACTGTCGGTTCAGCCTGAGTTATCGATGCTCATATGTATTGCTGATTTTTACAGTTTCCCCTTCTAAATGATGTTTTTCATAGGCCATTGTTGCACTTGAGGCAATCCAGACTCCAGACTAAGAAACATTCACAGTATATCTATAGAAATAATCACCATAGCAATGCCATCAATTATTATTATTATTGTTATTATTATATCAAAACAATATACACTTCTAATAAAGTGACAGAGTCAGTGTATTACCTTTTTGAGAGTAGTATCCATGTTTATTTGATTTATTACAAGGCTAAAACCCTAGCAGTTATGAACTTTAGAAATGTTTGTCTTATTTCTTTTGTTCTCACTCCATAAATAATTGGGTTAAAACAACTCGGAAAAAGTAAGTACATTGTGCTCAGAAATACACGACTACTGGGAGAAAAATTATTTCTTATTCTGTATGACATAAATGCAATCAAGGCAAAAGTCAAAGTAAATGACATAACAATGAAGTGAGTAATGCAGGTGTTTAAGGCCTTCATGTTAGTTTTGCCAGATTTGAACACAGATGTAAAAATTAGAATGTAAGAAACATTGATAAGAATAAAATCTGCAGTTGGTATAAGGAAAGCAGTCAAAAGTCCTGCAATGTTATTAATGGATATATCTCCACATGCTAATTGAACCAACGCCATGTGCTCACAAAAACAGTGATCGATCACATTTGTTACACAAAATGACAGCTTTCCAGCCAGAGAGACTGTGATGACCACCAGGAGTACATTTCTGATTACAGGTGCAAAAACAAACTTTAGAAAGTTAGGGATTTCCATGTATTTGTGATAATAAAGAGGTTTGCATATTGCAAAATAACGATCCAGTGCCATCCACAAAAGCAAAGTAGATTGAAATGTTCCAACAAAATGAAGGCAAAACATCTGTATCAAGCAACCGGTTAAAGATATCCCACTCCAATTAAACAAAAAGTTTAGAAGCATGTTAGGTACAAACAATACAGGCAATATCAAGTCTACAACTGCCATATGACCAATTAATACATACATTGGAGAATGCAGAGACTTGTGAGATTTGATTAAATATATGAGAATAGAATTTGCTGTGATAGCCAATAAAAACAACAGACAGAAAGGGATAAATAAAAATGGTCTCCATTCTCCTAGGCTGTAGAAACCAATCAGTTTGAAGTCTGTGAATGAAATGTTTTCTGCAGGAAGATCCTTCATGCTGAACAACTTATTTGCACTCAGAGTATTCTGTTCAAATTATGTTGATGAAACTGAAATAAATAAATATAGTTAATCAAGTTTCCATGTATACAACACAAACACCATACAACATGCATTTTCTTCAATGTGAGAACAAATATAAAACTGTGTAGTGTTCAATCATTTACAGCTAATGGTATTTTCAGATGACATTCATCATTATGGTCTTCAAGAAGAATTACAATACACTTTACAATACCATCAACAACAATAATAATAGTTATTAGATTTTTAGTGTATTCCTGTCAATCTGCCACATATAAATTTACCTGAATTCTGAGTATTTGTTATACTGTGATTTAACCTACACAAACGGGCTGGTGAGAGAAAAAAGTCCAAATTAAATATAAATCATAATTTCCTTCTCCTGAAAAAAAACTTTTTTTTTCTTCAGTTACTGCCTTGTCTTACATCTTAGAGTGAAATGAAAGGTAGATGCATATCATGGTCTCTAAATAGACAATGTTGTGTCCCCAAGAGTCTGTGCACTACTGTATTCCCATAGATCTCACCCTCAAAAACATAAAAGGCATATACAGTGTATTTTACTTAATAAAATGAATTAAGGAAATTAAATTAAGGACGTTAAAAGAACATTGATTGATTTAATTGTTTATTCTTCAGACTTGTGAATAAGATGTATCTAATGTTTATATGTCCAGCAACAGCAAAACATATTTGCTTCTACCTTAATTCCTTTTTTAAATAATAATAATAATAATAATAATAATAATAATAATAATAATAATATATGTAATTCATACATGGAGATTATACATAATAATAAGAATGTTAATTAAGTTATTGTGTATAACATATTTCGATTTTGCATTAGCAAGCTTTTGACCAGCAGATGTCCTCAGCATATTTTGGAGTGAGTATATGAAGAGAGTTAAATACTGGATCACTCTCTGATAGCTGTTGCCCATCTAACCCCTCTATGCCAATAAGAATATCCAAGTACATAGTGTGAGCAGCTGTGCTGTAGAAGATAGGGAAGTTGAAATGTCCTTTATTGGAGCAGTGAGTGGGTTGTCTGTGCCTCTTGGAACAGTTAGCTCTGACTTCACCAAGGTGAGTTTGACATTACATTACTTTGTCTATAGTTTGAAAACACTAGCTTGACTACAATAAAGTGAAACACACGCCTACACGAAAGTGAAAAAGATTAATATTCACAGAAGCAAACATATTAACCAAAAGCATACTTGTATTGTTTTTAAGAATGAAATTAAGCAGTGTACACCTGGAAGCACTTTGGATGTTTTTATGTTTCATCCTTTTGTTAACCAATGCAACATTTATCCACTGAAACTCTGCAGACCCGGTACAGGGTCCGGAATGACATCATGTATATACTTTCAATTTTACATGTCTGTGGAGGAGCTCTGACCTCATATGTGGTACCAATTGAAAGCTTAGAATGTCTACTTTCTGTTGATATGTTTACAACTCATAACTCTGGCATTTGTTTTACACAAAGTAACTTATTTACACTATATTACTCTGGTACCATTTCCGCCTGGATTTGGCCTACCCAAATTGAAAAGCTTCCTACACCCACATACAGTGGTCTAAATTCAAAATGTTGGTGTCATTTTACAGGAAACCCTTTGAAATGACATAAACTACACTGCTAAAAGTGATAAACATGTAAGGATATGTTGCCTGAGCTGTAATATTAATTCAAAATTAAAGTCCTCAGTGTAGTAGACATATACAAACAACAAATCAAAATAAATTCAGTCCTGCACACTCCCCGCCTGGGATTTTTAGAATCCCAAATCAATTTATAGCTTGTCATTGGGTGACAGAAGGAGGATAAGTTCGGAGATAGGACGTGAAAAGATCTTTTGAATGCCTTTCTTAGTCACTTTAGCATCATCTTTCCTCACCGATCCATCTTTGCTTGGGGAAGTTTTCATGACAATTGCCATCGGTCACTCGTTTCTGGTAACTTGAATGTTCTTGAAATTTTATTTTTATTTTTTATGAATAGTCTTGCCATTTTCGTTGGTATTGCAAAGTACTAAGGTATTCTTTTTTCCATCTTGTCCAAAAGACATCTGCCATTGCCAACCTTTGTACTTGTTTCCATTCTTCCTTAAGCAACTCATTATTCCCAAAGTCTCCAGGTGGGGGAGGTGTTATGCCTGTCTTTTGTGTCAAAAGAGTAGCAGGGGTGAGAAAGAAGGGAAATTCTGGGTCAGAGGACACTGGGATTAAAGGCCGTGAATTCATCACTGCAGTAACTTCCGCCATGAACGTTGTCAAGACGAGAGATGGGAAGGTTTCTCATTAAGTAGCATGAAATCAAGAATACGACGTGCTATCCCGATCATTCGCTACCAGTGACTACCCATATGAGAGGCATGAGGTGTATTGAATATCCAGGTGCAATTGTGGTCTTTCAGATATTTCTGCACATCCTCTTAACTGTCGCAAGATCTATCCATTTTAAGTTCTCGAAAAGGTCCAACGAAATTTGTATCACGATCTGAATGCAGTTGTTTACCTGGCCCTCTGATTGCAAAAAATCTCCTTAAAATAATACTAAAGAACTTATTTAAAAGAATAAGCAATGAATGTCCTGAGTATACAAATTTCCATTCGATGTAACGTTTTAAGTATCTTTATTGGGTTGACATTCTTACTTTTTAACATAAATAGGGCTTTTGTGTTTGGGACAAGTTTTGTCCCTCTTCTCTAAAGAATCAGTGACTATATATTTTTTTCTTTTTGGTGTGTTGAAAGTGTTCACCCCCCCCCCACCCCATAAATTTCTACCCATGCCCCCTTAGAAAAAATTCAGATTAGCTCCATAATATGTTCATAATAAGTCCCCTTTAAAACTTTTAAAATGGTGGCATGTTGCTTCGGCTCCTTCCGGTCTTTTAGTCTGCGTTATAGTAGGGAGGTTAAGCCCAAAAAATAGGCCTTTGACTTCAAGTCATGATGCAAAGGTCGCCTTTGGTATGGAAGTACCTTAGGGTCATACAAATAAATGTATCCTAAGACACAAGTGAGATCACACTTTGTATCAGAAATAAACAGGTTTTTCAAAAATGGCCACCAATGCGCAGAAAATACTCTAGAGCCCATATCTTTGCTTCTGTTATCGCTATAATGACAAATTTGGTGTCAAAGTGTACATTTTTGTGGTCAGGGAAACCAATAAAATTGGTTTCAAGTTTAAAAAAACAACAATTTTCCCCATACTGTGACAATTGGGGGTAAATATGCACATTTCACATAAAAATTGTCATCAGAGTGACTTTACTTATATTTTCCTTCAAAAACTTTAATTTTGTATTTAAGCAGTGCAGCTACTTCTGTACATTATATTTGTCCTAAGTAGCATGAGATTTCGACCAGTCAGGAGTAGGCTATAGCAAATCAGTTCCTGCAACAACACATCCCATCTGCACCAGGAGCTGTGACAGCTGTTGAAGGTTAGAGGTGACAGGTTAACACTTTGAGGTTCATATGACTTTCTCATTAAATAGAAAGATGTTTTTAATGTTAGATAACTAATAACTAGCTAGCTAGTAACTAGTTAGCTTCATTATAACTAGGTTGCTAGTAACTAGTTAGCGTCATCATAACTGTATACGTTTTTATTGAAGCAAGCACATAGCCTACTAGTCCAGGCGTTTTAGGAAAAAAGGATGAACAAATTGCAACAGAATCAAACTCAACTGATTTTGTATCCTCAATATAAAAGCCCAGAAGAATCCCATTAGGGGAAAGTTCCGAAAAAGACCCAAATATATCCTATTCATATGCCTATTCATTATTTTTCTCACATGAATAGGGTAATAAATGTAACCTTTAGATATCACCATGAAAATTACTGAATTGATAACTTATATCAAAACAAACAAAAAATTTTTTTACAAGTGTTTTTTCAATTGTTTGTTAACATGGACAAAGGGTGCATAATCTAATTACAGATGTGCTAATTTGCATAAATACCACAACAGATCTAAACATTGGGTACAGCGTTTTTAAAACATTCAGAGATTCAGTCAGTCATTAATTCAAGGTCCACTCAACTGTCAACTCTCAACTGTCACTAAGCTGTCCCTCAGGTAAGAAAAATTTCCTTTTTTTTTTCCTACATGGATTATTCATTAATATACACTCACCTAAAGGATTATTAGGAACACCTGTTCAATTTCTCATTAATGCAATTATCTAATCAACCAATCACATGGCAGTTGCTTCAATGCATTTAGGGGAGAGGTCCTGGTCCAGACAATCTCCTGAACTCCAAACTGAATGTCAGAATGGGAAAGAAAGGTGATTTAAGCAATTTTGAGCGTGGCATGGTTGTTGGTGCCAGACGGGCCGGTCTGAGTATTTCACAATCTGCTCCGTTACTGGGATTTTCACGCACAACCATTTCTAGGTGTGGCATGATGAGCTGGAAGCCCATTTGCCCGCATAGGTATAATTGCAGTGACGTCATGGAGTTACGCCCTTATTTAGGTTGGAGCGCACCTGTGGTGGGTTCTCGTCTGTTTGTTTGCGTGCCTGGCATGGCGCTGCGGTTTCGCGTGTCGCTGCGACCGTTTGAGGTGAGTGGATTGATTGTAGTCTGAGTGCGATCTCCAGTGTGTATGTAGTAACTAAATTGTTTGTTTATTTAGTGAGCAACGGTTTGCTGCTGTGACAAAGTTTCCATCAGACGTTGGTTTGGGGATTTTCCCGTTTGTTATCAGCTGGCTGCTGTGCGGGCGTCTGTATCTTTCAGTCTGTGATATATGAATGACTATTGCGAACTATTAAAAGGATGTTTCGTTACTCTCTCTTGGTGTACCTCATCCCGCAGCGACGTGAGTATTTAAATTTTCCCCTGTTAAAAGAAACAGAAACAGAAATAGTTTTTTAATTATTTGTATGAATTTCAGGAGGATCTCATTGAGTGCAGAGATGTCAGCGCTGTTTTGTCATGGGTCATTTTGATACTGCTGCTTGAGTTATTATATTCACAGACTCATTACTTTATACGGTCCGAGTTCTTCCTTGTCTATTAAGATTAATTTGTTTATTTGTATTCTTTTTTTTGCATAATTTTGCTTTGTGTTTTCGACTGTGGTTATGAATCATTTGTTAAAATCCTGATTTAATTTGATTTAACTGTTGATTTGTGAATTGTTTATAACCATGCATATGTTTTCTTTTATTTTCAATTTTGATTTATCTTTCCTTGACTGAAGTGAATTGTCTTGATTGCTTGTATGTGCATAACAAACATTTTGTTTTCTTGATTTTGGGATCAAAAACTATTTTGCTAAATTTGGTTCATTATTTTTATTGTTAATTGTTTTCTTCATTGAACTGGGCCAGTAAGGGTATTACGACCAAAGGCCGGTTGTGAACTAATAATTGACATCCACTTGTCTGTTTATATAATTAATGTCTTTTTCTTTTGTGTGTGTGTGGAGAGTTGTGAGTGTTTATTTTTAGGAGCTGCGGCCGCCTTGCGTAGGCAATTGACTCCTCCTTCCTTGCTTTTGGTGGTGGTGTTTACGTGTGCCGTGACTGATCATTTTCACTGGGGCCCGTGTGATGTGAGCGTGCAGTGCTTGTGAAAGGAGCGTGTCTGTCTTTTGCCGGGTACTCCTTGAACGAGGCCGCAGCTTCTGTCCTTTTAACACTGCAATTGAGTGATTGTGCATCAGATTTTATTCGGATGAATCATAATACATTTTTGTACTTTTGTATCAAATACCTGTGTCTCCATTCTCCTTGTCTGTAGTAGGGAACCTGTGCACTGGTCATATTCTCTGGGTGAAATTCCCAGGGTGGCGTAGTCGAATATCCTAATTTGAACCCCTTTTCCTCTGTCTGCTTCTTGTGGATGCCACATAGGGTTTACAAAGAATGGTGTGAAAAGGGAAAAACATCCAGTATGCGGCAGTCCTGTGGGCGAAAATGCCTTGTTGATGCTAGAGGTCAGAGTAGAATGGGCCGACTGATTCAAGCTGATAGGAGAGCAACTTTGACTGAAATAACCACTCATTACAACCGAGGTATGCAGCAAAGCATTTGTGAAGCCACAACACGCACAACCTTGAGGCGGATGGGCTACAACAGCAGAAGACCCCACCGGGTACCACTCATCTCCACTACAAATAGGAAAAAGAGGCTACAATTTGCACAAGCTCACCAAAATTGGACAGTTGAAGACTGGAAAAATGTTGCCTGGTCTGATGAGTCTCGATTTCTGTTGAGACATTCAGATGGTAGAGTCAGAATTTGGCGTAAACAGAATGAGAACATGGATCCATCATGCCTTGTTACCACTGTGCAGGCTGGTGGTGGTGGTGTAATGGTGTGGGGGATGTTTTCTTGGCACACTTTAGGCCCCTTAGTGCCAATTGGGCATTGTTTAAATGCCACGGCCTACCTGAGCATTGTTTCTGACCATGTCCATCCCTTTATGACCACCATGTCCCCATCCTCTGATGGCTACTTCCAGCAGGATAATGCACCATGTCACAAAGCTCGAATCATTTCAAATTGGTTTCTTGAACATGACAATGAGTTCACTATACTAAAATGGCCTCCACAGTCACCAGATCTCAACCCAATAGAGCATCTTTGAAATGTGGTGGAACGGGAGCTTCGTGCCTTGGATGTGCATCCCACAAATCTCCATCAACTGCCAGATGCTATCCTATCAATATGGGCCAACATTTCTAAAGAATGCTTTCAGCACCTTGTTGAATCAATGCCACGTAGAATTAAGGCAGTTCTGAAGGCAAAAGGGGGTCAAACACAGTATTAGTATGGTGTTCCTAATAATCCTTTAGGTGAGTGTACATTAATAAAACATACCTGGTGATCAACTACAATTTATTGGGAACATCTGGATGTGTGTTGAGCTGTTGTACGACTATTTTTGGTGAAACGATGTCAAGTTTAGGATTAGTGAATAGTTTCATTAGATAGCGAACACGGCTAGCAGCAGCAAATAACTTGTTAGCTGTCTTAAGATATGGATACATGGATTGTTGTAGTCATTACACTGCCATATAGGCTATGTAATTCAAGTCATTAATCTCAAGTAAGGGATAATGTATAGAGAGGCGGTTGTTATAGCGAATAACAACCCCTTCAGGCTGATTCAAGACCCCTCCATGACTGACTGAATCTCTGAATGTTTTAAAAACGCTGTACCCAATGTTTAGATCTGTTGGGGTATTTATGCAAATTTGCAGTTTACATAATGTGGTGTGGGGATAATACAAGACGGTTTCGCTGCGTTTAAAACCTCATCACACTTGCTTGCCTCCAGGAAAAAATAGCCTACATTGCTTCACACTTATGTACACATACAAAATGTTATCTTCGAATTGAAAATGTACATTTTCCTATAGAGCTTGGGGGGACGGATCGAACGAGACCACCCACTCTCCGAAAGTCAGAGGGTGCCCTTAGTTACAGCCGGTTAAATTTTATTAAAAAAATTGGCATAGCTCTGAAGCCAAGCCGTATTGTGGCTCCATACTCTGGTGTCAAGGGGGGCCCACAGGTAACTCCACACACCTGGAGTTTGGAGCTCCAATTCGACTTGACTTCCGAGATACACCCGGTTATACATAAGAGACTTTTGGACAAAACACTCTATATCTCGGAAACGTCGAGTCCCAGCGGGATATCCCAAATGTATAGACATATTTTAATTATTAAGGATATAACTTGTTAAGGATGAAGTTGCTGAAATGTCGTAACTTGGGAAGTAAAGTTATTACAGTCATATTTCTGCTTCATCACAGGTACTTAATCCAAGTTTCCCTGTGGACTGTTCAAGCAGTGAAAACAGTAAATTAGCCAAGGGAACAGTGGCGATCCCTAAAGTTGGGAAAGTATCTAAAGAGAAGACCATTCTTAATCAGTCTGAAGCCAATTAGCCAGTCCTCAATTTAGCTACTGGATACATCTGGTCATAATTGGTCACTTATGACAATAGTTGGTGAGACACCAAGTGATAGTGAACCAAAATTAATTGGTCTGACGGATTCTAGTAAATAAACTCTACATAGGACGACCCATGTTTGTTCATGTCTCCCTCCTTAATGAGAAGGTTTTTAATAATTAAAAGGAATGATCATAACAGGATGTGCTACATAGAACAGTAAGTACTCATTGTTTTGATAATTAGCACTTTACTGACAAGAATGTCCTGTCCTTGTTCTGATCCCTGGACATCCCCTCAAAATAATTTGCAACCCCTCCATTTGAAACCAAAGTAATAATGAAATGAATTTCATGAAAAACAATTATTTAAAACAACAACATAAAAAAATTAAAAAAAACCCCACAGTAATAAATAATGGCAAGTCATTGTCCTAACACGGTATCAGGGGAGGGGAGCAGGGAATATTTAAGAGAAGTAGTATGTCCTAAATCAGAATAGGGAGAGTGGTCGAAACAAGCCAGATACAATAATAAGATCTAAAAAGCTTTTACACATGATGTTATAGAGTTTAGCTTCATTTTACAGGCATGAAAAACCAAAAGAGAAAGAGATTTGTTGATCCAACGTTAAGCATGCTTTAATTCTTTATTAATTCTCTAAGCTTCACTTGATGCAGGTCTGAGCATAAAGTTTAAGGTTAAAGGACACTATTTGTGCTTAAATGTAAGTATATCGTTTTTGCTTAAATTGTTAATTGCTTCTGTAAACATGTTTTCTGTGCATTAACTGTAAACTGTTAAACTAAACTGTAACTATTAACTGTTTTTATGTATTCAAAGCAAACTTTGATCCAAGGAATGGATGACAGAACATTCAACTTCTCTCATAAGGAACTCTACTTGATTGGATTCACGGATCTGCAAGAGTATCGGCCATACCTTTTCATTCCTTTTCTCGTAATCTTTGCTTTCACGTTGTTTGCAAACACAATTATAATGCTGGTGATTGTAAAAGAAAGCAAGTTACATGCACCCATGTACATTCTGATTGGGTTTATTGCAGCTCTTGGGTTTATACAGCCAATATTTCTTGTTCCAAGAATGTTAATCAGTTTTCTGTTTGGCAAAAATATGATTTACAAAGATGAATGTCTTGTTCAAATGTTTTGTCTGCATATGGCAGGTTTTTTCCAGTCAACAATTTTAGCTCTAATGTCAGTCGACAGATTTTTTGCCATTATTTTCCCCTTACAGTACCATGACTATGTAAACGTTAAAACGTCATTAATATTCAGTTTGTCCTTTTTTTTACGTAACTTGCTTTGTGTTGTTTCGATGGTCAGCCTGATTGGGCCTCTCTATTTTTGTAAATCAAATGTGATTTATCATTGTGTTTGTGAGCATACATCAGTTGTCAATGCAGCCTGTGGTGATGTGAGTAAGAACCATATGGCTGGAACAATCGCATTCATCTTAGTAACATGTGACTGTGCATTTGTAATCTGCTCTTACATTGTTATTTTTTTCGTCATATTTCGCTCTCCTTCTGATGAGTCACGCCAAAAAGCCATCTTGACATGTAGCACACATTTAATGGTCATAGCAGTGGCATTTTTCTGTGTTCTTGTTGCATTTGTTGGCTATAGGGTGTCTACCATACCTAGAGATATCCGTGTGTTAAGCACCTTGTCATATCATCTTATTCCGAACTTCTTTAACCCAGTAATCTATGGAATAAGAACAAAGGAAATCAGAGTACAGGTTGTTAAATATTTATCTTCTAATAAGGTTGAATCATATTAACATTCTCTCTTTCATTTTGTGCTTTCAGCAGTGTTTAGCTAAAACCTGACCCTTTGCCATGACCGATATCCAAACAGAAGTAGAAGTAGTTTTTTTTTTAGCTATTTATGGAAACTCTATGGCCTGCTTCGGTTCCTTGCCGGCGTGATTAATCGATCTTCAAGCAAAAGGAACTGCATGAATATTTGAATTCTACTGATCCCGATCTGAATTCTGATGTATGATGCAGCCTGCATCATAATGACACAGTGTTTGTTCATTGGCCAGAGGAGAACTAGCCCCTCGACTGAGCCTGGTTTATTCTCCATTCTGTCACCTGATGGAGTTTGGGTTCCTTGCCACTGTCGCTTCTGGCTTGCTTAATTGAAGGCACTTAATTTTCAACAATATCATTGATCTAACATTGCAGATTCGGCAGGCTTCAACTTTAGAAGGTTTCAAGCCTCAGTTAACCCTCAGAGCCCGACGGCATCGCCCACGACGTCACACGGCACCTCCGATAAATATCTATATTATTTCATGAAACTTTTATCGATTTTCTTACCGTTTTTTCCAGCAGAAAGCTAAAGAGCTAGCCATCACGGGGGTGTCTTTGGTGTCTTTGTAGCCTTTACAGAAGGTTTTCTATCCAGCCTGGAACATGTGCATCTTTTTGGAGTTGTTCAGCAATAAATCAAAACGCTTACATCCAAGATATATCCACTTGATGTCCATAATTTATAAATTGTCCGTCATTTTTGCCGCTAGCGCGATGCTAGCTGCCATTTTGGATGAGGGTTTGACCAATGACAGGCTGATCCGTCATCCACGTTGGTGTGCGTCATTACGCATGAACCACAGCTCTGTTATTGTTGATAGAGAGATGCACGGCTAGTGTTGAGGAGAGAGAGAGAGAGAGACGCGCTGCAGTTTTTAGTAGTTTTGTGGAGAAAGTTTGAGGAAAAAGTTTGAGGAGAAAGTTTGAGGAGAAGTTCCTGATAGGAACTGTTTTGAGGCTTGGCACCAGTAAATATCCAAAATCCAAAGAGGCCAAAAGCGCCTGGACTTTTTTTGGAAAAATGTAAATAGTTTTGGTTCTGTATAAGTTATCATGTTTATTCCTGAGTTCCAGGACTCCAAAGACTTGAACAAACTGTTTTCCAGAGGAAATATGCTTAGCTTTTATTTATTTGTGTGTGTTTTCAATAAATATTTGAGTGATTCAATTTCCGTTTTATGTTTTCATTTGTCTTTATGGTCCCATAACTTATTTTACATTCAGGTGACATCAATGCAACACAAATATACTGACAGTGCAACTTGTCTTGAAAAAAAACAGGGTTGATGTTTTACAAGCTTTTTTAGTAAATAACACCAGGCGGAAAATTAATTGTAAAAATACCCTTAGGTCTTAAAGGGTTAAAAAAGTATCTTTTTAATTTAGCGTTTGCTGAGAAAGAATATAATAAATGTATAAAGAAACCATTTCATTTGATCTTTATTTGTCTCGCCTTTGTATTCTATTTTTATTCATTATTTCTTTATTTGTTTTAAATTCCTTTGTATTAATTGGTTTGATATATTGCTTATGTTTCTCTGATATTGTGAAGCACTTTGGGCAATTGGAATTGCAGTAAAATGTGCTATATAAATGAATAAAGTTGAAGTTGAAGTTGAAGTAACAGTACTGACACTGTTGTATGAGAACTGAACAGAGGACGATGTTTTTTTTGCAGAACTATAGATGAAATTAACTAATTTAATTACTGATGATCTATGATGAACTGAATCAAGACTGAACTGACTTCAGCTTAACCACAGTGGAAATGCATAATTTTCAGTGTAAATCTGCTTTGAAACACTCTGTATTGTATAAAGCGTAAATTAAGATGACTTGAATTGAAACATTTGCTGTTGTTCTAGAATGATAATAAACATCACATTTTAAATATCAAGTAAATGCAATTACTTTGAAATGTAATTTCTTTTGCAATAGAGTATACGACGCACTTTAACATCACATCTTAAGAAATTAGGAAGAAAACTGTACTGCCTTTTTAACCACTATTGATGTTGCAATGTGAAATTAAAGTAAATTGAAATGGGTTTAAATAGATTTTTACCACTGTAATTATCTGTCAAAGTGAACATTTGGGTCACTGCTCACTGTCCTTTCCCAATCATGTTCCCCTCTCTCCTCACATTGCTTTCTGTCGCCTCTGCATAGACGTTAGGTGTGTTATTTAAACAATTTTGTCCCTTTAAAATGTTATGTTTTGCTGAAGTGATAAGCGATGGGTTCTATAGGGAAAAATGGGATTGGGAAAAGGGAAACTCAAACTCAGGTCGCTCATATTAAAAGCTAAACTTGCTGTTTACACCACTCTCCCACTTTTTAGAACAGGTTGTTTTGTAATTCTGTCTGACCCAACCACAGACAGTGCTGGGCAGATTTGAAAGGTTTTTTTTCCATAATTAGTCACACTAAATTAACCAGTTAAATAGACAGTTCTAATAATTACACATGCACACACAAAATCAACTAAGTGAGCCCAAATGTCCAACAAATAAAAAAAACATACATAATACAGATGAACAAATGATAAAGCTCAGGCTGCTGTATATTCGATCCCTTCCCTCAAAAGCGCTTATTGTTAATGATATGATTACAGATCATACTCTAGATGTGCTGTTTGACAGAAACCTGGCTAAAACATGACGATTACATTACTTTAAATGAGTCCACCCCTCAAGATTATTATTATAAACACGAGTCGCGTTTGAAAGGCAAAGGGGGAGGTGTTGCTGTAATTTATAATAATATATTTTGTATTACTCAGTATTATTCAGTATTAAGTCTAGTTTCAAATATAATTCTTTTGAAGTCCTGGTGCTATATGTAACGTTATGTAGTGTAAATGATAAATCCCGTTTGACATTTGTGCTGGCTGCAGTATACAGGCCACCAGGGCACAATACAGACTTTACCAAAGAATTTGCTGATTTTCTATCAGTTAGTACTGGCTGCAGATAAAGTACTAATTGTTGGTGATATTAATATCCATGTAGACAATGAAAAAGACACATTGGGATTAGCATCTAGAGACATTCTAAACTCTATTGGAGTTAGGCATCGTCGTAATCATACTTTAGACCTAATATTGTCACATGGAATAAATGTTGATACCGTTGAAATTCTGCAGCAGAGGGATGACATCTCAAATCATTACCTAGTATCATGTATACTTAATTTAGCAAAGGATGCAAAGCCATCCCCTCGTTTCAAATATGGCAGGACTATCACCACTGCCACTAAAGATTGCTTTGTAAATAATCTTCCTCATCAATTTAATCTCCTCATCATCCCAGATAGCCTAGAGGAACTTGATGTTGCAACAGAAACTATTGACTCTCTCTTTTCCAGCACTTTAGACACAGTTGCTCCTCTGCTTAAAGAAGATTAAATAAAAAAGGCCAACGTCATGCTACAAACGAGCACTCTCGGGACCTTAAACAGTAGCCAGAAAAATAGAGCGCAGGTTTTTCGCATTTCGAGCATGATTGCGTACAGAAAGGCCTTAAAACTGCTAGATCTGCTTATTTCTCGACTCTCTTAGAAGAAAAGGTAACAGTTTGGATTACAGCCTGGAAAGTACTGCATAAGAAAGTAAAGTGAATTTACAGCGTAACTTTCAGTAACTATAGTGTAACTATAAAGTATGTATGTGTAGGTATAAGGGAACAATATGTAATATTTGGGGAATAAAGGGGTAACTATCATTAATTCATCCATATCCATTAGGATATGTACCGAAAACTTTTAAGTTGACTATTTTTAAGCCACTTATTAAAAAAAACACAACTTGATCCTACAAAATTAGTCAATTACAGGCCAATCTCAAATCTACCCTTTCTGTCAAAAATACTAGAAAAGGCAGTTTCCTCACAACTACGCTCCTTTTTAGAAAGAAATGGTATCTGTGAGGATTTCCAGTCAGGATTTAGACCGTATCATAGTACTGAGACTGCTCTAATCAGAGTTACAAATGATTTGCTCTTATCATCCGATCGTGGTATCTCTCTATTAGTTTTACTCAATCTTAGAGCTGCATTCGATACTATTGAGCACAATTTTTTTTTTTAATAGACTCGAAAATTATGTTGGCATTAGTGACAGTGCATTGGCATGCTTTAAATCATACTAATCTGACCGTTATCAGTTTGTAGCAGTAAATGAAGAGATGTCACACTGATCACAAGTTCAGTATGGAGTACCACAAGGCTCAGTGCTAGGACTGTTGCTTTTCACCCTGTACAGATACCACTCCTCCTACTATTATTATCATGAATATTAGAGCTATTACTACTACTACCACTAGCACTACTTCTACTATTTTTATTGTTATTATTTTTGGTATGAATACTACTCCTACTTCAAATATATTACTATTACTATGGTTGTCTCAAATTGCCTCTATCTATATATATATATATCACTAAAATATCCTATTGCTTAAACTTACCAATGTACCTGCATACATCAATATATTTATATTTAGCTGTTGTTGCTTTTGTTGTTGTTTTGTTTTTGTTTTTGTTAATCTTCTATATGTGTGTCACTGATCACTTGCCATGCTACTAGGTTTTGATAAGTTGCTATTTTTTACCTCAAAAAACTAGTTTACAGATCGGGCAAGTCTTGGCCTGAGCAACATGGATGGAATTTTTTATGTTTATTTATGATGTTGGCCCTCCATTATTGAGAAATCATGACTACATAATGTACCGTTGGTGGTTACAGCTTAATTGAGCAACATGGTCCCTCTATTATCATCCTATTTGTAACGTTTCCACTGATCCACTGGAGGCAAGTTTTAGTTGGAA
Source organism: Gobio gobio (assembly GCF_949357685.1). Classification (NCBI taxonomy): domain Eukaryota; kingdom Metazoa; phylum Chordata; class Actinopteri; order Cypriniformes; family Gobionidae; genus Gobio; species Gobio gobio. The sequence goes on from NC_137114.1 coordinate 13,934,292, forward strand.
TCAAATGCAGTGTTTATTACATCAAAAACGTGAACAGGAATACAATAGACATAGACTTGACTTGACTTGACTTGACTTGACTTGGCATGACCAAGAAACAAGAACTCACCAGCAGCAGTGTAACACAAATAATACTCGACAAGGACACATGGCAAACACAAGGGCTAAATACACAAAGACTAATTACTAGACAAAACACACCTGTGAACGATCAGGACAATGAACCAGTAAGAACATAGCACATGAGACTAGGGAAGCACATGACATGATCACATGAGGGCACAATGGAAATCACATGACAAACCAGGAAACAAGACAATAGGCTTGTTCGACTTCACCCAGTGATGCGCAGACCGATCGGCGGCTGACTTGAAGCAGTGCATGCTGGTTAGAAATGTTGTCCGACTTGAGGCAGCGCCGATGCCACGTGACAGTGACGTATGTCAACAAAGTGCCGCGAGAGCGATTCGAGAGCAGCTGGCTAACACAGCCGGTGCAGTTTCTCGAGAGCGACTGCATGAGGCTGCAGGGGCTCTGATGACGACACAGCTGTTCCACGATTTGCCAGATTCACTGCATGACAGCGATCACGTTTGTTTCGTGTTTATTCTAAAACCTTCAGCTCCACTAATGCGCACAAATCTGTTTTTTTATAACAGTAAAACCTCCTTTCATGTAGTCGCAATGTTATATTGTCATGTTTATCAAAATATAACTGATTAAAAACATAGACCCCACTTCATTGATAGTGTAGGCTTATATGTTGAACTTTATTCTTGTACAAACACACCCTGTATTAAGCAGTACATGAAGTATTACATGACAAAAATGTCTCTGAAACATCTGTGTATTGCCAAATATTGCATTTATTTCACTTCAGCTGATAAAGTATGCAAACACAGCGCGAGCGGGAAGCAGAACTGCGGGAAGCAGAACGTGTCCGACTTCACGTCTCCGTTTGCAGCTCCTCCCCACCTGCACGCGGCTACTCTCGCCGATCAGTTGCATCCAGCCGCAGCCGATGTCGAACACACCTACAGGGAAAACATAAACGTGAAACAAAACATGAACCGACTGTGACACTATTGAACTATCAAATGTTGATGGATGGGACTTAATGCGATTTCAGAGAACGATGAACGTACTTAATCCTACCCAGATCATCAACGGGTGCAACTGCATGCACAGACCCTCCATCTTTTGGTGCCCGCACAACTTGATGCACCACGGAGCTCTACAGGTCTTAGATTTTATGACGACCTCTCACGCTATGATCCCGGAGATAAACCAGTTGACCCTCCCTCAGTGGTGCATCATGAACGTGTTGCTCATGCAGTTTCTTACGATGCTCTGCAGCAACCTTCAAGTGCTCCCGTGCCCCCTCAAATGCGGTCCCCTCAAAGTCCGGACCAGCACTGGGCCAGCTCCTTTATGGCGATTTGGTCCAAATGTGGCCCGAATCTGCTTTGCGACTGTTGTTCCCGCCCACGAAAACCCGGTCCGGGCTGATTGTAACGCGGATTTGCCGGTTCGGAGATGGATCCGGCTCGGAGTCAGCTGCTGTCTGGGTTGGGACCCCCATTCCATCAGTCACTGAGGTAACAAGAAACAAGAACTGACTGAAAGGAACATCTCGGTTACCTATGTAACCCTCGTTCCCTGAATGTTACGTCCCCATGCTACAACCGCTGTGTCGCATGGCTCCTTTTATACCCACGAGGTGGGGCGGAGTTGCGCTATGCAAATTCTCCAGACCCATGGCATTGTCATGCCATTGGCTCGTTTTGTAGAACTCAAAGGCGATTGGCTTCTAAGTGAAACCCCCATTCTGTCAGTCATTGACGTAAAGAGGGTTACATACGTAACCAAGACGTTTTGCTCTCAGTGAACTTGCGTCCTCACTGTCGTGCCTTCACACCAACACTCAAAACTTCTCCTCTTCGTTCTTTCTCTTTCTTTGCTGTATAAACAGGAACACTCTTCAGCAGCACACAATCGGTTCAATTGATCCCAATTCATCAGTGACGTACGTCGAACGTGACTGACTGAAAGGGAACCAGTGGTGCCTTATTATGCAAACATTTAAAAATCAATTGTATATTTGACATATTTATAAAATTCGTAAAACTAAGCCTATTCCATTTTTATTTAAAATATGACAGGGCTGCCATCAATTTGTTTATATCTGTTATTTTTAGGGCCTGATTATACATCTTATGTTTTTTTTTATTTTTTTATTACTGAGCCATTTGTTTTGAATCCAAACTGTAATACGAGACAAAATCATTGCATGCATTAAAAGATGAGCTGCCTGATTTGAAATGTACTGTCTAATAAGTTTTAAAAAAATGTAGATTGTCCCTTACCATTTTTGAACGTTTCAATAAAGTGAATGACTACCATCTGTGGTCTCTTTACATTTACATTATGGACAGTGCATTGGCATTATGTGATTAATTTACAACAAAACCAAAGAAATTATGAAATTGGACTCAGTACCGATTAATTTGTGTTTTCATGTGTTTTTCCTTACCTGAATAGTATTGGAAAAGCACTATAGGAAAAATTAAACATGTATGACAAATTCATCAATTAACACTTCTAAACTTTTGAGTTGTTTCCACAATCATAAAGTCTTACAGTGTTGAGAAAATGACCATTTTGCTCCTGTGCTATTCAATCAAATTCAAATTAAAATACTTACTGTATGTGCATCACAGATACTGTCACTCAACGGTTGTTGAGAACACACAACGAAGATGATTAGATTCAAAAGTCTTTAATGTATAATTCACACAATGTAACTCAGGAAAACAACTCTGAGACACTGGAACTTAAAAGAGAATACAAACTCAAACAGAACATAACTGGGACCGATACAAAGCATGCCTTTTGTTTTGATAATGTTTATTTTTTTAAACTGAATGTTGATAATATGTTATACTTTACTAGCTGATGTATAATGTACAAACTACACATCATTTGCATTTGTGTATAGGTTCCCATCTCTATTATATGTTTAAGACATGTTTTCTAAAGACATTAACTGCGTTCTTTTTTTCTTTGTATTTATCATGCATTTATCTACAAAGTATCACACAGCTTTTATCAAAACTATAGTTCCTTGTATAAAAGTTCTGTGTTCAATGTATTATCATGTTGTAATATCCATTCGTTTGTAAAAAGCCATTCAGTTTTTTAAAGAATAGACCTTTGCATTATTTATAAACTTCAGAAATGTTTGTCTTATTTCTTTTGTTCTCCATCCATAGATTAGTGGATGTAGACAACTTGGAAACAATAAGTATAGGATGCTTATAAATATACGGTTGCTAGAAGAAATGTTATTCCTTATTCTGTACGACAAAAATGCAATCAAAGCAGAAATCAAACTTAGTGTCATAATAATAATATGAGTAATGCAGGTATGAATGGCCTTTAAATGAGTCTCACCAGATCTAAACACGGAAGAAAAAATCACAACATAGGAAACAGTAATAAGAATAAAATCAGCAGTTGTTATAAGGAAAGCAGACAAAAGTCCTACAATATTATTAACAGATATATCTCCACATGCTAACTGAACTAATGCCATGTGCTCACAAAAAGAGTGATCAATGACATTTGTTACACAAAATGACAGTCTTCCAGCCAGCGACACCATGGTGACAATAAGGAGTCCATTTCTCATTACTGGCACAACAACAAACTTTAGAAAGTTAGAGATTTCCATATATTTGTGATAATGAAGAGGTTTGCATATTGCAAAGTAACGGTCCAGTGCCATCCAAAAAAGCAAAGTAGATTGAAATGTTCCAATGAAATGAAGGCCAAACATTTGTATCAAACAACCGGTCAGAGAAATCTCACTCCAATTAAATAAAAAGCTAAGAAGCATGTTAGGTACAAAAAATACAGGCATGATCAAGTCTAACACTGCCATAACACCTATTAGTACATACATAGGAGAATGCAGAGACGGTTGAGATTTGATTAAATATATGAGGATAGAATTTGCTGTGATAGCTAATAAAAACATCAGAAAGAAAGGGATAAATAAAAAAGGCCTCCATTCTCCTAGGCTGTAGAAACCGACTAATTTGAACTCAGTGAATGATATATTTTGTGCAGGAAGATCCTTCATGCTGATAAACTCTTCTGCACACACAGTGTTTTGTTCAAACAAATGAAGCTGATGAATCTGAGAAGAGAAATTATACAGTAGTTGACCAGGTTTCACTTTTTAAAACATCAATATACATCATTGTCATATGTTCTACTAAGCCAAATATCATCTCTGTAGTGTGAAGCCAAACCATTGCTTCTGTACTGCTAATGCCAATACAATGGAGGAAAAAAACACCTGTACCTTAATTACCTTTTTTTTGTATTGTTAAACTGTAATGCAAATTTACATGATACATTTGAAACTTCAACAAGTCAGAAGTGAAGTAATTAAAAGTAAAGTAATAAAAGTAATTAATTGTATGACCACCATGAAATTCATATATAACTGCAATAAACCCGATATTATATTTAATCTACTCATTAATCTGAGCTCTTCATATTACATTGCTGAATAGGTACAATTTATTATTTTTCAGAGGTGTTATATGCTTTACTTGTTAGAGTGAAATGAAAGCTTGACACATATCATGCTCTCTAAAAACACTGTTGTGTTCCCATGAGTCTGTGTGCTACTCCCAATGAAGAACAGAGTTCGCCATCACCTGGAGTATCATGGGGTTTCAGTTTCTGTGTCAGTGGAAAGTGTTTTCTGAGTTCTAGGATTTTTCTGACTAACAATCAAAAGTCATCACAAATACAGTGTGAAATAAAAGATTAAAGGGTACATAACACACACAGTTTCTATCTCATAATATTGGGTACCTATAGAGTATTATTGCAGCCTTCATATCTCCGAAGAGTCTTTCGTTTTATCATATTTATAAAAGACAGATATGCTGTACCAATTCTTTCCAAAAACAGCCAAGCTTGTGCAGGCGTGCAGTGGGCGGAGCTAAAGAGTACATGCACACAAAATACATCATGGCATTATGCCTGGATAACTTTCGATTCACTATACGTTCGTGTTCAGTGTCATACTCAGAATTTTTTTTTTTGGAAACTTATTTGAATCCTGAAGGAGTGTATTTGGCACAGAAGTACTCCATCATACGTCCAACTCGTTTTTTGAAAATTTGGCCATGTTTAGTATGAGAATCCAATTCTGTGAATAAGTCAGAATGCATGAAATAGCATTAGACAACACCCCCCCCCCCCTTTTAGGAGTTAAATTGTGTTGTGGTTTATTGTGGGGGAGCTGCCCAGCTTTATATGGCACATAATTAACACACTTTATCGGTTTACCTCCAACGGGATACTCGCAATAGCAAGCTAGTTTCACCAACCGAATGTTGCGTGCATTTATAGCTGAAGCATGGCAGCCACAAACATGTCATGAAAGTCGAGTATTGAGAAAGAAGATCGACTTGCACAACTATGGCAACAGTACGGGTGTTACAGTTGTCCGGTGCAGCAGTGACGAGGAGAGTTGGGACTTCCACAAAGATAGGTTTATTCCAAATTAACATAGGACAGAACACCACACAACGTGTAAGTACAACAGGAAGTATAACTGAGACCAGACAAGGAAGGAATGAACAAGAGGGAACTAAATACAAACACTGATGACTGACTAACGAGGGGCACAGGTGATACAGATGAGGGTAACTAAACACAGCTGAACAGAACTAGACTAACGAGGGTAACAAAGGAAACATGTGACCGAAGTAAACAACACGACAGAAACACAGATATGTAACAACGGGTGCCTTTATAATGTGACATCCATCATCCCCATAGTTGTTTTTCTTCTGAAGTCCCGTTTGATTGTGCAAGTTTCTGTGTGATCTTGTGTCTGTGGAATTGCCACTGTAAAATCCTTACTACAATCAGCAGGTGTGTGGTCTCGCAGTCTGGCCAAATCGCCTAGCGTGTCATGTGTGTTCGGAGAATTATAATGTTAAAAATCGCTTGAAACTGTCCTTATGTGTTTGGTCTCCAACGGTTTTAAAATTGATTAAAGGGTAACTTCAGTGATTTAGCATTATGCTTTGTATTTAAACTGGGTCATTTATGTAGTAGAAATGTGAAATTATTTTTGAATTTGGTGCCTTCTAGACTGAGAAAAGACAGAAAATGTATTTTTGTCTTATGTGGATGAAAGACAACAACTCCCAGAATGCACTTGCTTCGCTGCCCTACGAGGCCACTCCGTACACCGCCGTTTTGATCTTCATGGTAATACAATAATTTTGTTCAGTTAGAGAATAAACACTACAATTAAAAACTGAACGTGTGTATTTTCAATAAAGTGTGAGTGAGCTGAACGAAAGTCATGGCACAGACACAGTAGTGTCAAAATTTCATTCACACGAAGAGTTGAGCAGAACTGAGGTAACGTTAAGCGCTAGTCTGGCACGTTTTCAGATCGCATATGGAAGCTAAACTATCACAGGAATTAATTGAAAAGTTGAAACACTCACTTTGCTCTGTACCGCGCTCCGTTATTATGATGGTCCGTGCGGCCGTCTGTGTCTACATTCTGTGCGTGAGATCTCTCCCCTGTGGGCGGGTGGATAACATGCGGAACAGCTCCATCTAGTGACTGTAGTCTTTGCCTCTGGCCAAAAAAATCTTCCGATGACGCAAAATGACGATATTTGGAATTTTTCCAGAAATAAAATGCATAATTCTCTCGTCTCAGGGGGATATGAGGGGGGAAAGTACCATCATTTGAATATACTACCGGGTTTCTACTGATACAAAGCCTAATGCTAAACCACTGAAGTTACCCTTTAAGATTTGAAAATCATCTGGTGTGTCCCAGGCCTAACCTAAGGAAGCTAAGCTGACCATTTGTGATTCCATTACTTCAACCATTTTAAAGTTCCATCAAGTCTAGGCCTATTATACTGAGAGACATATGGCAGGGCTGAGGAATAAAAAACCCAGTTGACGAGTTCCCAAAATAACCCATTTCAAATCATGTCTCCATGTCAACTATAAAACACAAATTTATATGTGTATTATTACATGTTCAGTCAATAGGCGTGTACCAAACATGATGCATTTTCATCCACTCATTCAATAGTTACATAATTGCATGAATTGTGAGTAATATACATGCCTAATAGTCACGTGTATTCAGTTGCAAACACACTAACAAGCTATGTCGAAGGCTATTTGAATGAAAGTCCAATAATCAGTGATTTGCTGCACTCCATATGTGACAGTTTCTGTGAGCTTGATTGGAGTTTTAGCTGTGTCGTGGAGTTAATTTACTGGTCATGCAAAGACAGAGATCTGGTTTGTTTCTTTGTCTTGTGAACACAACAAGTCCTCTGTCCTTTCTTTAACTGAGTTTCGAGTCCATAGGAAGTCAGCTCTCAAAACTAGTAGCTCCGGGCAGAATCGAGCCCCCATCTCCCTCGTGATCGATGGCCGATTTCCTGGAATCTGGAGCTGAATTGTGCTTTGTGAACGGGGATGTTCATTTGATCGAATCATTGGAAGATTCATTAACTATGTCTGCACCCATAATTGCTACATCCCACTAGAGGATGATTAAACAACTTACAAACTTTCCCTTTCGAGGTAACTCACGCTGCATCCAGGACACTTTGGGAAAAAAAATATTGTGTGCTTCTCCCTGATACACATGGGGATACACATGATTTCTATGTTATGTGTTTGGGAGTGGAGCATGCTCTGTCAGCCCTCGAGGGGGCTGACTGTGAGCATTACGAGAGACTACCAATTTGCATGCTCCATTTCTGCCTGTCACTGTTTGAGGAGAGGTTCGCGTTCCCTGCGGAACCCTACAGACATCTGTAGAGCTGCCCAGCCCGCAGCTCTACAGATGTCTGACAGCAAGGCGTCACGTGTCAGCGCCCAGGAGGATGCAACACTTCTAGTAGAGTGTGCTCGCACCCTGAGCGGACAGGGCACACCATGTGCTTGGTAAGCCAAGGTGATGGCATCCACTATCCAGTTGGCCATCCTTTGCTTGGAGACAGTCTTTCCCTTCTGCTGGCCTCCGTGACAGACAAAGAGCTGATCTGAGGTTCTGAAGCTTTGAGTTCTGTCCACGTAGATCCGCAGATTGTGGACGGGACAGAGCAAAGCTAGGGCTGGGTCTGCCTCCTCCGGGGGCAGCGCTTGCAGGTTCACCACCAGGTCCCTGAAGGGAGTGGTAGGAACCTTGGGCACATAGATCACTAATCACTATATCACTAATAGGTGTTCTGGCAGTTTTAGACTTGATCATGCCTATATTTTTTGTACCTAACATGCTTCTAAGTTTTTTATTTAACTGGAGTGAGATTTCTCTGACAGGTTGTTTGATACAAATGTTTGGTATTCATTTTGTTGGAGCATTTCAAATTACTTTGCTATTTTGGATGGCACTGGACCGCTCACCAATGCATGTTGGGAGCCATGGATGAGTTTTGTACTATGGCGGCACCCAGCATGCACTGAAACAAAGCTTTTTGTCACTATTGTTGAATAGATTGTTGATGTCTGTGTGTATAAATTATACAGTGGTTCAAAATTATTTATGCACAGGTTGTCAATGTCACGGTGTGACTTTTCCTGGGGCGGAACCATAGTGGCAGGGATTTGTTCCGGGTATTTGTTCCACTACTTCCGGGTTCCCATCCCCGCGCCAAAAATCATAGAGAATCGGCGGCAGGTGCTCCAATAAACAGCGCGATCTCCGGATTGGGCAAAGGGGAGGTAGGAGGAGTACAAAGAGGGCCTCCAGAAGTCAGTCGGGGTTCAGTCGTTGCAGCGGTCACACACAGCCGCAGCTGTTAGTTCCGGGTCGGGCTCAAGCTGAGCGTGGTGGTAGCCGCTTCCAGCCGTTGCGGCGAGAGGATCTGGGCATCTGGGCAAACAAAGGATAACACGAGGTGGATATTGTGGACTGAGCGATCAAAGATCCGGAGAGCTATAAAGAGAAGAAAAGAGACGAGGCTGAGTATAATACAGACCGAGTTTTGCATTGTGATTCAAGTGTCAAGTGTGTGTCCGATTCTGAGAAGTTACATGCAGGACAGTTGCCGGAAGTGCTAATGAGCAAATCCCTTCGGGAGAGAGAGCACAACGGTCAGGACGCGATCCAGGCACTGGAAGAGAGAACAAGACGAGCACACGGGTTGATCAATGTGTGAGTACCCTGAGAAACGTATACAGTAACAACTTCATCGGAAGTTTATCATCGGTGAGCCTTGTGACGTTGAAACTAGGAAAACGAGTGGCCCCACCGCGGAGAGTGAGCGTGGGAGAGCCAGAGACGGCGGACAGTGAAAGCCGCCGGGGTGGTGTAGCAGCAACGTCCTTTTCGTTGGTTTTCGCTATACCAGCGCTTCAGCGATCCCCCCCCCCCCCCCGAGATAAACGACGCGGGAAAAGTGGTCTCTGGACCTTAAGTACACCTGGTTAGTGTGTAGAGTGCCGTGGGTGAGTCAGCATCTTGACTTTGAGAGTGTACACTTGGAATCTGCTGTGTTGTGCTGTGTGTGTGCGTGTCGTCCCAGAGACCATTATCCAGGCTGACCCACTCTCTGGGGAAGGTACGATCGCGAAGCTGGCGGAGTAACTAGCCATAACCATTCACGCTGTGAACCTCACCCTACTCTCTGTCTCTACGGGGGTAGCACGACCGGAGCCAAGTAAGCACTCTCTTGAATAGCCATTGATACGTGCTTGTGTCGGAGGAAATTGTGTGTGCGTGTGCAGGGCCCGAGGAGAGGAGAGGGGAACGCTACATACTCCCGGAGCAAAGTCATACTTACCTGCACTTACCTATGTGAAACCACCTGGAGAAGCGTCCGATCCAGCACCACCGCCGTGGTCAAGCCCCCTGAGCCACCGCTATCACAGAGCCTGGAACAAGGAGAGAGAAACGGATGAATCGTGTCTATGGAGTCTGTGAGTGATATCCATTGAGCAAAGTCATACTTACCTGCACTTACCTGTGTGAAGCCATCTAGAGAAGCGCCCGATCCAGCACCACCGCCGTGGTCAAGCCCCCTGAGCCACCGCTATCACAGAGCCTGGAACAAGGAGAGAGAAACTGATGAACCGTGTCTACAGAGTCTGTGAGTGATATCCTTTGAGCGAAGTTATACTTACCTGTATGCCAAACAAAAGTCCCAGTATTGACCCAGATCCAGCGGATGCCCCGGAGGTACCGACTTCTATGACACCGGCCCCTTGATCCATTCTGAAAGGAAGCCGTCGGAGCACGCCCGAGAGATAGAGGTACCCCTGTCGCCCCGTTCCCCTGTACTTACCCGTTCTACCCCTGAAGGAGAAGGAGCAAGCCATGGCGTAAATCCCCCGAAAGGTCCGCCCTGGGAAAAAGAAAGAAAGAGACAAGTGAGCACATAGCAGGACATGGAAGCCAAACATTGAGAAAAAGGACGAAACAACTTATCTGAGGTTCTCCTGCGGAGAGAGCCGGCGAGCTCTGAGGCGGTGTCCTCACTCTCCAGTCGTCTTGGATTTTAGCCCCCTCACTTCCCCTTCCCCCCAATTTTAAGTAAATTAATAAAGACTTGTAATTTTAAACTTTACTCCAGTGTCCTCGTGTGTCTGGTCGTCTGGGGTATCACTGGGAACCTCCCCGAGGTGAAAAATAAGGGAGGAGCGGGACTCACGCGGTCTGCTCCGACCTGTGACAGATTTGGCGCAGTCGGCAGGGTTTCACCTCGGGTTGAGCGACCAGGGATCCTCAGATGGCCGACGACGAGGCACTGGAGGCCCCACCCCGAGTCATGCCAGTATTCATGGGAAATCCCTGGGTCCAGAAATATGGAGGAAGTGAGTCAGAGATACGCCTCTCCGAATGGCGGGCTCAGATTGAGTATCTGGCCGGGCTACAGGGACTGAGCGCGACCCAACAGCTGCAGTTTGCCCTCAACTCCCTTGAAGGAGAAGCACGGCGGGAAGTCCAAGCCGCCCCCGAAGCCGTCCGAGCCACCGCTCAGTCTGTGTTTAGATTCCTGACGGAAAGGTATGGTGATGCCACCCCAACTGCGGTTCTCCGGGCCCAGTTCTTCAGCAGCAAGCAGGGCCCCCGCCAATCCGTCAGAGCTTTCGCCCTCCAACTACGAGAGCAGGTTACCAGGCTACAGGGACGCCCGGACCATGGTCTCGGCAACAGCGAGACCCTGTTGAGGGACCAATTCCTGTTGGGGCTAAGGGAAGGCCCAGTGGAGGTCCAGGTGTGCGGTGTGAAGGTGCCCTGTCTCATCGACACTGGATCCCAGGTGACCTTGTTTGCAGAAAGCCTGTCGCAAGAGCTGTTCGGAAACCAGAGGATGCATGGGACGGAGGCCCCCTGGCTCACCCTGAAAGGAGCGAACGGTCTAGACATCCCCTACATTGGCTACAGGCTGACGGACTTGGAGATCCACGGAGTTGTCGTGCTCCAGAAAGGAGTGATCATCGTACAGGACCACTGCTTGGGGAGTCACCGGGCCCTACTAGGTATGAACGTATTATCAGCGTGTTGGGAAGAATTGTTTCGGGCAAAGCCCGCTCGAAGGATCCCACCGGCCGAACGCCAGGAATGGGAACGTGTCGCGGCTGACTGTCGACGAATTCGGATGTCCCGGGCCCGGCAAGGCCGCGAAGGAGCTGGTTGGGTAGCATGCCGGTACGCCTTGTCCGTGCCAGCGAACAGCGAGGCCCTAGTATGGGTACAAGTCCCCCAGCAGGACGTGGGACCAGAAGAGTGGGTGCTGGTGGAGCCCCACTGGGATGGCCAACAGGTAGAAGTCGCCAGAGGCTTGGCCGTAGTATGAAGAGGACGGGTCCCGGTGAAAGTTCGGAACGGGACGCCCCATGTCGTGCACCTACACAAACACCAGCGGCTGGTCAAGGTGACGCTGGTAGAACCCCACCAGGTGCGGGAGAACAAGGACGTGAGCTTTCGCCAGGTACGCCCCGCTGTGGTGGAAGTGGCCCTTACCCAAGCGAGCTCGTCACCCCAGAGTCTGGGGGAGGAGGTGCCCGGCCACCTGAGGGGAAATTCCCTGCAAGGGGAGGAGCTGGGACCCGCACAGGCCAGGAAGTTGCGAGACCTGCTGGGCAAGTGGCAACATGTCTTCTCGGCACACGAGGAGGACTACGGCTGCACCAATGTCGTGCAGCACCGGATCCCCACGGGGGAGGCAGAGCCCAGCAGAGAAAGGTATCGACCCGTCCCGCCTACCCTGTATACAGAGGTCTGCACACTTCTACAGGGTATGCTCGACCGAGGGGTTGTCAGAGAGAGCAGCAGCCCGTGGGCAGCTCCCATTGTGTTGGTTCAAAAGAAGACAGGCGCATGGAGGTTCTGCGTTGACTACCGGAAGCTGAACCTGGTCACTAAAAAAGATGCGTTCCCCCTACCCCGGATCGAGGACTCCCTGGCCGGCTTGACACGCTCGGCATGGTATTCCACGCTGGACTTTGCAAGTGGCTACTGGCAGGTACAAGTGGCCGAGGCCGATCAGGAGAAGACCGCCTTTACCACCCTGTTCGGTCTCTTTGAATGGGACCGGATGCCCTTCGGCCTCTGCAACGCCCCTGCCACCTTCCAGTGGCTGATGCAGCGGTGCCTAGGAGGCCAGCTGATGGAGTCCGCCCTGGTATACCTAGATGATGTCATTGTCTATTCCCCAGACTTCGACTCCCACTTACAGCACCTTGAGCAGGTCTTCAGGGCCATGGAGAAGTATGGGCTGAAGCTCCAACCGGACAAATGCCATCTGCTACGGCGGGAAGTCAAATTCTTGGGACATTGTGTGGGTGCGGCGGGAGTTTCTGTCGACCCGGAGAAGGTGTCGGTGGTGCGAGAGTGGGCTGCCCCGCAGACCGTGAGGCAAGTCCGGTCATTCTTGGGCTTCGTAGGGTACTACCGCCGCTTCATCAGGGACTTCTTAAGGATCGCGAAGCCCCTGAATCAGTTGCTGGCTGGGACGGGACACCCCCGAGGTTGTGGAACTACTAGTCTCATACAGCCAACAAACTAACACACAGAATAACATTATAACTTTCAACACACTCAAATGCAGTTTAGATAGTGTTGACCATGTGAAACAGCATTGCGTGTCCTCACAATTTTAATTCGCCAAATAAACTGACCTGTACGAGTAGTGATTCAGCACTTGCGGGTGGTTCGTTAGCATGAAATGTCCTCAATTTCTTTATATCCCCCGGGACTCGCGCATGTGGCGCTGATATCTGTCTCTTATTAGTAACCGCGCCCTGCTTCATTCATACCTCATTGTTAAAAAACATGAATGCATTCACATAAACATTATTTCCCCGTAAACATTATTAGACCCATCGGTATGACGACATGTTTCATGATTCCACGCTCATTCACTGCGTCATCAATCTACGACTTTTGTTATTGTTTTAAAGAGGTTAGCGACCCATAGTGGCGCAAAAATATATTGTACCTTTAATGTAAATGTTAACAAATTGTGAAGCGTAAAAAGTTTAAAATATTAGTATTTTTCTTCCACACACTTATTGTTTTGCTTCAGAAGACATTGATTCTTCCACTGGGGTTGTATATGGATTACTGTCATGATGGCTGTATTAGGAATGTCAACATTGTGGTGTCCATTTACTTGTATTATAAATACTAACAGAGGGTGTATTAAAAAAAAATTTGTTCACCTGAAAAAAGAAAGTACATTTGGGATGGCACGAGGATGAGTAAATGATGATCACATTTTTGGATGGACTACCCCTTGATGCTCAAGCATATTGAAATTCTTCGAAAACCATAGTTCAGAAAAGGACGGTGTGTTAGTATTAACCAGCATGCACTGTGGCTACTGTGCTAATTGTGTGCAACACTATATGATACAAAAAAGTAATGTATCACGCATTTACAAAAACTGCAAAACTGCAAACTGCATGAAAATATGCATTAACTCAATGTATCTACTGAATTGTTACCACAGTCAGACAGTACTACAGTGTTGAGAGCTTACTCCAAATTTTAACGTAATATATTCTCATAACACATGTTGTATTTGTAGCAGGACGGTCTATTGCCCCTCCCACTCGTAATTGTTTAATGTGTGGCCAATGGCCCAGCTTCTGGTGCAAATAAAAGCATGGCCTACCTGCTCTTTGGGATGTGTCATCGTCCAGGGACGTGATGTCATCCAGGTGCCCTGCTGCCGTTTGATCGGTTCACGGACAACTATGTTGCCTTTCGTAAAGGTTTCGCCGAGGCTGTTGGCCACTGGCAGTGTTGTTTGCTAGTCACTGGAGTCGGGAGAGTTGAATGTGGACATCTGAGACAGGTAGGAGAAGCATTTGCGTGCAACAGTGCTTTGTAAACCACGTTTCTATGAATTGTTTGACTGAGCGATTCGTCTGATTGATCCGTATGCTCACTGTAGTGTAAGATCTGTTTGCGCCGGTGAGCGTTGTCGGAGGCATTCAGCTCTGTTCGTCGCATATTGATCCCGGGACAGCGTGCTCAGTTGTGAGTATAGTCACTATTAGAGCATGAAGCCAAGGGGGAAGAACTCAGCATAACATCCTCTGTTTTGTTTTTAGGCATGCGATAAGGACTATATCGCCATTCTGAACGAGTTATCTGCCTGGTGCTTCATCGTGGAGCCTGTTTGCGCTGTGCCTTACCAGCTGCTGTTCTGTTTTCGTGCGGGTTGTTCTGTTTTCTACTGTTTGTTTTGTTCCATTTCACGCTAGGTGAGTGGTTCTAATGAATCGTTTCCAGCGAATCATCCGAGCGAACTAGTTTGAGAACCACTTCAAGTAACCCATTCCGGGTGAACCATCGCAAGCGAACCGTTTCGGTGAACCGCTTCAAGTGAATCGTTTCGGTGAACCGCATCAAGTGAATCGTTTCAAATGAACTATTTCCACTGACGTGACTTTGTAACCGTGGTATGTTTGAGTTTATTTGGTTTTCTTTTGGTTTATTGCTTTGATTCATGTTAATGAGTGAATAGTTTTCCTAAATTTGTATTTGTTTCCGATTCAATTATTGTGTTGGTGAATTTATATATTTTTGGTTGACTTATGCTGCTGAAATTGTGATCTTTTGTTTACAGAGTTTTCTTGTTTTTTTTGGGTTTTGATTTGTGACGATCAGGTAGGGACCAAGGAGCTGGTCCCCTCCTGAAATTGTAAACCAAGTTTATTTTGTTTCTTTATTATTTTGTTTGCATACCATTGGTTAATGTTTCTTTTCTTTTGCTTTTCGGCAGGTCCTGGGCACCCGGGGGCAGACAAGTGATAAAATGAGGTGGTGGTGTCCTCGCTGTGTGCCGTGGTCTTCTCTGACATGAGTCGTTGAGTGTGCTGTGCTGGTGTGTGTGTGCACTGAGTAGAGTAATTTCCAAAAAGGTGATATCCCGAGACTGCCCCCTGGGTGCGCCCAGGTCCCTCCACCGCCAATATTAGGATTTAGCAAATTGAAGTGATTGCTGGTCAACACCCTTTTATGACAAGTGTCTTTTTAATGATTAATAAAATAAATGTACATCTGCTTTTGCAATTCATCTGTGTCTCTGACTCAAAGTGATTAGGACCTGTGCGGGCCTTCTACCTTAGAGGTACGGTTAGATTCCTGGGGTGAAATTCCCCAGGTGGCGTAGTCGGAAATAGATTAATTAGAACTGCCTGAGCGAACACCGCTCCTGCCACATATTAAATGTAGTAGCCACTTTAGTTTTGCAATGTTTACAGAGTATTATCAACATGTATTATCATCATCAAATCCATTCATTTGTAAAAGCCATTAAATATTTTTAAAGGGAATACCTGTGCATTGTTTATAAATTAAAAAATTGTTTGTCTTATTTCTTTTGTTCTCCATCCATAGATTAGTGGGTGTAGGCAACTTGGAAAAAATAAGTACAGGATACTTATAAATATTCGGTTGCTAGAAGAAATGTTATTTCTTATTCTGTACGACAAAAATGCAGTCAAGGCAGATGTCAAACTAATTGATAAGACAATTAAGTGAGTAATGCAGGTGTTTAAGGCCTTCATATGAGCTTTTCCTGATTTCAACACAGAGATAAACATTGCAACATAAGAGATAGTAATTAGAATGAAATCTGCAGTTGGTATAAGGAAAGCAGACATAAGTCCTACAATATTATTAACAGATATATCTCCACATGCTAACTGAACTAATGCCATGTGCTCACAAAAACAGTGATCGATCACATTTGTTACACAAAATGACAGTCTTCCAGCCAGAGAGACCATGATGACAATCAGGAGTCCATTTCTGATTACAGGTGCAAAAACAAACTTTAGAAAGCTAGGGATTTCCATATATTTATGATAATGAAGAGGTTTGCATATTGCAAAGTAACGGTCCAGTGCCATCCAAAATAGCAAAGTAATTTGAAATGCTCCAACAAAATGAATACCAAACATTTGTATCAAACAACCTGTCAGAGAAATCTCACTCCAGTTAAATAAAAAGCTTAGAAGCATGTTAGGTACAAAAAATATAGGCATGATCAAGTCTAAAACTGCCATAACACCTATTAGTACATACATTGGAGAATGCAGAGACGGTTGAGATTTGATTAAATATATGAGGATAGAATTTGCTGTGATAGCTAATAAAAACATCAGAAAGAAAGGGATAAATCTTCTTAACCCGCATCGGATCGTGGGCGGGGCGGTTGACGTGAGTGGGCATGTGTGTACTTTTATTTACTTTTGTTTTATACAAAATATTCAATCAACTATCACAAACTATGCATCATTTGAAAGCTAAAACACTCAAGATTCATGTTCTGAACTTGTTTTTGCAATAAATACACCAGAGAGGAAAGGGTTAAATGAAACGCTAAAGGACCGGCCATGTAAACATTAGCATAATATTAGCGATACTCATCTTTCATCTCCTGTCGTTCAGATCAGATCGGACGAATCCAATAAACACCCGCATACATCTCTGTGTAAGAGTCCACTCTTCAAAATGCATCCCACTTTTTAATCCAAAACAACGAAAAAATAGGGAAAAAACTAAAAATCCTCCGTTGTTTGCAAGAGAGTTTTGAGTTAGCGTAATCAATCATGTCCATTTTCAATGAAATATCGATTCTAATCCGTTTCTGGCAAACTCCCCCTTCAAGAATAGTCTCTCCCACGTGAAATGGTTCAACCCTCGTCTCTCTCCTTCAATCAGAGACTCTCCTGGGATGCATCATATAGAGGAAGCGCCTTACAGGCTTGGTGAGCTGTCAATCATTGCGCCCATGGTTTTCGTTGGATAAAGGCACTCGGTGCCCAGCCAATGCCTTTCCAACAAAGGTTTGATTGATGGACTTAGTAACCAATCAAAAGGCATTATCTTGCGCAGTTTACGTAAGTAGGCTTTGGTGAATACTGTTTGTGCGCTGGCTGCGCGCTCTCCATGGCAGAAACTGCAGTGGAGCGCGCAGACTCTTACTGACACTTATTATCAGCTAAATGAGTTTTTTACACTTTGTAATCTCTGTAAATAGTTGCTTTAGTTTTTCAGTAACTGTTTATCCATTATAATTAGTAGTTTATTGCAGATTTATTTGAATGAAAAACTACTCTTTACAATAGCAAATGTTCTGAAATAAATGGCCTTTTTGAAAGGACGCCTAGACTTTTCTTGACATAAAAGCTTACAGAAGCCACATTACTGAGAGAATCATCCTCATATTTGAATCATGACATGATTAGACATTCAGTTTTATATTTAAGTTATTTTCAGGCTCTTAACATTAAATTATAATATTTTTTTCCCTAAGTGAAAAAAAAAAAAAAAAAAAACGTGAGTCACTTACATGTATATTTACATGTATATTACTCTGTTCCCATATTACTTTGAGTTATTATGACTCTTGGGTAGCAATATTTCAAGTGTCTAGTTTAAAATAAGACCAGTTTTATGAATATAGACCATAGGGTTTAAGAGCTGCAGACATTTTCATTTGGGTATATCGTTTTCAAAGAATTCTCAAAAATGGGGCGCTTGTTAAGAGGATAAATAAAAAAGGCCTCCATTCTCCTAGGCTGTAGAAACCGACTAATTTGAACTCAGTGAATGATATATTTTGTGCAGGAAGATCCTTCATGCTGAAAAACTTCTGCACAGACAGTGTTCTGTTCAAAGAAATGAAGCTGATGAAACTGAGAAGATAAATTATACAGTAGTTAATTAAGTTTCACTTTTTACAATATTAATATACAGCATTGTCATAAAAATTCTACTGTGCCAACAAATATCATCTCTGTATGTGAAGTAAAATCGTTGTTTCTGTACTGCTATGTAAATAAAAAAACAACTTTACCTTAATTTTGATGGTTTTTGGATTGTTGTACTGTGCTGTAAATGTAAACAAGTAAAGAAAGCTACCTCTGACACTTCAAAAGTCAGAAGTACAATGAATGGCTTATCATTTGGCAAGCATACCATTCGTATATAGCTGAGTAAAGATGATATATTAATAGAAACGTTTTATATTATTTTCATATTAGATGTCTTGTCTTACCATTAGAGTAAAATGAATGCTGAACACATGTCATGGACTCTAAATAGCCTACATTGTGTTGCATTCCCTTGAGTCTGTGTGCTACTCCCACAAAGCTCATCTCTGTTTGCCTTATTCATTTGTTGTGATAAATTGTATTCTTAGATCCAGAATTTTTGTTACCAACAATCAAAATTAATCACAAATGCAAGGCACACATCTTAAAATAGATTTCATCAGGGAAAAAAGGTGTTTCGGTTAAATGTGGATAGTGGCCTGACAGAGTTGTAACCTATAAGATATTAACTGAATTAGACAGACTTCTGTCAGCTTCTGACATATGATTGTCATTTTCCAGGAAGTACTGACAGGACTGGTTAACTTATCAATAGTAATTTGTAGGATATGGAACAGCACACTGTTTTCAGCATGAGTTCTGAAAGCATCTCTAATTAATAGCAGAAAGCAGCCTCTAATTTAAAGCAGCTTTAAAAAGACAATAGTGTCATTATTCGGCTCAGGTCAATTCCGTGTTACAATTTTAAACAATTCAGCTGTGCAATGCTACAGAAGGCAACAGTGTCGTTATTCAGCTCAATTCATAGTGTTGATGCAAAAATCATCAATTATGAAGCAAATTTGATTCAGCTATAAAGCAGTTCTGCAAAAGACAATGGTGTCATCATTCAGCTCAATTTTTCTTCTCATATCAAGAATATTACAGCATATTGAGTGTCTTTTTAAGGGAACAGTTTTCATCTGTAAACATTGTTAAACACAATAGAACCGTGGTTAATAGGAATCCATATGAAAAAAAGTTTACTCTCAATATCTAAAAAAAGCATTTCATTGTCACAGCTTGTGAGTGTAATCATAAAAGGTGTTACAAGGTCTACAACCACAGACACACTAAATTGTGTCAGTATGTGTCATAATGAAACATTATTTCTATTAAAAGAGGAAATTAGTTAAAACATACACCCTACACTATATTTTTGAATTTTATTAGTTAATATCTAATTCCTTTTGGGCAGCACTGTATTTTTTTATTACTTATTTCTTATTTTTTAAACATTTTACAAAATAAAAGTGATACAAAAGGAAAACATTGAAAGAGAGTGTTACAATACAAATAACAATTTAAAAAAAGAAGAAAATAACAATAATGATAATAATGAGATATATAAATGTACACATGCAAGTGCACATAAAAGACCAAATAGATTAATCAACAAGTGAACATATTATCAAGGGGGTTGGGGTAGTTTTAACATATAGTTTTAACATGCTAAAAGTACTGTTAGGCCCCTGTAAAGAGTATCTAATCTTCTCTAGTCTCATGAAGTATAGGGCATCCTTCATCCATCGTGTGTGAAATGATGGCTGAGGGCTGTTCCAGTTTAATAAATAATAGACTACACGTCTAGCAAGAAATGTAAGAAAAGCAACAAAATGTAAAAAGTGAGTGGGCAGCAGAAAATGAGTGGTCAACACCCAAAAGAGGCCAATAATAGGTGATGGTGTTACAGTGCATCCGGAAAGTATCCACAGCGCTTCTCTTTTTCCACATTTTTTATGTTACAGCCTTATTCCAAAATTGATTCAATTTATTTATGACAACATGAAAGGAGTTTGTTTGAAATCTTTGCAAATGTATTAAAAATAAAATAGAAAATCACATGTACATAAGTATTTACAGCCTTTGCCGTGACCTCAAAATAGATCTCAGGTGCATCCTGTTTCCACTGATCATCCTTGAGATGTTTTTACAACTTGATTGGAGTCCACCTGTGGTAAATTCAGTTGATCGGACATGATTTGGAAAGGCACACACCTGTCTATATAAGGTCCCACAGTTAACAGTGCAGAGCACAAACCAAGCAATGAAGTGCAAGGAATTGTCTGTAGACCTCCGAGACTGGATTGTATCGTGGCACAGATCTGGGGAAGGGAACAGAAAAAATTATCCAGCATTGAAGGTCCCATCATCCGTAAATGTAAGAAGTTTGGAACCACCAGGACTCTTCCTAGAGCTGGTCGCCCGGCTAAACTGAGTGATTGGGGGAGAAGGGCCTTAGTCAGGGATGTGACCAAAAACCTGATGGTCACTCTGACAGAGCTCCAGCATTTGTCTGAGGAGAGAGGAGAACCTTCCAGAAGAACAACCATCCCTGCAGAACTCCACCAATCAGGCCTGTATGGTAAAGTGCCCAGACGGCACAGTTTGCCAAAAGGCTCCTGAAGGACTCTCAGACCATGAAAAATAAAATGATCTGGTCTGATGAAACAAAGATTGAACTCTTCGGCCTGAATGGCAAGTGTCATGTCTGGAGGAAACCAGATACCGCTCATCGCCTGGCCAATACTGCTACAGTGAAGCATGGTGGTGGCAGCATCATGCTGTGGGGATGTTTTTCAGCGGCAGGAACTGGGAGACTAGTCTGGATAGAGGGAAATAGGAAAGCAGCAATGCAGCAATGCTGCCCAAATATGTGTGCCAAGCTTGTAGTATCATACTCAAAAAGCCTTGAGGCTGTAATTGGTGCCAAAGGTGCTTCAACAAAGTATTGAGGAAATTCTGTAAATAACAAAATTGTGGAAAAAGTGAAGTGCTGTGGACACTTTCCGGATGCACTGTATGTCTACAGATGTAATGGCTGAGAGAGAATTGAATACTGACCCCGAAAACTAAGAGAGTGCTGGACAGGTCCAAAACATATGTGTTAGTGTGGCTGTACCTTAATGACACATGTCACACTTTGGGTCAATGGTTGGATCAATCCATGCAAGCTTACATTTTGACCAATGGACTCTATATTCCACCTTATGTTGAATAAATGGCGTGGGGCATTGGCGTGCACAGATAGACGAGGTGTGAACCCTGTCCAACACTGCCTCCCATGTTTCCTGGTCTATTTCAACATTTAAGGTCTGGAGACCAACTTGTACACAAACTGTCAGCAGGGAAAGACTGTAAAATGGCAAAATATTATTAACTTCATTAACTTAGAAAATAAAGCCTTTAACACAAACATCAAGAATTAGGATGACTTGGGTATCAATTATAGGCAAAGGCGAGGTGTTGCAGCACTGTATTTGTGATATTTTGTGAGCTCACCTTTAAACTTTATCTAAATTTGAAAATACACAAAGCATTTTTTTTTCTCTGCTCAAGTATACAGTAGTATTGCTTTCAGCACTTTGTTGCAGGCTAATGTTCCTTATACAAGGGGTCCACCATGTGGACAAAATGATGCAATTGCATTTACCAAAACAAGGCAAATTAATCTCAGGTCTGCATATCTATATGGGAGTTGTTATATTTAAATAAGTACAGTATCTCACATTCTGTTAGAGCAAATGTGTTTGCTATGTAAATAATAATATATTTTTATTATTTAATTATTTAAAAATAATATTGCATTATTATTACTGATTCTCTGATATGCCAGCAATTAAGCTTTAAACAGGTAATTTTAGAGAAATATTTTCAATTGTATACTTTATTATGTGCTACCAATATAATCTAAAAGCTGAGGTAGGCTGCTAAATTTTAAAGTTTAATCTAAAGAAACTTTAATTCTAAATAAATAAAGTTAGGATCTAAAATCATGATGGAACAAAAGAACAACCCAACCTAGGTAACACTAGATGGTGACAAATCACTACTAAATCAGGACATTTGTTTGGCAAGATTATTGAGATATGGGATATTTCTACATGACAGTGCAACAAATTAGACATAATTGTCAATCTAGTATTCATTGTTCTGATTTACTCTACTCAGTATAAATTATATTGTTATTTGTGTATTACTGATCATTTTAATGACATAATACATATTTTTGACTTTCTGAAATATAGCCTAGTTAAATAAGTGTCAGTACAAAAAGCTATAGGTAAAGCTATTAACCAGCTTTTAGGTAACAGCCTATACATTTGATATACACGTGAGAACATATTTAGATGCTAAACCTAACTTTTTTTGTAAATAAAATTAAATGCGCTTGCATATTCGGCATGTGAACTGCACTGTACAATGGTCAGATGTTTTTGTTTCATACTTGGAAAATTCTCAAATGGTTTAGCGTCCATGCCAGCATGAGCCTGCTGTCACCAACACATATTAACAATCTGATTGTTATGTTGATATTATAATCTATAATGAAAAACACTGTAGTATATTTAAAAAGAATGCACATTAGATATATTTCCACTAGTGGGATCAGACCTTTGGATCCTACTGTATAAAATCTGAAAGTAGACAAAACATTGTACAAGAGTATTGCTTTTAATCATATCTTTGGTTGTCTATAGCTTTACATACAATTTCACACAATGAACATAAAGATCATGAAATTGCAAGTATTTTAGGTACTTTTAGTTTTGAAGTATAATAACAGCTTGTCGATGCACACAGTCTCTGGGTTATTTTAACAGTACATTTTCTGATCTCTTTGGTTCTAACACCATATATTACTGGATGCAAAAGTGGTGGCAAAAGTGTTACTTGGACTGATATAAAGACATTCATCTCACTAGACATAAGCATAGTAAATCTGTTATATATAACAGAAAAAACTGTGGCAATTGAATAATTTATGAAGATTATCAAATGAGGAAGGCATGTTCCAAGTGCTTTACTTTGACCATTTTTTGACACTTTTAAACTAACAGACAGTATTTTAACATAAGACAGCAATATCAGAAATGTAGGGAGCACAGATAAACACACTATTATAAGTAAACCATACACATTGCTTAAAAAGCTGAGACTTGTACCACATGATATGTTAATGATTGAAAGGTTATCACAAAACAGCTTATTAAGAGTACGGCTGCACAAGGGAATTCTTGATGTCAAATATATTTGACCAGCTATTGAGAAAACGGGAACTAAGTTGCTTAACATTAGCCACATTTTAATTTTACTGGGATTCATGATAATATGGTACTGCAATGGCTTACAAATAGATACATACCTATCATAGGCCATTGCTGTCAAAGTAGAGTAAGTGCAGGCTCCATAAATACTAAGCAAATAGACTTGGAGAAGACACCCCTCATACGAACTAGTGTGCCCATCAGTTAACAGATATGAAAGAACATTTGGCCAAACAGCACTGCTTCCGAGCAGTCCACTGCATAACAGGTTAAACAAAAATATATACATTGGCTTATGGAGACTTGATTCTAAGTAGATAACAAGCATTATAAATATGTTTGCTAAGGTTGCAACTGAGTAAATTAAGAAAATAAAAATAGTCAATGCATATTTCCATGGACCCAGTGCCTCATATGATGAAAATACCAGATCCAAACCAGTAGACTTGTTCATCCTTCAGGCTGGAAAAGCAAATAATAAAATATGAAAATACAGTCTTGTTGAATGACTTATTATATAATATAGTATTATTCAAAGTAAAAAGTTAAACGGTTGTTGCATAAACTTTAAAAATATCTCTGCACGACTTGTGTAAAATGTAGGACCTGCAAATATAATACCCAACAAAAATTCCTGTTGTTCCTTATTGTTAACACAGTCCAGGATCTGTGTGCACTGCTAAACATTGTGTCTGGGCTCAGTACATGGACTGCTGATTTATAAAGCCCTTCTTTTGCTTGGCTGGAGATGAGGACAACAGAATTTGCAGAGATTTCTTAAGGGAGCAAATTTCCACCGCCATATCTTGACCATTTTATTCCCTGGAGAAATACATAACCTTAAAAAATATCTTTCACTTTACGGAGCATAATTACTAGAGGTCACTTAATAAACAACGGACATGGTGGGTATGTATTTAGAGATTAAACTATGTATGATGTACTTATGTTAAAAAATTACATCTGAAAAGACAGTGGGAAAGAAAATGGAAAGAAAAAAATTAAATGTAGTAGTAAGTATCACAGGTGGCCTCAAATTAATATTGTGAGTTTTGGTCACACATCACTTAAGGTGAGTGTGAGGGTGATTCACCTTAACAATAAAGTACAATCAAGTAAGATTGTTAAATAAATAATACATATTTAAACTGGAGGAAGTTTGTCAGCTAAACCAGGGGTTCCCAACCTTTTTTGTGCCAGGGACCAGCATATTCATAAAAAAAATTCCAGGGACCAGTTGTCAATTTTAAAGCCTCAATTTTAATTTGCAGTGCTACCCTCTAACATAGCACTGTGTAAAACAGTAGCCACCTTTTTAAACTTTCAGACCAGTTCACAAAATGTTTCACTTTTCTCCCATATACATTTAGGCCTACTTCAAAAGCAACTCACACAGCAGTCACTCAATCAATTCGTCACTCGAACCAACTATGAACTGGGACTAACACGGCTCTGAACTAGCACCCGGTTCATTCTGGTGGAAAAGGGGTATCACTAGCAGGTGGCAGTAATGGCAGATTGTATGAAAATACCACCCCATTTCACCTGTCAAATCTCTCCAGAACCACTAAAGACAATCACTTCAACAGCAACTCAGTGTTTTCACTCACCAACAGGCGACAACAAAGGCTAATTGTATTAAAATAAGAGCCAGTTTCAACAGTCAGACAGTTTCAGAATACAATAGCAACACAGTGATTTCAGCCAATCATTTCTAAAAGTATTTTTGAAATTCATGTCTTGATGAGAGCTGGTTCTGACCATCATCATCTTCAGAATTAGAATTAGAATTTTCATATACTACTAGGAATTTGCTTTGGTGTTTTTGTGCATTACAAAATTAAATTTACAGCCTGATCACATGAAAATGCGTATCTATAGCACAAATTATATTTATTGTGCGATTTATACGCCAAAATGTAGAGTTTTTACGAGCGTATGTTATGCAGTTTTCATGTGCATATGATACGCACTTTATAACGTGTTATATGCACGTAACCCACATCACTAAACCTTCCAACCATAGATATCTATGCTTCCAACGGCTCACTATCCGCGCCCCTGGCACGAGCTCACCACGCCCTCAGAAATGTTTCCCCCAATCACATGATGAGAACGGCTTCACTCCAGTATGAACTGTCATGTTACATGAAGTAGAAACATTATGAATGAAACTGATTTGACACTTGCTTTAACATTGTATTGAAGAAAATACGGTTAAATAATGCAGTTGTCAGTACACGTCAGGCTTTTCTTGCGATATTATTGCTGCCTGTCATGTGTACAGATAATTTTCATACAGGAGACGCACTTTCAAACCCTGACACGCAAGTGGTTGCCGCGGACGCGGTAACGAACAACAATACCGTAACGTGCTGGCGTAATGTCTAACTTATTTGAGGAAATCTGTTTATAATAGGCTTTTAGGTCTTAACTTATTGGTCCTGCGCTGCTTATTGATTCAGTTAATTTGAATGAAAATCATATGTATATCAGATATCTGCACCGCACTCTGACTGCCGTACGTCAGATACCATATGTCCAGAACCAATAAGCAATCGCAAAGCACTCAAACACATTTTTGATCTATTTATTGTTTATGTTTTGGATTAAATAACATGACATGTCAGCACTTAAATTTAGAAAAAAAAAAAAAAAAAAAAGACCATTATTCTGGGAATATTTCAAGGCCCGGTACTAATGGGTCAACGGACTGGCACCGGTCCGGGGACCGGGGGTTGGGAATCACCGAGCTAAACAATCAGAAGGATTTGTGAGATAACAGTAATGTGTAGAGCTTTTTGCTGTATTAGAAAAACACAAGTAAGACACAAGTGTAAGGAAACCCATTTTGGCCGTTTGTACCCGCAATCTAGTTCTTTCAATTATGACCCAGGCTTCATGACCATAGGTGAGGGTAGGAATGAATTTGCCTTCCGGCTCAGCTCTCTTTTTGTCACTACAGTGCGGTAAAGCGACTGCAATACCTCTCCCACTGCTCCGATACTCCGGCCAATCTCCCCGGTCCATTGTCCTCTCACTCGCGAACAAGACCCCGAGGTACTTGAACTCCTTCACTTGGGGCAAGGACTCATTCCCTATCCAGAGCAGGCAGGCCTCAGATTTAGAGGTGCTATTCCTCATCCCAGCTGCTTCACACTCAGCTGCGAATCGATCCAGTGAGAGTTGAAGGTCATGGACAGATGATGCCATCAGGACCACATTGTCCACAAAGCAATGATGAGATCCCCAGGCCACCGAACCACAACCTCTCCCCACCATGACTACACCTCAATATCCAATAATGAATGAATATCAAAAACAGGATTGGTGACAAAGCACAGCTCTGGTGGAGACCAACCCCCACCTGAAATTGGTCCGACTTTCTGCCGAAAATAGAACAATCAGGTTCAATGCCCCCAAACTACACAGGTCTGTCGAGGTGCCCCAGTGTCTCGCACGGGTGGTGGGATAGTAGGAAAGCGAGTGGGGTGCCACGTCGCTTCTTCGGGCTGTGCCCGGCTAGGCTCTTTGGCTAACCCGGCCACCAGGCGCTCACCGATGAGCCCTCCATCTGGGCCTGGCTCCAGACAGGGCCCCAGGCTTCCTCCGGGCAGGGTAACTCCTGCTCTTCTTTGTTGTTCCATGGGTTATTTGAACCTTTCTTTGTCTGGCCCCTCACCTGAGCCCACTTTGCCTTGGGAGGCCCTGCCAGGAGCACCAGGCTCCGAACAACACAGCCCTCAGGTTCAAAGGAACACAAACCTCTCCACCAAGACAAGGTGATAGTTCCCAGAGAAGCATTTCAGGGAAAACATGTCAAGACTTCACACGTACATATAATCAGATATAGTATAACATATGCATATTTGGCATGCTGTCAGAGGATAGGGCTCCTAGTTCAGAATATGGCCCAAATACACATATTTTATACTATAAATTATTATTTGTAAAAGTGTGAACTTGTGAAATGTTTTATTCACAAAGTTTAGATTGGGTAGATTATCTGAATGTGCCCCTTTCAAACTTTATTAATGAAACATTTCACGGGTTCACACTTACATATAATCAATTATATTATAAAATATGTGTATTTGACATGCTGTGCAAGGAGAGAGCTCGGAGCTCGGAATTTGGCCCGAACCTAGACCACTCCCCAAAAAAGCAAATAAGCACTGGATAGCCACGGGGAAACGGACTGACAAAGAAAACCACCAAAATTGTGCTGCGAGTTAACATATTGGTGTTAATGAGGAGGAGCTTGGCCACACTACGGGGAGGGCTAAAATCTTTTGAATGAGTCTTGCTGTTGCTTTGTGAAGTCTGAACCTTGAGAAGAGACTGAAGCACAAGTCTGGCCATTCAACCGGGAGGTCTCTCGTAGCATCTGGCAAGAGCCAATTCAGCCAGGAGGGCTCAACCAGCATTTTGAAGATGCTGGGCGCACCAATGAGGCTTGACCCTATCATTGTCTTGTAATGGGGAGCACCCGGTGACTAAAAAAGGGAGGCGAGCTGTCATTGCATCTGAATGAGATGCCAATCAGAATCATTCCACATGGCAGTAATGATGTGGTTAGACCTTGAAAACAGTATAACTGTTCAGAAATTGTATGTACGATAGGTGGAGGCGGGGAGACTGTTAGAGGGAGCGTGGCCTACGAACTCCTTGTGAGACTTGAAGCTGCCTTCTGCTGATGAAACTGCAAACTATTCTTCAATACATTTTTCTTTAATTAATCTAACTCCTGACTCTTGGTCTTCATTTTTCTCTACTGGTCCTGGGTCCTAAGCCGTTACCCAAACAGATATCAGATGTTAAAAACCCAGAGTTCATCAGAATTGTAGAAACTTGGTGGTGTGTCTGATTAAAACACAGGGAAAGATCTAGTCCTTGTAGTCTTTAATTTATTGAGTTCCGGATGTTTAAGTCTTGAATTCTTTGAACAAGCCAAAAGCACATGGAGATACCAGAGGCAAATTCACATGACAGATGTTAATAAAAGGACAGGATTATCAGGATGGGATGAATAGGATGGATAGGATGAACAAGATGAAACAAGATGTACAGGATGAACAGGGTGGTCTTTAGTCACTACAAACCATACAAAAAGATAATCAGACTCATACAAACAATTCATAAATTCACATTAACAATATATATTCAATCCAAATAATTATATAAACAAATTCAAACCATACAATTGTGAAACAAACTTACTTAACGCATCCTAAGGAAAGGACTCAAAGGACATGGTTGGGTGTCCATTCAAACACCCACACCTCACCAATGCAAAAGAACAAAGGAAGGAAGGGAGGTCTATTTATAGACCTTGATCAGGGGATTATGGGTAATGTAGTACATCATATGATAATGCAAGTTGCCAGTATTGATGAGAAACGTAATACAAAGAAAAATAAACAAAGGAAACAAATGGGTCAATTTAAAACATTCACCTTATCAATATTGAGTATCCAGATGGCATAACTATGTTCATGAAAGAGCGGTAGTGGAGCTCTCTTGGGGTATGCATTTATTTGTAATTTATCTGATGGAAACAGAGAGTAAAGAGTGGACTTCACAGTTCCCTTTTGAGGAATGCCTCTGCATGATTGCGTCTGGAGCATATGTGTAATCTCTGTGCAATTGGGGGAATGAAGTAGCTCAAAACTCAGCATATGGTGCCCCCTTCTCCTCTGTACCCTCAGGGGGCTGTTCTGCTAACCCCTCCACCTCTGGTGCTTTGGGGCACAGCGGTTTCCTGTGAGTTTGGTCTGGTCTCTGTCCAGGAATGTTACGGAACTAAGAGGCTCATTCCCTCTGAGGTGGATCTTGGAGATGTATGTTCGGTTGTCCCATGTCAGGGCACTGTGCATATTAGTCAAAACCTAGTCTCGAGTGGCTGATATTTGTTTAGACTATTTGGGAGTGTAGTAATTTCTGCCAGTTGTGTCTCTGTGGGTCTTGCAATTTAAAGAGGGCCTGATGCCAAGGTGCTCAGACCTCTGAGGACAGGCCCCTCCAGGGGGAAGTGTCTCACATCTCACACCTCATCATCGGGAGGAGAGTCCGGGTTCTACAGCCTGTATTTTATAATTCCGAAATAGGATAGGGGATTTTTACATGTTAACCCCAAATAAAAAATGTGGGGTTAAGGCTGAACGCTGAAGGCTGGAGTGTGCTTTCTCCATTACAGATGACCACTTTTCTGGGCATGGTGTGGGATTCAACAATGATGCAGGCACGTCTGTCGCCTGCTCGTATCAATTTGAATCTCGCAGATGTGAACAATATAAAAATAGGCCAGTCAAAGAGTTTCAGAGACTGGTAGGTCTGATGGCCGCTGTGTCCAATGTGGTACCTTTTGGCCTTCTGTACATGAGACCTTTGCAGTGGTGGCTCAAAACCAAGGGGTTTTCTGTGAGGGGCAACCTGTTCCACATTATCAAGGTTACGTGCAGATGACTTCTCACAACCCTCACAGGCTGGAGAGCGGTCATGGAGGGCCACTCAGCTCACTGTCTCAGCTTAGGGTCATCATCTCTTTTGAAATATAAACTGTCTGGAGATGATTACCATCTTTCTACCATTAAAGACTTCCTCCCACACCTGAGGGGGCATCATGTGTGTGCTTGACTGGACAGATAACACATTGGTGTTCTCCTACATAAATCATCAGGGGGTCTTTTGGTCACTTTACAAACTTGCACACCAGATCCTCATGTGGGCTCTGGGAAAGTTGCTCTCCCTGAGAGCAGTCTACATCCCTCGGCCCCTAAATCATGGAGCACATATTCTCTCGAGGCAGGGACTAAAGCCCGGGAAATGGAGAATCCCCCCGATGTGGTGGAGTTGATATGGAGGGAGTTCAGCCATGCAGAAGTGGATCTATTTGTGTATCAGGAAATTACACACTATCCAGTTCTCCTTCATGCAACCAGCTCCTCTTGGACTGGATGCCATGGTACAGACATGGTCGAGACTGCACCTGTATGCTTTCCCCACATCACTCTGCACCCAAGAGTTCTAAAAAGAGTCAGCTGGAATGGGGACCCATCTGTTGTTAGTAGCCCTGTTCTGGCTGGCCCGAGTATGGTTCTCGGACCTTGTGTCCCTTCTCAACTGCCAGAATTGTGGAAACTGTGGGTTTGGCCTTTGACCTAGATTCGGATCTCTCAACTAAGGTTGTGGATACCATACTCCACTACAGAGCTATATAGTGAAAACGATATGCTCTGAAGTGGAGAGTCTTCACTTCTTGGCGCAGAAATCGCCAGTTGAATCCAATTAACTGCCCGGTTGTTTCAGTGCTGGAGTTATTTCAGATTTTTTTTTCTGTTTTCCGCTGGGCTATCCTCCTCCACACTAAGGTTTACATGGCAGTCATAGCTGCTTGTGAGAATATGAGAGACCACAAACATGATGATAAGAAATTATAGATTTAACCGTTTTGTTCCACTAGTGTGTGGAGTACCGCGATGTGACCAGGAAAGCATACCACACACAAACAGATTCACAGGGAGAAAACTAAAAGGTTTATATTAAGTCATGGAGACGTGAAAATTAACTTTACATGTTACAGTGTGAGCTGGAGGTGAGTCTTCTGTCAGCTTGCTTTCTGATTGGGTATTGTTTCGTTTCACATTATAATCTCCAGAGTGCGCGCGCTTGTGTCCTCGGGGTGCCCTCCACACATCAGGATTTCTGATCGTAAATATTCAACATGGTGAAAATTAACGATTCAAGATCAGGGCAGCTCCGAAGTTCTTCCTATCAGGTTCAATCACTCTTAACACCTCAGGAAAATCTGATAAAACAATCTGTAGAACCATCAATATAATCTGGACTTTACCTAGGATTGTTGGAAGGGGAGAAATCGGCCCTGAAATTGCCCCCATTATCTTTCTGTGTGTACCCAGCATTACCATGCACCTTTGGGCCATGGATATCTAGGTTGACACCTTCTCGTATCTTGTTCCTTTCATGGTGCACTGAGGTTAAAGTCACCCTGATCACCACCAAAAGGCACTTCACCCCGGACTGTCATTCCATCAAAGACTACATTACCAATAATCCTTTGCCCGGACTCATTATTTACACCTGTGTCTCATTACCCTGTGTACCTCACACTATATAAGCCTGGTTATCTCAGTCATTCTTTGCAAAGTCTTGTTTATTGTTACAACTGCAATTCTGAGCGGTCTCCCTTGTTTCTTGTCTGTTGGTTTTTGGATTACCTGCCTGTTTTTGGATTACTCTTTTGCCCGTGTTCCCTGCCTTGTTGTGTTTGTTTGGACTGCCTGTCTGTGTTTTGACCTTGCCTGAACTCTTGACTACAATTGTGGATTAACCGCCAGCGCGTTCTGCTGGATTTTTCTTCATGACAGAGTAAAACAACTTAAGGCCACACAGACATGAGATATGTCTTTACAAATCTTAAAGTGTCTAGTTTTATTTGTATACTCACAATAAAAACGTAATGTTGTGCTTTTCGCTAAATAAAGAAAATGAACAGAGTGAGTTCAAATGTCGCAAAATGAGTTCTCCTGTCTCTCTGTCAAAGAAGTCAGTTCTGAAATGCATCTGAAAATGAACTGTCAACTAATTTTAAATGAAGTAATTTCTATCAAAAACAAATATTCTCTGTTTATGTAAACTGTATTAAATCAAAGAGAGGTACATTTTTGCTTATTATAGGTAATGCGCGCAAAGCAATTCACATCATCCACGTGAAGGAACGTGAACCCGTAAATGCCTCAAAACAACTTCTTCTGCTTTTCATCAAGTTTGGACGATATGCTGTGAGTTTACCTTGGATTTAACTCTAAATTTAAGATAATTTTTATGGTAAAACATTTATTCTTAAAATGTGTGAAATTGATGGAAACATGTTGAAATATAAAATATAGACAGGTAGGCAACCTGTGAATGCTAAATATATATACACGTTGACGTGAGGATGTTTTTATGCTCTATAATATTGTCACGATTCACCAGTGAGAGTGCCCATGATTGCCACCAGAGGGCACTTCACCCCAGACTGTCACTCCATCAAGGACTACATTACAAATAATCATTTTCTCGGACTCATCATCACTCATTGTTTACACCTGTGTCTCATTTACCTAATTTGCTTTGCCTATATCTAGCCTGTTCACCCTGTCATTCATTGTGAAGTCTTGTTTGTTGTATTATTGCATTTCTGAGTGTTTTCCCTGGTTTCTTGTCTCTTGGTTTTGGATTACTTGTCCTTAGTGATGGCCAAATGAGGCTTCCTGAACCACTGAGGCTTTCCAGCCTATTGGTTCACCAAAATGTTCATTTACCCGAAGCCTCATGAAACAGTGTGCTCCCTAGTGACAAAGCAATGTATCGCACACAAATCTATTCATCCTGAGCAACCAAATTGTCATAGTGGGCACACCCTTTTTCTATTGCCTGTGTATTAAATAAAGTATTTTACTCTGCTTGTATTAACCTATGCACACACAACTCACACAAACACACAACTTTGTGTTCAATTAAGTGTATGCCTGTGTATTAAATAAAGTATTTTACTCTGCTTGTATTAACCTATGCACACACAACTCACACAAACACACAACTTTGTGTTCAATTATTCAGTAGTTCTTTGGGTTAGTGATGACAGTGAATGCCCCAAATGATTGTAAAGAAATTATTGTGAGTGCAGTGCTGATTGTGAGTGCAATAGTGCAGTGCTTATGGAACTGGGAGTGCAATAGTGCAGCACTTATGGAACTGGGAGTGCAATAGTGCAGTGCTTATGGAACTGGGAGTGCAATAGTGCAGTGCTTATGGGACTGGGATTGCAATAGTGCAGTGCTTATGGGACTGGGATTGCAATAGTGCAGTGCTTATGGGACTGGAATTGTGGAACAGCAAACTGCAACAGGGATGGGAAAAGTGTTTACTGGTTTTTATTTAGAAACAACATTTTTTTTTTACAGTATTTGGACTGAGACGGTTTCTTTTTTTGGAAACCACCTCTCCAGCCTTAGAAAACACCCTTTCACAGGGCTCCGATGATGCTGGACAACATAAGAACGTCAGTGCCAGCTTGTATAAATTGGGATATTGGAGCTTCTGTTTGTTCCAATAACCCAGCGGATCCTCAGTCCTTGGCAGATTTGTCTCTGACAAATAACGATCCACCTCAATTGTAGCATCTGCGGTCACACTGGAGCTCCGTCTGCTGTTATCCACTGTGCTGTCCAGCAGATGCCAAAGGTCGCCTATAATTATACAAGGGAAAACACTCACTTCTCAATGGTTCACATTACATGACATTACAAATGTGAAAATTCACATAAGACATAGACTACTTACCACAGGTTGTAGATTGCCCAGCTTGTGAGGCAGGCAGCTGAGCTTGGGGTGTTGTATCAGAATTTCTGATAACATTGATACATTCTGACTTCAGTCTTGTGATGGCTTCTTGCAGCTTCCCTGGACTTAGGAACCCTAGTTTTTTTAACCTAGGGTCCAGCAATGTAGGCATTGTCATTACACTAATTGATTCCATTTGTAATGCATGCTCTCTGACGCGACGGACAAGGTTGTCAGCCAGCTGCCTTGCCATATTTGATGTTAAGCACTCTGACTTTCTTGCAATTGTATGGTTTATAAGGGGAATAACCTTTGAAGCTGACACTCATTTTTCTGCAGAAAGCTCTACTGTGGCTTGGTGGAATGGGGCTAGTATGTCGAGAGCATCTTTCATGGTGTCATACTCCAATGAAGTAGGAGGGCTCACATCTGTCCTTAAAGAGGCTAGAGCTGCCCCCACTGGCTCTCTCAGGTCATACAGCCTTTCCAGCATGCTGTATGTGCTGTTCCAACTGGTGTCCACCTCAATGATCATTTTCAGAGTTGGTCTCCCCATCTGCACCTGCACTTGGGCCAGTCTTTCTTTTCCTGTTGTGCTGGTCCTGAAGTAGGTTACAAGCTTCCTACATTTGTTGCGAAGCTCGTTTATGGCTGCCACATCGTCAAAATACTTTTTCATAATTAAATTCAATGCATGTGCAATGCATATAGCATGCCTAACATTTAATGCCCTGACACAGGCAATCAAATTGGCTGCCGCATCCGTGACAAGGCACCTCACCTCATCCTTTATGCCCCACTCCTCCATGACCATAGTATGGGCAATAGCCAAGTTGTCTGCCATATGGATGTTTGGGAAATGTTGCACCCCAAGCAAGATTGTCCCAAGCTGGTCATTGGCATCAATAATATGACAAGTCACAGCCAGGTAAGCCTCCATGTTGATAGATATGTCGGACGTAAGGCTAACAGCAGCAACATTGTCCAATTTGTCTTTGGCCTTCTCCTTAGCCTCCTCATACCTGGTGTCAACCATGGACTTCAAAGCCTGAGAACGAAAATGTGAATTGTTACTATTCATTCTGACTTTATAACAAATATTACTACTTTACTCTATTCACATACAGTACCTTTCTTGTTGGGAGAACATATGATGGATCCAGCACATGCACAAGCTCCCTAAATCCCACGTCATCCACAACAGAAAAGGGTTGGGAGTCTTTGATGACCTTGTTGACCAAAGCCTCATCCACCATTTTCTTTCTGTAATCTATAACACAGTACAATGCTGGTGTATTGTAGGAGCCTAACACATGATTTAAATAATGAAATAAAGATTAAATATTACTTTGACTAATGTCTGGTGTGTTTGCAGCAGGTTGCACGTCCTCATGCATTGAACGATAATGCCTAAGCATGGAGGAGGTGTTGTTGCTGTATATCAGCTCTTTGTGGCACAGCAAACATTTCACCTTCAACATGCAGATAATACACATTGTGATTATACAGCCATATGGCGAGGATTATGTGATATTATGACAATAAATTATATAAATGTATACAAACCTTGTTGTGAGCCACCAATTCAAAATGCTCCCAGACAGGAGAAGTTCTCCTCTTTCTTGCTGGCTCCATTGTAAGGAGGACAAAAAGGCCTCTAGGTTTGCCTATAACATTTGCACTAGACCAACTTTCTAAGCTTTCCCTAATACAGTGTAGTCTTATAATAATAATAATAGTAATAATAATAATAATAACAATAATAGTAATAATAATAGCAATAATATATATAATAATAACACTACTACTAATATAGGCTATACATATAATAATAATATATATATAATAATATAATTACGTATTATAGGTATTACAACTAGATATAGGCTAATTTACTCTAATAATCTACTAAACTAAGTAATGTAATATAATATAATATTTAATACAAGCTATGATATATAATGATAACTATGCTACTACAAAAACGCTACTACTCACTACTACTCGCTACTACGTACAACCAACACCTCAACACCAATGCAAACGCCTACTGCAAACCCCACAAGAGGCGCGAGGTTTCTAACCACTTTTATCCGGAAGCGATACTCAGAATGAAGCAATGACGTATTCAATAGAAACCGAGGCCTCGTTTGTCATCGTCACGTGATTTTCACGGAAACGATACAAGCCTCGAATCGTGGCTTCATCTGGAACGCCCCTTTTTGCTCGACACAAGCTCCGGAGCCTCGCTTCAGATATCCCATCACTACTTGTCCGTTCCATGGATTACCCTTTTTGCCTGTCTCTCCTGTCTTGTTTGTCTATTTGGACTGCTTGCCTGTGTATGACCTTTTACCTGTTTTGACTATGATTGTGGATTACCCTTTAATAAAGCTGCGTTTGGACCCCTAGCCTTCGTGTTTCAGAGCAGTTCATTACAGAAGACTTAGTTAATTACAGAAGACTTTGCCGTTATGAATCCAGCAGCACAGATCATGCGTCTCTGACAGGGTGACCGCCCGATCGAGGAATATGTGAAGGACTTTATTGATTTGGCATATAAGACCCCCATGGATGAGGTATGTCTTATGATATTTTTCCGAGGGGGGCTATCAGATCCACTCAGCTTGTACATGCCACAATGGTCACTTGAACTACCTGCACTGCCATGGTCCCCTGAACTACCTGCACTGCTGTGGTTGTCATTTGACCCGCCGTGGGGGCTTCAAGACCATCTGCAGGCCTGTTTGTTCAGCCTGCTCCACCCTGGCCACCTGCTCTGCCTGCGCCACCCTGGTCATCTGTCCGACCTGCTCTGCCTCAGTCTTCAGGCTCTCTTCCGCTCCACGGGTCTGGCCCTCCATCCCGCCCCCGGGTCCGCCTCGGCAGCCTTTGCATCTCAGAGCAGTTCGTTACAAATATAAAACACAGCATGATATAAAAGTAGTATGAGTGTTTACACTAACATGATATTATAATGTTTAGACCAGTTTTTACTATCAAATACTGTGTATGTGTATATCTGCTTAACCCTCTGAACCCTGAGCTGTTGGGGCCCTGGAGGTGGTTTGACATGCCCTGATATTTGTGCTTATTTTTGTTACTTGTAACATTTTCATGGCTAAAGTCTGAGTACACTGTATTCAGCACAAACTCTGCTACAATAATATGTGAACAGCATGTACGTAGATCTAGGAGATAGATTCGCCGCTTCACTCACTCGCTCAAGAGGAGCTGGTGGAGGTTTTGACCCGTGAGTATTGATTGGCCACAGGAAAAGCAGGAAGTCCAGCCAACAAGCAAGCTGGACAGACGCTTTTTCATGTGATGGTCTCAACCTCCACGCCGGGGCTTACCTTTTTCTCCGGACTTACACAATGAGTTGTGTAAGACATGGGAAAATGACACGTCTTCGCTGGTGGGCAGGGCTTATATGGCGGCCGAAAATGGCTGTGTTGCAGGCCTACCAGGCCGACCTCCTCAAGGAGTTAGATGAGGGTGTGCTGACGGCCGTACTATCGGCCGCTCCATGGCTGAGTTGGTGTGTGTGGAGAGACATTTGTGGTTAAATCTGTCAGGGATGAAGGAGAGAGAGAGAAACACTTTCTCCTAGACTCCTCGATTTCACCTTCTGGGCTTTTCGGTGGTGCCATTAATACCATCATTGTGAGGTTCCAGGAGGTGAAGAAGCAGTTGGTGGCTTTCCAGCAGTACCACCCTCGCCGCTTTGGCTCTTCAAGGAAGGCTGCCTCAAGTGGGCAGCCTCGGCTGTCTACCAGCTCCTCGCACCGACAAGTGCAAAAAGAGAGTGTTGCTTTCTGCTCCCCTCCTGAGGGAGCTTGGCAAAGGAGGCGGCACTCTCGCCAGAAGCCTTCTGAACCTATAAGGATATGAAGTCTTCTGGCAAGCGGTCCTAGCTTCGGCAGGGCCGCTGAGAGCTGCCCCCACATCGATTTCCCACTTATGCATACTGCTCCAGCCGCCTCTAGAAAGACCTGCGGCTGGGCAGCAAAAGCATCCGCACACCGAACATCTTTCTCGACTACTCCCTGCCGGTCAGCCGCTTCAGGGGTTTGGGAAAGAAGTGTTTTCTCATGATGCAGACGTGGCCAAGGCTGCGTCTGTACGCATTTCCCCCGATCACTCTACTCCAGGGAGTCTTTGAGGGGGTCCACAGAGAAGGGATCAGCCTACTTTTAGTAGCACCTTGCTGGCCGGCCCGGGTATGGTTCTCGGACATTGTAGCACTGCTAGACGGTCTCCCGTGGCAGGTCCCTCTGAGGAGGGATCTGCTGTCGTAGGCAGGGGGCACAAGATTTCACCCCCGGCCAGAGTTATGGGACCTCTGGGTCTGGCCCCTGAGGGGGCCCGGTACCTAGAGGCTGGCCTGTCAGCAGATGTTGTCGAGACCTTGCTCATCTCCAGGGCTCCTTCCACCAGGAAGTTGTACAGCCTGAAGTTAAATTTTCCACTTGGTGTAGAGAGCGTGAGGTGGACCCAGTTAACTGCCCAGTGGCTTCAGTGTTGGAGTGTTGGCTACCCCACACACCTTCATAAGATTTTATAGTCTGCAACTCCCTGCGACGCCTGCCACCAGAGTGCTCGCATCCTGAGTGTGCCTGGGGTGCCAGCTTCACACTAGGGCGGTCATGATTTTGGTGTAGAATAGTGGGTATTTCAATCCCTAAGTATCGTTCCGACGCAGTGCGAGTTCCCTCGAAAGGGAACGTCTCGGTTATGTCTCTAACCCTTGTTCCCTCTCGCCGCCACACCTTATCATGTTTGATCGCTTGCTTCATCGCAAAAAGCTATCTGTGTTATGAGCCGGCATCCCTTTGTAGTATCCGGGTATGCCGTCACATACTACGTCATCACGCAGCACCAATTAGGAAAGGAATAGATTTCATTCATGTTTCAGACGCGTTACGATGTGGGCGTTCCCATAGTGTCGTTCCTACGCAGTGTCTCGTTCCCTTCTCAGGGAACAAGGGTTATAGACATAACCCGAGACGTTTCTTGTTGAAACTGGACATTTAGAGCAGTCCATCTTTTAAAGCAGGCAGTATGTAACATAAACAAAATATTTTATTGTTTTTACCCTTTATTTGACAATAATATCATTATTATTTTCATTTAGTTGAAAAAAAAAATGGGAATAGGGCCTTTAAGCAGATGACATCCTTTGGAGGTGGGCCTTGTAGAATAAAGCAGTATAAAGCTACAGCAGCTCAGATCCTCTGAAGACAAGAGAGTCTGTAAACAGTTGGTAATTAGATATCTCAGAATATAATCCTTTAGTTAATACTGTATGCTGCATATTTGTTCTACAGTGAAATGCCTTTCTTTCTCTTCAACAGGAAAAATGATTCTGCCAAGTTTGAACATCACTCTGATTTTTACCAGTTATGGACCACCTGGTGCACTTAATTATGGAGTTTTTGTAATCTCACTTGCAGTCTATCTTACAACTGTTTTTGCAAATGTAACACTGATGCTGGTAATCTGCTTGGACACAGCTCTCCATAAGCCGATGTACATATTTTTATTCAACCTGGCTATTAATGGACTAATCGGATCATCTGCTGTACTTCCTAAAATAATGGAGAATCTTGTCGATGATGTGAAAGATATACTGTATACTGACTGTATTCTGCAAGTATTTTTTATTAATGTTTATGCAACATGTGCTTATGCAATACTGACACTTATGGCATATGACAGGTATGTTTCAATTTGCAAGCCTCTACAATATCACAATATCATGACTCCAGCTAAAATTAAATTTCTGCTTTTTATTGTGTACTGTGTTCCCATCTGCTCTCTAGCTGTACAGGTGTATCTTACATCGAGGTTGCCTGTGTGCAGGTATACAGTAAACAAGCTGTTTTGTGACAATTTGGCCATTGTTAATCTCTCCTGTGTCAAAAATACCTGGGGAGATATGTATGGCATATGTCTGGTACTTGCTTTTGTTGTTTTACCTCTAATCTTTGTCATCTTATCATATGTGCGGATATTATTTGTCTCTTTGAATGCATCAGTAAACGCCCGAAAGAAGGCTCTAAAAACATGCACACCACACTTGATTACTTTTATAAATTTTTCATTGGCCTCTCTTTATTCTGTGATATACAATCGAATTAATTTAAGTCTTTCAAAAGAAGTTAATGTGTTTATGTCAGTTCATTTTATCCTGATCCCTCCACTTCTACATCCACTTATTTATGGAATGAGAACAAAGGAGATCAGCAATAGCCTCACAAAAATAATACAAAGAAAAATACTTGCACTTGGTTTTAATTTAAAGACTGAACAAAGGTGTAATGATGCACTTTTTATTTCTACTAAATAAATGGCAAAGCCTATATTAACACATTTGAATGTCTTATATTACATTTTGTACATTATTTCATGGAGTTGGTATCTGAAATTGTGTATGTGTAACTGATATTAGATAACTCTTATACATTGGTCTAACACAAATAATCCACTTTAAATTTAAACATTGAATTTCAGAACATATAGTGTTCCCTACTATTTATGAATTTGAACATTTTATCATTTTGATGTTGCAGCCATTTTATAAAAGCAACTGCATGTTTATATATACGCATACTGTACATATATACAAACATCAGGATTCCTTCTCTTTTGTAGTTTTATTAAAAATGTCAAAGAGAAAATTTGCACTTTTTTATTCATGAGAGAAAGCACTTATTTACACAGATGAAAAAAGAATGTTAAACAATTATTTACAGATTTACTCTAACCGCTGATACTTTCCCTTACTAAAAAGAAGTATAATTCAAGTTTATTTTATGAAGTATGTTCAAGCATATTTTTAAGTATACTTTATGTAGTAAGTATACTAATCAATGTACTTGTAGTAAACCTATAGGTGTACTATTTCAATGCTGCTTAGGACTAAATTGGCCCACTTTAGTATATGAAAAGTATAGGTTCAAGTGTACTATAAGTGTAACAGTAATAAACTTTAAGTGCACAACTAGTTCACAACTACATTCTCAATTGTACTGCATCTGTACTACAAGTAAACTTAAAAGTATACCAGTAGTTTACTATTTTAATACTAGTAGTACTTTTTTAGTTTATGAAAATACTGCAAGTATACTTATACTTATATACAGTACACTCTAAAAAAAAGGCTCGTAATCATAGGGGAACCTTTTTTTGTGCTATATAGCACCAATTTTGGTGCTTCAGTGGTTCTACAGCGGTTCTTCAGAGGTGCTATATAGCACCTTAGTCAAAGAACCGGTGAAGAACCTCTGAAGAACCGCTGAAGAACCTCTGAAGAACCGCTGAAGAACCACTGAAGCACCAAAATTGGTGCTATATAGCACTAAAAAAGGTTCCCCTATGATTACGAGCCAAGAACCATTTTTGGTGCAATATAGAACCTTTTTTTTTACTGAACATAACATCATACTTATAGTTAACTATTTGTATATTATTTTGCACTTTAAGTATACTGCTATCCCATACGTAAATGTAATATATGTGTATATATGAAATATCAATATATGTGATATACTATAAAGTAAAACATATATGAAACCTACTAGAAATTGGAACAATTCCATATATTGACATATAAATGTATACCATATATTATATATGTTTATACTATATGTTTAATACATATTTTGACATATGTCTCATATATGAAATATCCTAATATGCTCATATAGAGTAAAAACATAAATGCAGATATATGCACAGCTATCAGAAATTCCATATATTGACATAAATCTCTATTCCACAGATTATATATGTTTAAATTATATATCTGACAAATCACTATCACTGACAAATGTCGTAGAGTCTTAGTATAGATTTTATGTATAAAACAAATTACATTTAAAATATAAAATATTTTTAATGTTACTTATTGCCGGGTTAGGCAAGGGATGAAGGACTCAAGGATGCAGAGGCTTTTTATTTGACTTTAAAAATAAACCATCAAAACACAAACAA
Source organism: Gobio gobio (assembly GCF_949357685.1). Taxonomy (NCBI): domain Eukaryota; kingdom Metazoa; phylum Chordata; class Actinopteri; order Cypriniformes; family Gobionidae; genus Gobio; species Gobio gobio. The sequence goes on from NC_137114.1 coordinate 13,976,102, forward strand.
ACCCCTTCATGCTTGTAACTAGGGATGCACTGAATCCAGATTTTTGGGGTTTGGCCGAATACCGAATCCACTGGTTAAGATTCTGCCGAATCCGAAACCGAATACCGAATCATATTCCAATCCTCAGTCCATTATCACAGTAAACACATTAATGAAGTAAACAATGTCCACAGCAGTGTAATGATGCTCATATTGCAAAATATGCTATGCGTTATTAAAATACAGCAGTAGTACAAGCTCCTGACTGGTGGAAAGCAAATGAAAGGCACTTCCCGAGGCTGACTGCTCTAGCAAGGTGTTATCTCTGTATTCCCGGGGCGTCAGTGCCATCTGAAGCCTTGTTTAAGGCTTTTCGAAGTGTGGTTTTGGTCAAGTTTACTAAAGTGAACATTGTCACGTATGTTCTTCTCACCGCTGTTTCCTGATGGTTTATAGAACAATTACCCCAAGTCTTGTCGTTTCAAAGAACAACACAACGGCGAGCTGAAGGAGCGCACGCAGTCAGCAGAGGCTCGTGCTGCGGAGACAGACGAAAGTATAAGCGAGGCTTGAGAGGGTGTTTTCTGTCAACAGGCTGTGCTCCAGACTAACCCACATCACTTAGACATGTTACTTTAAAAAATCATACAAGGTGAGGGTTGAGGTAGGCCTGCTATTTTTATTTGACAAAAAAACTATTCCTGTTCTTCAAAGCTTCAAACGGATTCAGTGTATTTTTGTTTTGTCATCTTAATTTGGTAATTATTTAAGTGAAAAATATTTAGTGTAGGCCTATTTATTTTATGCTTTTTATTTATATTTTATCTGAGCTGTATGCTGCTGTTTGCACGGTAAAATAAACCCGTGAAAAAAAGTGTCTTTTTAACGGGTCACAGACACTCGTCAAACGTATTTTTATTTAATGCCAATTCAATATTATAATCATATCAGTTAAAGGTTAAAGGGTAACTTCAGTGATTTAGCATTAGGCTTTGTATCAGTAGAAACCCGGTAGTATATTCAAATTATGGTACTTTCCCCCCTCATATCCCCCTGAGACGAGAGAATTATGCATTTTATTTCTGGAAAAAATCCTCCGATGACGCAAATATCGTCATTTTGCGTCATCAGAGGATTTTTTGGCCAGAGGCTAAAGACTACAGCCATCAGATGGAGCTGTTCCGTATGTTATCAACCCGCCCATAGGGGAGAGATCTCACGCACAGAATGTAAGACACAGATGGCCGCACGGACATTCATAACGGGGCGATGCAGAGCAAAGTGAGTGTTTCAACTTTTCAATTAATTCCTGTGATAGTTTAGCTTCCATATGCGATCTGAAAACGTGCCAGACTGGCGCTTAACGTTACCTCAGCTCTGCTCAGCTCTTCATGATGAATGAAATCTGACACTACTGTGTCTGTGCCGTGACTTTCGTTCGGCTCTCTCACACTATATTGAAAAGACACGTTCAGTTTTTAATTGTAGTGTTTATTCTCTAACTGACCAAAATGATTGTATTACTATGAAGATCAAAACGACGGTGTACGGAGTGGCCTCGTAGGGCAGCGAAGCAAGTGCATTCTGGGAGTTTTTGTCTTTCATCCACATGAAACAAAAATAAAATTTCTACAACATAAATGACCCAGTTTAAATACAAAGCTTAATGCTAAATCACTGAAGTAACCCTTTAATAATCGGATAATGAGAAGCGGTTCTCGTTTGTGAAAATTAACCGAATGAGCATCCCTGCAGCAGTGTATTTTTAATTTAATTTAATTTTAATTAAGAATAGACAACATTATGCCAGGATGATTGTCCTTCCTTTGCCGTTGGCTACCTGAAGTTGCTGCATTTTGGCTGCTGTCTGTAGATTCCTTCATGCACAACTTGTATTCTTTCGGATGTTTAATACGCAAATGTTTTAACAGCGGCTATTGTTTAGGATCCTTGCCACCACAAGACAAATCGGCACATTGCAAATTGAACATGTTGCTCGACTTGAATTGCCTTCTTTTGACTGAAAGTACTGCCAAACAACACATTTTCTTTTCACAAGTTCCGTTTTCACTTTCTCACAGCCTACTGGATTCGAACGGTCCACCTAGTAAACATGTTCCCATAATCAACGGCGGCGTCATTACGTTTGACCAGCGGAGTGCATGTAGTGCAAGCCCAGGGTTCGGTTCGGTGGAACAAAATTCTAAGGTTCGGCAGAAACCGAACCCCGTCAAAAAGCCCAATATTCAGCCAAATTCGAACCCGAATCCTGTATTCGGTGCATCACTACTTGTAACTGGCTCCCCTTCATTTTTTATACAATAAGAAAGCCTCATAAAAGGGGAGTTCACTTTTGCCAATCGTTTGTGTTCAAAATAACTGTAAAAGTCTCAATGAGGGAGTGAAAATAAATTGTATCTATTGAATCACTGAATGATAACATAGTAACAATTTGCACATGGACGAAATCCAAGACAGCATTATGAATATCAATGTAATAAAAATTCAAATAAACAAAAACCAGCCAAAAAATATATAGAAGGTGTACCAAACAATTCAAAATGCTGTAGAGGGAAAAGAAGAAGTAGGCATCAGCGCACTCAAGACCCATAATAAAGTCCTCTGTGAGCTTCTCTGCAAATTTCCAAACACTACACTGTCAGAAAAAAAGGTACAGTGCAGGTACAATTTTGTTCCTAGAGGTACAAAACTCATTTAAAGGTCCACAATTGGTCCTTGGGGTACAAATATGTACCCAAAATGGCTTATAAAGGTACAACATTTTAAGTTTAGATGTGAAAGGTACATTTTTGTACCTTTTGAAACTTTTTTTTTTTTTTTAGATTTTAGATAATCTGTCTTCTTTATTAATTAAATGTATGTTTGGTCATAATAACAGCAAGACAAAATATTAAATAGTTTTAAATGTGAAAACTAAAATGGTGAGATGTTTTGTAGGACTAGGCTATATATAATATTAGCTATGTAAATGAATAGTCTATACTTCACACCATAACTTCATGTAGCATATCTGTCTGTAAAATAAAATAAATGTTATTTCCAAACACATTAATGATTCTATTAAATTAAATATATTTATAAAAAATGTTCATGTTTGTTGTAATGTAGTATACTTTTTTTTTTTCAACGTTACGATTGTTGTCGCTTTAAGAATTTCCCGCTCTGCTCGAGTCGTTCTTCATTCAGTCTGCGCGCGCGGTCCTGTCCTGACAGAACTTCAGAACACGACTTCGTCGAGCATTTTTTTGACACATTTTTTCTGGTAAGTGCAAGATACTGTTATATTTTCATATTTCTTCACGTATTGCGCTATGTTGTGTCTAATTCGATGTTCCCCTGCTTAAAGCACGCGAAAAGTAAGCTTCAGAAGTTCAGAATGGAGTTGGGAAAAATGAATACCACACAATTGATAAAGGAGCTTATGCAGTTTGGCATCGAAATCACTGATGAAGAAAGAAAAAAATTTGAGGGTGAGTATGATTATTATCACATGTTGAAATGTTTTTTTAAGTAAATCTAACTTAGGTTTTTCTCGAGGATTCTTCTCGAGGATAACAGCCTTCATCAATATACGTTAGACTATAAACTTTCATACCTTTGCCTCGCTTACCGTGTCTATTTGATAAAAACTGTGGCCGTCACTAAGTTATATATTGGCAGGGCTAGCCATTGTAATTATGTCAAACAGATGAAGGAAATGGTGACATTAACGCTTGAACCTCAGAACACAATGCCAGCTTCCTTTTCCCCAGGCTGTCCTTTCAGCGTGAGTATGATTCCGCCAGCAGCGCAGGCTCCGCTATCACAGCCTTTTTCTACCACTTTTGCTAACCCTTTCCCTTGTCCTTGGCCTACAGCCCCACCATCAAAATTTAGCGCAAGGCTGCCTCCGCTAGCGGTGCAGGCCCAGTTGCCTTTTTTTCCTCCCCAACTTGGCTCTTTTCCCACTTTTCCCGTTCCTCCTCTGCCGGGGGCCGACCTAAGCGAGAGGTTGCCTCCGCAAGCGGCCTCAGCTCCAGCTTTCCTTCCTCCTAACACTTTTCCCCAAACTCGTTCTCCTTTTACCTTATTTTCTGCGACACCAATGCCCATCCCGCCGAATGCTACAGCCTTGGAACCTCCCCCTGTTGCCAGCAACATCAGAGCACAGATCCTCACAGGTGCGGATATCGATTTATCTTCCCTTCTTTCTTTACTCCCTCCCTCAGTTTCAGATTGTCAAATCGACTGTGGTGATTTTGCAGTCACTCTCAAAAACCCAGCACATAATTCATCCCGCATTCTTTCATTCTCTGAATTTGCTATTGCTTTCAGCCGTTTCAGCGAAATAATTTGCGCTGCACTCCCCCACAGGAGACGAGAATTAAACGACTATCTCGCGATAATTGCAGAGCTTGCGTTATCGTATGGAGGGACCCATTTTTATACTTATCATAAGCTGTTCTCAGCAAAATGCGCCGTCCGTATAGCTCAGTGGAACCAGTGTCCTTACTGGGGCGCTTTAGACACAGAATTACACAACAGAGTGTTCCTAGGCTGCCGTAACATTTCCTGCGCGGTTTGCAGATCTGTTTCTCACTCCACCACAGCTTGTCCTTTGATTAACCCTTCAAATTCCCCCAGCACGGATTCACCACAAGTAAAATCTACCAGTTATGTCCCGCGGCCAGCAAACATCAATTTCAACGACTCTTCCATCGATTCCAAAAGAAGAAACACCTTTTCATCCAGCAGTCAAGTCTGCAACAACTTCAACTCGGGACGATGCTCACGACAACGTTGTCGTTTCATGCACATTTGCAGCTATTGTGGCGGCGCTCATGCCTGCACAATATGCCCTGTAAAAAGAGGCGTAAATAAAGATTCAAAAAATTACCTGTCGACTCCCGTGAATTTTTCCCGTTTGTCTACTGAATTGTCTCACCACCCTAACACTAACTTTACTGACTATTTACTGTCTGGTCTCGAGCACGGTTTCAAACCCGGCGTGGAAAGCCTCCCAACTCAAAGTATCATATGTGACAATCTCCAGTCCGCTCTCGCTGAGCCTGATACAGTTGATATTCTAATCAATAAAGAAATCGAATCCGGCTTCATGATCGGACCCTTTAACACTCCCCCTTTCGAGTGTTTCCGCATCAGCCCTATCGGAGTGGCCACCAGGAAGTTTTCAGGCAAAAAACGCTTAATTATCGATCTCTCAGCCCCTCACAACTCTCCGTTTCCAAGCATAAACAGCCTAATCTCGCTTGAAGAATTCTCTCTCAATTACCACAACATCGATCAAGCTATAACCTTGATTCAAGATGCGGGTCGCGGCGCTTGGCTCGCCAAAGTCGACATCACTTCCGCATTTAAAGTGATGCCAATCCACCCAGATTCATGGCATTTATTCGGCGTACGCTGGCACGGAAAATTTTACTTTTCTGTACGTTTAACTTTTGGCTGCAAAAGTAGCCCCAAGATTTTTGACATGCTATCAGAAGCTATCTGTTGGATTCTTTCCAACAACTACTCAATTCCCTACATAATTCACTTGCTTGATGATTTCCTAATCATCTCACCACCAGGCTCCATCCCGGCTGCACATCTTCTCACAGTCCAAAAGGTCTTCGCTGAGCTCGGGATTCCAATCGCCCAAGACAAAACCATGGGCCCAGCCACGTCCATCGAATTTTTGGGCATTAACTTGGATACAGTTAACTTCCAGGCCTCACTTCCCAAGGAAAAAATCGACAGGATAATTCTGGTCGCATCCACCCTCCTAGACAGTCCAAACTGTTCCAAACGTGAGCTACTATCCCTGCTCGGCCACTTAAACTTTGCGATGCGCATCATTCCGCAAGGCCGCCCTTTCATCTCACATCTCCTCTCCCTCGCATCTTCAGTTCACGCGCTAGAGGACCAAATCTCCCTAACTAGTTTGTGCTGCAACGAGCTCAGTTTATGGATAACTTTCCTTAAACAATGGAATGGGCTGTCTTTTTTTCTATAATAATCTGGTTTCTCTCCCTGTGGATATTCAACTGTTTACCGACGCAGCTCCCTCCATTGGTTTTGGGGGATTTTACCAAGGCCGTTGGTTCGCATCCACATGGCCCACCCAGCTGTCAGACTCACCACAGTCACTAACATCCTCAGCACTGTTCGAGTTGTATCCTTTAGTCGTAGCAGCCTTCCTGTGGGGTAAAGAATGGTCCACGAACAGCATTATAGTGCACTGTGACAACGAAGCAACCGTGCATTGCATTAACAAAGGACGTTCACATTCCCCCGCACTAATGCCTCTCCTGAGACGCCTCATTTGGATTTCAGCCTGTGACCAATTCATCATAATTGCAAAACATATTCCTGGGTCCAAAAATCAAATAGCTGACTCTCTCTCTCGTTTTGCTTTCCAGAAATTCAGGCTGTTAGCACCAGAGGCGGACCCATTCCCAACCCCAGTACCTCACTATTCAGAGCTGATGTTCCCATAAACCACCCATTGAAACCCCTCCTTGACGCCTCTCTGAATTCCATTCTTCAAGCCGTTTCCCCCAGAACCCTCCAATCTTACTTAACTGCATGGAAGTGTTTCAAGTCTTTCCACTCCACATACAACCTGAATTTCCCTGATTTTTCTTTGCTTACCATCACTTCATTCATATCTCATCTCAACAGTATTAAGAACCTCCAAGCCAGCTCCATCAAGGGTTATCTAAGCGGAATTCAATTTTTTCACAAACTCATTTTTGGTCTGCCCTCTTCAGAAATAGCCAATTCACAAACATCCATGCTCATCAAAGGCATCCAAAAAACCCAACCCACCCACCCAGACGCCAGACAACCAATAACTCTAGATATACTCACTAAATGTATCTCCACCCTCCGCCGAGGCTACCACTCCACCAATACCTCCCGCACCCTGGATGCAATGTTCATTTTGGCCTTCTTCGGTTTTCTCAGAAGCTCAGAACTCACCATCACGTCCACCTTCAACCCAAAGGTCCATCCTACAATTTCTGATCTATCAGTGCTAGATGACGAAACCATGTCTTATTTCATCAAACAAAGTAAGACGGATCAAATGAAAAAAGGCCATTTCATTTACATTTTCAACCTCCCATCACCAATCCAGCCGTACCTATCCCTTTTAGCTTACCTACATTTCAGAAGCTTGCAGACTAAATTCCCTTCTGACCCACTCTTCACAGACGATTCCAACCGCCCTGTCACACGTTTTTGGTTCCAAAAACACCTCAAGTCCATACTGATTCAATCCGGCATCCCAGCAGACCACTTTTCTAGCCATTCGTTCCGCATAGGTGCAGCAACCACAGCCGCTAAAAAAGGCCTCTCCCAGCATCAGATCCAAGCACTCGGTCGCTGGTCGTCAGAAGCTTTCAAGAGCTACATTCGTTCTAATCGCTTCCACATCAAAGAAGCCCAACTGACTCTAATCAGCTAAATCTGTTTCCATACAGCCAAACCTACAGGATCTCCGCATCTGCTTCATTTCAACATCATCAATCCAATAAGGGAAACGATCATACTTTCACTGCCCGGGCAGCATCTCCCCAGTCGCTCCCGCTGGAGCCGTCACTGCCGCAGCAGTGTTATCAATTTCGCTCCAACAGAAGCTCAGTTTCTCCATCCAACCGGTTTTACTGCCAAAGCAGTGTCATCTCTTTCATTCTAACAAAGCCCAGTTCTCTGCCCAAAAGGTCTTCACTGCCGCAACAGTTCCGTTTCCATTTCCGTTCAACTTGCCTCTACTGCCGCAGCAGTGTCATCTTTTCCGCTCCCGCAGGAGCCCAATTCCCCGTACAACTGGCTCACTGGATAGTTGGAAAGCAACTTTGAAACAGCTCGTCTCCACTGCCGCAGCAGTGTCATCAACTCCGCTCCCGCAGGAGCTCCGTTACTCCATTCCAAACTCGCTCCACTGCCGCAGCAGTGTCATCAACTCCGCTCCCGCAGGAGCTCCGTTACTCCATTCCAAATTCGCTCCACTGCCGCAGCAGTGTCATCAACTCCGCTCCCGCAGGAGCTCTGTTACTCCATTCCAAACTCGCTCCACTGCCACAGCAGTGTCATCTTTTCCGCTCCCGCAGGAGCCCGATTCCACGTACAGCTGGCTCACTGGATAGTTGGAAAGCAAGTTGGAAACGGCTCGTCTCCACTGCCGCAGCAGTGTCGTCAACTCCTCCGCTCCCGCAGGAGCTCCGTTTTTCCATCCAAACTCGCTCCACTGCCACAGAAGAGTCATCTCTTTTGCTCTGGCTGGAGCTCAATTCTCCATACAACTGGCTCATTTGATTGTTGGAAAGCAAGTGAAAAATGACTTGTCTCCACTGCCGCAGCAGTGTCGTCAAATCCGCTCCCGCAGGAGCTCGGTTACTCCATTCAAACTCGCTCCACTGCCACAGAAGAGTCATCTCTTTTGCTCTGGCAGGAGCAAAATTTTCCATACAACCAGCTTATTAGACAGTTTGAAAACAAGTTGGAAAGGAAGGAGTTCGTTGCCACTGCCGCAGCGGTGCTATCTCCATCCCCAGCTGACTACCAACGAGGTTCACTTTCTGATACCACGACCATCAAAACCTCAGACGATGACAAGACTTCCCGATCCAGTGACGTACCCTCACCTTCGATTGGCACAGCATCAGTTTCATGCTCTGCAACTTTTGGGGGGTATCAACATCATTTACCGGCTGCTGTCCCATGTTAGTTGCAATTTTTGGGGGGAGTACTCTGGGTTCGGGCCAAATACCGAGCTCGGAGCCCTCTCCTCGGACAGCACGCCAAATACGCATACCATTCTTTCTATCTGACTTATTTGTAAGTGTGAACTCGTGAAATGATGTTTCAGTAACAAAGTTCGGGAGGAGCACGTTCAAATGATCTATCTAATCATCATGTCATTCCAACCAGCTGTCAGCAATCAGTAATCAACATGTCTACCCAATCAGCACAAGTGGAGGATCATATAAATACCCAGTCAACTCACCAATGTTTCTCGACAAGTTTTGCAGCATCCCTCCACCACCCCATCTTCCTCACACTCACCTGGTTACTTCCTAAACCAGACATACGGGGGGAGTACTCTGGGTTCGGGCCAAATACCGAGCTCGGAGCCCTCTCCTCGGACAGCACGCCAAATACGCATACCATTCTTTCTATCTGACTTATTTGTAAGTGTGAACTCGTGAAATCGGCATCGGCCGATATCCGTGTTTAGTAGCGCCAATTTAAAGTCAGGCACTTCCGCGGTCAGCCCTGTGTTATTGGTGCGGTGGGACCGTCCGGAACTGACATAATGCTTGCTAATAACTTTAAGGACTGTAGTCAGAAACTATCAGCAGCTTGCTTGCTAACATATTACCCCAAAGTTATAAGTTCTTATTTTTCCTGTATCGGAGTTAGAGAATTTCACTCTGAGTGTCGGGAGAAAGCAGCAGCTCTCACAAGCACTGCAGCGGGATTGAGCGCGAGGGCTACGTTACTCCGCCCCGCTCACAGACAGCATCATGCTCGGAAACACAGAGCTGTCCTCACTCCTGGAGCAGCCCAGAACAGTGTATGACAGTCTAGCCTTGTTTATACTCTACGAATCCGCACAAGCGAGGGTGCGCGAGGCAAAAATTATTTCAAAGCTGACCAGTCGTGCACGTTGAGCACAGCGATCAGTCAGCGGAGGCTCGCAGAAAGTATAAACAAGGCTGAAGCACCCTCAAACGCAAGCAAAAGCGTGATGTAATAATATACAGGCGAGGCAGATTTGCACATTTGTGTTCGCGCTCTGGAGAGCGCCGTTTATTTACAAATCAAATCAAATCAAATCAAATCACTTTATTTGTCACTCTACATATGCACAAGTGCAACAGTAGGTGAAATTCTTAGGTGCAGTTCCGAGCAACATGGTAGTCATGACATGACATGTACAACATTTAAAGCAGCATCAGATTACACTGATGCGCCCACAATTACTCACAGCACAGTAAACTCTACAATAAACAATAAATAATTTACACAATGTGAGTGTAGTTCTCACAGCTTTAAACAATATACACATACTTACAATATACATATACTTTAAACAATATACACTAAACATACACTAAACAATATACATTACGCTATAATAGTAATAATAATATACAATGTACAGTATAAAATATTATTCACAGATTGAAAAATTGAAATCCAAAGTGCAATAGATGCTGTATGATAAATAAATGTGTATATAATGTGTGTTTATCTACAGTGGGTTGTGCTGAGTGATATTCTGTCCAGTGTGTGTTATGATCCTGATGGGTCAAGAGTTAAGGAGTCTGATTGTTTGTGGGAAGAAGCTGTTCTGGAGTCGGCTGGTGCGTGATCTGATGCTGCGGTACCGTCTGCCTGATGGCAGCAGTGAGAGCAGCCCATGGTTCGGGTGGCTAGAGTCTCTGATGATCCTCTGAGCTCTCTTCACACACCGCCTGACATAAATGTCCTGGAGGGAGGGAAGCTCACCTCCGATGATGCAGCTGGCCGTGCGCACTACCCTTTGCAGGGCTTTGCGGCTGCGGGCGGTACTGTTGCCGTACCAGGTGGTGATGCAGCCAGTCAGCAGGCTCTCTATGGTGCAGGTGTAGAATCGTGTGAGGATGTGGCGGCTCATTCCAAACCTCCTCAGCCGTCGCAGGAAGAAAAGGCGCTGATGAGCCTTCTTCACAACGGCCTCGGTGTGGACGGACCATGAGAGTTCCTCTGTGATGTGGACACCGAGGAACTTGAAGCTGCTGACTCTCTCCACCGGTGCTCCATCGATGGTGATGGGGCGGTGTTCTCTCTCATTCCTCCTGAAGTCGACCACCAGCTCCTTGGTCTTGCTGACGTTGAGGGAGAGGTTGTGCTCCTGACACCACCGTGTCAGAGTGTGCACCTCCTCTCTGTAGGCCGTTTCATCATTGTCAGTGATGAGACCTACCACCGTCGTATCGTCAGCAAACTTGATGATGGTGTTGGAGCTGTGGGTTGCCACACAGTCATGTGTGTACAAAGAGTACAGGAGTGGGCTGAGAACACAGCCCTGAGGGGCTCCAGTGTTGAGAGTCAGTGGTGAGGAGATGTTACTGCCCATTCTGACCACCTGGCGTCTGTTTGACAGGAAGTCCAGGATCCAGCTGCATAACAAGCTGTTTAAGCCGAGAGCCCGGAGTTTCATGTCAAGTATGGAGGGCACAATGGTGTTGAATGCTGAGCTGTAGTCTACAAACAGCATTCTCACATATGTGTTCCTCTTTTCCAGGTGGGAGAGAGCAGTGTGAATTGTTGATGAAATGGCATCATCAGTGGAGCGGTTTTTGCGGTATGCAAACTGCAGTGGGTCCAGTGAGGGGGGGAGAACAGAGCAGATGTGGTTTCTGACTAGTTTCTCAAAGCATTTGCTGATGATGGGGGTCAGAGCAACAGGACGCCAGTCGTTTAAGCAGAGTGTTTTTGACTGCTTAGGTACAGGAACAATGGTGGACGTTTTGAAGCATGTGGGGACCACAGACAGGGAGAGGGACAGGTTAAAAATGTCCGTGAAAACTCCAGCCAGTTGGCGCGCGCACGCTCTGATGACGCGGCCGGGAATCCCGTCTGGACCCGCAGCTTTTCGGACGTTCACCCGCCGGAAGGATCGGGTTACATCCGCTTCAAATACGGAGAGTGCACTAACCTCTGTATCTTCAGCCGCGAGCTCTCTCTCCGTGAGGGCGGTGTTATTTCCCTCAAAGCGAGCATAAAAGGTGTTGAGCTCGTCCGGGAGAGAGGCAGCGGTGTTCACGGTGGAGTTTGTGTTCCCTTTATAGTCTGTGATGGTGTTAATTCCCCTCCACATGCTTCTGGAGTCGGTGGTGTTGAACTGTCCTTCAATCTTGTCCCTGTACTGGCGTTTTGCTGCTTTGATTGTTTTCCGGAGGGCATAACTTGCTTGTTTATGCTCCTCAGCATTACCGGAGTTAAAGGTGAGGGACCGCGCATTGAGTGCCGCGCGAACATCCCCATTTATCCACGGCTTCTGGTTTGGGTACAGCCGAATTGTTTTGGTCGGAACAACGTCATCTACGCACTTCCTGATGAAACACGTTACGCTATCAGCGTAGACCTCGATGTCGTCATCAGAGGCCGACCGGAACATCTCCCAGTCCGCGTGATCAAAACAGTCCTGTAGCATAGAGTCCGATTGGTCTGACCAGCACTGGATGGTTCTGAGGGCGGGTGCTTCCTGTTTCAGTCTCTGCCTGTAAGCGGGCAAAAGTAGAATGGACGCGTGATCTGATTTGCCGAATGGTGGGCGAGGGAGGGACTTGTAACCCTCCTTGAAGGGGGAGTAGCAGTGGTCTAAAACACGGTTCCCTCGCGTGTTGATGCTAACATGTTGGTGGTATTTGGGTGCGATGCGCTTGAAGTTGGCTTTGTTAAAGTCCCCGGTCACAATAAACGCAGCCTCAGGATGCGCGGTTTCCTGCTCACTCACTGACCTATACAGTTCCTTTAGTGCCCGGTCTGTGTCGGCTTGTGGGGGAATATACACCGCTGTGATGATGACCGCGGTGAATTCCCTCGGTAGCCAGAATGGTCGGCACAGAACCATGAGAAATTCCAGATCAGGAGAGCAGAAAGACTTGATAGAGTGTACGTTCCTCTGATCACACCAGGATCGGTTGATCATAAAACACACACCCCCGCCTTTGCTTTTCCCGGAGAGATCTTTTTCTCTGTCCATCCGATGCACGGAGAACCCCGTGGTTTCGATGGCTGAGTCTGGAATCTCAGCGGACATCCAAGTTTCTGTAAGGCAGATAATGCAGCAGTCCCTCGTGTCTCGTTGGAAAGAGATCCGCGCTCTCAGCTCGCAGAGTTTATTGTCCAGAGACTGAACATTTGCCAGTAAAATACTGGGAAGCGGGGGTCGGTTTGCGCGGCGTCTTAATCTGACGAGTACGCCAGCTCTACAGCCCCTTCTCCGGCCGCGTCTCCGCGGCCGGGCCACCCAGACAAAGGGTTCCGCTGCTGTGTTTGTAAACGGCGTGTCGTCGTTGATGAATTTAAAGTCCGGTTTTCGGTGTGCGATTGCCGAACCAATGTCCAAAAGTGTCTGTCTGTCGTACGTAGTAAGGCAGACAACATCCAAGACAAAAAACACAAAAACTATAAACAGAACAAACAAAAAACTACAATGCTTCAGCAGAGCTTGCGACGTTGCGGCCGTCCTCGGCGCCATCTTGACATCTTGGCAACGTGTGTTTGCAGTGGTAAGCCATCTTGACATCTTGGCAACGTGTGTTTGCAGTGGTAAGTATTGCAGGCAGATCTCTTGAACATGATCCAAGTTTTTATTCAGTGCTGAGTTAATGCAGGCTCGCGAAACTCGAGGCTATACAGTCTATAAAATCCATTGAATAAATATAAATGCTGTATTCACTCCTCCTGAGACCCAAGATTTCAGCCCTAAAAATCAGTCTCTAAAGATCTCTACCGATATGGGTTTTTCTATAGCCAATGCCGATTTTTCTGACTACAGTCCTTAAAGTTATCTGCAAGCATTATGTCAGTTCCGGACGGTCCCACCGCACCAATAACCCGGGGCTGCCCGTGGAAGTGCCTAACTTTAGATCGGCGCTACTAATACATGCAATTGCGTATGTATGACACGCCAATTCGTATGCCATTTTGGCGCGCTATCAAGACGCATAATCGCTTTTTAGCATGTTTATCAACGCCGTTTCATTCGATTTCCCCCTAAACCTACCCATCTCACACACACACACTGCCCCTAAACCTATCCATCACAAGAAACATTTAGCATTTTTACATTTTCAAAAAAATTATTTAGTATGTTTATAAATCTATTTACATTGTGGACACACACACACATAATGGTTCGTTTCGGCGTACACATACACGCGGAATCACATGGCGTAGACATACACGCGGAGATGATGGTTTGTTTCGGCGTACACATACACGCGGAATCACATGGCGTTAGGGTTGGGAACCGAGAACCGGTTCTTATGCAGAACCGAAACTGATTTTTGAAAAATACCAGAACCGCGCGAAATTCCTAAGTTTCGGTTCCGAAAACGGTTCTGGTGCAATGTGTGTTCGAAGCGCTGGAAGCGAATCCTTTCATAGCGAGTGACAGCCAGTGTTGCCAACTCCGTGATTTTCCCGCTTTCCCGTTTTCCACTGTTGCCGCGGGCTGTGTTTCATGTCCGCGGGTTGAAACGATTGTGCAATTGTGCGGGTTTTGTTGTGAAAACCTGGCAACCCTGGCTCACCTCATCATGAATATTAATTACGTTGCCTGCCGCTTCCAGGAGGGCAACGCAGTTCAGCACTGAAAGCCCTCGCGCTACACATTTACGGTTTTGCGTCAGATATTTTCTCGTTGACCACCAGCATAGCGAAGAGAAAGTCACAAGTATGGATTCATTTCCAAAGAATGAATAATAATGAAGCAAAATGTAACACGTGAAAAGTTAATAACATGCAAAGGAGGCTGCACTAGCAATTTGACAAAACATTTGCTACAGCACAGAGTGCCACAGGGCTTATACCAGATTTATAGTGAAAGGCATATATATATATATATTTGTCAACCGTTGAGTCACCATGGTTTAGGTAAGCGTTTAGGCACAATTACCTTTGTAATGCTGAATTGCATTTTATTATTTACAAGTTCACTGAATAACTGAATTACTATTAAATTAATATATAACTAATTAATAAATATAACTAATAAATATAATTTATAACTTGGTTTTATTCAGAGACAGAGAGATAAAATGTAATAAGACAATTTCAGAGGTGTTCATTTGAAAAAAAATGTGTTGCAAGAATGGCTTAATTAATACTGTAATATATGTACAGTACAGGACTTTTTTGACATTGCCAACCTGTAAATAAATTTTAGAGCAAGTAATAAACACAAAATGGATTGTTTGAGTTGCGTATTGTGCCTTTTTCCTTTACCACTATTTGTTTAATAATTTTAATGGAACCGGAATCGGAACCGGAATCGTTAGGCGGAACCGGAACCGGAACCGGAACCGGAAAATTTCTCACGATTCCCAACCCTACATGGCGTAGACATACACATGGAGACGATGGTTTGTTTCAGCGTACACATACACGCGGAATCACATGGCGTAGACATACACGCGGAGACGATGGTTTGTTTCAGCGTACACATACACGCGGAATCACATGGCGTAGACATACACGCGGAGACGATGGCTCGTTTCGGTGTACACATATACATATACGCGGAATCACACGGCGTAGACATACACGCAGAGACTATGGTTCGTTTCGCCGTACACAAACACGCGGAATCACATGGCGTAGACATACACGCGGAGACGATGGTTCGTTTCGGCGTACACATACACGCGGAATCACATGGCGTAGACATACACGCGGAGGCGATGGTTCGTTTCGGTGTACACATATACATATACGCGGAATCACACGGCGTAGACATACACGCGGAGACGATGGTTCGTTTCGGCGTACACATACACGCGGAATCACATGGCGTAGACATACACGCGGAGACGATGGTTCGTTTCGGTGTACACATATACATATACGCGGAATCACACGGCGTAGACATACACGCAGATAGCTCAAAATGCATAACACGCTATTTTTGGCTCTAGAAAGTGGCATGTATGTTAACGCAAAGTCCTGATGTCATGTTGCTATAGCATTAAGTATTATAGATGTTTTGAAATTTCTTCCATTTCCTTTGCCAAAAATATAAACAGAAAACCCTACTTATGCAGATCAGATAACAGATGCTTTGACGTGGGATACAGATGGGAGCTTTTGAAATCAGGCGTCTATTAGCCTACCAGTCCGCTGATCGATGCCTGCTTGTGCTTTCAAGCGCTCCCGCTTTCAAAGCACTTTCAAACACTTCCGTGTGCTTTCAAACACTCCTGTGCATTGATCATTCACAGAATGAATTAACAAATTGGTATCGTCTGTATTTTATCGGAGCCGATACAGAGCATTCCTATACTGATAACCTTAAAGGGTTACTTCAGCGATTAGCATTAAGCTTTGTATCAGTAGAAACCCAGGAGTATATTCAAATTATCGTACTTTCCCCCTCATATGACCCTGAGACGAGAGAATTATGTATTTTATATATCAAATATATCGTCATTTTGCGTCATCGGAGGAGTTTTTGTCCAGAGGCTGAAGACTACAGCCAGCAGGAGGCGCTATTTCCGCATGTTTTCAAAATCGCACTCACAGCACTCGGCTTGCGGAGCTGCGGAGATTCATGTAAACGGAGCGGTGGAGAGCAAAGTGAGTGTTTCAACTTTTCAAATGAATTCCTATGAAAGTTAAGCCTCCAAAGACATGAACTGAAAATGCGCCAGACTGATCACGCGCTGTGAATGCGGCCGCGATTACCTCAGCTCATGTGATGAATGTAATCTGACTCCTGCTGCGTTTGTGCCGTGACACTCAATCGACTCGCTAATAATATATTGAACAGACACGTTGAGTTTTTAATTGTAGCGTCTCTAACTGAACTGATTTTATGAAAATGAACGTGGTGGGCAAGTAAACCATGTCGTGCCTAGCGTAGGGCAGTGAAGTGCATTCTGGGAATTGTTGTCTTTCATCCCCATGAGACAAAAATAAATTTTCTGTGTTTTCTCAGTCTAGAAGGCACCAAATTCAAAAATAATTTCACATTTCTACTACATTAATGACCGAGTTTAAATACAGATGCATCTTCCTAGCGCTGAAGTACCCCTTTAATCAGGTGTGTTTGATTGAGAAGATATGCAAAATGTGCAGTGTTGGTGCCCCCCAGGAATGTGATTGGGAACCACTGGCCTATATTATATATTATATTATTGTTATTTGTAAATTAATGTATTAATTTGTCTTTTCAGTAGTAAGAACTGGTACTTTACAGCATTTGTCATACTTGTATGTATCCCTGTAACATTTCTTTGCCTATTTATTACTTTCTCTTTTTTTTTTTTACCATAGTAATATCAGCCCATCAGCAGCTTATCCTGCACTTTTTGAAGTTCCTAAGTTTCCTTTTGATGTTCAGGCTAAGTTGGACCAAAAACAAAGCAAACTTTCAGCATCAGATAGGATCAAAATTATAAGAACATTGTATGAAAGCATGGCTCAGTACAGTATGTAAGTATTCCCATTTAACTGTGCCAAGGTTTTAATGAGTTACATTTTAATTACATTTTAAACAAAATGTAACGCTAGACTCGTGTTTAAAATGTTTTTGCAGGTATCCGACTAATGAAGAGTATGTTCAAGTGGCTAAGGCCCTTATTCTGAGGTACCCCTTTTTAAAGGACAAAGAGGGCAATGGATATGTAAGTAGATGAGTAAATCTTAATATCCTACTCTTGGTTCTAGTCATACAGTTAATTTTGTGTAAAACCTTTTTTTTTTTTTTTCTTCTTTTTGCCAAAATATGTTTTTTAAATAGCACACATGGCACATGTCTCTGAAACGCAAGTTTAAATTTGAACGGACACCTTTGGCTGATGTTGAAGAAGTGAAAAGACTTAAACAGAAGTTTGGTCATTCAAAAAAGTCTCTGGAACCTGAAAAAAGCACTTACAAACAAATTAAAAGGCCTATGGTGAGAGCATACATTTATAATCTTTTTACAATGGTACATGTTGTCAGTGTATTGTTCTCAAATTTATCATTATAATGACTGACAAGACACTTGTAAAAAGGCAAACATTTTCTTTATTTTCTCGCCTAGAAGTTAGATATAATATTCTACCTGTTCTTTGTCAGGAGAGTCAGTCAAATAAACGAATAAATGTGAAAAAGTAACTTGCGTTACTTTTTTGAAAAAGTAACTCAGATATTTTGTTGTAAATTTGAAAAGTAATGCGTTACTTTACTAGTTACTTGAAAAAGTAATATTATTACGTAACTCAAGTTACTTGTAATGCGTTACCCCCAACACTGATCCTGATGGTTGCATCACAGTCAGTGTTATGTTGACATTCGCCTATTTTTCCGTGGTGTTTTTCATGCTCAAGATTTACATATGAGGGAGGAAGCAATATTGTAGTTTGAGACTCAAGGTGTGATTTCCATGTACTTAACTCTAGTTATTCAACTGTGCCAAGGTTAAATACATTTTTCATTTTTGGGCACCTTTAACCTGTATGATCATAATTTTACTGATATAAAATCTTATTTGTGCTTTTGTCTTTTAGAGTGACCCATCTTCACCATATCCAACTGTTCAAGTACAGGAAGCCACTGACTGGAAAACCGTGCTTACAAGAAGAGTCACTGCTGTCATCAGAGTTGATGGAATCGAGATCTGCCGGGCTAGTGGTGTGGACGAAGGGGTTCTTGCTGCATTCTGTGCCTATTTCGTCTTCAATTTGACATATCCACCTCACTTGAAGAACACTCTGGTGTTTCTTCAGCGGTATGTTTTGAAACTTACTGTGGATTGTGACAAGCCTCTACCTACTCCGGTTACCAGAGTAATCAACCTTTTACAGTAACATCTGCAAAAATGCCTCGCCCATTCTGTTGTCCTAAATGCTCTCGGAGAACATTCACAATTGTCAAATTAATTCAGCACATTGGTCTCATTCATGCACATGAGGCAAATTTTTCAATAACTTGTGGTCTTAATGACTGTCAGAGAACATTTTCAAAGTACGAGTCCTTTAGATGTCATGTTTACCGAAAGCATAAACATACGGTGTTCCAACGGACAATGACTGATGATCCTCTTCCTTTCTTTGAGGACGTTGAGGAAAAATGTCCTAATGATAGTGTTGTGCTTTCTGCCCCACCTCCAAACATGAAGGAGCTGTTTCAGCAATTTAGAGAGAATCTATGTGCCTTTGTTCTAAAATGCAGAGAAAAAAATCACCTGCCTCAGTCAGTGCAGCAAGACATTTTAGATGACGTTAATTTCTTATTTAGTTTTTTCAAAGAGAACTATGATGCATTTCTTGCATATCACCTTAAAGAAAATGGATTTAATCTTGCTGCATGCCCAGAACTTCAAGAAGTGCTACAGTCCCCTGACTTTTTTTCAGAGGCCTCAAGACTTGTTAGGTCTCCATACATGTTCAAAGAGTTTTGCAAATCAAAATTTGAGTTGACTGAGCCTGTGCAGTATACACTAAGAGACTCGCATGGTAACAAGACTGGAAGTTACTCGTATGTTCCTATATGTGAGGTATTGAGGAAATATTGCTCCCATGAGGACATTTGGGACCAAATACAAACTGAGTTAAACACTGAAAAAGATGAACTTGTTCTAAAAGATTATCGAGATGGACTTCATTTCAAAAACCACAAATTCTTTGCAAATAACCCACAAGCCCTGAGACTACATCTTTATGAAGACGAATTTGAGGTGTGTAATCCTTTGGGTTCTAAACGTAACAAACACAAACTTTGTGCATTTTACTATACAATTGGAAATATAGGTACAAAGTATTGTTCTCAGTTAAAACATATTAATTTAGCTTTACTTGCTCGCTATTGCCATGTGAAACAATTTGGATTAGATGAAATTTTGAAGCCATTGATAGAAGATCTTAAAAAGCTTTCATCTGAAGGAATTAATGTACTTGTTGATGGTGTGGAAAAAAATGTTTGTGCAGCTGTTGCAGTTGTATCTGCTGATAACCTTTCATCTCACTTAATAGGTGGATTCAGCATGTCATTTAATGTTGGTAGAATTTGTAGATACTGCATGGCCACACATAGCAACATTAAGAGATGTTTTACTGAATCTGACTTTGTATTAAGAACTGCTGATGTCCACAGATACCACTTGGAGTGTGTAAAGGAAAATCCTGACATGAAAGCCATTTATGGTGTTACCAGAGACTGTCCTTTTGACAAACTGGACTACTTTGATGTCACTTCCTCACTTCCACCGGACGTGATGCATGACTTTTTAGAAGGTGTAGTTCCTCTAGTGTTGCGCCTTGTTTTAAGTAAAGCTCACAGAGAAAAAGTCATAACCATACAAGAGTTTAACGAGGAGCTGAGGAAATTTACTTTTGGACAGAATGATAAAAAAAACAAGCCTGTTCCTCTTTCTGAAAAACTTCTACACAACTTGAATGTAGTAGGATCTGCCACACAGAAATGGTGTTTATTTCGCCTACTGCCCTTTTTAGTAGCACACAGAATCCCTGAGGGCTGTAGATACTGGCATGTCTACTTACTTTGTCGTGAAATTTCTGACATTATAATGGCACCAGTTGTAAAAAAAGAATGGCTTCCCACTCTTGATCTCTTAGTTTCTGAGTTTTTGTCATGTACAGTTGAAGAGTTTGGTGATGTTCTTACTCCAAAATGTCATTATTTAATACATTACTCTCGTTTGATGCTATGCTATGGGCCTTTGCGTTCTTTATGGTGTTTGAGGTTTGAAGGCAAACATCAATATTTCAAACAGGTCGCTAGCGCTTGTAAAAATTTCATTAACATTTCATCCACTTTAAGTAACCGACATCAGCTTAGACAATGTTGGGAATTGTCTTCTGTTAATATGTTGGGGGAATATGAGAAAGTTGCTGGATGTTGTGTGAACACACCCTTTCAGTCTTTACCTTCAGCTCTCCAGCATTCAATAAGTGTGAACAAGAAGTACAGCCATGTCAATTTTGAAGGCAAACAGTTTCAACGAGTAACAGAAGTAGAGATTAATGATGTCAAATATTGTGTTAAAGATGTGCTTACTGTGGGTCACCTCCATGCAGAAGAAGTTCCATTGTTTTTTCAGATTAAGTACATTCTTAACATGGACACAGACTGGTTATTGTGTGGCAAGCTGTTAATACCTGAATCCTTTTGTCGTCATTATTACTCATACTGTGTGAAATATGAAAATGAATGGACTGTCCTATCACCAGGTGAGGAGGTTGACTACCAGGCACTAGATACCTACAGTGTGGATGACAAATTATTTATTAGCAGTAGGTATTCTTGCTGAAAGTGCCCTTTGCTATTAACTTTAATGTGCAGAACATGAAATATTTTTAGCTGTATATCAGTTCTTGTATTTTTCAGATGTGATTTGTAAGGATTCTACAGTAAAGACAATTTCTTGTATTCCTGTTAATTTTATTGAAGAGATTGCTGTTTTAAAACTGTTTTATACCTTTATTTATATTTAAGTAATGTCTGATGAGCTTTTATGTGCTATGAACTTGTCTATTCTTGTACCTGCTGTTGTGGTATGATGCAATACATTTCAAGTATTCATTCTTTTTGTAATAGAAAGTTTATAAATAAAATTGCATCTGTAAAATCTGCATGTCTGTAAGCCAGTTTAAGATATTTTTTTCACCCACATAGGATCAAAACTGCTTTCATTGGGGTATACCCTGGGAATCCTTTTAATAAGGTACAATTGTGTGCTCTTTTCAGAATGCAAAATTGTACCTTGTGGTACAAAATTGTTCCTTAAATGGTTCAAAGTTTAAAGGTACAATTTTGTACCTTGCTTTAAAGGTACAATACTGTACCTTTGAGGGTACCACCCCAGTGACGGCCACATGTACCCTAAAAGGTACTGTTTTGTACCCTAAAAGGTACCGTTTTGTACCCTAAAAGGTACAGTTTTCGTACCCCAAAAGGTACTGCTTTGTACCCTAAAAGGTACAGCTTTGTACCTTTTCTCTGACAGTGTGGGGTACAAAGTTGTTCCTTAAATGGTACAAAGTTATAAGGTACAATTTTGTACCTTGCTTTAAAGGTACAAAAAGGTACCTTTGAGGGTACCACCCCAGTGACGGCCACTTGTACCCTAAAAGGTACAGTTTTGTACTTTTTTTTTCTGACAGTGTATGAATTAACATTTTTATGGGTACATAAAATATGCATTTGAATAAGATTGTAAAGCATTAGAATGTACAATTCACTTAACTCCTCAAACACAACGGCTGCGTTCAAAACAGCATACTCATTGAGTAGGTACTCAATTTCAACAAGTACTTACTTAACGAGCGCTAAAAGAGTAGGTACTATATAGCCTGATCCCGTTAAGTATGAATGCAATCCGCACTTTATGCGCCATGTTGACGTTATCATGTGACCTACAACGTTATCACAAGCGCAACAACTTGAAAGATATGAGTGACAGGTTTAATTCATCTATCCATAAATATCTTAATATTGATTAAACTTGCTAATTTTGTGGCCTTGTCAGAATGAATTGCATTGCTAACCCACCCAAACACTTACAATAATAATGACAAATGCTGACCAATACTTAATTATAATAAGCAAAAATGCAACTTGTTGTCACATGACATAGCGATGCAGACAAAGGGCCAACCTCTTACAGTCAACACAGGTCAAATGGGATAGTGATTAAATGTAAATTCCCATTGTTAACACATTTGTTTCCATTTGAAAGAGATTTCTGTCTGGTCTGTGACAGAAAGGTCAGGGCGCAAACTTTACATCATTCCGCCCATAACGCTGGGTGTCTCCTACAGATGCTCAGCGTTATGTAATTTTCAAGTCAGGTATGCATCTTTCACTCTTCATTTCAGAGTATTTTATGTTATGTATGGATCATCTTTGAATTGATTATGTAATTGGCATTATATATTTACCTGACTGTTAATAAATTGTTTATTTTGATCTATTCTGACTTACTCTGGAATTATTAACTATCTCTAGTAGATTATGAACGGGTATAATTTCAACAAAGGGTTAAACAGAATAATTAAATGTGTGATTAACTATTAAATATAAATGACCAAATAACCAATTGGCATTCTAGCCTAAATTTGAGATTATGATAAATGGAGTTAGACATGGGCATCACTAGGCCCTTTTTAGGGGGGCTTCAGCCCCCCCTAAACTTTTGCCCAGCCCCCCTAAAAAAAATTGTGATGAACCTTTACAACATATGAAACTGGCGGGAGGCAGCGGCTCCGAGCAGAGCGCACGTCAGAAGCAGAGGTGTGTGCGTCTGAGCCTCATTGGTCTGTCACCGCTCGTCAATGTCAAAATATTTGAGAAAACCAATCAAATCAGTGTAGGCGGGCTTTATGTACGCACAGATATGAGCGTGAATTTTAGCAGCGCAACTCGACGTCAAGTGCGAGATATGTAAGTAGCTTGGCTAAACTAAACATTTCATATTTGACAGCTGCTTCTTTAAGTCAGAAATGTTAAACAAATGACAAAAAAATTTATGGCAATTCTGGCAAATTAATAAACATTTGTCTAATTTCGATCTCAGTGATTATAAACCTACATTGTAGGATTAAGGGATGTACAATATGGTCGTGCAGAATAAGGCATTGCTTTATAAGTAATAATAAACAGCCAATATCCTAATGTGCATACTAATAAGCTACTAGTTAATAGTAAGAATTGGACCATAAACTAAAGTGTTACCATTTTTTATTTTCATACCCTCACTGGGGGCTGAGCCCCCCTAAAATGAAAATCCTAGAATCGCCCATGGAGTCAGATAAAAGATGAATTGGAATTAAATCCCTTTGCCCAGCTGGAAAGACCGAACGCGCAGCAACCTTCACCCGCGTCCGTTAGCCTCCGTTAGAACAATTTTAGCGGGCCTTACACTGATGTTCATGTAAAGTAAGCAGTGTTGATAACAGTGAACTCTACATTATAGCACACATACAGCATTCTGATCAGATGTCTATTTCATGTTGTGATGTCATCTGCAATATTTATCGAAAATGTTCCTGTCAGATGTTAAATAAACATTAAGTAAGCATCACCACGTCGTATAGCTAACAGGGGAGCTCCAGTAACACACTTACGTCTCCAAAGTGGAATTACATAAACCATAGTAGTTGTAATTTGTTACTTCCACCCCTGAAAAGATGCAAATGAAAAGTTTAATTGTAAGTATCATGAAAGGCAGTTACTGTGAATGAAAGGTAGATGAAACACTTGTGTAGTGAAAAGGATACTTTGTGGTTCTGTGTTTTGTACTAACATTAAAAATATGTTATTTAAATAAATAAAAATATGTGCATAAATTATTGAAAAAGGTGACGATGTGTGATTAGTACTAAGAGTTTCAAAAGTGTATCTCTTGAAAACAGTACCAGCACAAATAAAAACTGTAATAACTCAGCTCAGTGGAGGGCTTATTCATTTAGGCAATTTGTTTATTCACACAAAACTTGGGGGAGCAGCATTTTGACGAGAATATATCACTATTGTCACGGAACAGGGGAATCAAAGACAGCAGGCAGAGATGAGGGTTCCAAATGCAGAATCATTTTAATCAGGAACAAAATAACATTGAGAAAAAAAAACAAAGAAAACACAGGGAACAACGACCGACAGAGAACCATAGAATACAAGGGCTATTTAAACAGAGGGGTAAACAAGCTTAACAATGGAAACTGACACACCTGGAGCAGACTAATGAAAATAGAAAAAACTACAAACCTGTCCACAGGATACAGGACACAGGAAAGATCACAGAAACTAGGCACAAAGAAAATTCAACATAAAAGTCCTACAGATCGCAAGACTGCAATCTGTTTTCAGACTAGTATGTATTCAGTGACAGTGAAACGACGTGTGGTGGTATGGTGACCCATACTTGGAATTTGTGCTCTGCGTTTAACCCATTCAAGTGCACACACACAGTAGTGAACACACACCCGGAGCAGTGGGCAGCCATATTGCTGCAGCGCCCGGGGAGAAGATCGGGGTTCGGTTCGGTTACTCAAGGGTCTCACCTCAGTCGTGGTATTGAGGGTGGAGGAGAGCGCTGGTTATTCACTCCCCCTACCGACAATTCCTGCCGGACCTGAGACTCGAACCTGCAACCTTCCGGTTACAAGTCCGACTCTCTAACCATTAGGCCACGATTGGTTCATTGCTGTGTGTGTACGGATCGCACTTATACTCACCGATCGGGTGGGCCAAGTAATAAAAAAATAACATTCCAATCAATCGCGGGTGGATGAGAGATGAAACATTGTGTTTGTTTGATAAAGACATTTTGCGAGCCCTGTGAGCGTTTCCCCACATGCTTTCAAAACAATTCCCTCATGTACTGACAGGGGGAGCAGAAGCTCATTAAATATGCAAATCTTATCCAATCCTAGCCGTGGGCGTTTACGTCGAAGTCTTCAGTGCAGCATGCCCATAAAAACCAAGCGTTCCATGAGAGAGGCTCAAAACCAGGGCAGAACATAGCCTATTACTTATTAATTATAATGATTTTGAATGTAAAAACCACGCAAACGTCATAAGTTGACCTCAGACAACAGTATATATATATATATATAAAAAAAACCGCCAGTTCATGACCCCTCTAAGTTAATGACATCACTTATGTTTTATCTTTACAGTGATACCAACATCATGCAGTTAGAAAGTTTAATTGTAATAAACACATTGTGCCGGTTTTTCAGAATGGACGATTCTGCGACTGACGGTTCACACATGGTGTAAAGTCACAACTTAAGGCCCCGATCAGACAGAACACGTTTTTCAGGTTTGAAAACGCGAGGCACACTGCACTGCCTTTTTTGGTTGACGTTTTTTAATTTAGAAAATAGCAGTGTGCTGTGGTTTTTTATGTTTCTAGACAACCTCCAAATCAGCTGTGCTGTCAGTCTAATCAAGATTGAAGGCCCGCCTCTCCATTCATTCGATCGGACAATGGAGAAAAAAACGTGATAATGTCTTTTAGCTTTTCTGAGCTCAGAGCACTCCTTCAAAAACGCGAGGCGCCCAGGGCGCATAAGCAGAGAGCATAACGCTCTCTGCCAACAGAAATCAATAAAAAAAAGTCACACAATGTCACATGGGGCGGCAGTGGCTCAGTGGTTCATGTAGGTTGTCTACAAACTGTAAGGTTGGTGGTTCTATCCCTGGTTCCACCTGACCAAGTGTCCATGAGCAAAACACCTAACCCTAGCTGCTCCCGACGAGCTGGAAGGTGCCTTGCATGGCTGACACCGCCATGGGTGAATGTGAGGCAATATGTAAAGCGCTTTGGATGGCCATTGGTCTGTTGAAAGTGCTATGTAAATGCAGTCCATCTACCATTTAAGATGATTTCTGCGCTCGTTTCTATGTTAGATTGATAAAAGAGGTTCAAAAGAACATTTATTTTATTTTTTATTCAATTCAGAGAAGCAAGATAAGAAGCATTTCAAAAGCACTATTATACTAAGGAAACCCTATTTAAAGGAGTTGACATATTTAACATTATAATATTTTCATATTATGTAATTGTCAATCATTATCACAGATTCTTAATAATCTTTTCTTATAATATAATCTTATACAAAAATACAAAGAACAGTTTTTTTTTTATTTTATTTGTACACATGCAAAATTTATTTAGACTTAGTGTATTTTTCTACCTTATAAGTGACATTGAGCAATAGTCTTACACACTATTGTGATACAGGTTTTATGTGATTCCAGGGGTAAATACATTTTTTGAGTGCCTTATTTATTTTAGAAAGTCTCATACCATACATGATAGGATTGATGAGTGGCGGACACATCAGAAAATAAATTGAAAGAATCACACGAAGTACAGGAGGCATAGGAACCTTATCAAATCTGCTTTGTATCATTTCAAATGAACAGCCAACGGAGAAATTCAGTAGTGAGACAAGGTGAGGAGTACATGTGCTTAAAGCCTTTTTTGTCTTTTCTCTTGTGGACTTTAGGCAGACTCTTAAAATTTTCGTATATGAGAACAAAATTAATACCAGAGGAGCAACAATGGTCACAGTGGTACCAATTATGCCAGAGATGTTGTTTGCTGTTGTGTCCGAGCATGCCAGTTTCACAAGCATGTAGTTGTCACACAATACTTTGTCCAGTACATTTCCACACAACTTTAGCTGTACATTCACTGATAAAGTAATGGAGAATTTAATAATTGATATTGACCACCCCAGAGCAATCAATGTAACTGTCCTGGCAGGAGACATGATTCTATGATACTGCAACGGGTAACAGATGGCTACATACCTGTCATAAGACATGATTGCTAAATTACGGAATTCTACTGATCCATAAGTGTACAAAACAAATATTTGAGCTTGACAAAGGTTGAGTGAAACTTCCGGGATCTTTGACAGTAGCATATTACTTAAAAGGGATGGGAATAAAGCAATGCAGCCATACAGTTCATTTACAGACAAACTGCATAACAAAACATACATAGGTTCATGCAAGGACTTCTCCTTGCATATTATTCCAATAATTAATTGATTTGCTAATATGATTGCAACAAACAACAAGATCAAAACAATGAAACATAAATACTTAATATTCCCAATATCAATGTAACCAGCCAATATAATGGTTGTGAAATTAGATAAATTACCCATGGATGACAGATATTAACATTAAATATTTAACAGTTGATCAGATAATCAGAATATACTGTAGATGTTGATGACATTTGATTCACAAATTAGCACCTGTAAATAAAGAGAAATTACAATCATTAATGAATGTGTGTAGCAAGTGTGTGAGCTGCACAGACAATGGATGATGGTCACTGATAATGAGATGTAAAAAAAAGCAGATTTTCAAAAGAATGTTATTTCAAAACATGTCAAGTAAACCTACATTAAGAAAATGGCCAGAACAGAAACCTGTAGCTAGCCAAAACCTCCAATCAAAATGATCAACCTAGCAAAAAAGAAAATAACTTACATAACGGACAAACGGACATACAAGAAACAAAGTTGATTTATGTTGTGCTGGTGAAGCTTCTTAATTTATAATACAAGACAAACACACAAGGGAATGTTGACGTGGATGTTCACATGATTAATTTTACTTAATTTGGAGCTCACAAATGTAATAATGTTCATTAAAACAACAAAACTACCCCCCCCCCCCCCCATTGAGAACAGAGCATGCATCAATGACAAAAGAATGACATTGATTACATTAAAAGTTTAAGGAGGCGCTGGGGAGGAGGTGGGTTGCAAAGCAACGTTAAACTTAAGCGCCCTGTTTGAGAGTTGCCAATTGAGTGCATAGGAATTGGATCAGCTGATATGGGCGGGGATGGGATTGCCAATCAGCTGATGGCGGAGCTTGACTATGTGGCCTTCCTGAAATAACGCAAAATGCTTGATTTTAACTCGGTTTTTATTTTATTTTTTAAGTTGTGTTACTATATGTTAAATGCATTGTCCAACATTTTCAAATTTGTTTCTTTGATTAAACAAAGTTTAATAGGTAGGCAGTAGGTTTAAGGTTCAATCAATGAAATCTGTGTGCGTGAGTATCTGAGAATATTGTGAATCTCTATTTCTTGTTTACTAAGTCAATAACATCTAAGGAACAAAATAATTAGTGTATAAGATGGACTTTATATAATTGTGGTGCAATGCAATTTTTTACATACTTCTATTTAACTATAAGGAGCCTTTGGAAAAGAATGGACCCTTTTCTCATTTCAAGAACTCAGAAATGTTTTTCTTCAGAAACTTCAGAAAAGTCTTTATAGTTGTGTATACTTCTGTAGAATTTGTCGTCTCCGTTCCCTCCTTCAGGGAACGAGAGTTACCATACGTAACCGAGACGTTCCCTTTCAGTCGGTCACGTTCGACGTACGTCGGACGTACCGACGAATTGGGATCCCTTTGGAAAACGCCATAGTTACTACCACTTCCAGCGCCCCGCGATGAGCCCCTCAGACCCCGATCTGATGCGGGCGGGGAAATTCACGCAGGGAGAGTCCAAGCTGCTGTTCCGCAAGACCCATTCAGCTGGCTGTATTGGATAACGCTGGGAAAGCGTGCCTGTGAAGGCCGCTGCGGAAGCCACATCATGCCCAGAGTGTCAGGGTTGGTGAAGGGAAAGGAGCGAGGACTCAATGATGCAGGTGAAAATGGGCTTTTAATGATAATAAAAAATAAAACAAAAAACAAGACAAAACAAAACTACCCCGAGGGGGAAAAACAAGACTTGACTTGAGCTTGGCTTGACTTGACTTGACTTGACGGGAGCAGGGAAACATGAGGTACATTCGACGACGATTCAGCACTGGACTGCAAACACTAGGAGATTAAATAGGGAACAAACAAAAGAGGGTAACGAGGGAAGACAGGTGGGGCAAATGAACCAATAATCAGGAAACAAGGTGGGCGGGGTTAGACAATGGACACGAGCACATGGCACAAAGAAACACTTAACAAGACATGTGCTCACACCAAACATGACATGAACATGCAGCTAATGAGAACTCACCAGCTGCATGTTCACACAAAACATGACAACATGACGTAGCACGTAGCCAGTGAAAAACACCAACCACGTGCTACACAACATAAGACAAAACATGAAAGCACACGGCCGATGTAAACATGAACCGTGTGCTACACAGAACACAACACAGACAGAAGAGCACACGCTCACATGACAAAACAAACACGCGGAGCATGAATGTCCGAATCCCAACACAAAACTGAAACCCAAACTAGACGAAGTGCTGGGATCCGAACACCACGCCCGCACACAAAACACAAGGACAGAAGAGCACGCAGCTTGAGCATGCTCAAAGCTGCGCGCTCACACAAGACTAGACAAACAATACAGGAGTGTCAGGGCTCTGTCACAAAACCATGAATAAACTAGACAGAAGTGACAGAACCCTGACACAGAGGGAGTTACCATGTGGAGAATACACGTATGGGCTGGCCGTGGGCAGCACAACATACGGAAACCCAGGGGTGGCCCCGGCCAATTAGAGGAGGGGGACAACACCTTCCTGAGACGGCAGAGGAGAAGCAACACCCCTAGTGGAGTGGGCTCTTAACCCGAGTGGGCAGGGTACGTCTTGGGACTCATAAGCCAAGACGATGGCATCCACTATCCAGTGGGCCATCCTCTGCTTGGAGACAGCCTTTCCCTTCTGCTGTCCTCCGTAACAGACGAAGAGCTGCTCTGAGGTCCTGAAGCTTTGCGTTCTGTCCACGTAAGTCCGGAGAGCACGGATGGGACAGAGAAAAGCTAGGGCTGGGTCTGCCTCTTCCGAAGGCAGCGCTTGCAGGCTCACCACTTGGTCCCGGAAGAAAGTAGTGGGAACCTTGGGCACATATCCAGGCCGGGGTCTCATGACCACATGAGAGTTACCGGGCCCGAATTCCAGGCACAATTCGTCGACCGTAAATGTCTGCAGGTCCCCTACCCTCTTGATGGAGGCCAACGCAGTCAGGAGTATTGTCTTTAACGACAAAATTTTCAACTCAGCTGACTGCAGAGGCTCAAAGGGTTCTCTCTGTAGTGCAGTTAGCACCAGAGTTAAGTCCCAAGAGGGTATGGAGGGAGGACGAGGTGAATTTAGTCTCCTCGCCCCCCTTAGGAACCTGACGACCAGATCGTGCTTACCTAGAGATTTTCCATCTACTAGCTCATGATTAGCGGCGATAGCGGCAACATAGACTTTGAGGGTGGAGGGAGACAGCCTTCGCTCCAACCCATCTTGTAGAAAGGAAAGCACAGATCCGATCGAACATCTTCGGGGGTCTTCTCGGCGAGAAGAGCACCAATTGATGAACAGGTTCCACTTCAACGCATAGAGGCGCCTCGTAGAGGCGCGCGGTAGGTCACCTGGAACCTCCGCGTCCCATCCAGGGACCAGACATGGAGTTTCCAGCACTGCATGAAAAGTGGGATTTTCGTCAGTATGTGACACTGTAGATTGCCGTGAAACTTCAGGTTTACGACTGTGCACGGCAATTTGCAGGCAACACCGAAAACTGCCGTAAATTGTCGTAAATTGACGTGGGCCTTGCTTGGCAGTTGTCCCCCCATGACCCCCCCTCCCATTAATTCTAGGGGAGGCTTTATCATGTAAATGAAGATGCTGTGAGCTACACAAATGCAAATCAGAGTAGCAGCAGGGGGAGTTTTATCTAGGTTCTGAATTGTTTTGACTAAAACAAGTTTAAAGTTTAAGTTAAAATGTTAACATAAATTTAAGTTAAATGTACTCGTTTTAGTTCACATTACTAAATTTTTAGGGCAACCAGTTTGCTCCAATTTTTTAAGTAGATTCAACTTGTCCGGGCTCACAGTGTAGATTAATTACTCTATATGTCATTAGCAATTACCAATGTTATGTAAAAAAAATAAAATAATACAGGACAGCAGTGAAGACAGCAAGACAATGAACCAAAGCACACAAATAAATCAAGTAAAGCATACAGTTTACATACCAAAATAAATTTTTCCACCCTGCACTGTGAATGATTTTTTAAATGGCTATTAATCATAAATGTGAAAAGTACAAGTTTGTGTGGTTATAGTTAAGTCAGATTGTGTTTTTCTGTAATTGTCATTTAAATTGAGCTCACACCACATTTTACGAATTATCAATGCAGATTTTCAAGAGGTGGTTTCCTGGACAGGGTTTAAATTATGCCAAGAGTAGGCCTTAATCTAGTTAATCGTGAGTTAAAAAATTGTTGCCTGGAACAAAGATTAAGCACAGATTACTAACACCTGGACTATGAGTCCTGAACTAAAATAAACTGGATTAATTTACAGTTTTATCTAATTGCTTACACACAATTTCTGAAAATATGGCTCCATTTCTTGTAACTCTACACACAAAACACACAAAACATCAGACATCTCTTGCAAAAGCAACACTTTGTGCAAAACTATTTTAACTCTTCCAAAAATGTTGTTTTTGCATATATCTAACTACACACAAATATGCACAACTGAAGAATTTACAGTTGAACTGAAATCAACTGAACTGAATCAACACTGAAGTCACTTGAGCTGAATATTGACACTATATTGGCTTGCTAGAGCCGGTTTACAGCAGAATTTGTTTTGAACTTGTTACTGAAGCTGCTATGAAAAAATATATTTTGTTGTATGCATATTCTTTCTTTCTCAAACCTTAGTTTTGATTTCTAAGTGATCAATTTATGTATAAGTGTTTTCACACATGATCATTGGCTGTATGGGTCCTCAGTAAATGAATGTGGCATTTAAATGGCAAAAGTCATTCTTGTCTCTATAACTTATGTCTTCCTAAATACACGTTTATGGGTAAATAAAATATTAATAATATAAATAAAATGAATATCAAAACATATTTTAAATATAATGAAGTCATTTTATCATAGCACTCATCAGATGTTCCTGGAAACAAAACAGAGACAGAACAGTATAAACAAACTATACAACAAACTAAACACCAAATTACAAAAACATTATTATGTGAAAGTGAATAAAGTTGTGTGTGTGTGTGGTTTCAGTTATAAATATGTGCTGTGTAAATTAGCCTATACTTTTAGAAATTATATATAGCCTAACTTTAAAAAACCAACAATAACCCATATAGATAAATTATAATAATTGTATAATATTAAGCATTTACTTAATATACATTGCAACATTAGGCTACTTTACTCTAGCACAGTAGTCAGTTAAGCAATTCATTAATATCTTATATTAATATACATAGCCTAGGCTACATCTAAAGGTAAGTCTGCTTTAAAAAAAAAAAAATACACTTCGACATGTACAGAATGTGCGCGTTAAGAAACACGTTCAAATGTGTCTTCTTAACATGTTAAAACTGTGCGTCGACTGTGTGTGTATGCCTGTTACACGACCAGAATGTGCGTGTCTACACACACAAAAGAAACACGTAAAAAATTGCTGCGTTGACGCGGAAAACAGGGCGTGTTGAAACGGTCTTAAGTCACGCGTTTCGTATAAAGAGATTTGGCCCCGGGCGCGTTCCATATTAGAGCCCTAGTCCAATGACGTGCGAGGTCGAGGTCATGGCCATGACGCGTAGAAGACGAGCTTTAAGCTTTTTTGTTTTTTTACATGTCCTATGTTTTTTGCTGCTTTCCTTTTTCGCGATCAACAATGACAGGACACCGTCTTCAACTCAATCTCTGCATGGACGCGACAAACTTTTTGGACTCATTTTCAGGAGGCTGTCTTCGTCTTCACAACTCTGAGGCAAACTGCAGGCGCTATGAACCACAGCATGGGTAATGTAACATTACGATATAATGAATATGCTTTTATTCAGCTGTATAAGGAAATGGATGCGTTAATAGATCCGAGCTTAAAACTGCACATTTTGTTTACACAGACTATCCTCGCCTCATAACGAAGCCGTGAGCTCTTATCTGCTTGGAGCGATTTCCGCGAGTCCAGATTTAACCGCTGATCAAGACGACATTGTGTGTAACTTAAGTATAACTTCTGTTTTTCTCATTCCTTGTTTAATTTTACCGTGACTGTTTTTATTAATACCAGTCTCATGTAATTGTTTTCCAGCTGCCTGTAAGACGTATTATGAATCGACACGCCGGAGCTTCAGATACAAACAACCTGAACTTACATCGCAGGCGGAAACTGCGAAGTTTAGCTCGGAGTCGATCAAGATGAAAAAGGGTAAGATTTCTTATATTAGATCCGTTTTTTGTCAATGTGAGTATTTTTCAGGTTGCTTATTGTCTTTATGGATTGTATTACAGTTTCTGGAAGCGAGAGTGTGCTGGATGAGGTGGACATTTGGAAGTCCGTGACCATTGAACTCATATCTGACGAGGAAGACGGCTTTGTTGACGGGGTGTCTGGATGGATTGTGCGGCCACCGCCCTCTCGCAGCCTGGTGCTCGACGAACTTTACATTGCATTACGAGACATTACTGCTGCACTGTACATAGTTGTGTGTTTAACAATAAAGCTCTTTCTTTGAGTAAACCGCTGTGTTTTATAAATTAAGCCCTTTCTTTGAATGAACAGCTGTATGCTTATAAATGAAGCCCCTTGTTTGAATAAACGGCACGGTCCGTATAATTTTCCCATATATTCCTTGATGGTTTGAATACTTCATAGTACAATAACATTAATATAAAACAAATTATTACAACATAAATTATATATTTATTATTATTATTGGGGTTTACATTTATAATGAGCCAGGGGGACCAATAATGATTGGTTTGCAGTGATCTGCCAACCAATCACGAGGGATTTTTCTTTTTTAAATGTAGTGGCTTCAGCCAATAGTGAGTGAGTAAATTCAAGTCTGGCCGTTGACTCTCTGGTTTCGCTGCTATTCATATGCAAATTAGAGGCGTCGCACCTCCGCGGGCTCTCTCAGCGGGGGGCTCTCCACCTACGTCATGGTTCGTTTACGACAATTTGTGGCACAGACGAACGCGACGTTCGCTGCCTCTAAATTGTCGAAAACTGCCGAAAATTAGGGAGATTTCCGGGAGTATACAGGCGTTTACGGGGTCGAAAATCCCACTTTTCATGCAGTGCAGAGGTCTGGACACGGGTGCCATAGGGTGCCCCGTCTCTGAGTCAGGAGGTCCTTCCTCAGAGGAATGGGCCAGGGAGGTGCTGTCGCAAGGAGCACTAGTTCCGGGAACCAAGTCCGGTTGGGCCAATACGGAGCGACCAACAGGACTTGCTCCTCGTCCTCCCTGACTTTGCACAGTGTCTGCGCAAGAAGGCTCACTGGGGGAAACGCATACTTGCGTTCTTCCCGGGGCCAGCTGTGGGCCAGGGCATCCGACCCGAGGGTTCCCTCGTTCAAGGAATAAAACCACTGACAGTGGGTCGTCTCTGGGGAGGCAAACAGGTCTACCAGTGCGGCCCCGAAACGACTCCAGACTAGCTGAACCGCCTGGGGATGGAGTCGCCACTCTCCCGGAAGCACCGGCTGACGTGACAGGACACTTGTTCTAGGGGAACTCCCGCCCGTAGAAACAAAGGGTCTGACCACGGGCCGAAGGTTTGGCGGCACCTCGGAGTCACTTGGACACGGAGGGATCCGCTGTGCCACGCCCATCTCGGGACTCGGTCGTGTAGCCAGCGCTGAAGCGGTCTCATATGAAGCAATCCGAGCAGCGTTACTGCGGCTGCGGATGCCATATGCCCCAGGAGCCTCTGAAAATGTTTCAGTGGTACCGCTGTCCTGCCTTTGAACGAATTCAAGCAGTTCAACACTGACTGGACACGCTCCTCGGTGAGGCGTGCTGTCATGGCGACAGAGTCTATCTCCATACCGAGAAAAGAGATCCTCTGTGTAGGACAGAGTTTGCTCTTCTCCCAGTTGACCCAAAGTCCCAACTGGCTGAGGTGACTGAGCACCTTGTCCCTGTGTTCGCACAACTGCTCTCGCGACTGGGCAAGGATCAGCCAGTCGTCGAGGTAGTTGAGGATGCGAACACCATGCTCTCTCATGGGAGCAATGGCCGCCTCCGCAACCTTCGCGAAGACGCGGGGCGACAGGGACAGGCTGAAGGGCAAGACGCGGTACTGATATGCCCGTCCCTCGAACGCGAAGCGCAGAAAGGGCCGGTGTCGAGGGAGAATCGAGACATGAAAGTACGCGTCCTTCAGGTCGATCGCTGCAAACCAATCTCGGGGACGGATTCACCTGAAGATGCGCTTCTGCGTTAGCATCCTGAACGGCAGCCTGTGAAGGGACCGGTTCAGGAATCGCAGGTCCAAGATCGGTCGTAACCCGCCACCTTTCTTGGGTACAATGAAGTACGGGCTGTAAAACCCGGACCTCATATCGGCTGGAGGGACCGGCTCTATCGCGTCCTTCGCCAGTAGGACTGCGATCTCCGCCCTGAGCACGGGGGCGTTCGCCTCCACTACAGTAGTGAAGTGAACGCCCCTGAACTTGGGGGGACGCTGGGCGAACTGAATCGCATAGCCGAGTCTGATGGTACGGAGGAGCCACCGAGACGGGCTGGGAAGCGCTAGCCAGGCTCCCAGACTCCGAGCAAGGGGG
Source organism: Gobio gobio (assembly GCF_949357685.1). Lineage (NCBI taxonomy): Eukaryota > Metazoa > Chordata > Actinopteri > Cypriniformes > Gobionidae > Gobio > Gobio gobio. Next base: position 14,011,923 of record NC_137114.1, read on the forward strand.
ATCAACGGCACCACAGACGTACCCGCAGCGGGGCAGCGAGGCGGAACGCAGGGATCCGGCTCGGACGGCATGGGGGCGGCCTGAAGCGGGATCTGAGTGTGCTGTGCAACACTTACCTGCATCCGCGGAGGGGACGTGCGAGTGTGGGGAGGCCGCTTGTGTGTGTCCCGACAGCCGGCGTCCCCTACTGGCGAAGGGAGAGGCACCTGAGGGTGGTGAGGCATGGGAGCGTCGACCACCGCCAAGCGCGCTCTCTTGGCACCCAGAGATATTGGAAACTGCTCTTTTATTGAAGTTTTGGGCGGAACAGTCAAACAAAAGATTCTCCCCCGGCCCTCCTCCGGGGGAGGGAGTGGTGCTGCAGCCATCTCCCGAAGAGCAGTTTCCTCCATCTCTGGGCGGCCCATCTCAGGGTCGCTTGCGACGGCGCTTGCCACCTGGCTTGGCAGCGGCCTGAGCGGGCTGGACATCCTTCCCACGGCCAGCCCCACGCCGTCGGCTGGTGTTAGGCTGCTGCGGTGCCTTGGCGGGGGCGGAGGCGGCGGCGGGTGGACGTCCTCGGCAGGACCCCCGGGGCAGGATGTGCTTAATCGCCTCCATCTGCTTCTGGCGGCTGAGAACTGTTGGGCGAAGCTCTCGACCGCGTCGCCAAATAACCCAGCTGACGAGATGGGGGAGTCCAGGAACCGATATTTATCAGTCTCCATCATGTCAGCTAGGTTAAGCCAGAGATGACGCTCCTGGACCACAAGCACGGACATCGCCTGACCAATGGCACGGGCGGTGACTTTCGTCGCCCGGAGGGCGAGGTCCATCGCCGTCCGGAGCTCCCGGAGGAGCTCTGGGTCAGGCCTACCCTCGTGCATGTCAAGGAGTGCTTGGGCCTGGTGGACCTGAAGCAGTGCCATGCCATGCAGGGCGGACGCAGCCTGTCCGCAAGCCTTGTAAGCCTTTCCAGTCAGACCGGAAGAGAACTTACAGGCTCGGGACGGGAGACGTGGGTCACCGCGCCAGTTAAAGGCGGTCGCCGGACACAGTTGCATCGCGGCGGCACGCTCCACTGGCGGGATCCCCACGTAACCCTTGGCTGGTCCACCGTCGAGGGTATTGAGGGGGGAGGAGTCACTCGGCCGGTTTTTGGCAGAAAAAGGTGCCGTCCACGACCTCTTGAGCTCCTCATGCACCTCCGGGAAGAAAGGTGTCGGGGCGGGACGCTGAGAACCAGCGCGACCCGCCCCGAGGAACCAATCGTCCAACCTAGAGGGTTCGGGACACGGTGGAGGGTTCCACACGAGCCCTACCCTTTCGGCGGCCCGGGCAAGCATAGTCGTCATCTCGGGGTCCGGGACAGCCGTTGCCACTCTCCCAGAGGGAGGCAGTACAGCTGACCCTTCATCCTCCGAGGACTGAAACTCCCCCTCCGATGCAGCGATCAACATCTGCTCGTCTGCTGGAGCTCCGAAAGTCACCACTGGTCTCCCGTGGGAGGGTCCAGCGGGTTCTCTCGGGAGCACTACCGGCTGCGGAATCGAGGGATTAGGGGCCTGTGGAGTTTCACTCTGCGGGTTTGCCCTAAACGTGATCCTCAGATCACCCTGGCCATCCAAAGAAGTAGGTCAACCCGGGTTAGGGGTAGAACTAGATCGTGGGATGGGTAAGGGGACTCCCCCAGCCCGGAGGTAGGAGAGTCTCGATCTTAGCTCCGAGATGGTCATGTTCCCGCAGTGGGAACATGAACTATCCACAAACGCCGCCTCAGTGTGCTGTTTGCCCAAACACGTGAGACAGCGATTGTGACCGTCAGTAGGCGCCAGGGAACGACCGCATCCAGAAACGCACGGGTGGAATGCCATCTTGAAAAAGACGCAGCGTCACCCGTGAAGCTCTTTTGTGAGGAAACACTCTTGTGCTGAAGCACTCAGGGGGAAATGCGACAGCGCACGGGATTTGTGTGCAGCCCGTGCCTGTACTCAGCAGGAAAAACGCCCAACCAGACCAACAGTGCTGTTGCTGTGAAAACAGCAGTTTTTCTCTGCTTGCAGAGGCAGCCGATGAGTCAGCGCGGATCCCGCTGAAGTGTGCCGTTCCTCCAACACGCGTCTCCTCTGGATTCTCTGGTCTTCTATAAACTTGCTGATAGCAGCGAAATACTCAATAAATGAGAGTCTCTTCATGTGCCTTTTGGCTCCGAAGTGAATGACAGCGTGCATTCGCTCTCGCTTCCTGTTTATACCCGCAGTGCGGGGCGGAGCGCGAGATGCAAATCTCGCACGCCAATTGTTCATTGGCCGGTTCTATATAGCTCGAAGCTGATAGGGGCTCCCAGAAGTGATCCCAATTCGTCGGTACGTCCAATGTACGTCGAACGTGACCGACTGAAAGGGAACCTCAGACAATGCCCTTGCGGAAGGATAATAATGTTTAATAAGACGCTTTACTAGCTAATAAACCATAGCTGGCTATAGAACCCTGCAAAGCAACCGAACCTATGAAAAAAGATAATCAATGCTAGAGTCATCATTTGATAACCTAAGCCAAGTTCATACTGTATGATTTTTTGCCGCGTTTGGTAGTCTGAGACAAATATCGCTATCCTAAAATTCTTTTGACCCTAGGCTAAAATCTTTTGTCTTTGATAGCATGTTTGACATGCTCACCAACAGCCTTGATAAAATTCTAACCTGAAGTAAATTAAACAAATGTGAGTGGGTTGATGTAACCTCCAGACAAATTTTTGTGCGTCTGATTATCATACAGTCTGACATTAATGCAGCGGAGTTCCCACAGTGTGACATTAGGATCACAGTCTGAAAAGCAACGAATCACAATGATTATAAGCCGCACCTGTGCCAGCTTTAGTGAAGAGAAAAAAGCTCACCGCGAGAGAGCTCGTCATTAGTCGGCCAGGAATCAATACGCATGTGCAGACTGTCAATGTCACAAACTCGGCCCCTGTGGCTCCCTCCGATCGCCACCAGAGGGCTCCCTCACCTGAATACTGATCTTGCTTGACTACACTTCCCATCAGCCTTCACTCGAGCTCATCACACACACACACCTGTTTCCCATTACCCGGACTATTTAGGCCAGTGCTCACAAACGCTCATCGCGAAGTCTTGTTTTGCCACGGCTGACATCTCTGAGCATTCTCCCTGTTTATTGTTACTATTGTGTTCTGGACCTTGGACTGTTTTCGACTATTGTGAGTGTTTTCTGCCTGTCCTGAACTCTTGCCTGTTTCTTGGATTACTCTGCCTTGTCTGCTGCCTGTCCTGACCCATTGCCTGTTCCTGTTCATGATCTGCCTTGCCCTTGATACTGTCGTTGCTGGTGTTTGACCCTTGCCTGTATTATTACGGTTACTTCTTAATAAAGCTGCTGATGGATCCCACTGAGTCTCCCGCCTCGTCACAGTCAAACAGTCAATGCTATATTTACTCCCCTGTATATTGTGTTAGTCTCGATAGACTGACAAATGTTGGTGTTTACGATGCGAGCGTAGCCAATCACAGACATGTCTTTCCTGTAGCTCAAACAGTAGAGCGTGGCGCTAGCAACGCCAAGCCATGGGTTCAATTCCCAGGGAAAGCAAGATCTGACAAAATACTAAATGTGTACCTTGAATGCAATGTAAGACGCCCTGGACAAAAGTGCCTGCCAAATGCGTAAATGTAAATGTCTGTTGAGCGCTTGAATGCAATGACTAATTGGAGGAGTTAACATAACACAGAATACATGCAATCAAGATTGAATGGTTCAGCGCTTGTTCACTGACTAATTCTGCCTTCTAGTGCATACTTTTGACCAACGAAGAGTAGAACATGCAATAGATTCATGATTCGGTGAAGTCAGATTGACCAAAACAGTTTCCACTAGTGTAAGAGTTTAGCTCAACTGAAGCATTTGACGGTTTCATGCGTTTATAAAGGGAGCGCACTCTGCTCACTTACTGTATTCATAAAAGATTTGAATAATTGTGTTCCCGTGCTGCGATTTAGTTGCTGTACAGGATGCAATCTTTATGTAAAATGGGTCTGATTGAGTACGGAATTAAATTAGTGCTATGAAAAGTGGGATTTTCGTCAGTATGTGGCACTGTAGATTGCCGTGAAACTTCAGGTTTACGACTGTGCACGGCAATTTGCAGGCAACACCGAAAACTGCCGTAAATTGACGGAAATTGACGTGGGCCTTGCTTGGCAGTTGTCCCCCCATGACCCCCCCTCCCCTTAATTCTAGGGGAGGCTTTATCATGTAAATGAACATGCTGTGAGCTACACAAATGCAAATCAGAGTAGCAGCAGGGGGAGTTTTATCTAGGTTCTGAATTTTTTTAACTAAAACATTTTAAGTTAAATGTACTCGTTTTAGTTCACATTACTAAATTGTTAGGGCAACCAGTTTGCTCCAATTTTTTAAGTAGATTCAACTTGTCCGGGCTAACCGAGTAGATTAATTACTCTGTATGTCATTAGCAATAACCAATGTTATGTAAAAAAAAATACACACAAAATAAAAAGTCACGGTGTTATGCCTATATGTAATTGAAGCACTTTTGCCACACCCATTAACTTAAATCAGTGGTCACCAACCTTTTCAAGCCAAAGATCCCTGACCTCAGCCTTGATGAAAGGAAAGATCTAGATTTTTCATGGCCGATTCATAGGTTTATTTTATTTCCGAGACCATCTGTCGTTTTTTTTAATTTTTATTTATTTAAGCAAATTTATTTGTTGTTTATTTGCTCTATAACAGGCCAAACCGACCTTAAAAAAAATTGCCATTTGAAATGTGAGGCAACCACTGCATTTTAATTACGATCCAAACAAAGATACACATATAGCATGAGCAGTTGTTTTTTATTTAAATTATTGCATAATTTCAAGACTTAGAGTAAATACAGAATGCTCTGACTTTAGCTTTGTGAAATTGTAACATAAGACACACCTGCACAAAACAAAAACAGATGGACTGAATAAAAATGCTAATTCACTCTCTGACAGTAGGAGGTGCTTATGGAAAAAACAAGCGTTTATTTGGGTACCGTAATATTTATCCGATTTATAACCATTCCATTTACACTTGGCCACATAAATGTGTCTCCACAAAACGGATATAAATCAAATCTTCAATTCCCACGCTATATGCCTGTTCACATCATCACGTATATGAGTTCACATCACCAACATTTTATTGATCAACAGTTAATTCAAGGACCGTGAAATGAGAGAGAGAGTGGCATAAGAACTGATCAGTTAGTTTCTTTACCTTTAATGATGATGATGATTGTGTATTGAGCGTCTGCAACTTTTACTTTAATTTGCTGAAGAGATATCCAGCTGATCGTGTGCGGCGATGCGTGCTGCAGTAGCGCTGTCCTATCTAACTATACATCGATCGATTTGTGCTGTGCGAATTTTGATGTTGCAGAGAATAAATTTTGGGAGCATATGTAGCTATTTCGTGCCTTGATAATGTGTTTGTAACACTCGTACACAGAGAGGCCGGATAGCTGGCCTGAATGGTTGTAGCCAAGTGTAAGCAAAACTCACGTATCTGATATTTCACAGGGGTTTATTTATCACATTATTTATAATAGGACCAGCGATCGACCGTTACGGAATGTCCGGATCGTCAACTGTAAATGTTGGCGTCAGCATCTGGGAACTCAGACATGTGTGTGTAAGTGACCATATTTTATACTCTGATAATTAGGACATGATTGGTTAGGTCTGGATGTGATAAGTGACGTAACATTGAATCTTCCTGGCAGAACTTTACGCTAGAGCAGGGTTATTCAAATCTTGCCCTGGAGGGCCAATGCGCTGCAGAGTTTAGCTCTAACCATAATCAAACTCACCTGAACATGCATGTTAGAGCCAAAATGCTGTTTTGTTTTTGGGTTGTAATTCCGTTGTTTAACACTGGGTGGCGTATGTCTGTAACTTAGCCTTAGGTATAAAGGCAGCAGATACTTTAGCTGTGTCCCAATTCAAGGGCTGCATCCTTTGAAGGCCGTGTCCTTTGAAGTGCGCGGCCGACGCGGCCTCCAAAGGACGCACCGAGACTCGTTTACAGTGGAAGGTATAGCGGATTGCGTCACCGCGGCGCGACGAAGGCTGTCCCAATTCGTAGGTCCTTCGAAGGATCCTTCAAAATACGGCCTGCAAATGCGTCCTTCTTTTCCCATGAAATGAAGGATAGTTGGATGGATGCTTCGCAGCCTTGCCTACCCCAGAATTCATTGCGCGCCGCGACGTCACATTTTTGAAGAGAAATTGCCAGATTACACTTTTAAATGCTAGTATTGTGTTTCAATTTACTCCAGTAATCTAATGTATGTACTGATAAAAATAAAATGTTGACTAAATATGTTACCAACATACGATTTTATATAGTTTACTACATATTTAGTGGTTTTGTTTTTAGGCAGTTGAATATAACTTTAAAGTCCAGTATAAATGTTAATTTCAGTTCTCTTCAACAGCAGCTGTCAACAGTTGCTAAATATTACTAATAATGTAACGAAATGCATTTACTCTGTATTTGAGTATAATTGTGAAGTACCTCAGATTTGTATTCAATTTCATCTCAGAGGCAAATATTGTGGTTTTATGAAAAACTGACTTTTTACACATGATTATTAGATTTCGTTATTAGTTATCGTTTAAAAAAGAATCTAAAAATAAAATACACTGTCTTAAATAAATATGTCTTCTAGATGAGGGATAGGCACCGTTGGTCTTGGAGGGCCGCTGTTCTGCAGTCAGAGTTCAGCTCATAGAACAGTTATGCATGTTAAAATATTTTATGGTTTGATTTGAGGATGTGAGGTAATTTAATTTATTCTTCCCTCTTTCTGAAAACATATTAGCTACATGGCAGCCGTCGAATAAGTCAGCACTGCAAACCTGTTGGCAGACAGTGGAAAATGCACTGATCCAGATGATGTCCCGCTGACAGAGGCTTCACCAGGGTCAATAAAGCCCAGCTCAATAAAAGACTACATAAAAACATTTTCTTCCATCTGTTTTATGTACTGTTAATTTTAAAATGTATTTTGTTTTTCTAATCTTAAACGTAACTTATGTAAATAGTTGTAAAAAGTACTGTAAATAAAAATGTATAGAACAATTTATTGTTTCATTTACAAATGAATTGACATAAATGTACAGAATTATTTATTTCATTTACAAATTATAACTTGCATTACAAAAATAATATGTAGAACGATAATATTTAATTTACACATTTTAATTTACAAAACCAAAATTTTAGCTCTCAACAATCTCTCAAGAAGAGAAAACAATCAGTCCATTCTCTCCCTGCTCTCCTCTGTCTGTCTCTTCATGTCCTCCCTCAGTATCTCCATCAGCTCATCCTCTGCTCAAAAACAGCTCAAACCGCGTTTCCTCTTGGTGGAGTTGCTCCTCATCTTGGTCATCCTCTGCTGAACTTGGCCCTGGTGTGTCCTCAGGGATGGAGGCAATGAGGACAGTGGGGTTGTCCCAACACCTCATTCATGAAGACAAACCATGGCCAAGTTTCCCAATTCCTCACCTGTCCCAGGACACTTTCAATACTAAGGCAGAGGAAATAAACATGTCACTCAATAACAAACACAACAGCACAATACATTTCAGTAAAGATGTGTCTGTTAACTTGCATACTTTGTTTGTTTTTAAGTTGTAATTTTTTTTTTAACCTGCAAGGCAGGGGTGCAATCTTAAGAAAATTAAAAAATATGATGCATCAGTAGCCTACAAACATACAAAATACTCCAGAAATCATATTTATAGATACTCAAACTCTATATTCTTTTTTTTGTGGGGTTTGTATAGGATAAAGCCTCCCTATAGCCTACCTACACAAGAACCTATGGAAATACTACAAATGGGTCGTATTCCAATCCACACTGGCCGAGTTTTTCGGCCCGGTAAATAAATACTCATTTGCTGCCCTCATTTTAATAAAGCTGTCATCCATAAAACTTCATCCATAAAACAAAACGAAATATTACATCAGATCACGTAACGAATAAAGCCGTGCAGTGGTAACACAGAAATAAAGACCACCGGCTTTTAAAACGTTTCATTGGTTATTTGAGTAAATGAAAAAACACAATACTTACATTTATAAGTGTATTCCTCGGCCGCGGGATGGGCAGAGGAATACACTGCGAAGGATCCACTTGTTCTGGTTGGTTCTATCCTTCGCGGCCGGGGAGAAGGACGGTGGGTAGGGTTGCCAAGTCTCTGCAACAAAAGTAGTCCAAAACTGCCAATGCGATTTTCTCCATCGAGCGGCCAAATTCTCCACTGGAGTTGTACGTTTGGGGGTGTTGGAGCGGCGAAATCGTACTTATGGGGTAGAAACAAACCCGCGCAAATAATTTTTCACCCGCGGAAACAACTTAAAAGTAGCCTAATTCGGCTGAAAAGATGCGGACTTGGCAACACGAACGGCAGGCTGCATTTGAAGGCCTCTTCGAATTGGGACAGCCTTCGTCGCGCTGCAGTGACGCAATCGGCCTTCAAATGCGGCCTTTGAAGGATGCAGCCCTTGAATTGGGACACAGCTAATGTTGTTGACAGGTGTTTGACCCGGAAGGGCAAAGGGTTTTTGACCGCTTGCGTGCGGCGCTTTGTATTGTTACACTGATGGAAACTATGGACAATGCTGTATTAAAATAAATGGACCTCTTTGGACTTCAACTTTCGTCTTTATGCATTTGGTTTAGCACAGGGCAATCAAGTGAGCGTAGTAACATAGCGTGTCAACCACGCCTTCCCCGGGTTCAAACAACTAAGTAGTTCGGCATTAAAACGAACTCCTTAAAATTAGTCAAAAACCCAGCATCAGCTCGGACCTTGTTTACAAACGTCGGAGTCTTCGGCATGCATGCATGGAATTGAGAGCAGCCGAAGAGCCGTCTGTTTCTTTGTGGATTATTGTTTGGATATAACGTGGGCTTTCTGGGGATAAGGAGTTGGTTGGATACCGAAATCAGACCACGGAGTACAAGAGACCATCTGATGACTGCGCGGCACCCAACGAAAGAGGTATTTTCTAGCGCTACAATCTTTAATGGCCATTTAAATTGTGTGCACACATACCCGGGTATAAAAAACAAACACACGTGTTAAACACAGGCAGACTGACGGGAGACTTTTTATGACTTTGCGAACTTTGTGTTAGACCTACGGACTTAAAAGCGAATCGTTTGATCTATTGTTTATCATGGATAAACAATCTCCCGCGATTGAACAGACTGCAATGCAAGCTGGTAGTAAACCCAGCAGTGTTAATGTTGGTGATCACAAGATTTCTAAACGTGCAGAATTGCTTGTTGATAAACTAACTACGTTGCAAGCAGATAGAAAGTCTAAACTGGACAACGCCAGCATAATTAGAAAATCAATGCAAGGTTTAAAAAATCAAAAATCACAGTTACAAAATGCTCTGAAGGAACTAATAGAAACATGTAATGATGCAAAACGTATTCATGAGTCTTTGTTGAGTTTATTGCCTATTGATGAAAAGGAAAAACATGAAACTTGGTTTAAAGCAAAGATGATAGCTAACAATGATGTTATTTCTGAAACAAAGGGCTTTGTTGCAAAGTGTTCTGAAAATGGTAATTTTGCTTTGTCAACTGTGTCACCTGAAATGTTTGACGCTGGTTTAAATGAAAATGGCAACTGTGGGGATGGTGTCAATCAAAATGACAGTGTGTCTAATATCAGTAGCAAACGGTCACATAAAAGTGTTAGCAGTGGAAGATCCAGCACTTCCTCAGCTAGGATAAAGGCTGAGGCCGAAAGAGCTGCACTTGTGGCTAGAGCTGCAGCTTTAAAAGAAAGACACGCTCTTGAGGAACAGGAACAGGAACTGAGGAGGAGAAGGGAGCAGCTTGATGTAGATGCAGAGTTGGCTGCATCTGCTGCTAGGTTGTCTGTGTTACAGGCCGCCGATCAGAAAGGTTGTTCAGTAGCATCTTCAAATGGCATGAATTCCTATGTGGAAAAAGAAAAAAGGAAAATGCAATCAAGAAGTGCCTTAAACCCTACAACAAAGGAATTTCAACCTCGATTATCAAAGCTAACACAACATGTCTCCGTCAAAGGACCGCTACCACCTAACAACCCGTTGTCACCAGACGTGCTTAAAAGGCAAACTGAGCTGTGGTGTAGGGATGCCTCTAAACATCAGTACGATCCACGTGAGCTACAGCAAGGAACATTGGAACCAGCCGAGTATCAGCAGCAGGTGACAACCATGAAACAACATGAACCGCAAAGGCCTTACACAGACCAGTCAGCCAATGGAACTCATTCCCCAGATCTACTCGCCATTATGCAAAGACAAAATGATATCACCGCTACCCTGGTTCGTCAACATCATGCATCATCTCTGCCATTAAGAGAGATTCCTGTGTTTGATGGGGACCCTCTCCAGTTCAGATCATTCACCAGAGCCTTTGAACAAGGTGTGGAAAGCAAAGCTGGAAGTGCAGACTGTCTCTATTATCTAGAGCAGTTCACCAGAGGTCAGCCACAAGAGTTGGTGCGTAGCTGTCAGCATATGGCGACTGATCATGGCTACAAAGTGGCAAAAGGTCTGCTGCAGAAACACTTTGGCAATCCATATAAGGTCGCCACAGCTTATATGAAAAAGACATTGGCCTGGCAAGTGGTTAAGGCGGAGGATTTAAGAGCACTACAAGACTATTCATTGTTTTTTACGTGGCTGGTGCAATATAATGGGGGAGCTTCATTATGTGCAGGAACTGGACATGCCTGTCAATATGAGGACCATTATCTCCAAGCTGCCATATAGGATGAGAGCGCAATGGAGAACTACAGCTCTTGACATCATGGAAGGGTCTCATGACCGAGCCCACATTAATGACTTGGTCCAGTTTATTGAACGCCATGTCAAAATCGTTTCCGACCCTCTGTTTGGCGACATACAGGATCCACATACTTCCTCAGCACCAAGGCTTTCTTCAAGGTTTAATTCACAGCCCAGGAGCTATGTAAGGGGTAACATTGTTGCTGCTGCTGTGACTGAAGAGTTGTTTGAGGATGTAAAGGAGCAACAGTTGGGTACAGAGCACATGGAGGAAGCTAAGTGCCTTTGGTGTGATCGTCGCCACCTTGTGGAGGAGTGCAAGCAGTTTAAAGGTAAAATGCACAAGGAGAAGATTCTCTTCCTGAGACAAAAGGGAGTTTGTTTTGCATGTCTACGCGCCGGCCACATGAGCAGGGACTGTGAGGGTCGCTTGGCATGTAAAATCTGTGGACAATCTCACCCTACTGTGTTACACATTAAAAGACAAGTGACTCAGGAACAGTTAACAGCTTCACCTGGCCAGCAACAGTCTTCTCCTCAAACATGTGGACATACAGGGGCCGGTAAGGACCAGAGGGTGTTATCCATCCTTCCTGTCAAGGTGAAGTCGGCAAAGGGAAGCCAGGTAATTACAACATATGCTTTTCTAGATCTGGGAAGTTCCGCCACATTCTGCTCTGAACACCTGATGCGGAAGTTGAACATCACGGCAAAGCAACAAGCTTCATGTTGCACACAATGGGGCAAGAAAGGGTCGTTTCATCATTTTCTTTGTCAGGTTTGGAGGTGTCCAATTTGGAGGCTAATGATTATTATACCCTCCCTGAGGTATTTACACAGAAAGAAATGCCAGTCACTGTGGATAATATGATACGGACGGAGGATCTGGCTAAGTGGCCTCATCTATCAAGTGTGCGCATTCCAAGTGTGAAGGCAGATGTTGACCTCTTAATCGGAACTAACGCACCCAAGGTATTAGAACCCTGGGAGGTCATTAATAGCAGCCAGGATGGCCCGTACGCTATTAGGACAGTGTTGGGATGGGTGGTTAATGGCCCACTGAGTGGAAACAGTGATGCATCATTATCCTCAGCCACAGTGAACCATATCTCTTTGCAAAGGCTCGAAGATATGCTTGTCAGTCAATACAACCATGACTTCAGTGAGAAGGCTGCAGAGGAAAGGGAAATGTCTCGAGACGACATCAGATTTATGGAGATCATGGAGGATTCAGCAGTGCTGCAAGATGGAAGGTACTGTTTAAAGTTACCCTTCAAGAAAAAGGATGTTTCTCTGCCTAATAACTTGGTTGTGGTGAAGCAAAGGATACAGGGCTTAAGAAGAAGGTTCTTGAGTAATGACAGCTTGCACCAGGAGTATGCACAGTATGTGAACGGCCTTATCGCTAACACCTATGCAGAGCTTGTGCCCCAGCAGAAGCTTCAGGGTGAGCCTGGAAGAGTGTGGTACATTCCCCACCATGCGGTCCACCACCCAAGGAAAAGAACACTTCGGGTTTTGTTTGATTGTGGAGCCACTTTTCAAGGAGCATCCTTGAATAAGGAGCTGCTTCAGGGCCCTAACCTCACCAGCTCGCTGCTTGGGGTCTTGTTTCGTTTCAGAGAGGAACCTGTAGCATTCATGGGCGATATACAAGCCATGTTTCACCAGGTAAAGGTTGCAGAAGAAGACCGGGATTTCCTCCGTTTTCTCTGGTGGCCAAATGGAGATGTTACCCAGGACTTGGTGGAGCATAGGATGACCGTTCACTTGTTTGGTGCTGTGTCCTCTCCCAGCTGTGCAAGCTATGCACTGAGGAAAAGCGCTGATGATCATCAGTCTGAGTTTGCTGTCAATGTATGTCAAGCCGTCAAGAAAAACTTTTACGTGGACGACACTTTGAAGAGCTCCTCCACTGAAGGGGATGCTATCCAGATGATCCAAGACCTAACTTTACTGTGCCAGAAAGGAGGTTTTGTCTTGGAGAAGTGGATTAGCAACAGCCGCACCGTCTTGCATGCCATCGCTACAGAGCGAAGGGCTAAGGATTTAAAGGAGTTGGATCTGGATCGGGACAAGCTGCCAGTGGAGAGAGCTCTGGGTCTATTGTGGTCTGTAGAAACCAACTCCTTCAAATTTAAGATCGAAGTGAGGCAACAGGCACTTACCAGACGTGGTATGTTGTCAACCATCTGCTCAGTGTATGACCCCCTAGGCTTCCTGGCACTAGTGACACTGCCTGCAAAGGTGATGCAGCAGGAACTATGCCGAAGAGGATGTGCATGGGATGATGCCTTGCCATCTGACATCTTAAACCAATGGAAAGTATGGTTGGAAGACCTGGACCAGCTCAATGCTTTTGAGGCACCAAGATGCGTCAAGCCAGTGGACTTCGGTGAGGTTGCCGAAGCCCAGCTGCATCACTTCGCTGACGCCAGTGAAGCTGGTTATGGGACTGTTACATACTTGAGGATGCTGTGCCAGCAACGTCACATCCGAGTCTCCTTTCTGCTCGGCAAGGCTAGGGTGACACCGTTGAAGACCATCACTATTCCACGACTGGAGTTAACAGCAGCAGTTCTTGCTGTACGTGTAGACTCAATGCTAAAGTTGGAATTAAACTTCAGGTTGGAAGATTCGGTCTTTTGGACAGACAGTACTTCCGTTATAAAGTACATCAAGAATGAGGATAGACGGTTTCACACATTTGTGGCTCATAGAATTTCAACCATCCGAGAGGCATCAGAACCCTGGCAATGGAGGCATGTCTGCTCCAAGGACAATCCGGCTGACGACGCATCGAGGGGTTTGACGGCTGCAGACTTTCTACAGACCACCCGGTGGTGGGAAGGTCCTACATTTCTGTGGGAGCAGGAGGAGGACTGGCCTAATACTGCCCCGGATGCTTCATTGAATCCTGACGACCAAGAGGTGAGAAGAGAGGCCACCACAAATGCGATAAATGTGCGTGACTTAGTCACGCCCACTGATCAGCTTGTTAGCTACTTTTCTGACTGGAGGAAGCTCAAGAGGACAGCCGCTTGGTTTCTCCGTTTGAAGGCAGTGTTGTTGGAAAAGGCTCGCTGGAGAAAATGGCTAAAGGAGCCTTTGGTAATCCAGTCAGAGGAAACTAGGCAATCCAGTTCAAGGCAGACTGATGGGAAAGGGTTCATTGTGATTCCTAGGAGTAAAACCTTGACTGTAGATGACTTGTCAGAAGCAGAGGCTGCAGTGATTAAATATTGCCAGCAGAAACGATTTGAGGAGGAGATTGCTTCATTGTCCTCTAAGAAGGCAGCGGTGAGTCGTCAGAGTCCAATATATAGGCTGGACCCTGTCCTAGTTGATGGTTTATTGAGGGTTGGAGGGAGGCTGAGTAGGGGAGCGATGCCTGAGGAAGTTAAACATCCCATTATCCTCTCCAAAGAGCAGCATGTAGCAACGCTCATCCTCAAATATGTTCATCAGAGTCTGGGCCATGCTGGACGTGCTCACACGTTGTCATCAGTAAGGAAGAAATTCTGGATTACTAAGGCGAATGCGGCCATCCGAAAAGTTATTACGGAATGCAGCTTCTGTAGGCGCTACAATGGACGTCTTCTGGAACAAAAGATGGCTGATCTTCCAGAGATGAGAATTCAGCCAGACCTACCCCCTTTTACCAACACGGGAGTGGACTTTTTTGGTCCCTTGGAAGTGAGGAAAGGAAGAGGAATTTGTAAGCGGTATGGAGTTATACTTACCTGTTTAGCCAGCAGAGCTGTCCATCTAGAAGTTGCAGCGTCCTTGGAAACTGATGCCTGTATCAATGCTCTGCGGCGCTTTATAAGCAGAAGAGGGCAAGTAACTCACCTGGTGTCTGAAAACGGTACAAACTTTATCGGGGCGAACCGAGAACTGAAGGAAGCTCTTGTTGCACTTAACCATCAGCAGATTGAAGGAGTCCTTTCCCAAGTTGGAATTTGCTGGAGTTTTAACCCACCAGCCGGGTCCCATCATGGCGGTGTGTGGGAGAGGATGATCCGCATCGTAAGAAGGGTCCTTAGCTCTGTCCTAGGTCAGCAGACGCTAGATGATGATGGTTTGCATACAGTGTTCTGTGAAGCAGAAGCCATCTTGAACGACCGGCCACTTACCAAACTGTCAGATGATCCAAATGATTTGGAATCACTTACACCTAACCATCTACTTTTGCTTAAGGGGAAGCCAGCCTTTCCCCCTGGATTGTTCAAGCCTCATGACCTCTACGTAAGAAGAAGGTAATAATAATAATAATCAATTTTATTTATATTGCACTTTACATTTAAAACAATCTCAAAGTGCTACAGAGTCAAGAGTTAAAATTAAGTTTAAACAAATTAAAAGTAAAATTAAACATGTCAGTTGTATGCTTTTCTAAAGAGATGTGTTTTTAAGTCTTTTTTAAAAACATCTGTAGTCTGTGGGGCCCTCAGGTGGTCAGGGAGGGCGTTCCACAGCCTGGGGGCAGCAGAAGCAAAAGCCCTATCACCCATACTGCAGAGCTTGGTTCTGGGGGTTTGGAGGGTGTGTGAGGTTGCAGACCGGGTGCGTGAGGAGGTCTGGGGGGTGAGGAGTTCCTGTAGGTAAAGGGGGGCATGTCCATGAATGCACTGGTGAGTGAGGAGTGAGACCTTGTACTCAATTCTGAGTGGGACTGGAAGCCAGTGTAGGGATTTCAGAATGGGGGTGATGTGGTCATGCTTGCGCACCCTCATCAGGATCCTGGCAGCGCTGTTCTGTATGTACTGGAGTCTCTGGATGCTCCTGCCAGAGATCCCGATGAGGAGTGCATTACAGTAGTCCAGCCTGGAGGAGACAAAGGCATGGATGAGCTTCTCTGCATCTGGTAGGGTGAGTGTTGGACGGAGTTTGGCGATGTTCTTGAGGTGGTAAAATGATGTCTTACTGAGGTGTTTGATGTGGGTGTCAAAGGTGAGTTGTTGGTCCATTTTAACACCCAAGTTGGTGACAGATGTGGAGAGGGAGATGGTTTCGCCGTAGAAATTGATATTGGTGATGGTGGAAGAGCGGAGCTGATGTGGTGTGCCAACCAGGATGGCCTCCGTTTTGGAACTGTTGAGCTGTAGAAAGTTGAGCATATTTTGAAGGTGGAGACAGGTGCAATATCTCTCAGACTTGTTTTGGAAGAGATAGGTGAGGGAGTACCTGCCTCTACTTCAGGAGAGGCAAAGGTGGAACGACAAGAAGAGGAGTTTGAAGATTGGAGATATTGTGGTCGTCATGGATGCTTCGGCCCCTCATGGTTCTTGGCCACTCGCCAGAGTACTTGAAGTTTTTCCTGATAAGCAGGGCTTGGTACGCTCTGTGAAGTTGCAGACAAAATCTAATATCATTGAGGGACCCGTGACCAAACTTTGTTTGGTGTATGGGGTTTAAATGAGAATATATAATTTTGATTTTCATGATATTTACTTGGTTCCTTGTGTTTCATTTGTTTGAATTGTTGTGTCTGCCGGTCATCAACAATTAGGGGCCGGTGTGTTAGAGCCAAAATGCTGTTTTGTATTTGGGTTGTAATTCCGTTGTTTAACACTGGGTGGTGAATGTCTGTAACTTAGCCTTAGGTATAAAGGCAGCAGATACAATGTTGTTGACAGGTGTTTGACCCGGAAGGGCAAAGGGTTTTTGACCGCTTGCGTGCGGCGCTTTGTATTGTTACACTGATGGAAACTATGGACAATGCTGTATTAAAATAAATGGACCTCTTTGGACTTCAACTTTCGTCTTTATGCATTTGGTTTAGCACAGGGCAATCAAGTGAGCGTAGTAACATAGCGTGTCAACCACGCCTTCCCCGGGTTCAAACAACTAAGTAGTTCAGCATTAAAACGAACTCTGCGTTAGAGCTTTCATTTCTCCCCAGCTTTATTTTGGGGCAATATCTCTTGTTTTTCCTTTTATTGTTAACTAATCTTTTATTTATTTTCTTTTTAGCTTCCCTGTAAGGTTGCAGTCTTGTTTTATTTCTTTGTTTGTTAGTTCCAGTTTGATCCATTGCCAGTTATACTTTATTTTATTGTTATATTTTTTCATGTCTTGTGTGTTGGTTCCTGCCTGCTCCCTAAGATTCCCTGTCTGCTGGTTCCTTCTGCCTGGCAGCTGGACTGGTTCAGAGTCTGTGGGCAGCAAGTATCAGATCTCTGCTTCATTGTGCCCTGCCCTGTCTTACCACAACCATCTGCCTGGCCCGGTCAAGACTTCAGCAGTTTTTCGACCTGTTGTCTTCCGGAGCTGGTTCCAGCAGTCACCCTCAGCTGTCATGTCACTCTTTACCTCTTTTAAAACTAATTTAATAATCCAATTTCCTTTTACAAATCATTGTATTTATTTTCTTAAAGCTAACTTGAACAATATCAAAGCAAGCAAACCAAGAAACGTTTTTACTTTGTAATAATTTCACTTTTAGGCCCAAACAAGGGACGCCAATTATGTAGTGATTTTACCTTCGTCCATCCAAGGACGTTAAGTAAGGTAGTGATTGGTACTCACGTCACCGATGACGTTGTGATTTTTGGATCACACGTCACTCAAGGTGTGGTTATGAGTACATCACATAACCACCTTCCCCCTCTCTTAGTTTGGGACACTAGTCAAGGTATTTTACCTTGGCTCTTTGAGAACACTCCATAAAGGAGGCTGTTCAATCATTTTAGATTGAATGTAAAGTGGGGAGAGTTGGTCAGCTGATTTATCTGAAAGATTGGTGAGATTTCTAACTTGTAGAGCCTTTTCTGTATTATGAGCACAAGTAAGACACAATGGTAATAAATAGATTTTATTAACAAAAGATAAACAAGAATAACTAACACAACTACTAAATGAATACAATGAATGATAAAGGAATAAAGTGCATAAGATACATAAAATACATGTGATTAAGTTGAGTGTGGCTATGGAAGAGTTGCGTTATCTTATGGAAAGATAAACTGTTGTTTCTCTGAAACTAAGGTGAAGAACTAGCCTGACGTCGTCATACTCAATTCTAGTCAGAATATGAGTCTGATACTGCTCCGTTGGGCTGTGATTATGGGGCGTGTTTCAACCGAACCAGGAAAGACCTCAATTGGATAGACCTACAACCAAACAGAGCAACGGAGCGACCGAGCGACGCATAACGTTAGTAGTCAAATGTCAACAGAACTCAACTGCACTGTGTTGCCAAGTCCACGGGTTGAAGCGACCCCAATTATGTGATATACAGACCCAGGAATGCGAATTTTAGCAGGCAGTCCTTCCAAAATAACACACATTTTACCCCCCAAATGCCTTTTTTTCCCGGAGAACTCCCCTGGAAAGCTTTTGGGCTTGTTTTTGGCTAGTTTTGAGGAACGTTAGCAATTGGGCGGGTTTTGTTGTAAAACTTGGCAACCCTGTCTGCACGCACGCTGGAATAAGTAGCCTAGCGTTAGAAGAAAAAGATGAGTGTAAACGAACTTTGCCGGTGTTGTAAAAAAAGAATTTAAGGAGACATAGGCCCGGTTTCACAGAAAGGGCTTAGACTAAGCCAAGATTAGGCCTTAGTTCAATTAGGACATTTAAGTAACTTTTATAAACGTGCCCAAGAAAAAAACATTGCTGGTGTGCATCTTGAGACAAAACAACGCCACTGACATATTTTAAGATTTGTCAATGCAAGATTCTTTCAGTAAAAATAGCTCAAACATGCATTTTAGTCTAGGATTAGCTTAAGCATTGTCTGTGAAACCGGGGGATAGAGTACTTACAAACACGATCATCATTTCTGAGAGAAATAGTAAAGGTGAATGCATATATGAACAAGTTCTCCGTTTAGGATTAGAACAAATTCAACCCAAGCGCTCTTTGATGAAATAAACGAAAGATTATTTGTTATTAACTAGCATCAGTTAAATTACCTCTAATGTAAATTAGAAAATCATATACTGATAAAATACAACAATGCCAACGAAGGAACCTTGAAGTGAAGGTTTGCTCTCCTGAGCTTAACCTCGTTGCAAATGTCTCTGTGTGTCTTCTGACTCTGTGGGTCAGACACTCAGGACTTGGTCAATCCGCTTTGGTCTCTCTGGGACGTGCTGTAGTCTCGCTGGACTAAAACTCTGAACCTAGTGGTTGTTAATGTCTCTTTCCTCACAGGCTGGAGGCTCAGAACGTGGTCGTATCTGTTGCTGCCTCACAAGCTGTAGATTCAGATCCTTGGATCTTTTGTTGTCTCTCTGGATTAACCAGAGGCTCAGAACGTGGTTGCTCTGTCACAGTCTCATCCTTGCCGGACAGACTCTTACGGTGTATCTGTTATGTCTCTCTTGAAGGGAGACTCAGAACGTGGTGAACTGTTACAGTCTCATCCTTGCTGGGGAGACTCAGAACTTGTTGCTCTGTCACAATCTCTCTCAAGGAGAAATTCAGAACAAGGTGTGTCTGTTGAAAGGGTACCTTTATCCTTTTCCGAATAGGTGGAGATTGCAATTTGGCGCTTCTCCATTCCAGTGTTGCGATTGGCTGCTGGCTTCAGAGGGGGTCCACAGTGAGACTCACCCTCCTTTCTCCTGTGGAACTCATTTGCAGACTGTACACAGTTAGAAGTCTTTAAAGTGTCTTTAAAGTTTACCAATGCATTTCTCACTTTCCAAACCACCATCAGAATACCCTTGGCAATATTCTAAACAAATAGAAACCAAATATGATGGGAAAAGATTGAACTGTTCATTCATTAACAGCTGATTCTGTGTAAGATGTTGCATTACAAATAGCTGTCACTGAGAATACTTATTTCTCTGATTAAGTATGAAATGGATGTGTGTAGTTTACATCAGTCTTAAGGTTTCCAAACATAGTTATGAATGGATTTAGATGAATCATTGTGGTCTTTGTTTCACCCACTACTGCTGAGGTCCTGTGGAATTTTTATGGCAGTCATAGACCAGGACACTAGAGATGTGGGTGAAGGGCAGGTACTGCATTTGGGCCAATGAGATGTCTTGTCCTTCCTGGGCTTGGTACAAGAGCTGGTCTTTTTGGCCTCTAAGAGGTGTCTGGATGTTGTCATAGCATCTTACCTGATGGCGTTGGGCAGTTTGTTTGTTCCAGGAAATCAAAATGTAGCAAACCTTTGTCCACGGTTATGGACAGAGAGTGGCCCGGCCATAAACTGGGCCCTGGAATGTGCTGTCCACTACAACTTCCATTTTGTTTAAGATTTTAAGATTAAAGTCTTTTGAACGTTCGCCGATTCCCACCTCCTTCTTCCCATATCAACAAACCTTGTTACAAAAAATAAAGTTGTAACTTTCCCAAAAGCAGACTAAACACAGTTTGAGTCAAATTAAATAACTGAATTATAATGAATAAAAGTTACTGAAACTAATAAACATGAAGTCAAAACGTTCTTGGCATGGTAGTTTTTTTGCAATGCCAAACATGTTAGGCCATTAGGGATTACAGATGGAATGATATACTGTATATGATTAAGCATCTTCTGGTGCTTATCAGAGAAGGATTTGGTGTACTTGTACATTGTTCCTATCAAATAAACTCAAACTAAAAAAAATTAAACCAGTTGTGTAATATAACAATGAAATTATATCAATTTATACTTCAAAGATTTAACTTTAACTGCGGTGCCTTATGGTGGGGTAATTTAAAATGCTGGCTCAATTTACCCCCCAGCGTTTGGCTCACTTTGCCCCATGGCTGCCATTTTGGACAAAACTAGCTAGTTAACCAATTAGGCTAATATTTAGCCAAATGATTTGCATGGTTTTATACATTGCTAAATCACCAATGTGGATCATAATTATTTTTAGACCTTGACAAATTTTCTTTGATGTAATGTCCATACCATACAACTGTAATGCTAAAATAAAGTAAATGGTGCCTTCCACTCCTCCCATGCATTTCTCCTTTTCACAGACTGGCAGAAATGATGGGTGGTTCCAAAATATATGGTCAAATGACAACAAAAGTTTTCGGTTGGTAAGACAAAGGGGGTGGGTCAACTTACCCACTGGCTCATCTTACCCCACTCTCCTCTACCCTGTTTTGAAGAACTTGTGGTTTTGTTTGTATGTATGATGTTTGGTAAGGGTTATGTAAAAAATGTTAATGTGTAGCACTAAGGACATGTTTATTTGTTTGTTTGATGCAGAGGGTTCATCGTGTAAGCTTGAGGAAACAGTTCAACTGTAAATAGAACCTTGACCAAAAGGGGATTAATTGTCTTCATTCTGCCAACAACACCTTTTCCAACTATTGTTAATTTCAGCTACAATTTGTCAACATTTATCAACAGCCGCTTGTAGGTAACGGAAAGTAGGTTTCCTTTCATTCATTTTGTTCTGACTGAAACAGTGGGCCTGCCCCCCCCGCGTGTTTCGTTTGGCGCTCCAGAGGACGATGCGATGTCGGTCGCCACATAACAAGGTGGGCTAGAGTCCTCTGAGGGTGATGATTCGGCTGTGCTGCCGCCTTCAGGTGTGCCAGCATTGCCTGAGTCGGGCCCAGAGCTGACAGCCATGCTGTCTCGGGCAGCTGCGAGCCTCGGGCTGGAGTGGAACCCTCCGTCCTGTCCTGAGCGCTCACGGCTGGATGATTGGGTTTTGGGAGCGCCGCACTCTGACACTCGTCAGACCCTGCCCCCATTTCCATTCTTCCCCGAGCTGAATGAGGAAGTCACGCAATCCTGGAAGTCCCCGCTGTCTTCCCGCGATTGTTCGGTGGCTTCCTCCGCCTTCTCTTCCCTCGATGGGGCCGCGGCTTCCGGGTACACTTGGGTTCCCCCGGCTGAAGTTCTCTGTTCCAATGCAACTGTTAGCAGCCGCTAAGGCCTGTAGGTTCACATCAACCTTGGTGTCAAAATCCTACAGAGCTGCGGGGCAGGCCGATGCCTCTTTGCATGCCATGGCCATCCTCAAGGTCTACCAGGCCAGGATGCTCAGGGACATGCACAAGGGTAGAGCTGACCCAGGGCTCATGGATGAGCTGTGTGCCGCCACCGCCACCACCACCGCCCTCGCCCTCCAGGCGACGAAGGTGACCGCACGCTCCCTGGGTCAGGTGATGTCCACAGCAGTGGTCCAGGAGAGACACCTGTGGCTAAACCTGGCCAATTTGCGGGATGCCGAGCGGACTTGTTTCCTCGACGATAATATATAAAACTCTCCTGATATTAGAGCAACAATTACAGAAGAATAAAATAAAACATATTTTGTTACCTTTTGGAGCTTGGAAGGGTTCAGTTTGAGCAGATGTTTTATACCATCCCCACTGTCCTCGTCAGAACTCATTTCCCAGTACATTCTGCATCTGGATCACATTCGTGATCTCACGCATATTCTCAAAACTCATTTAGTAAATATTTTGATCACTGACAGCTTCCTTCACCAGATCCATCATCAAGTGATAGTGACACTAATATTTGATTGTGTTCACTACTTGCTCTGCAGTAAATCGCTGAGCCATTTCAAGTTTTGCTGATTATAATTATTATTGTTTCGTTTTCTGTCTGCAGTAAGTATTAGTGAAACGTCACTTCATCATTGTGTATCAGACATTGCCATCTTGTGGAATAAAGGTGAATTGCAGTTATTTCGTCATTATAGATTAATTTATTATTGTGCAGGAAAAAACAAACAAACAATCTTACACACCTCGGGTTGTTAGCTACCCTATACAATTTTGACAAAAATCTAGTGGAAAAACAGGCATTAAATTATAATATTAATATTTTTTTCTTGTTATTTTGTTTAAGGCGAGACACTACAGGTGAATAGGGATTTTTTTTTAATTACAAGATATCACTGTGAAACTTCTCCAGTTTATTACTGGCATAAACATAAGAAAAAAATGTATTACACGTTTTGTGTAAACTAATGTTTTAATATGCAAATGAGGCCGTATATACTTAAATATACGCTCATTTGCATACTTTTCCAAAAACAAAATCTGGAAATTGGAAAGGACCATGTTTAAAATTATTGGTTCTATTTGTTGACATATTAGATGAGAGGGCTTTTACAGAGGGGATTCTGGATATCTTATTTTGTGCTTTAGTAAATTAGAGAATACTGACAATAGCCTTAAAAAATCAATTTTCGCCATGTTTTTTGGAGTTAAAGGACCTATAACTCAGGATAGGAATGATATATCAACAAATCCCTCTGTAAAAGCCTTCAGAATATAGTTCAGTATAAGACTGCAAAAGTTGGTGTTTGTAGGTGCTACTGAAGTGGATATATCTGACTCTGAGTGTGAGAAAAAACTCATTTTGAGAAAACGGCCTTTAAAGTTTTATACTGTATAACTGCATACATTTCTATAAAACCCCCAACCTACAAACAAAATATATATTCAGTTAATTAATATCAGTAGTGTATAATATTTAAAACAGGTGGAAATTGATAAATGAATAAATTATGAATAGCAATAGCTATTAGAGAACTACCTTAAGAGAACTACCTTAACAAACACCAGTCACAAAAACTGCAGATGAACAGATGTTTGTCGTATTGGTCCATCTATAACTATTTGAATCTAATTCTGACGGGGTTTCGTCGTCTAATCTGTTGTTGTTTACTTTCTTTTTACTAGCTCTTGCTACTTGGTCTTTTCTGTGAGCGTTTATGAGCCGATTTCAGCGTTGTCTGCACTTTCTCTCAGGCAGAGAATACACAAGGAATCGGCAGCGCGTGAGAAATTCACATGACGAATCAGATGTGGTTTTTGGCTGCAAACTTTCGCGGTTGGTTAGTTCTACAAAGGAAATGTCCATATTTGGATTAGACAGCGCTGTGTGTGAGACTGAGAGCTTTATAATGATACCAAGCATTACATGTTTCTGTGAATGGATACGGCACGAGAGATCGCGCTAGAATAACGTTTGATGATTTCGGGTAGAAATCTAAAGGCGCACGGTGACAAAATATAATGAAATAACCACCTTAATGTGTAATGTTGACATTTTTTTTATTTTGACATGAAAGCTTACATGTTAAGGGAGCAAACTGGCCCAAAATCTCAAAATTGACCACTGCATGAAAAAACGATGTTTTCACCTGCCGTGTCTCGCCTTAAAATGGATTGATCGAGGAACACTAAGAAGGTTGATGTCTAACTTTAAAAAATTAATGAGGAGGAGGGTAGTGAATGACGTCTCGGGTCGCTAAAGACCCGAGATATGCATTTAATGGTCAAGGACATACTGCCCCGGCGGCCAGCTGCTGCCCTCACCCAGCCGCCGGCACAGTTGCCTCAGCCTGCTCGCTGCCGAGGGCGCCCTCCTAAGGCTCCCGCCCCTCCCGCCCGGCCCCAGCAGCAGCCTTCACCTGGGCCGCACTGTGGAGGATGTCGTAGGAAGGCACCCCAGTCCACTCCAGCCCCGCAGCCCGCTAACGAAGATTGTCGAGGCAGCCCTTGTGCCACTCAGGCAACATGGGGTTCGCATCCTGAACTACCTCAACGACTGGCTGATCCTGAGTCACTCTTGAGAGCAGGTGTGTGAACACAGAGACTTGGTACTCCACCATTTAGCCCGTCTGAGCCTTCGGGTCAACTGGGAAAAGATCAAACTCTCCCCAGTGCAGAGGATCTCTTTTCTCTGTATGGAGATCGACGTGGTCACCATGTACGCGCAGCTTTCGAGCGAGCGCACACAGTCACTGCTGACTTGCCTCCGCCAAGTCAAGAGCAAGAGTGCGGTCCCCCTGAAGTTATTTCAGAGGCTCCTGGGGCATATGCCATCCGCAGCCACGGTCACGCCGCTCGGATTGCTTCATATGAGACCGCTTCAGCACTGGCTTTTGCGATCAAGTCCCAAGGTGGGCATGGCACAGAGGCACCCTCCGGGTCCCAGTCACTCGGGCCTGCCTTCAGACCCTCACCCCGTGGTCGAACCTCAGTTTTCTATGGGCCTGTTTTCCCTTAGAACGAGTTTCCAGGCATAGTGTTGTATCGACAGATGCCGCCCCCATGGGCTGGGGTGCCATGTGCAATGGACATGCTGCCGCGGGCTCCTGGACAGGACCCCAGCGCCGCCTGCATGTCAATTGCCTCGAGTTGCTAGTGGTTTGGTTCACCCTGCACCCCTTCCGAGCGTTGCTAAAGGGTCAACACATTCTAGTCCGCTCAGACAATACGGCCACAGAAGCGTACATCAACCACCGGGGGGCTACGCTCCCGCCGGATGTCGCAACTTGCCCGCCACTTCCTCTTATGGAGTAAGAAGCATCTTAGGTCACATCCTGGGAGACTTGAACTGTGCAGCCGACGAGCTATCTCGGCTCCAGCCACTTCCGGGGGAATGGAGACTCCATCCCCTGACGGTCCAGCTGATTTGGGAACAGTTCGGCGACGCACAGGTAGACCTGTTTGCCACCCACGACTCTTCCCATTGCCGCCTGTTTTACTCCCTGACCGAGGGAACCCTTGGCACGGACGCACTGGTGCACAGCTGGCCGCGGGGCCTACGCAAGTATGCTTTTCCCCATTGAGCCTTCTTGGTCAGACACTGTGCAAGATTAGGGAGGACAAGGAGCAGGTCCTTTTGGTCGACCCGTATTGGCCCGGCCAGACCTGGTTCTCCGAACTCATACTCCTTGCGATAGCCCCTCCCTGGTCGATTCCTCTGAGGAAGGACCTCCTTTCTCAGGGACGGGGCACCCTTTGGCACGAGCGTCCAGATCTTTGGAACCTCCACATGTGGCTCCTGGATGGGACGTGGCAGGTTTGAGTACCCTACCACCTCAGGTGGTGGCTACCATCGCTTCCGCATTAACAGACATTTGTAGAGCTGCAGGCTGGGCAACACCTAACATATTTGCGAGATTCTACAATCTCTGTGTAGAGCCAGTGTCCTCTTGTGTACTCGCTCACAGTGGCCAGTAAGTAGGACTGGCTAGGTGTCATCGCTTGCTACGCCATTCCCTTCCACGGACTGAATGCGTGCTCTATTTTACTCAGGTGAGTTTCTCATTTAAGCCCTGAGTTCCTCCAGCACTGTTGATGCTGACACCCGAGTGCATGCCAACTCGGTCAGCCCTCGTGTTAGGCTAGGTGCCTCCATGTGCACGGTTCCCCCTCTGGGCAACCCCCACATGTGTATTTCCACAGTAAGTGTCCTCCGAGCATGTGTCATCCTTTAAGCAAGACACCTTGCCTGGGGTTGAAACATTCCACCCTGTGGGCTGGATACCTCAGAGTGTTCCATATGCATCCCGTACTAGGGTCATAAGTGTATCCTTAAGTCCTCCCTGCGGGAAGGCATTGTGTTGCATATTTCCATGTGGGATATGCTTCCCAGTGTACCTTGGTATTCGGCGCTGAGCCTAGCCCTTCGTTCGTGCTAGTCTCATGGCAGGGAGCTCAGGTCAGCGCAGGACGCTGGAAGACAGCCGTTGTGGCAAGATTAGATTAGGACCCCCATTCAGTCAGTCACTGACGCAGAGTTACGTATGTAACCCTCGTTCCCTGAAGGAGGGAACAGAGATGTTACGTACTCATGCCACGACCGCTGTACTGCTGGTACGGCCGGGACGCCCAGCCTCGGCTCCTCAGCAGATAACATAATGCGAGATTGCACACACAGCTCCTTATATACCCTTGAGGTGGGGCAGAGTTGCGCTATGCAAATTCCGCAGACCCATGGCATTGTTTTGCCATTGGCTCGTTTTGTAGAACTCGAAGGTGATAGGCTTCTAAGCAAAACCCCCATTCCGTCAGTCACTGACGTAACGTCTCCATTCCCTCCTTCAGGGAACGAGGGTTACATACGTTACCGAGTCGTTCATTAAAACAGAGAAATGATATGTTTTGTTTATTTAGCACTGGCTAAAGCATCAAGAAATAGACTGAAATAATTATACATAACAAAGCTGGCGTTCTGATATTATCAAACCTGCTTTGGATTGTTTCAAAGAAGCAGCTCAAAGAAAAGTTAAATACAGGGCACAGGGGCTTAGAGCCTTTTGTTTTGCTTCTTTAGTAAAACTCAAACATATTTTTAGAATTATTGCATATGAATAAAGAATTAGTGTCAGTGGGATCACTGCTGTCAACACATTAACATAAATGGGAGTGATCACACTAGTCAAACGAACCAGACTTTGGGGGTCAAACATGCTCGGACACGGTTCGGATCGCCTAGTGTGAGTACACCCTGAGCTAACAAATGTTTTTTCTTTCTCTCCTACAGTTTACCCCATATTTTTATTGTTGCTTTTTGTTAATGTTTTCCCTTTATTCAAAGCATTCAGCAAAACCTCCCACACTTTTGACAAAGCTTATTTCTCTTAATGATTGGAATGAGTTGATGAGGAGAGCAAATTTTATGATGCAACTAAATCAACTAGGGACAAGAGAGGCATTACATGACTGAAAGCACTAGTCATCACAGATTTGCATAATATTTTTTCACCCCAGTTGCCAGAGTATAAATATAACTGTTTCTTGTTGCATGCAATCATTCTGCATATACAGAGAAAATATACAAATACACAAAAATTGCAAGGTACATTCAATGATTTTTTAAATAAATATTAGCAATATTGGCAATATGTTACTTGAATCATAAGCCAGCTTTTTTTATTTCACATTTGAAGCAATATATGTTTTAAGTTATATTTTTTATTTATTAATTGTATATATTTATTGTATACACTGTATTGTATTGACATGCAAGTTGACATTTTGTGTAAAGAGTGAGATGGACAGACCAGATTTTCAATAACTCAACTTTTCTCTAAGCTTCCTTCTCATCCTTTTTTTTTTCTAGGAAATCAAGCTGTCATGAAAAATATTTCTTTCTTACTGGATGGATACAGAGGAATATATGACCAGAGATATATTTTTGTGGTTGTACTCTCTTTACTATACCCAGTCATGATCATTTCTAACAGTGTACTCATCTATATAATATGTGTTGAAAGAGGGCTACATAAACCCATGTACATCTTCATTTGCAACTTGGCATGTATTAATTTATATGGCGGATCTGCTGTTACACCTTTTATTTTGACTAAAATGATGACAGAAAATTATCAAATAACATGGCTTGCTTGCCTTGTTCAAATCTTTAGTATATTTACCTATGGGGGCTGTGACCTAACAAACTTAACGGTTATGGCTTATGATCGATACATAGCTATATGCTATCCTTTAGAATATGAAAAAATAATCACACCTAAAAAAGTTGTTATAGGTGTTGCATTTTCTTGGCTTTTGCCTTTTGTGCGATCAACCATCACTATCTCAATTACAGCGAATCTTAACATTTGTGGAGCAATTATTGAAAAAGTCTACTGTGATAATTTTTCTGTGGTGCAGCTAGCGTGCTCTGACACTTTAAGTAATAATATATATGGTGTAATTATGATGTTCCTTACCACCCTGCTGGTTGTTATAATTTGCTACACTTATGTAAGGATTATCTTTATCTGCTTGAGGTTGTCAAAAGGAGGCCGAGTTAAATTCAGCACATGTGTCCCACACTTAATAGCATTACTAAACTTTGTAATTGGTAGTTCCTTTGAATTGTTCCAAAGTCGATTCAATATGCGTCATGTGCCTTACACTTTTCGTGTCATACTGTCATTGTATGTTCTCATTCTGTCCCCTATTATAAATCCGATCATGTATGGAGTGAAAACTCAAAAAATAAGGGAGGCCATAATTAAAAGAAATGTTGTACGTTACACTTAAGGCAGACTCCGGAATCTGTGGAACAAGTTCTCTATGGCTGAGGAAACTTAGTATGAACTTATTTGAAAATGCTAACACAAATAAGAAATAACGTACAGTTTTCTGCTATTACCTGAACCTTAATGTACATGCAGCGTAAGGATTTTGTTATTTTTACAGAGTGAGGGTTGCTGAGCAGTTTTGAGGTTTATATACTTTGCTCAAAAGTGTGCAGACAAATGCAGTATAACTAACTGTATAATTACCTACTGCCCTTCAGTTGTCAAAAAAAGTTTTATCTGTCTTTTTTTTTTTTTTTTACACAAATCTGAACCAATGGCTTGTCTACATAGATGCCTAACAGAATGCTATTATTGTGTAACTGTTTTATATTGTTTTGTAGTATAAGCATTTGCAAACTATAAACGTATTGCTTGTCAATTGAATGATCAGTTTTTTTAAACCACAAACTTTATATGTTTAAGTACAATTAATAATTTCTGAAACATGTTCTAGAAAATGTTCAAGATATCTTTAATGTTGTCAATGGATAATTGCTTTAATGTTGTAATAGGAATACCCATGGACTTTTTCTAAAATAAAAACTTCTAATTCTAAGTCTGTGTGTCTTTTTGAGATAACACTTGATAACACGGGCATCATTATGAGATGCTCGAAAAGAGCCGATCCTACACTGGGTTGTTGTTATAGGCCTACTATGTTATTGTTGATACATAGGCCTATTGTAAATTGATAAAATTCAAATTTCTTCAAATGTCCATAAAAACAACAAAATCCACTTTAATCTTTGAGCCCTTCTCTTGCAATATATATATATATATATATATATATATATATATATATATATATATATATATATATATATATATATATATATATATATATATATATATATATATATATATATATATATATATATTCTCTGTAATCCTCTGCTTCACGACTGCTTCATGAAACCCATTACGAATAGTTATATGCCCTACTTATTCTGTGCCCTAAATGTATTCTTTTTGTGAAGAAAATGTTCATACTTTTGAGTGTGAGTATCGCATACAGCATTTAAGTATATAACATTTGTGATGTTCTACTTTTCTCACAATGTTTGTAGTTCCTACCCACTGTGCAGTGGGTTTTGGGCAATAGTAACCATTAAAATGTGCATGTATTTGCAGAAATACACAGAAAATAGTCAATTGGGATATCTTTTGCATACATGTTTCAACATACTATGATTTGGGACACATTAATCCTACTATTTAGTCTGGATAATACGCAAATTGGGATGCAGGCTCAGTTTCAAAACCTTTCTGATGGATTGCCACTAGTGGGCATTGGTTTGGTGAACACATGCACTAGTCTATTATATCAGAGGTTTGCAATCCTGAAAATTCTTTCTTAGGATGTCTTTCTTAGGCCTGGCTCTCTTAACTGATTTTAAAATAGTGCAAGACCACAGATATAAGGGCAGTTTCAACTGATTTTCAGCATTATAATTATCCGAATGCACACACTAGAAGCTTTGTTCGGACCGCGTGACCACACATCTTTCAACATTTTCACAGTGAGATGAGTTCTACCCGAAAGACTCAGGAGGCGAAAATAACATTTGACTAAGATTTAATTACAGTTGTTTACAATGAGTATCATAGATGAAATTGGTAACACTATTTTGATGGTCCCTTTTGAACATTCTGTTGACTATAAGTAACTTTGCTACTACATGTCAACTAACTCTCACTAGAGTATTAGTAGACCGTCTGCTTAATATCTGCTGACTCTTTATTGTGATGGTCCTCCAACAGACATTACACTGACTATAAGTAACTTTGCAACTACATGTCAACTTATTCTAACCCTAACCCTACCAGTCTACTAATACATTACTAATATTCTATTGAGAGTTAGCAGACATGTAGGTGCAACGCTACATATAGTCAACGGAATGTTCAAAAGGGACCATCAAAATAAAGTGTAACCATGAAATTATACAGTTCTTTGGCGTAGGCCCCGTCCATAGTCCGAATCCGGAGGGTAACGGATGCTTGCAGTTCCTGCCTGAAGATGAAGGCAGGAGCGGAACCTACCCCCAAAAGAACTGATAAATCAAAAGATACCCACCCATTAGAAGATTCTTTGGATGAAGTACCTGAAATACATTTACGAAGAAAATAGATGATATTATTAGATTATGATATTGTACATGCAATAGATATGGATATTGACATAGTTGTTAATTCAATAAAAGGAGGATCTGTTAGGCTATAGCCCAAGTATAGGAAGGAAGCCACGAAGGCCGTGAAGAACTGCCACGATAGGCTGGGATTCGAGAAAGCCGGGAGCCTTGAAGATTGCCACGTTAGGCCGTGTAAACTGCCTCGATAGGCCAGAGAACGAAAAGCCACTCAGGCTGTATGAACTGCCACGTTAGGCCGTGTAAACTGCCTCGATAGGCCGGAGTACGAAAGCCACGTTGGCTGAATGGACTGCCACGTTAGGCCGTGTATACTGCCTCTATAGGCCGGAGTACAAAAAGCCGCATTGGCTGAGAATGAGGCTCCAATAAGCCAGTGCAGGGAAGGCCGCATAGGTCGAGTAAAGGCTGCGATAGCCCATAGTGAGAAGACAGTGAGGGTGCATGAGTTGGCCTCGATAGAAATGGAAAAGTGAGCCATATAAATCTAGAAAAAAATAGATATAGGAACTGCCACCATAACCAGAAATTTGTGTAGATAGCATACTTACCACATAAGATTTAAGTTTTAGGAGTTAAATTATATTCTGTAAACTTACCTGATGCTTGTTAAGACACATAGGTCATCTTAGTATTACCTGTAAAGGATGTAATGTATAATATAATATATTACTGATGTTCAATATAAAAGTCACGTAAGTCTGAGATGCAAGGTGAGATGCCGAGGTAACCTATGGTCGTGGAATTAGAGATCGCTTAGCTCTGAGTGGGGTAGATATGGACATAGACAATTAATTTTGAAGCAAATGAAAGCCGCCACCACCACCAGTAGTTTGAATTAGGAAAGTACCTTTGGAATTACGAGAGAGTTACGGAGCATACCTGATGGTTTGATCATTGCATTTTATATAGGATTCGAATGCTGAAGATGACCATCTTGACCATCATGGAAACCCACTTACAGCTGCCATTGTAGCAGCACAATTCTGGTATACTGATGAGATGGTCTGCAGTTCTGTAGACTGTCACTAGGTGAGTTTTAAACCACCGTTTTGATATGGGAGACTCGTTGGAGAGTATGAAAAGTGCAGAATGATTAGAGGTGCAGGGATGTGCTTTTAGATATTTTCTTTTACATGGAGACGAAGGCCACACAGATGAAGCCACGGTAGGCCACATGGAGACAAAGGCCACATACCTGGACAGAGACCACATTAGACCACAGACAATTTCATGAAAGCTATTGAGACTAACGCAAACAGGATCGATGAATAGTAAAGAATGAGAAAAACATACCACCACCAGTATTTGCATGAATATTACAACTTGAAAGTTGCTGAGCATTGGAGTTATTGAGTCAGATCTTGCTTGTAACTAGGATGCTGAGAATAACAATGTACACAGCACCTTAATAGAGGATGCTGACTCGTAGCAGCACCAATCCAAAATAATGTCCTACGCATCGATGAGTTGAAGAACAGTGGTTCTTAGCATCTGTATTTAGGCATTTATTCTAAACCATTGGGAGTGACTCCCACTCACTGCTTGATAGAACTTTGCCAATATAACTCCATCTAACCATCAGACCTTGCCAAGAGAACCCCTAAAAGAGGACAAACCAGAACAGCATGACAAATAAGTAAAATAAATAATCAAAATACATAGGACAAAAACGATTAAGAAACCTCAGCCAATGCCCTTGCAGAAGGATAAAATGTTTTTTTTTTTGATAATTTACTCTAATGTGTTCTTGTTCATACAGTCTGAAAAGCAACAATAAGATGACTATTATAGAGTCGCACAATGTGTGCCAGCCGCTTTAGTGAGGAGAAAAGGCTCCCTGCGAGAGGGCCCTTGTCATTTGCGGTGTGGCCCGGAAATCAATAAGCACGTGGAGACTGCGTGTAAATAGTCAATGCCATATTCGGTACCAGCTGATAGGCAGCAGTTTTAAAACACTCCCCTGCATATTTGCGTTAGACTCTAAAGACTGTTTAAGGCTGGCATTTACGGCACGTTTTGCAGTGTTGAGCATAGCCAATCACAGACATGACTGTTGAGCACTTGAATGCAATACCCAATTGAAGAAGTTTACGTAACACAGAATACACACAATCAAGATCAAGTGGTTAAGCGCTTGATCACTGCTAAATTCAGCTTTCTAGTGAATACATTCAACCAACGAAGAGGGGAACACACAATAGATTCATGGTGCAGTGTAGTCAGATTAGACTAACAGTTTTTGTTTAACAGTGTATGAGTTTAGCTGGACTGAAGCATTTGACAGTTGCCATGCGTTTATAAAGGGAGCGCACTCTGCTCACTTACCGTATTCATAAATAATTTGAATTTTGTTCCCATTCTGCGATTTCAATTGCTATAGCCTACGGGATGAAATCCTTATGTAAACCGGGTTGGATTGAGAACGAAATTAAATTAGTGCTGCTGTCGAATAACAAGTTGAACCTTGTGTATACAAACCTTTGATCTAACCGAAATATGGTATTGTGAGGTTTAGCGAGAATACAAGTTCTGTTTTATTCATAATCTTAACCAGGGGTGCCCTAGCACAGAAAATCCAAGTGAGACGAACACTATTCTGTAGCTCTGAAAATAGAGGCACCCAGATATCACAGTAGCTAATAAAACACAGGTAGAGACATTTACTGGAGTGACACGAAGACGAAAGCACACAATTACTACTATATATGGTCTGTTTTTGCTGAGCGAGACGCAACCAGTATTTATGGAAAAAAGGCACATTTATAATGTAATATGCAACGACAGGAAACGCATGGTACTCACTGTAAATTTAAGAAAACAAGATTGTAGGAGCCATTTATATTCACATTTTAGATGAGTATAGGAGTGAGGCCTATAGCCTCCACAGAGATTTAAACAAAAAGACTGTTGAGCTATATAACGATGATCAGTTTTCTGTCAATGAATGCATCCATACAGTTGCTCACCTTGTAACGAGTAGAATTAGGTACTGCTCCTTTAAGCAGAACGCACTCTCTCACTCACCCGCTGATGAGTGGGCAGTCCGTAAATGGAGCGTGAGCTGTGAACATCGCATGTATGCATTTGACATTTCTGTTGCTCTTTACCCTGTTTATTATCTTTTCAATAAAACAGTTGTTAGTAGAGCGTTTAGCAAACTGCCCATGTGTGCGTTGGATCGAGGACGCTGATAATAAACCTCTGTGAAATTTCCGATACGTGAGTTTTGCTTACACTTGGCGACAACCGTTCAGGCCAGCTATCCGGCCTCTGTGTAAAGCGTCACAATCTGTCTAATAAAGCACATGATATATTAGAGTCTTTGGTGTCATGGTTTCTACAAAATAAACTGTAAATCGAGGGTAACGCAGGTATGATGTCATTGATGGGGGACGCACGGACACGATCCTGTTTGAAATCGGTTATTTCTCTGGATGTAAACATTCTAGGAAATATGTAGGATAATGTAGATACGCAAGTCACCAGAATATAACATTTGTTCAAGTGGTGTTGGATATTTTAATCAAAAACATATGTGTTGTGCCTTTGCGAACAGATCAATGCACTGATGTCGGTGCATATTAGCATTCAATTCAATTTTAGTGATCTCAACCAGGGCTTAAAAACGGAAAAAAATACCAATCGGTTCACTCCGAGCAGAATCGATATTATAGCGTTTCCGTTTTTGCGTTCCTCAATAAACATTACTGTTCCGAAAACAGTTTGATTTGAAAAAATACCGGTTAATAACGTTATTTTAATTTAGCCTATACAAATATGTATAAATAGACTTATTTTTCACTCAATAATAATAATACGCATGGTAATTAAACTTGAATATTTATTTCATAACATTTTTAAAACCACAACAGAAATGCATGCATTAATTACAAAGCATAAACAGCGGACCTGTTTTAATGGAGCGTTGGACAATCGAAAGTGGCCCTCTTATGCCTAATTCTTTTCAGAAGAGTGATAACATTCTTTGTACATAACTTTTTTTCAACACGACTTGTTTTAAAAATTGCATGAATAAAGAATAAATAAACTGGATAACCATTGCTCTTTTAATGCACCGTCAACTGGTAATTTCAAAGCAAACACTGCGCAACACGTCCTTGCATCACATAATCAAATTCAGTCAGCTAATAAAGCTTGATCATTTAATGCAATATAACATACAATTTAATACGAAGCATCAACCGTCTATATAGAAAACATTGACCTGTTCTGTATTGGCAATCTGAAAGACTATAGGAAAAATGTTTGATAGATGCTACTAACCTACTTGGATAGGCTTAAACGGAATCCATAAACTAGCCTAATCAGTCTATTCGAGCTTAAAGTCCGTACTGCTTATTTAAACGTACGAAAAGAATGTCCTCCAATGCCTGCGCTTTCATTGTAGACCTCAGCGGGGAAAGAAACGTACTTGAGGCATGAAAATGCGCGCTCTACACTGACTTGCGTTACAGGTAGATTCATAGACGACTGGTGCGCGGGCATTTCACTCACGCTTGATCCGTCAACGTCACATGCTGTATTCAATGATTGGTCACTGCCAAATTAAAATATTAAAAGAACGATAAAATAACGTTATTAACCGGTTAATGGCCATTTCAAATTAACGTTTCTGTTCAGAACGATTCAAATTGATTTTGATTTCGTTTTCGTTTTTGTTCCTCTTAAAATTTAGTTTGTTTCCGGTTTTCGTTTTCGTTCCTTGAACCGGTTCAGAGCCCTGATCTCAACGCTGAACCAATTCGCGATTCCAACTTAACTACAGTCGTGAAGCCCCGATTAATATTGGTCTGTGTGCATGTTGCTTTAAAACCCATGTATGAGGTTTCCTTGCATTCGTGGGAGAGGTTAAAATGCCATTCTGTTCTGCTTTGAACTTTTCTGAAACAAAATACGATCATTAAATAGAAACCTGTGACAAGCTAATCATTGCGAGGTAGCCTATTATTATAGCCTATTAAAGCACCGCAAACGAGCGGTCATATTGCGCAATCAAGTGCTGTGTTTCATAAAAATGCGTGCGACAGCACTCTGTACAGACTTGCTTGCGACATGAAATTGACAGTGCTGCATGCGAAAAGAGCAAAATAGTAAATTATACACTCAATCAACATCAGAAGTGCATGATTCATGAACATATACATATCACTGAGATGAATGCTGATGATGGTGCCAGAATGGTGGTGAAGATTGCAGTCATGTCTTTGATAGGAGGCCCAGAGTCCTAGTGAAAGTGATTGCTGGAACAAAATCGAAAACGAAAGAAATCCGCAAAGAGGATGAAAACGTGAGATTTTTGCTCTCGTTGTGACAAAGGAAGTAGAAACTCGCGTCTGTTACCGCAACGCTCAATAAACAATCGGAATGATAGGCTGACATGGACTTAAAAGGCCACTGTCAGTATCTGTGAATGTAGTAATGGGTGGGAACAGAACTTAAATACTACAGAAGACGAATAATGATTGGATAGCTAGATAATTAGTGAATGACGTAACATTGGAGTCTTCCAGGTAGAACTACGCTAGAGCTCCCATATCTCACAGAGACTTTTGTGGCATGTTTGTGGCTACCAAGTTTCAGCTTTAGTAGCACGCAACATCCGATCATTGACGCTTACACGATCTCATTGGATATTGCGGGTATCACTTCAGAGGCAGCCCGATCAAGAGTCATATGTTTGATATCTGGGATTGTGCGGGCTGCGATCAGGAGCAGTAAAAAAATCGCAACGACACCTCACAATTGAGGATTTTTTGGACAAAAACTAATTTGCGACAAGCCTCGAATAGGGCCATGCCCCCTTTATCGCTTGGGGTGAAAATCAGGCTTAAAATCTTCAAGTGTGTCTCCAGTCGTTTCTAACACGCTCAGATGAGCTCATGGAGCTCTCTCCTAATGCTTTGATGATCTGAATCTTTGTTAAAAGGGAGACATACAAAATGTGCAGAGGGGTGGATCCCCATGACCAGGATTGAAAACCACTGTATTATATGGTTTTAACTGATCTTTAACTGGTCAGTTTTATAATATAGATATAGGTTCAGCGTTAATCAATAGAATCATTTTAATGCACATGCATGTAAAAAAAAGGATAAGGGACAGTTGATTGTTGCTAATTGACCTAGTTAGCCAAGCCCTGCTTAAAATACACTACAAATAAAATAAAATGCAAATTATAAAGATACATTAGTAGTGTATTACATTTAATAGATTGAACTTTCATGGAAACATTTACAATTGGTTTGTGAAAGATGACAGGATACATCAGTGTTCCTGGAGGGCCACTGCCTTGTAGAATTTAGCTCCAACCCCAATCAAAGACACTTGAACAGGCTAATCAAGGTCTTCAACATTAATTTTTTTGAGGAGTGTCTTTGGAAGACATCTGAATGGCAGTGGGTCTGTTTCACAGACTGATACAGGTGGGAGTGATTTGGTAGTGTAATGTTGGACAGTTCCTGTGTGTCAGCTATTGATGCAGGAATTCTACATCATTACTACATCATTGTACCACTACCCCCTTTAATCGGTATCAGCAACAAAGCCCCTTATGACCAGACTGTAACTCTTCTAAATTAACATTTTGTGGCTTTACAAAGTGTTTTGCTCCGGTGATTCAAATTCCGCCAGCACCATCAATACCATTTCTATTTCTGCGACGTCGCGGCTGGAACAACAACACAAAACATGGCAATGATAATCTCAGGTAGTGTTTATGTGCTTTATATAATGTTAAAAGCGTGTAATGTGACTTTGAATATCATTTAGTGCTCTCAGCTTTGTCGTACTGAAAGCAACAATGGATAATTCACCTCAGGTCTTGAAATTAAACAAATGGGAACAAGAACGTTCTACTGAGAACATTTTGATGACATATTCATATATTCGATGACAAAGATTGTTTTAGTAACTCAGCATGTATTTTAGTAGTGTTTAAATTGTGTAATATTTGTGAATTTGATTATGTAGGCCACTTATCCATTTTCTTGCGCGTGCAGTCAAATTTAATCTCTGCTGTGCACTTACCGCAAGATGGTTTTTGATTGATTTGTGGCATCTCGTACTCACGTGGTGTGGACAGACAAGTTGGTTGTCGCTGGAATCTTATCGCGTCGCGTGTAGTTAGGACACAGTGGGTTAGCGAATTCTTGTAAATTTGGAGGGCTGCACACTGCAATAATCCTCGACCAGCTGAATAAACCTAGTAATTGGAGAAGCCCTGCTGATACAGCCCTATGATCTGACCTAGGATAATAGCAGTAGCATTTCAAGTGGAAAGTGCTGCTGAATGTGCAACTATGTTGGCAAGCCAAATTAAACCAGAGATGTAGTCAAGTCCACCTTTGTCGAGTCCAAGACCAGGACTAGTCGAGACCGAGGCAAGTCCAAGTCCAAAGAGGTTTGAGTCCAAGTCAAGTCTGAATCCAAATGGGGCATTCAAGAGAGAGACAGAAAAAAAGAATCCTCTTCAAGACCACATAGCCTACTTAACTATTGATAATTTATGTGATGCGAGAGACAGCATATTTTCTATTGCCACCTGATGGAGTTTTGGTTCCTTGCCACTGTCTCCTTTGGCTTGGCTTGCTCATCTGGGGACACTAAATTTTCAACTAAATATCCAAATAAATCTAATTAGTAAACTAAATTAACTATATAAACTAAATTACTGATCTGCCCACACTGTCCCTGTATGATAATTGAAATGAGCTGATCACATCACTGTTTTCCCCAGAGCGGCTGTACAGCCGAATCAAATTCTGTTGCATTATTTTCCAGTTTAACACTGTGAAGCTGCTTTGCAACAATCTGCATTGTAAAAAGCGCTATACAACTAAAGTTGACTTGACTTGATTATAAGATAATCATTTTGCATTATTATTTGTAATGATCAAAAAGCATGTGCAGAGTAACAACACTGTAGGATACAATTAGCCCATTTTATTTACTTTAGGTAAAGCAATTTCACTAGTCACATAAAGCTTAAGTGCAAGTTCACATTTATAGTCTTTTTATTATAGTGAAAATCACATACTGGGCTGCCAATGGAAAATGTAACAAATAACAAGCAACAGATGTGTCGCTAAAAAAATTGACGTTCCCATTCTTGAACGTATTACTTGTCCTACATAATTCACAATACAAAGAAACCAAAATAATAAACCAAAGGAGCATTTTCACCAGCCCTCCCAAGCAAGGCAATAAACATGAGCACCTTCATGAACAGGCAATACACATGAACACATTTTGTCTGTGCGTGTGAGGGTGAGTGAGTGAGTTATATTTAATTTTTATTTAATTTTAGTGCAGAATTGGATGCAAGTATGGGATAGCAGGATCCTGAACTGGCTCTGTATCTACCATATCTATCGTATTTACATGCTTCTCAGTGTTATTTTCTGTGTTACAGAAGTCCATTGTTGCACTTGAGAAATATAAGAAATGAGAGCATTTTTTATCCTTGGCTTGCTCGATGGGGCCTCATAAGAAGTCATCCAGCACTAAAAACCCTTTCAACTGGTGCTGAAGATGCAGGGACAGACAGCACTTTGAGAGCAAGAGCATGCACATGTTTGTGAAACCAGAACATAAGGGTGTCCTCCTCTATTGGAGAGCTCTGGATGTCTTCAAAGTATTTCAGTACCTGAGTGACAATGCTTGCCTCAGTGGGAGTGCTATGTTTCTTTTTATGAATTTTATACTTTGCCAGGAGTTTTGATTAGATTAGATTAGATTCAACTTTATTGTCATTACACAAGTACAAGTACAAGGCAACGAAATGCAGTTTAGGTCTAAACAGAAGTGCAATAGCAGCAAGTGCAGGATATACAATGGTTGCATAAGTGCAGGACATGGATATGTACTGAGTATATATAAATATGTATAAATAGAGAGATGGTTGTTACTATAAACAGAACTGAATTTACAGGTGAATATGTACAGTGAATAAATATACAGATGGCTATTACTATAAACAGAATTTTACAGATAGAGGTATACAATGATATGTTTGGCTAAAATGAGGAAAATAACATTGGATTAGGGTAGTGCAATAAATTATGGACAGAAGCTATCCGAAAAAAGTGTAAAAGTGCAGTGGAAAGTGGTTGCATATTACAGTTAAAAGTACGGTGCAAAATGCAAATGTAAACAGTAGGTACTGTAAATAACAGTCGGCAGTGCAAATGAGCATAATCCAGTTAAGGTATGGTAGTGCAAAATGCATAAGTAAACAGTAGTTACTGTAATGAACAGTCAGTAGTGCAAATAACAAGGTGAAGGCAGATGTGAGGCAGGAGAGTTAGCAGTATATGAGGGAAAAGGATCAGCGGGGGTTTGAGTTCAGTAAAGAGACAGCTCTGGGGAAAAAACTGTTCTTTAGTCTGCTGGTCCTGGTCAAGAGGATCCTGAAACGCCTGCCGGAGGGCAGGAGAGAAAACAGTCCATGGGCTGGGTGAGAGGAGTCCTTGAGGATGCTGCGAGCTCGATGCAGACAGCGTTTCCTCTGGATGTGCTCAATGACAGGTAGTGGAGTCCCTGTGATGCGCTGGGCAGTTTTCACCACCCGCTGCAGTGCCTTGCGCTCCGCAACAGAGCAGCTCCCATACCATACTGCCACACAGTTGGTCAGGATGCTTTCTATTGCGCAGCGATAGAAGTTCACCAGGATAGCCGAGGAGAGCTGATTCTTCATTAGTGTCCTCAGAGGTGAGGAGGTGTTGGTCGTCCACGACATGTCCGCCGAGATGTGGATCCCCAGGAACTTGAAACTGGAGACACGTTCAACAGCCATTCCATTGATGTGGATGGTGTCGTGTGTGCCTCTTGACTCCTTCCTGAAGTCCACGATGAGCTCCTTAGTTTTGGTGGTGTTGAGGAGCAGGTTATTTTCAGTGCACCATGTGGCCAGGTGCTGGATCTCCTCCCTATAGGCAGTCTCATCGTTGTTGCTGATTGGACCGATCACCGTAGTGTCGTCCGCAAACTTGACGATGGAATTAGATCCATAGGTGAAGAGGGAGTAGAGAAACGGGCTTAGCACACAGCCCTGTGGTACACCACAGGGAGTTGTGGAATCTTGGAATTTTGAGGAGAATACTGAAGTGGTTGTGCTGTAGACCCCTCTCTGGCATGGATTTTTTCCAGGTCAGCCTTTTCTGCCTCAGCTATCAAGCTGTCTGGAATAAATGAAACAACTTGAAAATATAATGTAATGTGAATACAAGTATTAGCAGCAGTTAAAGTAAAAGTAGATGTAGTCCTTTAAAACATCTGGGTTACGTATGTAACCCTCATTCCCAGAAGGAGGGAACGGAGACGTTACCATCATATTGGGATCACTTCTGGGAGCCCTATCATCTTCGAGTGTATACAAAACGAGTCAATGCACATTGGTGTGCAGGATTTGCATCTTGCCCCGCCCCCGCAGAGCAGGTATAAATGCAGAAGAAGATGCAGCACACATTGTTTTACACTGAGGAGCCGAGCTAGTGACTTATCCATACAGCGATGGCACAGCAACTGTGGCGACGGGACGTAACGTCTCCATTCCTTCCTTCAGGGAACGAGGGTTACATAAGTAACCGAGACATTCCCTTTCAGTCGGTCACGTTCAACGGTATGCCGATGCTCTCAGGCCCCCATACTAGGGTGAAAGACTTGCAGAGAGAGACAGACTTCCACATGAACTGCGTTCCCATTCAGTGACTATTGAATAACACTGGGAAAGCGTGCCCGTTCAGGGAAAGAGAACGCTGAAGAGCCCACATCCTGTCCGAAGGGAGGTAACGTCGTAGTTACACATACGGAATGTCCCTGGGGTGGCTCCGACTCTGCCAAGGGAAAGAGCTGTATTGTGGAAAAATACACAAATGGGACAGCTGTTGGAGTTAAAACATATGGAACCAAGCTTAGCACAGGTTCCACCAATGCATACGAGTGTTAAACCTGGCGTCAGATGCTCCACCATATCTGACTGCCGTGGGTTACGGAGGAGC
This sequence comes from Gobio gobio, assembly GCF_949357685.1. Lineage (NCBI taxonomy): Eukaryota > Metazoa > Chordata > Actinopteri > Cypriniformes > Gobionidae > Gobio > Gobio gobio. Next base: position 14,053,701 of record NC_137114.1, read on the forward strand.
TCAACAGGGTTCGCCAATCTGGGAAACTCTACTGGAAAATATAAGCGCATGTATCTGGTCCATGAGGAGAGGAATGGCGCAGCAAGCCGACACTAGAAGAGGCACTTCGATGTTACTGGCTGGTTGAAGCGAGCACACAGGAAGAACCTGGCTCTACACAGAGGCTATAGAATCTTACGAACCGAGTGACCCGCTCTGCCATGCTCATCTCGGGACTCGGTCATGAAGCCAGTGTTGAAGCGTCATGAAGCAATCGAGCTGTGTTACTGCGGCTGTGGATGGCCCAGGAGCCTCTGCAAATGTTTCAGTGTAAATGTTTCAGCCAGACAAGCAGTTCAACATCAACAGGCGTGCTGTCAGATCCAACTCCATATCGAGAAAAGAGATCCTCTGCACGGGGGGAGAGTTTGCTCTTTTCCCAGTTGACCAGAAGGCCCAACTGGTTGAGGTGACTGAGCACTATGTTCCTGTGTTCGCACAACTGCTCTCTCGACTGGGCCAATAAGATCCAGTCGCCGAGATAGTTGAGGATGCAAACACCACACTCTCTCATGGGAGCAATGGCCGCCACGGCCACGGCCTTCGAGAAGACACGGGGCAACAGGGACAGCCGGAAGGGCAGGACACTGTACTGATATGCCCGTCCCTCGAACACAAAGCATAGGAACGGTCTGTGTCGAGGGAAAATCGAGACATGAAAGTACGTGTCCTTCAGGTCGATCGCTGCAATCCAATCCTGGGGACGGATGCATCCGAAGATACGTTTCTGCGTCAAAATCTTGAACAGCAGCCTCTGCAGGGAACGATTCAAAACTCACTGGTCCAAGATTGCCGTAACCCACCTCATTTCTTGGATACAATGAAGTACGGGCTGTAGAAGCCGGTCTTCATATCGGCTGGAGGGACCGGCTCTATCGCGTCCTTCACCATTAGGGCTGCCATCTCCGCCCGTAAGACAAGGGCAGCCTCCTTTAGCACTGAGGTGAAGTGGATGCCCCTGCACTTTCGCCGCCAGGCGAACTGAATCGCATAGCCGGGTCTGATGGTATGGGTGAGCCAGCGAAACGGACTGGGAAGCACTAACCAGGCTCCCAGCGAGTGGGATCAGCGGACCTGAGGGTGACAAGGCATAGCGTTGTACACCACCAAGCGCACTCTCTTGGGACCCAGAGATATAGGAAACTGCTCTTTTATTGATAATTTGGGTACCAAAAACAAAAGGTAACACAGGATTTACCACCCGACACTCTTCCGGGGGAGGAAGTGGTGCCTTCACTATCTCCAGAAGAGCTGTTCCCTTCATCTCTCTGTCCCCTGTCTCAGGGCTGCTTTGCTTTCCGCTTGCCAACTGGTTTGGCAGCGGCCTGGATGGGCTGGACCACTAATGTGTACATCGCCTTACCGACTGAACATGCTGTGATTTTTGTCGTTCGGAGAGTGAGGTCCGTCACTGCAAGGAGCTCACGCAAAAGCTCTGGGTCAGGCCTACCCTCGGTCCATGTCCATGAGCGCCTGGGCCTGATATGCACCTGTAATAGCGCCATAACATGCAGAGCGTAAGCCGTCTGTCCAAAGGCTTTATACGCCTTGCCCGTGAGAACGGACGAGAACTTACAGACCTTGGATGGGAGACACAGATTACCCCTCCAGTAGGAAGTGGACGCCGGACACAGTTGCATCGCAACAGCCCGCTCCCCCACGGGGATCTTCACTTATCCCTTAGCTTCTCTGCCATCGAGGGTAGTGAGGGGTGAGGCGGTATCAGATCGGTTCATGGCAGAAAAAGATAACGAAGCTCCCCCTCCGATGCAGCGATCGACATCTGTTCATCAGTTGGTGCTCCAAAAGAAACGGCTGGACGCCCACCCTGTCTAGATGGCCCAGCATGTTCTTTGGGAAGTACCACCGGCTGCGGCATTACAGAGGGGTGGGGTGCCCACAGAGATTGTCTCGGTGTGGAAGTCCTCACCGTGATCCTCAGATCACCCTAGCCATGCGCCAAAGTAGCCCTTTGCTGCTGGCCAGCAGGCAAAGAACTAGATCGGGGTATGGGTAAGGGGACTCCACCTTCTCGGAGGTATGTGAGTCTCGATCTTAACGCCGTGATAATCAACCCCACCTCCAGCTGCAAAGCAGCACTCTTTGTAGACGCTCCCTCTTTTAGGCACAAATGCCGTGACCACCACTGTACGTGCCGTCACTCCAACACCCGAACACAGAGAGGCAGACCCATTGTTTAGGACACTCTTCAGAGAGCTGCCAACACATCAGTCTTGGTTCCGAAGTGAAGAACAATGTACTTCTGCATTTATACCTGCGCTGCGGGGCGGGGTGTGAGATGCAAATCCCGCACGCCAATGTGAATTTGGCTCGTTTTGTATACACTCAAAAATAATAGGGTTCCCAGAAGTGATCCCAATACGTCGGTGACGTATAATATTATTATAGTAGTTGTACATAATAATAGTAGTAGCTAATACAAGAGCTAAGAACACACAAACCTGTCAGCAACTTCCGTACTTCCTCCCTTAGTCTCTTTATAGCAACAGTGTTGACACTGGTCCTCACATCCATGTCGACCCAGCTCATTCCAAACTGAGAGTCCAGCATCGCAGCTTGTGAATAGATTTCATGACTAAATGGTGCACCAAAGCTATGGTCCTCAGACTCAGCCATATGAAGTGCATTGAAGATGCCTGAGAACCTTTGCTTGAGTGACTCTGAGCGCTCTGATCAATGGCCTGCTCTTTGTCGAATCTATCTGAATTAGATGAGTGTTCAGGTCAAGCACTGTTGGAACAACCATGCTGATTGTGATGTTCTTTTCTCCCTCTGTTAATTCTGTTGCTTCAGCAAAAGGTCCAAGAATCAAACAGAGTTCTCTCAACTGGGCCCACTCTCTTGTTGTGATGACAACGTTCTTAAAGTTGAGAGTTCAAGTCTCTGTCAAGGCGGAGTGATCCAGACAGCCTGTATTTGCTTAAAGGTTGAATTGGTGTTCTGCAGAGATGGGACCAAGTCATACATGTGCAAGTCTCAAGTAAGTCTCAAGTATTTTTTTCTTGGGCAAGTCAAGTCAAGTCAAGTCACAGGCTATGTCAAGTCAAGTCAAGTCCAAGTCAAGTCACCTTATTATTGTAATTTTACCTGCAGAATCTGATCTTAATAAAGTGAAAAGACAAGATATAAGTAACTGTCAGTAAATTACAATAATTTGGATTTGCATTGTAAATACTCATGTTCAGTAAAATACATCATGGAATCAAACAAAATTGTAACTTCATAAAATTGTTTCTTTTTCACTTCTGCCAACAGTGTTTGAAATGTTTTAAATTTTCAGCTTAACATCCAACAGACTCCTCTCTGAACACCTCCCTCTCTCTCTCTCTCTCAAACACATTTTACTTACAACGTTAAACTTTGTTACCTTTCTCCTTTCTCTCTCACACTCACTCACTCACAAACATCAAATTTCAATAACTAATTGGTACCAAACGGGTAAGAATATAAATAGCAATAACTAAATATTTGTTAGCTAAGAATAAACAGGTTAGAACAAACAAACAGGTAAGAAAAAAACAACAAGAATGCTCTGAATTACACAAACACAAGATTAAGGAGGGTTTTTTTCACCCACTTACAGTTTTTCTCGATTGCTAAGACAAATTTCTTGAAAGCTGCTCTCCTTTTCTCTAAACTGTGAACACAAAACCCAATTTTCAAGCTACATTCACAAAACCTCAGACTTGCAAAACCAAACTTTCATCTCAAAACAGTTCAATATGGGCTCAAAACTGAACTATGTAATCAAATCGTGCCCAGAGTCAATCAAAATTAAAAACACTACTGAACAGTCACTAAACACTACGTAGAAAAATAGAAAACACAATGCTCAGGACATGAAGCTGGAGAAATAAATGTTTATTGTTCACTAGGCTAAATGCATGTTGCAAAACAATTTTTTTTAGCACTTGTACAAAAAGACAAAACAGAAATCGTATGCGTTTGCCACTTGTGTACAGTAAGCCCATGTAAAAATAAAGTACAAAAATATACAAATAAGTGCATTACTCAGCCACAACATGTCTCCATACTGGGTCAGGCCACAGGACTTCATCCAAATCACAGGCCACATTTTGTCTGGCCAGGCAACGGGGGAAAAAACCCCTGGCATGCCGTATCCAGGCTTGGCATGCCTGCACACCTATGTCACCACAGGCAAGTACCATGGCTTGCAGGAGATTTACCCTGGTGTAAGGTTGGCGTTCATTTACCTTCCACCGCCATGAGAAGAATTCCTCAATGGGGTTTAGGAAAGGGGAGTACGATGGAAGGCAAAGATTGATAAAACCTTGGTTCATATTGAACCACTCTCTAATCTGGAGGGCTCTGTGAAAACTCACATTGTCCCAAACAACAACATAGATGGGATGCTCATCCTGCTGCCCTAACAGAGCATCTTGCATGTGATTGAGGAAAATGAGGAGCTGGTTAGTGTTGTAGGCCCCAGGTTGGCATGATGGTGGACAACCCCATGATTGCTGATGGCAGCACATAATGTGACATTGCCACCACGCTGCCCAGGAACACCAACAATGGCCCGATGGCCAATCACATTACGGCCTCTCCTTCTCCTTTTGGTGAGATTAAACCCAGCTTCATCCATGTAGATGTATTCATGGGGTCTTTCCATTGCATCCAGTTGAAAAACCCTCTGTAGAAATAGATATAGTTTTGTAAGTGACACGGAAAAAGTGATTTAGGCCACTACAGTAAATCACTACTTAGAGTAATCAACATTGAGTGTGTGGATATATGCCAACCTGTACATACTGGAATCTTTGCTCTTTGACTCTGTCTGAGTTGCGATCAAAGGGCACTCTGTATAGCTGTTTCATGCGCAGTCTGTTGCGCTTGAGGACACGATCAACAGTAGAGAGGCTGACACTGTTGATACCCTCAAAATTTACATGGTCCTCAATGATCTTCTGCTGAATTTCACTCAGTTTAATGGCATTGTTCTCACGGACCATATCAACAATTAGGGTATCTTGGTGTGGGGAGAACATACCTGTCCTCCCACCCCCATGTGGCAGTCTTTCAATTCTACAAAAAGAGAACATGGAGTTACAAAAAATATACATGGAATACTAGGCCTACAAACAGTTAGACCAACACTCCATTACAATACTACAGTATATTGGTACAGTGATGTGCTGAAATATATATATACTTACAGTATACTGTGGAACAGTATATAGTATGTCATACAGTAATTGCTGTCAACATTTACATACTGTACTATAATGTCAAAAAAAGGTAATTACCTGTTCTCTTCTCTAAATCTTTGGATTATGGTGGACACAGTGAATCTACTGATGTTTGGTTGTACCCTTTGTCCAGCTTTCCTCATGCTCATACCATGGACAAGAACATGATCAATCACAGTAGCTCTGATTTCATCAGATATTACTGTTCTTTGTCTTCGCTGACCACCTCGACCACCTTGACCTCCTCTCACACAAACTCTTCCTCTCATATTTCTATCCATTGTAGGGCCTCACAAACCAGTGCTCTCTGAACTGGCGTACTGTATATGTTCCCTCACATCATTAGCCACAAGTGTGATCAATTTTGAGTTGTTGTGTTCAAGTGGTGACATCTGTGCTTTAATTGTGTTTGACTTTTGTCACCTGTGCCTACCATTATGCAGCACGGGTGCATCACAATGAAAATGTGTTGGCAAGTTGTGTCTAAACAGGTGAAAAGTGCCTATGGTTTTGCCAAAAGAGTGATTGATTCAATCAGTGGGTTCAGGCAACTGAGCATTTGGTTCAGACAATAGGTTTTAGTGTTTTAGCAATTGAGATAAACTGTAACATTGTAGAATCGAGTCATTTTTCTGTGTGTGTGTTCAGGTGGCAAACTTAGGAAAAGTAGCCAAGTCTCGTACCGCTCAGATCAAGGGAAGTATGTTTTTAAAAAATAAATCAAAATGATTTTGCCCACATTTGTCCCCAACACGGTATGAGGGTTAATGGCTAGTGCAGGGATCTCCAACCTTTTTTCCTTTGAGAGCTACTTTTTAAAAATGAAAGTCACCGAGAGCTACTCATGTTATATAATACTTAAAACTCTTAAATAATGCATCATAATAATTCTCATATTAACAACTATCCAAACTGTTTTACACCTGAAAGAGTGTAGTAGTAGTTCCAGTAGTCGGTACCAATACCATAAAAATGTTACAGTACTCTGTACCAATTTTGGTACCACAGCAAAATGTTTTTTATTTTATTTAACTATTTTTTTTAAATCAATGTTTTTATTTATGATGATAATCATAAGTAAATAATACATAAACATGTAAAGGCTGTATGCTGTTTAAAAGTAAACATTGTTTATAAATGAAAGATCAAGTAAAAAATAAGCAACCATTAATAATTAAATAATTAGTATTATTTATTTCATAATTATTATTATTCGTAGAGACGTATTATTATTACATAGAGACGTAGCTAAATTTACTGTAGGCTACAATCTGTAGTCAATTTCTTCACGTTAAATCGAACTTTTATTTTGACGGGTTGCCGTGAATACCATGAATACCTTTGAGTGTCTGTGTTCATTTTATGACAGTGGGTGCGCGTCTCAATCAGCTCCTTAGTTCAGTCAGGGCACTGATCAGGGAGTCAGCCCATTGACTTGTGTCCTGATCAGTGCCCTGACTACTGAACCAGGAGCTGAATGAGATGCACCCAGTTCCCCTTCGAGGGAACTCGCACTGCGTCGTCGAGTGACGACACTCTGGGAACGCCCACAACGTTACGCATCTGAAGTATGAATGAAATCAAGCCAATCTCATTGGTGGTGCGTCGTGACGTAGTAGATGATGGCATACCTGGAAGATACAAAAAGGAAGCTGATGCAAACACACACTAGCTTTTTTGCTCTTCAGCGAAGCGCTATATGTGAAATTGTCTGTCTATTTGGTGTTGTTTTGTCTACATATTGTATCCAAAAAGATGGCTAGTGAGCAACAGTTCACGAGGTGTGTGCACCCGTGTCCGCGATTCATTTCGGGCACGGACACACAACTTTTGTGTGTGCAATGTCTGGGCGTGCAGCACGCTAGGGCGGCTCTCAAGGGAGCCGCCTGTAGCGAGTGTGAAAAGCTGCCGCTCAAGGTATTGCGCTCACGGCTGGCCGTGTTCAATGAGGCCGGCCAAGCCCGCGAGCCCCAGGGTTCTGGGCCCGCTGTTGCTGAGGCACAGCGGCGCCGTAGATCATGGGGCTCGCAGCGGGACCTCGTGACAGGATATGGGACTGCTGAGGCACTTTCCCTATCCTCGTCCGAGGACTCCGATGTTCTCCCGGCCCGTGTGGAAGCCCGCGATGCGGCTTCTTCCCGCGGGGCGGAGAACCCGACGTTTCAGCTATCTGGCTCCGAGGAGTCGGATGTGCTGAGCGTCGAGGCGGGTGCGGTGGAGCCTGAGCCATCGCTTCACGCACCCGCTCCAGAGGAGCTTATGGAGGTTTTGACCCGCGCAGCGGCCAAGTTAAACATTGATTGGCCACAGGAAGAACCGGAAATCCAGCCGCCCAGTAAGCTGGATGAACGGTTCTTCAGAAGCAGGCCTCAACCTCCACGCCGGGGTCTGCCTTTTTTCCCGGACCTACACAATGAGTTGTGTAGGTCCTGGGATAAACCCTATTCGGCCAGACTCACCAGCCCTCCAGTACTCGACTTCGGGAACGTACTGGGGGCGGCCGAACAGGGTAATGGGACACTGTCGAGGGTAGAGGAGGCTCTCGCGAGCTACCTCTCTCCCGAGGCCGCTTCGTCCCTAAAGACCCCGGTATTGCCCACCAAACCAGCGCGCTATACATCAGCGCTGGAAGGGAGGGCATATATGGCGGCTGGGCGGGCTGGTAGTTGCCTGCACACTATGGCGGTGTTGCTGGCCTACCAGGCCGACCTCCTCAAGGAGCTCGACGAGGGCGGGGGCCCGTCTCCGGACGATGTCCTCGAGCTTAGGAAGGCCACCGATTTGTCTCTCCGCATCGCCAAGGAGACGGCCCGTTCCATCGGCAGCTCCATGGCGGGTATGGTGTGTGTGGAGAGACATTTGTGGTTAAACCTGTCGGGGATGAAGGAGAGAGAGAAACACTTTCTCCTAGATTCCCCGGTCTCGCCTTCTGGGCTTTTCGGCGGCGCAGTTAACACCGTCGTCGAGAGGTTCCAGGAGGTGAGAAAGCAGGCGGCGGCCTTCCAACAGTATCTCCCTCGTCGATCCAGCTCCTCGGGGAAGGCCGTCTCAAAGGGACAGCCTCGGCCGTCTACTAGCTCCTCGCACCGGCAGGTGCAGAAAGAGAGCGTTGCTTCTCGCGCCCCTCCTGAGGGAGCTTGGCAAAAGAGGCGGCGCTCTCGTGGCAAGCCTTCCGAGCCTAAGGTCGATCTGAGGACCGTCCTTCAGGCGAAGAAGGCTGCCACCAAGCGGTCCTAGCTGTGGCTGGATCGCTGAGAGCTGCCCCCCCCGGGATGGAACGACCGAGGTTGTTTTCCCCCCGGAGCTCTCGGGAGATCAGTGCTGTGTCTCCCGCACACGCGTGCTGTCTTCGCCGCCTCCAACAGGACTTGCGGCTGGACAGCAAACGTGTGCACCCACCGAAAATCGTTCCCGACTTCCCGAACGAGGCTCGGTTGACACCCGAGGCTGGTTCCCTTAGTAGATTATCTTGGCGCATGGACATGCCTTCCGAGTGTATCTACATGGGTCCTGCAGACTGTAGAGCTGGGTTACAGACTGCAGTTCGGTTCTCCTCCCCCGAAGTTCAACGGGGTGGTCCGGACTGTGGTCGGCCCAGAGCAGGTTCGGGTTATGGAACAAGAAGTACAGGCCCTGTTAGCCAAGGAAGCCATAGAGCGGGTTCCGTTGGCGAACAGGGACTCCGGGTTCTACAGCCGGTACTTCATAGTTCCCAAGAAGGATGGTGGGTTGCGTCCGATAATAGATCTCAGGCTCCTGAATCGGTCTCTGAGGAGATTCAGGTTCAGGATGCTCACAATTCCAGCCATCGTGAGTCAGATCCAGTCCGAGGACTGGTTCGTCACGATAGATCTAAAGGATGCATACTTCCATATTTCCGTCCTTCCAACCCACAAGAAGTTCCTGAGGTTCGCTTTCGGGGAAGAAGCGTACCAATATCGGGTTCTTCCCTTCGGCCTGGCACTCTCCCCTCGCACCTTCACCAAGTGTATGGATGCAGCACTGGCTCCGCTGAGACTCCAGGGCATCCGTATACTAAATTACATCGACGACTGGCTCATTCTGGCCAGATCGCACAAGGTGGCGGTTCGGCATCGAGATGTCGTTCTGGCCCACATAAGGTGCTTGGGGCTGAGACTCAACACGAAGAAGAGCGTGTTGACGCCCTCCCAGAGGACCACGTTCCTGGGAGTCATATGGGATTCCACGTCGATGCGGGCACGTATGTCTCCCGCGCGCGTGGAATCCATACTGGCGACGGTCTCCAGAGTGAAGCCAGGCCGCAGCCTCACTGTGAAGCAGTTCCAAAGACTGCTGGGGCTCATGGCAGCAGCGTCCAACGTGATACCTTTTGGCCTGCTGCACATGAGACCCCTACAGTGGTGGCTGAGTGCCAGGGGGTTTTCCCCGCGGGGAAATCCGTTTCGTATGATCAGGGTAACGCGCAGATGCCTTCGTTCCCCCGTCATATGGCGGAAACCTTGGTTCCTGTCCCAAGGGCCAGTGCTGGGAGCATCATGTTGCCGGAGAGCCGTTTCAAAAGAAGCCTCCCTCACTGGTTGGGGCGCGGTCATGGAAGGCCGCTTTGCGAGAGGTCTGTGGGAGACCCGGCATTCTTCATGGCACATCAACTGCCTGGAGATGCTGGCGGTCTACAAAGCTCTGAGGAGCTTTTACCCGGACCTCCGCGGCCACCATGTCCTGATACGCCCAGACAACGTTTCGGTTGTCGCGTATCTCAATCACCAGGGGGGTTTGAGGTCGCGCCCTCTATGCAGACTGGCGCATCAAATCCTCCTGTGGTCCCAGGGGAAGTTATCGTCCCTCAGGGCGATGTACATTCCCGGGGACCAAAATCAGGGAGCAGACATCCTGTCGAGGCAGGGGCTGAGGCCCGGGGAGTGGCGACTCCACCCAGAGGTGGTGGAGGCCATGTGCGAGAGATTCGGCCCAGTGGAAGTGGACTTGTTCGCGTCTCGAGAGACGTCCCACTGTCCACTGTGGTTCTCTCTCAGGCATCCAGCTCCGTTGGGACTGGACGCCATGATGCAGACGTGGCCGAGGCTGCGTCTGTACTCATTTCCCCCGATCGCTCTGCTCCCGGGAGTTCTGAAGCGGGTCCGCCGGGAGGGCATCAGCCTGCTCTTAGTAGCACCCCGGTGGCCCACTCGAGTATGGTTCTCGGACATCATAGCTCTGCTAGACGGCTCTCCGTGGCAGGTTCCTCTGAGGAGGGATCTGCTCTATCAGGCAGGGGGCACAATATTTCACCCCCGGCCAGAGTTGTGGAGCCTCTGGGTCTGGCCCCTGAGGGGGCTTGGTACCTAGAGGCGGGCCTGTCAGCAGAGGTGGTCGAGACCTTACTCAGCTCCAGGGCTCCTTCTACCAGGAGACTGTACAGCCTCAAGTGGAATGTATTTTCCACTTGGTGTAGAGAGCGTGAGGTGGATCCAGTTAACTGCCCAGTGGCTTCAGTGCTGGAGTTCCTCCAAGATCGCTTCTCCGCTGGTCTTACCCCGTCCACCCTGAAGGTGTACGTGGCTGCCCTTGGGGCTTTCCACGCACCTCTAGGTGATGGACCTTTGGGGAAGCACCACCTGGTTGTACAGTTCCTCCGTGGGGCTCGGAGGATGAGGCCGGTAGCTCGCTCCAGAGTCCCAACTTGGGACCTGGCGGTGGTTCTGGAAGGGCTGGCTGAGGCCCCCTTCGAGCCACTGGAGCTGGCTGAGCCTAAGAACTTGACCCTGAAGGTGGCCTTTCTCCTCGCCATTACCTCTCTGAGGAGAGTGGGAGATCTCCAGGCCTTGGCGGTCACGCCAACCTGCCTGGAGTTTGCCCCCGGCGGAGTAAGGGCCATCCTTCACCGGGTTACATTCCCAAGGTTCCATCTCAGGGAGCCCGGTCTCTGGTTCTTCAGGCTTTCCATCCCCCTCCCCACCTGACGGCGGACGAGGGGAGACTTCATCTGCTCTGCCCGGTCAGAGCTCTGAGTATTTATCTAGAGAAGTCTTCCCATTGGAGAAGGTCAGACCAGTTGTTGGTGTGCTTTGGCTCACCCAAGAAGGGGCTGCCTGCGTCAACTCAGACGATCAGTAACTGGATCGTCCAGGCTATAGCCACGGCTTATAGGGTGTGCAATTTGCCTTCACCCATGGCCGTGAGGGCCCATTCCACCAGGAGCATGGCGTCCTCAGTGGCCCTCCTTTCTGGCGTCTCGCTTCAAGAGGTATGCGAGGCGGCCGGGTGGGCCATCCCGCACACCTTCATACGTTTTTACAGTCTGCACCTCCCGGTGACGCCTGGTGCTCGAGTTCTTGCGTCCTAAATGTGCCTGGGTTTCCAGCTTCACACTGGGACGTGGGGTGATTTCGGTGTGGCCTAGTGGGTATTAACGTTCCCAGAGTGTCGTCACTCGACGACGCAGTGCGAGTTCCCTCGAAGGGGAGCGTCTCAGGTTATGACTATAACCCTTGTTCCCCGAGAAGGGAACGAGACTTATGTGTGTCTCGTTCCCTTCTCAGGGAACAAGGTTTATAGTCATAACCCGAGACGTTTTCTCAAATTAAACGGTAAATTCTCACGAAGTGACGGTTTATGCGTTCGTGTCGGCAGAGACTACACACGGCAGAGACTACAAGAGCGAGTGCGCGTGCTCGGCGCCCGTCATCCACACAGATGCAGAACATGCAGGAGTATTTTGCATTTTAATATTTACAGACACTAGTATATACTCGGCTTCAGTCTGAAGCCCTGCGTTTAAATAAACACGGAAGCGACTGAACGCAGCTGCTATGGTGAGCTATTTTTAGAACAGACCCGCGGGCAACTCATGTGATCCTTGCGGGCGACCTGGTGCCAGAGGGCACCATGTTGGTGACCCCTGGGCTAGTGGCTACTTTAGCTATTATTACAACTAACCAACTAACCAGATAACATTAACAAATTGACAAGCACTTTGTGGCAATATCGATTTTATCTGTACTGCCCATTTATGTCCAAACTATACTCCGACAGGATTGGAGGTGAGGAAACTTAATGGAATGAGTACATGTATATAAGGGCCGGGTTTAAAGGGTGAGGGGGCAGATTCAACTGACGAGTAACATTGCGTTACATTCTCATTGGAGGCAGTCATTGCGGGTGGATCTTTGGGTGGATCGTTTCCGGGCATCGTGAGGAAGAGGTGATGCTACCAGGCAGCCTTATGACAGTTTTCTCTTGGCCTGTGTGTGAATACTCCGCCAAGTTTTGAATGGGACTGGTGTGTACCGTACTCCTAATTCGGTGGCTTGGTAGAGGAAGGAAGGAAGGAAGGAAGGAAGGAAGGAAGGAAGGACAAGAGCAAGATAGGCTGACACTGACGATGTGCCCGGATCTCTCTTAATCGCCCGTGCTGTCAACATTGGTCAGTGTTTATTCATAAGAGATATCTTCACGTCTTACACACCCCTGATACACTCACACAGCACACACAGCACTCTATGCCACATATTTAAACAATTGCTGATTTGTCTGTTTATTTTCCTATTTTTTTCTTTTCTTTAATTATAATATTAACGTGATTGAAAGAGTACGGATTCGTCTTTGTTTCTTTTTTATTGGAGTTTCTTTTTCGCTATTTCTTTTTTTTTCTTTCTCCCTTCTTCTTTTTTGAAGAGAATTGTGGTGATCAAAAATACTTGCTAAAATTATTAAAGAAAGTTGTAATCAATTACTTATGTAAGTGTAGTTTTTTTATGTAACGGGTGGTTTGTTTGTTTTCTATTCGGAATGATACATCTATGTGACAAGTATATACTTGTCTGGCGCCCGAACATTACTGACTGTTAATATAGATATATAAATAACAATATTTTTTTTTTTTTTCGAGGCTTTGGGACTGCGAGTCGACATCAGACTGTTGTTGGCCTGATTACGTCTTCGTTACGGTGGTCTAGCGGTTAGAGCTTTGCCCGTCTACGCAGGCGTCCCGGGTTCAATTCTCGCCTCAGAAGATTTTTTTTTGTTTGTTTTTTTTATTTTGTATAGTGTTGGGGCGACCACCGTTACAACTTACTGGGCAGAATGGCTCTTCAAATGACGGACGAAATTGGAGGTTGGCGTCTGGCTGTCCGTGATTTTAATGTTGCATGTCTTGCAACGCGCTGTTCATCTTTTGCCATCTTGCGAATAATTGTTAAAGCCGAAAGCGATGACCCTCGGTACCCCTCCGGCTGACATGTTGATGTGATATCTGATCTAAGTGGGCGTGGTGTGTGTACGAGAGGGCATGACTGATGATAGTGTCGTGATCCAGTCACCAAGTCACAAGTCCCCATGTCTGGTCTTCTGCCATCCCAACTTTAAAAGATTTTTTTATGTTAGATGTGTTACTGTGATAACAAATTCTACCTTATAACTTATATTGTATTCTTCCAATATTTCATCAAATGCAGCTACAAGGTTTTCAGCTCTGTGATGCCTTTTGAATCTTCTGTAGTCAAGGAGGAAGGACTTGTGTTGTCACGATTCATGGATTCACTGGCTCATTTCTCTTTAGATAAGTGTTTGGTTGTATTGGAGGTGTGGTCACTGATCACAGCAATCATCAGCACCGTCAGCTGCAACTCATTCACCTGCCTATATAATTGCCTCACCTGCTATCTGTGTTTGTCAATCGTTGCAGTTTGTCCCGGTGTGTTTCCTGTGCAGTCGTCTTCCCTGGTGGGCTTGTGTTGAGGATTACGCTTCTTTGAAGTTTCTGTCGCCTGGTCTTGCCCATTGCGTCCCTGTGTCACGCCATGCTGCACCGAGTCTCTGTCTCCTTCATCTCTCTGCCTGCATCGGACTTTCTTATGGGACTCTTGTGTTTGGACTGTTTGTTTCCTTGAGTCCTTGTCAGTAAATAAATACTTATTTTCACTCGCTATTGGATCCTCATCTATTCCTGCATATATCAGCGTGACATGTGTATTCATTAGCTGTGGAGTTATAAACATGAGCTGTCACTCCCAAGTATGTCAGCCGTTACAGAGACAAATTTCTGATCTGCCAGACTGGACTTGATACATTCCTTGACTCTCGTCACTAATTGAGGTCTCTGTTTGAAGGTTATGGTTGTTCTGGTGATTGGGATGTACCTCTCATTAATGGTGTGTAGAAAATGTTGATTTTCCACTATTGATAGGGGCAAGCAGAAGCCAATGATAAGGTCATGGTTGGTGGCTTGGTTGATGGCAAGTTGCCTTGCTGAAGAAGCACTGTATACTTGAATTTGCGATGTTTGCCGCTGGAATGTATTAATGGTCGGCTGTGAATCCCCCCGTTGATGGCCTTGCTGATACGCCTGCAGCCTGGAGAGAAGAAATTTAGTATCCTCTATTAGTGCTGGATTTGAATAACAGGAAAACAATTCACTTTATTTTTAAATCATTACAGCAGACCTATCCACTGATTTGCAACACAGACTGCCTTTCTGCACGATATGAGGAAATTCCGATGTGTGATAACAGTGGGGTATTTTGCAATGACGATAACTTGCAATAAATAAACAAATTAACTTAAAGGTGGCTGTGTAATATATAGGAGGAACGTTTGACATAAATGCAATATAATATACATAACTATGTTTAGTGGTGTATAAAGACCTTACACAATGAACCGTTATGTTTTTATTACCTTAGAATGAGCCATTTCTATCTAAATACACCACAGAACCCCTTACACTACAGTGAAGTCACCATTTTGTGCCGCCATGTTTCTACAGTAGCTCTAAATGGACAAACTACTTTACAGAGTGTGTATTTGTGGTCAATAAGTCAATTATTTCTGAAAAGTACTTGCTGCCAAGAGGGAAGAACTCCAAAGTGCTGTAACTCCAAAGCTCAAAAATATTTTCAAGCTGGACCTGAGAGAAGATTATCTGCAGATGCCCCTCTACACTGACAGCAGTGACACATGAGGTAGGTCCCTATCTGTCAGCCACTTCAATATTGTGTCGATGTACTGACACTAAGGGTCTCACTTGGGAGCCCCATACATCTGTGATACTTTGAGAAGAGGTCAATAAGAATTAGCGATAAATATACCGCTACCCCGGACATATGGGTGTAAAAGGAGATGACATACATCCACTCATTCACCTCTGTCTAGGAAATCCTGCTTGATTCTACAGCACAACTCTTACGCACAGATAAGTGCACTGAGCTTCCCCTGGCACTACAGCAAGCTAAAAGAGATAGATTTCATCTAAAAGAGCAAGCACAGATGGAGAGTGTTTCTGGGTGTGGTCGATATCCCTTGTCCTCGGATGGCCATGATCTCTGCCTTATGTGTTTGGGCCGTACCCATGCTGAGACAGCTTTCGTGGATGGCTCATGTCCTCATTGTGTGAACATGGCCATGGCAACATTGCGGTCACGGTCACGACTCTCTTATCTGGTCAGAGAGAGAGTCACTTCAGCTGCTTCCTGTCCCGCCGTCCTTCTGCTATGCACAAGGCTGCAGTGGCAAGCACTGAGAAACTCTGCTGTCAATAGATACACATTTTCAGAAAAACAGCAGCTTCGTCCTTCTCTGGGTCACTCAGCTTGCGGTCTGAACACAGCCTCCTCAACCGTTACAGGCCTGTTGCAGTCTGGTACACGAGGCAAGGTAGGTGCTTCAATGCACCCACAGGCACCGCCCTACTGTATGATCCCCACACTAGGGATGCGCGGCATACTGGGAAAATGCAGGTGTAGTAAACAGCAAATTCCAGGGCCCAGTTTATGGCCGGGCCACTCTCTGTCCATAACAGTGGACAAAGGTTTGCTACATTTTGATTGGATCTTGGTAGACTGACACAAACAAACTGTCCAACGCCATCAGATAAAAATGCTAAGACAACAGCAAGACACCTCTTGGAGGGCAATAAGAAGAACTCTTGTACCAAGCCCAGGAAGGACAAGACATCTCATTGGTCCACATGCAGTTTCTGCCCTTCACCCAAATCCCTAGTGTCCTGGTCTATGACTGCCATAAAAATTCCACAGGACTGTAGTAGTAGTGGGTGAAAGAAAGACCACATCCAAATCCATTCAAAACTATGTTTGGAAAACTTAAGACTGATGTAAAGTACACACATCCATTTCATACTTATTCAGAGAAATAAGTATTCTCAGTGACAGCTATTTGTAATCTTACAAAGATTCAGCTGTCAATGAACAAATCAATGAATGCATGACATTTCAAACTTTTTCCATCATGTTTGGTTTCTATTTGTTTAGAATATTGCCACGGGTATTCTGATGATGGTTTGGAAAGTGAGAAATGCATTGGTAAACTTTAAAGACCCTTTAAAGACTTCTAACTGTGTACAGTATGCAAATGAGTTCCACAGGAGAAAGGAGGGTGGGCCACACTGTGTTCCCCCTCTGATGCCAGCAGCCAATCGCAACACTGGAATGGAGAAGCGCCAAATTGCAATCTCCTCCTATTCGGAAAAGGATAAAGGTACCCTTTCAACAGACACACCTTGTTCTGAGTTTCTCCTTGAGAGAGACTGTGACAGAGCAACCGCGTTCTGAGTTTCTCCTTGAGAGAGACAAACAGTTTGCCAAGTTCTGAGTTTCTCCTTGAGAGAGACAAACAGTTCACCAAGTTCTGAGTCTCCCCAGGAAGGATGAGACTGTAACAGTTCACCAAGTTCTGAGTCTCCCCGCAAGGATGAGACTGTGACAGAACAACCAAGTTCTGAGCCTCTGGTTAATCCAGAGAGACATCAAAAGATCTGAGGATCTGAGTCTACAGCTTGTGAGGCAGCAACAGATGCGACCACGTTCTGAGCCTCCAGCCTGTGAGGAAAGAGACATTAACAACCACTACGTTCAGAGTTTTAGTCCAGCGAGACGACTACAGCACATCCCGAGTCTCCATGCCAGAGAGACCAAAGCGGATTGACCAAGTCCCGAGTGTCTGACCCACAGAGTCAGAAGACACACAGAGACATTTGCAACAAGGTTAAGCTCAGGAGAGCAAACCTTCACTTCGAGGTTCCTTCGTCTGCGTGTTCCAGATTAAGGACCTTCTGCATCTACTTCAGGGCCTCATCTGTGTGTTCCAGATTTTAGGACCCTTTGGTGCTCCAGGAGATCAGCATCCCACAGATCTTCGTGTTCAAGACTGTTGAAACAGATTCCAGCTCCTTTCCCCACTGCTTTGTCACCCAGCACAACCAGTGGAAGAATCGCCGCCATCGGACTGCTTACTCAACCAAGTGGAACGTAAATATCACTTAACCAAACCTCTTTCTAGAGACCTTGGCATTTTTGTATATTATCAGTATATGATTTTCTAATTTACATTAGAGGTAATTTAACTGATGCTAGTTAATAACAAATAATCTTTCGTTTATTTGTTTGATGCATAATAAAGTTATTCACCTTAGTTTCAGAGAAACAACAGTTCATCTTTCCATAAGATAATGCAACTCTTCCATAGCCACACTCAACTTAATCACATGTATTTTATGTATCTTATGCACTTTATTCCTTTATCATTCATTGTATTACACTGCATGAAAAGTGGGATTTTCGACCCCGTAAACGCCTGTATACTCCTGGAAATCTCCCTAATTTTCGGCAGTTTTCGACAATTTAGAGGCAGCGAACGTCGCGTTCGTCTGTGCCACAAATTGTCGTAAACGAACCATGACGTAGGTGGAGAGCCCCCCGCTGAGATCGCGTGTAGGTGCGACGCCTCTAATTTGCATATGAATAGCAGCGAAACCAGAGAGTCAACGGCCAGACTTGAATTTACTCACTCACTATTGGCTGAAGCCACTACATTTAAAAAAGAAAAATCCCTCGTGATTGGTTGGCAGATCACTGCAAACCAATCATTATTGGTCCCCCCTGGCTCATTATAAATGTAAACCCCAATAATAATAATAAATATATAATTTATGTTGTAATAATTTGTTTCATATTAATGTTATTGTGCTATGAAGTATTCATACCATCAAGGAATATAGGGGAAAATTATACGGACCGTGCCGTTTATTCAAACAAGGGGCTTCATTTATAAGCATACAGCTGTTCATTCAAAGAAAGGGCTTAATTTATAAAACACAGCGGTTTACTCAAAGAAAGAGCTTTATTGTTAGACACACAACTATGTACAGTGCAGCAGTAATGTCTCGTAATGTAAAGTTCGGCGAGCTCCAGGCTGCGAGAGGGCGGTGGCCGCACAATCCATCCAGACACCCCGTCAACAAAGCCGTCTTCCTCGTCAAACATGAGTTCAATGGTCGCGGACTTCCAAACGTCCACCTCATCCTCAGCCAGCACACTCTTGCTTCCAGCAACTGTAATACAATCCATAAAGACAATAAGCAACCTGAAAAATACTCACATTGACAAAAAACGGATCTAATATAATAAATCTTACCCTTTTTCTTCTTGATCGACTCCGAGCTAAACTTCGCAGTTTCAGGTTGTTTGTATCTGAAGCTCCGGCGTGTCGATTCATAATACGTCTTACAGGCAGCTGGAAAACAATTACATGAGACCGGTATTAATAAAAACAGTCACGATAAAATTAAACAAGGAATGAGAAACACATTAGAAGTTACTTACACACAATTTCGTCATGATCAGCGGTTAAATCTGGACTCGCGGAAATCGCTCCAAGCAGATAAGAGCTCACGGCTTCGTTATGAGGCGAGGATAGTCTGTGTAAACAAAATGTGCAGTTTTAAGCTCGGATCTATTAACGCATCCATTTCCTTATACAGCTGAATAAAAGCATATTCTTTAAATCGTAACGTTACATACCCATGCTGTGGTTCATAACGCCTGCAGTTTGCCTCAGAGTTATGAAAACGAAGACAGCCTCCTGAAAATGAGTCCAAAAAGTTCGTCGCGTCCATGCAGAGATTGAGTTGAAGACGGTGTCCTGTCATTGTTGATCACGAAAAAGGAAAGCAGCAAAAAACATAAAAAAAATAGTTTAAAGCTCGTCTTCTACGCGTCATGGCCATGACCTCGACCTCGCACCTCATTGGACTAGGGCTCTGATATGGAACGCGCCCGGGGCCAAATCTCTTTATACGAAACGCGTGACTTATGATCGTTTCAACCTTCAACACGCCCTGTTTTCCGCTTCACGCACAGTTTTAACATGTTAAGAAAAACATTTGAACGTGTTTCTTAACGCGCACATTCTGTACATGTCGAAGTGTAATATTTTTTTTTTAAGCAGATTTACCTTTAGATGTAGCTATAGGCTACATACATATTAATATAAGATATTAATTAATTGCTTAACTGACTACTGTGCTAGAGTAAAGTAGCCTAATGTTACAATGTATATTAAGTAAATGCTTAATATTATACAATTATTATAATTTATCTATATGGGTTATTGTTTGTTTTTTAAAGTTAGGCTATATATAATTTCTAAAAGTATAGGCTAATTTACACAGCACATATTTATAACTGAAAACACACACAACTTTATTCACTTTCACATAATAATGTTTTTGTAATTTGGTGTTTAGTTTGTTGTATAGTTTGTTTATACTGTTCTGTCTCTGTTTTGTTTCCAGGAACATCTGATGAGTGCTATAATAAAATGACTTCATTATATTTAAAATATGTTTTGATATTCATTTTATTTATATTATTAATATTTTATTTACCCATAAACGTGTCTTTAGGAAGCCATAAGTTATAGAGACAAGAATAACTTTTGCCATTTAAATGCCACATTCATTTACTGAGGACCCATACAGCCAATGATCATGTGTGAAAACACATACATAAATTGATCACTTAGAAATCAAAACTAAGGTTTGAGAAAGAAAGAATATGCATACAACAAAATATATTGTTTCATAGCAGCTTCAGTAACAAGTTCAAAACAAATTCTGCTGTAAACCGGCTCCAACAAGCCAATATAGTGTCAATATTCAGCTCAAGTGACTTCAGTGTTGATTCAGTTCAGTTGATTTCAGTTCAACTGTAAATTCCTCAGTTGTGCATATTTGTGTGTAGTTAGATATATGCAAAAACAACATTTTTGGAAATAGTTAAAATAGTTTTGCACAAAGTGTTGCTTTTGCAAGAGATGTCTGATGTTTTGTGTGTAGAGTAACAAGAAATGGAGCCATATTTTCAGAAATTGTGTGTAAGCAATTAGATAAAACTGTAAATGAATCCAGTTTATTTTAGTTCAGGACTCATAGTCCAGGTGTTAGTAATCTGTGCTTAATCTTTGTTCCAGGCAACAATTTTTTAACTCACGATTAAATAGATTAAGGCCTACTCTTGGCATAATTTAAACCCTGTCCAGGAAACCACCTCTTGAAAATCTGCATTGATAATTCATAAAATGTGGTGTGAGCTCAATTTAAATGACAATTACAGAAAAACACAATCTGACTTAACTATAAACAAACAAACTTGTACTTTTCACATTTATGATTAATAGCCATTTAAAAAATCATTCACAGTGCAGGGTGGAAAAATTAATGTTGGTATGTAAACTGTATGCTTTACTTGATTTATTTGTGTGCTTTGGTTCATTGTCTTGTTGCATCACATAACCTCTCTAAAGGTTGAAGACATGAACTGCTGTCCTGTATTTTTTTATTTTTTTTACATAACATTGGTTATTGCTAATGACATACAGAGTAATTAATCTACACTGTGAGCCCGGACAAGTTGAATCTACTTAAAAAATTGGAGCAAACTGGTTGCCCTAAAAATGTAGTAATGTGTGCTAAAACGAGTACATTTAACTTAAATTTAAGTTAACATTTTAACTTAAACTTTAAACTTGTTTTAGTCAAAAAAATTCAGAACCTAGATAAAACTCCCCCTGCTGCTACTCTGATTTGCATTTGTGTAGCTCACAGCATCTTCATTTACATGATAAAGCCTCCCCTAGAATTAAGGGGAGGGGGGGTCATGGGGGGACAACTGCCAAGCAAGGCCCACGTCAATTTCCGACAATTTACGGCAGTTTTCGGTGTTGCCTGCAAATTGCCGTGCACAGTCGTAAACCTGAAGTTTCACGGCAATCTACAGTGTCACATACTGACGAAAATCCCACTTTTCATGCAGTGTTAATTTAGTAGTTGTGTTAGTTATTCTTGTTTATCTTTTGTTAATAAAATCTATTTTATTACAATTGTGTCTTACTTGTGCTGATAATACAGAAAAGGCTCTACAAGTTAGAAATCTCACCAATCTTTCAGATAAATCAGCTGACCAACTCTCCCCACTTTACATTCAATCTAAAATGATTGAACAGCCTCCTGTTGCCATCCATGGACCATACATGGAGTTTCCAGAGGTCCGGACGCGGGTGCCATAGGGTGCCCCGTCTCTGAGTCAGGAGGTCCTTCCTCAGAGGAAGGGGCCAAGGAGGTGCTATCGCGAGGAGCACTAGTCCTCGTCCTCCCTGACCTTGCACAGTGTCTGTGCGAGAAGGCTCACTGCCTCATCCGAGTCGAGGATACCCTCGGTCAGGGAATAAAACAACTGGCAGTGGGTCGTGTCCGGGGCGGCAAACAGGTCTACCTGTGCGGCCCCGAAGCGACTCCAGGTCAGCTAGACCACCTGGGGATGAAGTCTCCACTCTCCCGGGAGCACTGGCTGTCGTGAGAGCTCGTCGGCTGCACGATTGATCAGGCCCGGAATGTGAATGACACGAAGAGACCTCAGATGCTTCTGACTCCAGAGGAGGAGATTGGGGGGCGAGTTGTGACATGTGACGGGAGCGTAGACCACCCTGTTTGTTGAGCAGCATTACTGCGGCTGCCGATGCCATATGCCCCAGGAGCCTCTGAAAGTGTTTCAGTGGTGCCGCTGTCCTGCGTTTGAACGAATTCAAGCAGTTCAACACTGACTGGACGCACTCCTTTGTGAGGCGCACTGTCAGACCGACTGAATCCAGCTCCATACCGAGAAAAGAGATCCTCTGCGTGGGGCAGAGTTTGCTCTTTTCCCAGTTGACCCGAAGTCCCAACTGGCTGAGGTGACTGAGCACCATGTCCCTGTGTTTGCACAACTGCTCTCGCGACTGGGCAAGAATCAGCCAGTCATCGAGATAGTTGAGGATAGGAACCCCATGCTCTCTCATGGGAGCAGTGGCCCCCTCCGTGACTTTCGTGAAGACACGGGGCGACAGGAACAGCCAGAAGGGTAAGACTTTGTACTGATATGCCCGTCCCTCGAACGCAACGCATAGGAACAGTCTGTGTCGAGGGAGAATAAAGACATGAAAGTACGCGTCCTTCAGGTCGATCGCTGCTAACCAATCTTGGGGACAGATGCACCTGAAGATGCGTTTCTGCGTTAGCAATTTGAACGGCAGCCTGTGAAGGGCCGTCCTCCTTCAACACGGAGGTGAAGTGAAAGCCCCTGAACTTGGGGGGACACCGGGCGAACTGAGTCTGATGGTACGGATGAGCCAGCGAGACGGGCTGTGAAGCGCTAGCCAGGCTCCCAGTGACCGTGCAAGCGGGATCAACAAATGAGGCAGGCCGTGTGCGACGTGGTGCGAGAACGACAGTGTGCAACTCTATGCCTCTCCGCTCTTGTTCCCCGCTGAGGAAGGAGGTGAGGCAGGCCGTGTGCGACGCCACAAAGCCTTGCCACGCTCAGCCCCTCCTTCACTCGGAGAGTGCGCTTGGCGGTGTACAACGCTTCCATGCCTTGTCACCCTCTGGTGCCTCTCTAAATCACCAGCAGGGGATGCCGGCTGTGGGAACGCACACAAGCGGCCTTCCCACACTTCCACGACCCCTCAGCTGAAGCAGGTAAGTGTTGCACAGCACAATCAGACCCCACTTCAGGCCGCTACCATGCCGTCTGAGTCAGGGACCCTTTTTTAAGGACCATCAATCCCATCTGTGAGCTACCAGCAGGCATGTGAGATAGTGAGCGTGGCCGTGAGACGGCGCATGGCGCTGAACACTCAAGCCCTTATGAAAAAGGCGATTTTATAGCATTTCGTAATACATGGTATCAGTGAGCTTGCAGCTGCCACTGATTGCATCTTCTCTCCCAGCACTCAAAGAAGCCTCTGCTCTCGTTCTCTCTCTTTCTCTTTCTCTCTCTGCTGAAGCAGGAACAGTCTCCTTCATCAAAACCGTGTTCGGCTCCAAAGTGAATGACAATAGTGCGCTGCATCCGCTTCCGATTTATACCCGCGGGGCGGAGCGTGAGATGCAAATCTCACACGCCAATGTCCATTGGCCCGTTCTCTATATCTCGAAGCTGATAGGGGCTCCCAGAAGTGATCCCAATTTGTCGGTGACTTCCGACAAACGTCGAACGTGACTGACTGAAAGGGAGCTCCCATACCATGTATTACGAAATGCTATAAAATCGTGTGCATGTTCAAATTGGCACGGTTTAAAAAGACGTGGGCAAGTGATTTCCGTCAGCTCTCCCGAAACGACAGTGAAAGTGTTGAAGCTGAATTGCTGAAATTACTTCTCATAAGAAAGTTTCCAAATGCCTGATTTGATGTGATAATCTTTGTTGATTAATTTAATAATAAACTTTTGCGGTAATTTCCCGTTTTATAAACCCCAAACTTGCGAGAGTGAGTAAAATTATGCGCAATACCCGCACCAAAATTCAGACCCTGTATGGTATCGATTTAATATTGGTACTTCAGTATTAGATTGTGGTACCATACCGAAGCCAAAATGTTGGTATCGAGCTATCCCTACCCCACACATACACACATTGGCATATATGGTTTACAGGGACTCTCCATAGGCGTAATAGTTTTTATACTGTACAAACTGTATATTCTATCCCCTTACACCGGGGGTACTCAATAGGCGGGGCGTGGTCCGGATCCGGACCCAGACGCAATACAATTTGGACCGAAGCCAAAATCAACATTATAATTTAGTTATGATCCATGCAAGTTTTTATTGGTGCGTGATTTCCTATATTCCTATAGATGTGGTTTATCTATCTTCTATGTCCAATCCAAAGATCCAATCAGGAGCTGTGATAAATTTAATCATCATGACAACTCACTCACTCAACGCGGGTTGTGTGTGTCATTCGCAACAACGCAGGCGCTAATCCATCTGCTAACGGTACTTGTATTCCTTGCTAGCAAAAATCATGGCATGCTCAAAACCTGACAAAAAGAGAAAAGTCGATTCTGAAAATCGTGAATTTAAGACAGAGTGGACTGACAGTTATGCATTTGTGCTGCAGGTGGGGAGCACAAAACATCTCTGGTTACTGTCGTAACCTCGGTTCCCTGAGAGACGGGAACGAGACATGGCATCAGAAGCTGACGCCTGAAATCCATTACTGAAATCCTATTGCACAACGCCAGTGAAGTTGCAACTCTCACTGGCCAATGCCAGTCAAGACGGCAAAGGGGGGCGGGGCCCTACCACTATATAATGTGCCGTCTTGGCGGCATTAGCTCAGAATCTTCCGACTGAATAACCTGAGCGGTGAGTGCGGCAGCTTACACCATGTCTCGTTCCCGGCTCTCAGGGAACCGAGGTTACGACAGTAACCGGAGACGTTCCCTTTCGAGAACAGTCTCTCGACATAGCATCAGAAGCTGACGCTTGGGGACTGTATAGAACAACGCCGTGCGAACAGCAAAGAGAAGCTTGGCACAGCGGAGCTATGAACAGTATAACATACACAGAACAAACCCCAACCGAACATATGAATTACTATTTGTGGGTATGAAATGTTACTAGCAATTGTATTGTATGAGTGTAACATAATGGGAGATGACTCATGTGAGCGGCTAGGCCGGGCACAATAATGCTTCAGTATAACTGGCAGCAGCGGGCGCCATTATATCGCATACGTGAAGAGCCAGTAAACTCGTGCATATAACAAGGACATAGGCAAATTACCGGCTTGTAACTTGTCGAAGAATACCACAATAGCTCGAATAGGCTCGAACCTACCGCCAGGACTTGAGAGGCTACTGAGCACTAGGGGTTGAACGACTTCCGATTTTTTCAAGTAGACATTTATGTAATGGAAGTCGAGTCGACGCCGACTGGTCGCTGATGACATCATTAATAAACAAATAACCCTGAACCTTGAGCTGAGACGCGAACACGAGTTTTCTTGTGCACAGGACAGCTATGGCATATGACAGCGCTGCCCATAAGGTTATTGCTCCTACTAAAACAGCTTTTGTATCAGTTCTTTTGTCTTTGGGTCGTTATATTTCTCACAGATTTCTGCTCGTTCTGAATCAGATACAGATAAAGTAGCACAATAAAGATTATGTAGGCTATATGAATGCATTAATGGAGAGAGCGATTGCATGTGAATTGATTCTACTTGCCAGCGTCTCTCTACTAATAAGCTGTGAGTTTTAGTTACTAAGAAATATATGTTATAAATTTTCAGTTTCGAAGCTATTTTAGTGATACATCACAGAACAGTGTTGATACATTTCTCCGCTACTGAATGGTTTTGTGTAAGGTGCGAGCGATCTCCACGTGATGTGCGAGCTAAGTGTGTGTGTTACAATGCAGCACGCATTTAGAACGGTGATTAACTGACCTGTACAATAAGTGTGCATTTTCCCGATCAATTTCCAGATGGTATAATCAAACATGTCTTGTGGAGAGCTCTCTGAGTATGTTTTTATTTGTAATTTTTAACTGTTGGAAACAGAGCCTGGCAGCCTGTATGTCAGGAAATGGCATATCCTGTCACTCCCTCTATAGGCCAGCGACTAGTCGACGTCAAGCTTAAAGCGTCATGGCAGAGCATTAAAGTTGATTAGTCGACTAGTCGGTACAACCGCTACTGAGCACACATCCAAATTGTAGAGTCTGGCGAAGGTATTCTGTGAAGACCATCCAGCCGCCATACAAATGTCTTTGATGGGGACGCCTTTAGACCATGCCCATGAGGAGGCAATTGCTCTAGTCAAATGTGCTCTGACACAGATAGGGCACTCCATTTCTTTGCTGAAATAAGCCAATGCAATCGCCTCAACCACCCAATGCGACAGTTGTTGCTTAGAGACAGGCTGTCCCTTAGCGCTGCCCCCAAAACACACAAACAGCTGATCCAATTGCCGGAACTGAGCTGTGCGGTTGACATAAACTCACAAGGCCCGCACTGGGCATTGCACAAGCTGACCAGTGGTAACTGCTGACTCCGGGGCGAACGCCGGGAGTGTTATCACCTGTGCTCTGAACGATGTTGAAAGCGATTTAGGCACGTAGCCCAGTCTCGGTTTGAGAGTGATGCTACAATCACCTGGTCCAAATTGCATACAATCAGCATCCACAGAGAGCGCTTGTAAATCCCCCAAACGCTTAACCGAAGTGAGGGCGAGCAGCAGCGCGGTTTTAGGTGAAAGCTCCCTTAAGCCTACAGACACAAGCGGCTCGAAGGGGGAAAGCACTAGAGCCCAGAGAGTTAAGGCTAGATCCCACAACGGTACCGTGGGAGGGTGAGAGGGTCTCACTCGCGCCTCTCAAAAATTTCACAACTAGGCCGTTTCTGCCCAGCGAGCATCCGTCAATATTAACGTGAAAGGCTGAAATAGCAGCGACGTAAACTTTAAGAGTTGAAGGCATACTGCCGCCATCCATCCGCTGCTGTAGAAAATTGAGAACGTCCGACACGGAACAGTTCACCGGGGAACCACGGTCTGTTCGGCCAATATGGGGCGACCAGCAGCACTGATGCTCTCTCCTCCTTGATTTTGTGCAGCACCTGGCAAAATCTTCAGTGGGGAAAAGCATACAGGTGAGTGTTCGGACACTACATCTTCAGTGCTCAGGGGAGAGCGCGACAGAGAGAAAAACAGAGGGCAATGCGCATATATATTTCGTCGCGAATAAGTCCACCTCTGCCATCCCGAACCGTTCCCAGATCAGTCTCACTGTCCCAGGGTGCAGTCTCCATTCCCCTTGAGGGATCCCATCCCACGATAACATATCCACGCCACTGTTCAGGTAGCCTGGAACATGCGCCACTCGGATGGAGAGCAGATGGCTATCGGCCACAGCAAAAGGTGAGCCGCCTGTTCGTATAGGGCTTTCGAGAGGACACTGCCCTGGCGTTTTATGTACGGCACCACCGAGATGTTGTCTGTACGAATCAACACGTGGTGCCCTTGGACTAACGTGAGAAAGCTTTGATGGGTCAGGAGGACCGCTCTCAATTCTAGGCGATTTATGTGCCAAGCTCTCTCCGTCTCCATCCAGAAGCCCGACGCCGCTACGCCGTCGCAATGGGCTCCCTCACAACTTCAGAGCTCTCTGCCAGGGAGTTTTAGTGCGGGTAGAAGGTTCTGGGTCCGGCGCTGATGAAGCGGAAGCAGAGGGGGCCCGCTTCGGTGGCCGGTTGGACGCGGATGATGATCTGCTGCGCATCTGCTGCGTGCCTGCACTGTAGCTCGGCGCGGGAGGAAGTGACTCGTCACTTTGGAGCGCTTCTGCGCTTCAGAGAAGCGTTCCGCTATCACCTCTACTGATTCTCCAAAGAGGCCGGAGGTCGATAAAGTGGCATTAAGCAACGCCATCTTATCTGCGTCCTTCAGCTTGGTGAGTGTGAGCCACAGATGACGGTGGAGCACCACCATGTAGCCCATACTCCGTCCGATAGACTGGGCTGTTTTCTTAGTGGCTTTAAGCACGAAATCCGTCGCAGCGCGTAGGTCCTTGAACGTGTCAGGATCCGCCTGCCCTTCATCCAGGGATTTCAGGAGCTGAGCCTGAAAGACTTGGAGCACCACCATTGAGTGGAGCGGCGAGACCGCCTCCCCTGAGGCGGCGTAGGCTTTGTCTGTGATGTGAGCAGTCAGACGGCAGGGCCTCGATGGCAGGGAAGCACCTGCCTTCAGCGAGGCATTCCTTGACAAGCGGAATGCGCGTGTATCCTCGGGCTTCCGCGCCGCCGACCTTAGTAAATTCCGACCCGCCAGCGTGGGTGCGTGCCTTGGCGGTCTCGTCATGCAGGTCAGGAAAGAATGGGGCTCATTTCCTCGGAGCGGCAGCTCGGCGGCCAGAGTGAAGGAACCAAGAATCCAACTTGCTCTTAGTCGGTTCGTCGGGGGATTCCCATTCCAGCCTGAGGTCGCTCACGGCCATGGAAAGAATCCTGACGAGCTCGTCCTGGAATGCGGCTTGGCCCTCCACTTCGGAGTGTTCCTCGGGAGAGTGGGCCCAGTCCTTCTCGGATGCCGTTAATGACATAACCTCGTCGATATCATCACCCTGGAGTGGGGCGGAGACCTTCCTCTGCTAAATATACTGGAGAGTGCCCCGCTGGCGGCAGTGGGACGATGCCACGAGCACTAACCGAGAGTGGTGTTCCTCCGAACTCTAAGCACTCGTACTGGACAATTCTCACAGTGCGGGCAGCTCGACCCGGCAAGCGATGCCTCTGCGTGGGCGGGACCTAGGCATAGGATGCAGAATTCGTGGGTGTCCGGAGCCTCGTAGGCCCAAACACAGCGTGCAAACGGTTAGTGGTAGGGCCCCGCCCCCTTTGCCGTCTTGACTGGCATTTGCCAGTGAGAGTTGCAACTCCACTGGCATTGTGCAATAGGATTTCAGTATTGTTGGAAGAAAGGGAGACCCCCCAAGTGTCAGCTTCTGACGCCATGTCGAGAGACCGTTCTCGAAAGGGAACCAATGTGTTTAATTTGCAACGAGACGGTTGCCTTTGTCAAGAGTGGTAACGTGAAACGTCATTATGACTCAAAGCATGGTACTTTGACCACAATTACCCCAATAAATCTGAGGTAAGGGCCAGAAAAATCAAACAACTGCAATCATCATACCAAGCAGCATGCAGTGTAATAGTTAGATCAGCCACCCATCAAGAGCGTGCAACTGAAGCCTCATTAAGAGTGGCATGGGTCTTAGGAAAGCACAAGAAACTAATCTCTGACTCGGAGATTGTGAAAGAATGCATGAATGAAATAGCAACTGCCCTGTTTGAGGGAACTCAAAAAGTTGACATTGTACAAAAAATAAATCATATATCTTTGTCTGACTCGACTGCTGTAAAGCGAACTGAAGTCCTTGCTGATGATTTGCTTGACCAAATGAAGTCTCCAATAAAAAGGCTAAATGCATTTCATTGGCTTTGGATGAATACACAGACAACGCACAACTTCCGGTGTTTGTCAGATTTTTTGATGAAGAGAAGGGAGAATTATGTGAAGATGTGTTAGGCCTCTCAGCCATCCATGGACACACAAGAGGGGATGATATTTATGAAGCACTGATGCAGATGTTGAGAGAAAGAGAGATAGACCTGAAGCATGTAATTTCAATTGCTACTGATGGAGCTCCATGTATGACTGGAAGAGAGAGGGGATTAGTGGCACGCTTGAGAGCTCATCACCCTGACCTCATAGCATATCATTGCATAATTCATCAGATGGTTTTGTGTGCCAGTCTTGAAGAAAAGTATGCAAAGGTCCTGACAACAGTAATGAGACTTGTGAACTTTTTGAGGGCATCATCTGCTCTGCAGCATAGCTTGTTGCGCTCATTCCTAACAGAGGTGAATGCAGAATTTGATGATTTGCTCCTCCACAACAATGTCCGGTGGCTTAGTAAAGGCAAGGTACTGGAGCGCTTTTGGATATTACGGAAAGAGTTGGAAACCTTTCTGTTGGATCAGAAGAGTGCAAAAGAACAATTTGTGGAATTCATGCAGAATGAAGAAAAAATGGAAACTGTTGCATTTCTAACTGACATTACCTCCCATCTCAATGATCTGAACATGAAGCTCCAGGGCAAAAATAACACAGTGTGTAACCTCACATCAGCTGTCTGTGCCTTTCAGAAGCAACTGGAGCTGTTCAAGTGTGACCTACAACAGGACCTGCTTCACTTCCCAACGCTTTGAATCAAACAGCAGGAACACATCATCATCACAATCATGCTGAATTCCTGGACAAGCTGATTAAAAATTTCCAAACTCGCTTTGGGAATTTCCCTCTGGGAAAACAAGTCTTACTATGCATGGAAAATCCATTCCTTGTCAAAAACATCGCAGAATTTTCAACTGAAGCCCTGAAAATCTGCCCATGGGCTAGTGCTGCTTCTCTTCAAACAGAGCTAATTGAGCTTCAGGAAAACCTTGCACTGCAGGAGTCTCTCTGTGACCCTACCACCTTCTGGACTAAGATGGTCCCTGCAGCAGGTGATCCCTTTCTTGCAGAAGATGGCCCTTCAAATTCTCACCATGTTTCCCTCAACATACTGTTGTGAGTCTGCCTTTTCAACCATGAATTTGGTGAAAAACAAATACAGGAGCACCCTCAGTAATGAATACTTACATCAGTGCCTCTGCCTGGCCCTAGTTTAAAGAACTGGTGGCACATAAAAGGTGTCACTTTTCACACTAATAAGGCCAGACCACATCACTTTTTGTACATAGTTTATGGGGGGATTATGGGTGATTTACCACCTTTGTTGTTGGAGTTCTGTTTTTGGATTTTGACCATCACTGTTCTGGACCCTGGACGTAAGGAACATTTGGTGAGTGGACCTTTTAGGTTTCTAATTGAGTACCCCTGCCTTACACGAACCCTACCTACCCTAAACCTACCCATATATAAAGTGAAAACTATTTACTGTTAAAGGATTAGTTCACCCAAAAATGAAAATTCTGTCATTAATTACTCACCCTCATGTCGTTCGACACCCGTAAGACCTCCGTTCATATTCGGAACACAAATGAAGATATTTTTGTTGAAAGCTGATGGCTGAGAAAGGCTTCAGATAGGCCTCCATTGGCATTCAGTACATTTACACTCACAAGACCCATAAAAGGCACTTAAAACGTTGTTACAAAGTCCATCTCACCACAGTGACTCTACAATAATTTTACGATGCGACGACAATAGTTTTTGTGTGCAAAAAAAAATCAAAATAACACCTTTATCCAACTTGTTCTTGTCTTCCGTGTGTGCCTCCACGACGCATGCGCGAGAATATGACGTAGCGCCGGGGTTCGGGAATCCATGAAATGCACACTTTAGCCCGATTTTGAGAACTACGCCGAGACCTAAAGCACGATCAATGTAGAATTCAACAGCTTAGATACGCGCGTCTTCCTCTGCTTGTAAACAAATCGCTTCTGGGCCATGTGTCCGAACGCCGGATCTACGGCGTTCTACGGGAGGACTCAACCACCTGGCCCCACAAATGAAGCGAGCGAGCAGAGGATGCCTACCAAGCGGCACCCCATCCACCAGGGCGTGGCAAGCCGAAAGAGCGGCCACATAAACCCTGAGAGTGGAGGGGCAAGTGCCTGTTGATTTTCCTTGCATTGAGTCCAGAACTGAAGCAACCTGGCAGTTAACTGGATCAGCATTATGTGTCATACATCATCTTTCAAAGACAACCAATTTATTGGCATAAACTTTCTGATTGGAGGATGCCCTAGCACTTAGGATGGTCTCAATAACTGCAGGCGAAAGCCCAGTGTCCCTCAGTTGGTGCCCATTAGGGGCCAAACATGAAGGTTCCACATGTCGGGCCTGGGATGGAATATCGTGCCCTCTGCCTGAAACAGAAGGTTCCACCTCCCCGGAATCACGAGCCGTTGAGGAGAGACACTATCTCCGAGAACCACACTTTGTTCGGCCAACGTGTTGTATCAATAAGAGGCAAGACCCTTGGTTGTGCACCCTGGCTAGAACTCCCAAGAGCAGAGTGACTGGAGGGAAGGCAACCAGGCGCATCTTGGGCCATTACGCGGGGCTGGGTGACAGAGAGAAGTAGAGGGGACATTGCGCTGTCTGATTAGACGGGAAGAGGTCCACTTTCGCTCTGTAAAATCTGGTCCAGATCTGATTGACTACTTCTGGGTGGAGTTTGCATTCCCCCATCGGTAATTTCTGTCTGGACAGTAAATCTGCTTCCACATTCAACTGCCCCGAATGTACACTGTTCTGAGTGACAGGACCCAGTGTCCTGGGCCCAGAGAAAAATATGTCTCGCTATCCTGTTTAGATTGCGGAATCCTTATGGAGCCAGTACTGCATCCATGCATTTCGTATACAGTACATGTGGTTACAAGGCTAGCCGAATGGAAGAACACAAAATTGGTAAGCTTTTGCCTCCAAGAGCAAATGTCAGGAACTTCCTGTGTTGTGGCAATATTTATATGTGAACACATGCGTCCTTCAGATCGATCATGCCAAACCAAACATAATGTTGAATTTGTGACACAATTGTTTTTACGGTTAACATCTTGAACTTGTGGTGCTTTAACTGTATGGTTCAAGCCTCGAAGATCTAAGATTGGACACAACCCCCCACCCTTCTTGGGAACCAGGAAGTAACTGCTGTAATAGCCCAACTCACTCTCCAGTAGAGGAACTACTGTTCTATGGCCTCTTTGTTGAGTATAGTTAGTAGCTCTTGTGACAGTACATGCGCCAGCTCCGGCTTCATGGAAGTGGAGACCACGTCGTTTAAACGACAAATAAATTAGTTTGCTAATTTTACTGTGCTTAACACCCATGCAGAAACTTCTGGGAGAAGTTCCACGCTGCCAAACTTTCTGAGAGTGATCATTTTGATACTTCCTATCGAGAGGATGTTAGATGTTCTATGTCCTTGATGATAGCAGGATTTACACACAGAACGTCAAACATTTCACTGGAAACCGCTGCCCCCCGAATCATCAGATGCGGCGGGGATGGAGTGGTTTTGTAAGGGTAATGATAACGAACAGGTAACGAACAAATGTTTGACGCGCCCCATCCCGCGGAGGCACCAGACTGGGCGCCAGACCATCAGGACTTCTTTTTATTGATGATAGTCCTGAGGTCCGCCCTGGGAGGTTGCTGAGGGTTACGAGCCGGCCCCGACGTCAAGGGCACAAAAAGACGTGAAGTATATAGTTTTCTCCATGACTTTGATAGTTCGTCATGGAGGTCGAGTAGCGAGAAACCACCTCTAATAATTCCTCAACGGATTTGTTATCATGCGAGGAACGCTCAGAGAGTGGCTGCTCGAAGTCCGCAGACCCGAGAGATTCAACATCATGCTTCGGGATCACGCAAGAAAACGTGTGAGGAACGAACAAGCGAAAGGGACGGACCCGTCGCTTGCTCGTCAACCAAATCAATATGGGAGCCCCGCAAAATTGGTGCGGACTGAAAGTAGCCAAGATGAGCACAAAGCATTTTAACTGTAAAATTGTACATATTTGCCTGATTCAATGCAGCGACCGCATGCTCTTCCCCAAACACACAAAGCAGTAATCGTGTGTATCCAGTTCTGCTTCTTTATTGCATTTGGAAGAGAACATGGAGGGATACAGCGTTTACTCTGCTTACTCATTTTCAACTGATTAGAGAGAGTTTCTGACGCACACCAACACAGAGTGGTCTGAAAACAAAAAGACCTGAAGGCTTGCAGCTGGGGCTCACCAGCCGAGGCTATAAGTACCTCCGGGTCAATTTCATTGACGTGTTAAACACACTATTTCACAGCTGGTCACGATAAAGACGTTCTCATATGCACTTCGTTCAGCATTGAATGTAGCTTTTGAAAGGGAACACTGTTCTTGAAGCTAGTGCTATTGGGAACACACTGTTTTATTATATTCAAAACCCATTCTGACACATTGGGGATGGCTTCCCAGACCCTCGGCCTGAGTGGCTAGGGGTTGAATAAAAGCTTAGAGGCGGGCCCAGCGTAATCCTTAGCTGGGGTCCCTGGCGCTTAGGGAATAGGACTGTCAGGGCTGCCATAGAGTGCAGGGCTGAGGCAGCTTGACCGGCAGAGGTGTAAGCCATGCTGGTGAGAGCTGAAGTCGTCCTACACGGCTTTGATGGATGCACCACTTTGGCCTTCCATCCAATGGTGATAGACGGGCAGAGATGCTTCCTCTAGGGAGGGAGTAGCCTTTTTCCTCCACCGTCTAATGTCGAGAGCACTGCCGAGGCGTAAGTGCGTAAGCGGGCGTAAGTATGGGGCACCAGGACTTCGTAAGTTTGTTGTGAACTTCTGGGAAAGAATGGCAATAATCACTGACGAGGGGCATGTTGGTGCCCAGGCAGGAACCATTCATCAAGGTGGCTTCAGGTGGGCTCTGCTGGCGGTGATCAGTCAAGGCTGAGCTTTTCGACAGCCCTGGTGAGAACGCAGAGAAGTTCAGCATCTGTGTTCGCCCTAGTGTCAGCTTTGCCAGTCTGAGGCAGGGGGATGGGGTCAACGACGGAGCCCAACCAATCCTTGCCTTCAGATGCCGCCAATGACAGGCTGTTATCATGGAGGTCTTCCTCCGAACCACCAAACAAAGGATACTCGTCGGATGACCGCAGGGAAATGGCGAATCAGCGGATGACAGCGTCCAATCAGATTGCGCTGATCAGGAAGCCGCCGTCTGCTGAACTGCTGCTGCAGATTCGCTGCATTCCGCTGCTGGGCTCGATCAGTGGCGAGAAGGGCTTCAGAGCAGGATAAATTAGTAAAGATGTGAGTCATCTCTGAAGGAGAATAAATCTGATTTCTATGGCGAAAATTAGCTGCTTTTATAGCCAGTAGCTCTGCCCATTTTATCAGGCCCAGCTCGCAGTGGCAGGATGCTCCCCGATTGGTTCGCGCACATATGCCGCTTCGCCATAGGTTCGTGCAGTTCCCACAGCCCAACCAACCAGCACGCTTATAGCTTGCATAATGTTGGCTGTACAGCTGCACTGCATTTTAAAAATAAGTTTTCAATATTTTGAGAAAAGGAGTTTTCCCATAAGCGTCTAGCGACGCAGTACAAGAAACCATTTTCGAAAGCGAACTTTACATTTTATTTGTGTAAACTCACAATAACAACAAAATGTTATGATTTGTAAAATAAAGAAAACAAACTGGATGCGCATGCTGTCTCCATGAACTGGAGCACGTCTCAAAAATGAACCAAAACTACCACTTTGGGTGTGAGCGAAGATAAAACGAGCTCTCTACTGTGTCTCACCACGATTCAGAGCAGGTAAAGTCTCCCTTCTTCTGCTGTCACGTGAGGTGGAGGATGGAAAGCCTGAAGAACCAATGACCTGGCCACACTAGATGGCACCTTGGGCACGTAGCCCGGCTTAGGATGTAAGATGGCCTTAACTTCGCCAGGGGCAAACTCCAGGCAAGTCGGCGTCACCGCCAAGGCCTGGTGGTCCCCCACTCTCCTCAGAGAAGTGATAGCAAGGAGAAAGGCCACCTTAAGGGCCAGGTTCTTTGCCTCAGCCGACTCCAGTGGCTCAAAGGGGGCCTCAGCCAACCCTTCAAGTACCACTGCCAGATCCCAGGTTGGAACTCTGGAACGAGCCGTAGGCGTCATCCTCCGAGCCCCACAGAGGAACCGTACAACCAGATGGTGCATACCCAAAGGTCCATCACTCACAGGAGCATGGAAAGCCCCAATGGCAGCCACGTACACCTTGAGTGTGGACGGGGTAAGAAGTGATTTTGAAGGAACTCCGGCACTGAAGCCACAGGGCAGTTAATTGGGTCCACCTCACGCTCTCTACACCAAGTGGAAAACACATTCCACTTAAGGCTGTACAGTCACCTGGTGGCAGGAGCCCTGGAGCTGAGCAAGGTCTCGACCATATCTGCTGACAGTCCAGCCTCTAGGTACCGGGCCCCCTCAGGGGCCAGACCCAGAGGTCCAAAAACTCTGTGCAGGGGTGAATATTGTGCCCCCTGCCTCAGTCAGCAGATCCCTCCTCAGAGGGACCTGCCACGGGAGACCGTCTAGCAGTGCTACATTGTCTGAGAACCATGCCTGGGTCGGCCAGCAGGGTGCTACTAAGAGTAGGCTGATCCCTTCTCGGCTGACCCGCTCCCGGGAGCAGAGTGATCGGGGGATATGCATACAGATGCAGCCTCGGCCACATATGCATCACTGAGAGAAAAACCACAGTGGACAGTGGGACGTCTCTCGAGACACAAACAGATCCACTCCCACTGGGCCGAATCTCTTGCACATGGCCTCCACCACCTCTGGGTGGAGTCGCCACTCCCCGGGCCTCAGCCCTTGCCTCGACAGGACATCTGCTCCCTGGTTTTGATCCCTGGGGAAATACATCGCTCTGAGAGATGACAGTTTCCCCAGGGACCACAGGAGGGTCTGGTGAGCCAATCTGCATAGAGGGCGCGACCTCAGACCCCCTGATGATTCAGATACGAAACTACAGACGTATTGTCTGTTCATATCAGGACATTGCGGCCGCGGAGGTCTGGGAAAAAGCTCCTCAGAGCTCTGTAGACTGCCAGCATTTCCAGGCAATTTACGTGCCAGGAGGAATGCCGGGTCTCCCACGGATCTCTCACAAAATGGCCGTCCATGACCACGTCCCAACCAGTGAGGGAGGCATCAGTTGAAACGGTTTTCCGGCAACATGATGCTCCCAGCACTGGCCTCCTGGACAGGAACCAAGGTCTCTTCCATATGACGAGGGAAGGAAGGCATCTGCGCGTTAGTTTGGTAACCGGGATAAGTAATCAGCAATAAGATTTTTCTTGCCTGGACAATGCTCAATTGTAAATTTATATGGTTGCAGAGCCAGACACCAGCGCAGTATCCTCGAATTGCTATTCTGCATTGTTTGCATCCATTTCAAGGCTCGATGGTCAGTTTGCAGGGTGAATTCCCGCCCAAGTAGGTAGTATCGGAGAGAGTCAATAGCCCACTTAATCGCAAGGCCTTCTTTTTCAACCATTGAATATCTTCTCTCTCTGTCGAAGAGTTTTCTGCTCAAGAACAGTACTGGCCTCTCACTCCCAGACTCTCCCTGGGCCAAAACTGCTCCCAGTCCAACATCCGAGGCATCCACCTGCACAAGAAACCTTTTCAAGAAATCAGGGCCCTGCAAAACTGGCTCTTGACATAACATATCTTTCAGTACTTTGAAAGCTCCTTCACACTCCTCTGTCCAGTGAAACTTTGAAGGACTCTTTTTGGTTAGGTCAGTCAATGGGGTAGCCAGAGATGCGAAATGGGGAATAAAACGGCTGTACCACCCAATTAAACCAAGGAATGATCTCACTTGTTTCTTTGTCTGTGGCCTTTGAATGTTTCGAATACACTTAAGTTTCTCTACCTGTGGCTTAATCTGACCATGGCCAATGAGGTATCCCAAATATTTTACCTCTGTTTGTGCCCATGAGCATTTGGTTGTGTTAATAGTGAGTCCAGCTTTCTGAAGCCTTCGTAGGACATCACTAAGATGCTCTAGATGTTCCTGCCATGTTCCACTATATATCACTACGTCATCTAAATATGCTGCTGCATATTGGTCACACCCAGCAAGTACACTGTCCATAAGTCTCTGGAACGTTGCTGGTGCTCCGTGTAACCCGAAAGGCATTACCGTATACTGATATAGTCCTGTGGGGGCGCGGAAAGCAGTATATGGCTTACAAGAGGGGTCAAGGGGCACTTGCCAGTATCCTTTACATAGGTCTAGTGTAGTCATGTAATGTGCTTTCCCAAGCCTTTCAATCAGTTCGTCTATTCGAGGCATTGGGTATGAATCAAAGCAGGATACGCTGTTCAGTTTTCTGAAATCTGTACAGAACCTCAGTCCACCATCTTTCTTAGGAACCAGAAGTATAGGACTTGACCACTCACTTTGGGAAGGTTCGATTATTCCCATCTCCACCATTGTTTCAATCTCCTTCTTCAGTTTCTCTACCATCCTCTCAGGAACTCGATAAGGCTTCTGTCGAATTGGAGCTTCCTCTTTCAAGATGATGTTATGGGTGACCACTTTGGTACGCCCCGGTCTTTCCTGGAAGAGAGATGGAAAAGATTGACGTACCTCTGAGAGTTGTTGTTGTTGATTTAAGTGTGAATTAAGGCCAGGGTCCTCAGCTGAAGGTCGACTTGGTTCCATCTCCAATTCATCCTCTTCATCCACGACTTCCCGCACCATCAGTACCGCTTGCTTTTTAGGTTCAGGTCCCCTCTCCTTAAACTCTCTCAACAGGTTGACATGAAGGATCTGTTTAGGATGCTTTCTATCAGGACACAGAATCTCATATGCTACAGAGCCCAGTTTTCGGGTAACGACATAGGGACCCTGCCACTTGGCCAACAGTTTGCAAGTACCCGAAGGTAACAGTACCAGAACTTTCTGTCCAGGTTTTAGGTCTCTTTCTCTGGCATGATTGTCGTACCATACCTTCTGTCTCTTCTGGGCCTCTTGCAAATTTTCTTTGGCCAAAGTCCTGAATGTCTCCAACTTGTCCCTCATCTGCAATACATAAGAGACGACACTGCACTGGGCTGGTTTCTCTGCCGTCCACTCCTCTTTGAGCATGTCCAGGGGGCCTCGAACTTGCCTGCCATACAAAAGCTCAAAAGGAGAGAAACCAGTTGAACATTGGGGCACCTCTCTATATGCGAACAAAAGAAAAGGAATCCATTTATCCCAATCTCTACCCGTCTCAGCCACAAACTTTTTGAGCATGTTTTTCAGTGTGCCATTAAAACGCTCAACTAACCCATCAGTTTGGGGGTGAAATGGTGTAGTTCGGATACCTTTAATGCCCAATTGTTTGTACAGTAATTTCATCACATTAGCCATGAAATTAGTTCCTTGGTCAGTAATAATCTCAGAAGGTACTCCAACTCTAGAGATCAAGTCAATTAAGCATTTCACAATATGTTTAACCTGGATAGATCGCAAAGGGTACACTTCCAGATATCTAGTGGCATAGTCGCAAATTACCAGGGCAAATTGGTTACCTGAACTACTCTTCACTAACGGGCCAATTATGTCCATACCTATCCGATCAAAAGGGGTACCAATGATTGGTAGAGGCTGCAAATAACTTCGGTCTGCCTTACGAACAGGAGCTACAAGCTGGCACTCAGAACAGGTCTTACAGTAATCTTGAACATCCTGATACATTTTGGGCCAGTAGAATCGTTGACTAATTCGCCCATAAGTTTTCTGCTGACCTAAATGTCCAGACCAGGGTATAGTATGACCCAGATATAAGATCATCTTACGCAGTTCAGTAGGCACAATCAATCTGGGACTCTCGGTGTTTGCCATATACAAAAGATTGTCTTTTAGGATATACTGATCTCCACCAAACAGTGGTACACCCACAGGATTACCATCTACCTCACACACTTTTTGAAACAGAGGTTGTAAGGTAACATCTGACCTCTGCAATTCCCCAAAATTGTCAGGCACCCGCCATTGGGAATCAATGAAATCAGACTCAGGACCAGGGAGACATGGTACAATATCCTGGGCCTTAACTTCCCCCCTATGTTTTTCTTGCCTTCGTTGTCTTTTACTCTTTTTAATATGACCCCCAAAACCAAACAAATCTGCATGGGCATTAGGAAGAGGCTGTAGCCCTTTGGTTTGAGATCGGGTTACCACGGCACACGTTTTAGGTGTTGCATTGACCAGATCAGTTAAAGAAGGAAAATCATCACCTAACACCACATCATATGCCAGGTCGTCAATCACCCCCACCCTCAGCAAAAATGCCTGTTCATCGATAACCATGGATACATCAGCAGTTGGATAGATCTTTTCTTCCCCATGTACACACCCTAAAAATACTGTATCCCCATAGTTTAACATTTCACAGTTCAGTAAACGAGATTTCACCAAGGTTTGCGTACTCCCCGTATCCACAAGTGCTTGAGCCGGATGACCATTGACAGTTACTGATATGACATGTCTATGTTTGTCAGTGGATTTCATCAGTTCACTGGACCATTCATCTCGGGGAACATAACACATGTTTGTTACCTTGGGTTTTCTTAATGGGCAAAGAGATGCCTTATGCCCAGGCTGCTGGCAGTAAAAACAGATCAGAGGCCCCTTAGCAACAGTAGAAGTTTTCCCCACTACTCCCACAGTCTGATCCCTGGGCTCCTCAGTTTTACCTTTACCCATTGTACCTTTGTAAGTCCATTGCGGTTCCCGATGTGCGGCCATATACCTCTCTGCCAATCTCACAGCTTCCTCTCCAGTCTGGGGTTGATTTTCTTTCACCCAAGTTCTCACATCTGGACGTAGAATCCTCAAGTACTGCTCAAGAATGATAGCCTCTCCTATCTGGTCCTTAGCCTTGACTTCTGGTCGCATCCACCTCTTGTACAACCCTTTAATTCGATTATAGGTCTCTCTGACACTCTCACCAGATGGCACTGTGAGACTCCTGAATCGCTGACGATAAGTCTCCTCCGTTACATTGTACTTAGCTAGCACTGCAGCCTTGATGTCCTCGTAGAAGCCGGATCGTTGTTCATCCATCCCAGCATACGCTTCCAAGGCCTTGCCTGTCAACAGAGTAACAACTCGAGCCGCCCATTCATCCGTTAGCCATCCCCACGTTCTTGCAATACGTTCAAAACGAATGAAAAAACTCTCCACATCTTCCCCCTCAATGAATTCAGGAATTCTTGGTTCATGATAACGTCTATAAGGTACAGCCGGTGATTGACTTATAGCTTGTATGCTATCAACAACAGGGTGAGCTTGCGTTGAATGTATCATACCTCTGAATGGTGGTGGGAAAGTCCTTGGTGTAGGTAAAGGGTGGTGAGTGTGTTGGCTGACTTGCTCTTCAAACCCCCATTCGTTTCCAGGTTTCTGAAAAATTTTGGTTTTCAAATCCTTCAGTTCATCAAACAGAATTTTCTCATTTCTTTGTTGCTGTCGCATGAAATCCCTCATTTCTATCAAAAATTCCTGTCCCATAACAACATTGTCTTTTCCATCTCGAGGAGTACTGGCTGTCCCAGCCTTGGGTCTTACCACTGGGTCAATCTCTTCATCTTGAATATTGCCTGCTTGGTGAAACATGCCTGAAATTGCTTCCTCTTGTGCAGCAGCCCCCAATTCCAAATCACCAACCTGAGCTTCCACGGTATCCTCTTCTCCCTCTGAGAACAAAACAGGATGTGCTCTGGTAGCCCGTTGAGGACAAAAATGCCCTTTAGCAGTCATCTTACTACTTCCAGTTTTCCTCTTCTACTGCCAGTTCCCACAGAGACGTCCATCCCACTTCTGACACCATTTGTTGTACGGCAGTCTTAGCAGTGCCTACGCAGGCAGCAAGAAAGAGTAAAAACTCTGAAATCATTCAAAGGTGATTTAATGTTCTTGTCAGGGCATGCTCCAAACAGTGTGACAAGGTTCCATCCACCAGAATTCCAATAAAGAAAGAAAACAAAGTGCCAACACAAGTAAAGGAAAAACAAAAAAACAAAGTAATATTTACATGAGAACCATCAAACTGGCCCAACAGTCACACTCTTTCTCCAAACAATTAGACTCTTTATAGTTGAGGCTCCTCCCCTCAAATTCAAACATACCAATAACAGGGCTATTTCAATTACAATCTACATAGCTTATTTATGAGATCATATTTAACATCAACATTCAAACATGAATTAGCATCTTTTACAAAGCTCCATTTTCATCATGAAAACCAACAAGAATCTTAAAAGACATGCATTCAATGTAATAACATTCTCAATGCTTAAACTCCTCCTCCTTTGGGATGGTATAAGTCAAGCTTCCTGTTCGCGGGCCCCTCCTATTAGGAAGTTCCAGGAAGAAGGTAAGACAAAGAGAATCACCATTAACAAACAAATCATTACTTGTCTAATTTGCATTCACCTTTTCTTATTTATAGGCACAAAAGGCTAAGACGGACAAACATGAGTCACAATGGAATGTGCACCTTCCATTTGACACATGTGTGAGACAAACAGTGAATAAAATGATCTTGAAAACAAAACCCATTGTTTGGTTCTTTGAATTGAAAGTTACATACCTCACTTTATCACAGACGTATTGTCTGTTCATATCAGGACATTGCGGCCGTGGAGGTCTGGGAAAAAGCTCCTCAGAGCTCTGTAGACTGCCAGCATTTCCAGGCAATTTACGTGCCAGGAGGAATGCCGGGTCTCCCACGGATCTCTCACAAAGTGGCTGTCCATGACCACGTCCCAACCAGTGAGGGAGGCATCAGTTGAAGCGGTTTTCCGGCAACATGATGCTCCCAGCACTGGCCTCCTGGACAGGAACGAAGGTCTCTTCCATATGACGAGGAAAGGAAGGCATCTGCGCGTTACCCTGATCATACAGAATGGTTTTCC
Organism: Gobio gobio; assembly: GCF_949357685.1. Taxonomy (NCBI): domain Eukaryota; kingdom Metazoa; phylum Chordata; class Actinopteri; order Cypriniformes; family Gobionidae; genus Gobio; species Gobio gobio. The sequence continues at coordinate 14,096,083 of NC_137114.1, forward strand.
CCTCAAGGAAAACCCCCTGATTCCCAGCCAACACTGTAGGGGTCTCGTGCAGCAGGCCAAGAGATATTCTGTTGGACGCAGCCGCAATGAGCCCCAGCAGTCCTTAAAACTGCTTCACATTGATGCTGTGGCCTAGCTTCATTTTAGAGACCACCGCCCGTATGGACTCGATACGCGCGGGAGACAATTGTGCCCACAATGTAGAGAACCCCATACGACTCCCAGGAACATGGTTCTCTGAGAAGGCGTCAACACGCTACTGCATGAAGAGTCTCAACCCCAAGCACTGAGAGCAGCTAAGGACGACACCTCAATGCCGAACTGCTGCTACTCGCGACTGGGCCAATATGAGCCCAGTCGATTAAGTTCAGCACACGAATGCCCCAGAGACTCAGTTTGAGCCAGAGCTGCATCCATGCACCCGAGAACGTGCAAGGGGAAAGCCAGGCCTCTCGAGGCTGGCTTCGGGTGTCCACTGAGCCTCACTCACAACCCCCTGAAGCGGCTGACCGGCAGGGAGCAGTCGAGAATGATTATCAGTGCGCGGACGCGTTCGCTGTGTTGTGAATTTCCTTCTCCTCGTTTGAAGAAGAGACCAGGAGACGTTGGGATATCTTTCAAGCAGACGTTTACTTTTTATTGAGACACGTGCTGTTCTTTGCTGAGGTCATCAACAAGTCTTCCAACAAGTCTTCCAACAAGTCTAACTAAAAGGAGTTGTACATTGTATTTTATCTACAGTTCAGGGGTAGGGATTATACAACAGGGGAGGAGACATTCAAACAAAGGAATGCCAATGTTGTATAGGTAATTGTATAGGTAAAAGGACACACCTCAGACATAACGGTGTCACCTGTCCTAATTCAATCAGCTTAAGTGTCATTCAAATGTATAGATGCTAATCCAATCAGCCAAACGATATTGTACTCTGAGCTTGTTATGCTAAATGGTCATGAAGTGCATAAAGACAAAAGACTTAATGTCTCAAACACTTACACGGCCTGACATAATCTCCTTAGAATTTCCTCAAGTTTACTTCAAAATGTAAAACACAATATAGATAATGTTTTCAGTTATATTCTATTACATTGGAACCTAGATATATCAATGTATAAATTTGTAATCCTACAGCTGCCAGCCACAGGCCTCTCGAGAGGTAGATGGAGCAGCGTGCGTTTGCAGGAAATCGATGTGGCCCGAAGCGTACTAGACGGCGGGAGCACAACATAGATTCCCAAAAGTTCCACAGGGGAGGCGACCTCGATCGCTCCTTCCCAGGAGAGGGGAATGGCCAGCAGGGGCCTCATCTAAGGGAGCAGCTCGACAGGGCCGCAACAACTAGGGTGGACACTACGATTAGCAATTGCTGGAAACTGATGTGTCCCGCAGGCCACAAGGCGGCGAGAACAACATCAACTTTTTGAGGGCTCCAAGGAGGAGCAAACCTCACAATGCATGAAGGCAGCCCCCTCAGAAACTGCCCATGCTCCCATCTTAGATGAAAATTCAGACAAGTGACACACGCTTAGGATGACAGGCTGATTTAAAATATCTAACTTATCAAAGTCAGATAAAATGCCATTTAATTCCTCAGAATTAAATGCTACCATAATCACCCAACACGTGCAACCTGGTCTGAATGATAGGCTGAATAAATATATCTAACTCCTCAAAGTCAGATAATATTTCATTTGAATTCCTCAGAATTAAAAGCAGCCATAAACACCCAACCAATGAAACATGGTCTGAATACGCTGAATAAAAATATTTCACTCCTCAAAGTCAGATAATATTCCATTTAAATTCCTAAGAATTAAATGCAGCCATAATCACCAGATGATACTGATTTAATAAGTATTTATACAGTCTCGTAATCTACACGTTGCCTCAGCAACGCGAGATTCGAGCAGTTATAATACAATTGGCTTTCCTCCCTCGAGAAGGAAGTCAACAGGCGCGAGGCTGAAACACCTGAAAGGTGCACGGCTGTACGCGTCGAGATATTTCTCAATGAAAACAGCCAGCACCCTCAGGAGCTGACTGCATGCCTTGCACCCAACCAGTATTACATGCACACCGATCGCGTGTGTCACTTTAATTGCAGACCCGTAACCTGCGCGCTGCCTCGGCAATGTGAGATTGAATCTTGCATTAAGAAGTGGCGAGCTCTCGTTATAACTTCTACTGCCTCGATGCTGAGCACGTCTAATTCCTCAGAATCAGACCGCTCAAGCATCAGATCCTCCACCCCGGGGGAAGAAGCCGCAGCGCGGGCTTCCACGCGGGGAGGGAGAACATCTGAACTGTCAGACGAAGACTGGGAAGATGCCTCAGCAGTCCCAAGTCTCCCTGACACGTCCATCTGTAAGCCCCATGACCGGCATCGCTTCTGGGCGGCAGCTTATCACAATCCTCGAAAGCCGCCCTAGCGTGCTGCACACCCAGGCACTGTACACAAAGCATATGTCCGTGCCCGACATATAACAGGGACACGGGTGCACACAACGCTAGTATTGCTCGCCCTGAGTCACCATACTTTTCACTTTTATATATATATTCTTTTTTTTGTGACAAACAACACCAAATAGACAGACAGTTTTGTACACAGAGTGCTATGCTGAAGAGCGAAAGCTGACATTACTATGTGCCAGCCCCCCTTATGTAGCTTCCGGGTATGCCGTCACATACTACGTCATGACGCAACACCAATCAGGATTGGAATAGTTTCATTCATACTTCAGACACGCTGTTGCTAAGGGAGCATCCCCAAATTCGTTGTTCCGACACTGCAATGATTAACCTTTTCTTTAGTCGAATATTCAGAAAAAAGCATACAAAATGTGAAGCATTTTGAATGGAAACCCAACATCGCTGGGCTCCCATCTAAATTGCAAATTTAATTTAAACAATATGCGACCAAACCTGCATTTCCATCCTTTCTCGTTATGTAAAAAAAAAAAAAAGTAATCACTTCCCGGGACATTTTAGTAATGACTTTATGAGATATTAACAGAAAAAAGATGGTAAAAACTAAGTTCTGGGCATGAGCGTGTCACAAGGAGCACTATGCATTCATTAATCATTATGGATTTGCAGGATAGATCTAAGATTTCAAAAGTGTCAAAAAGATGACTCTTGAACTGACAGTTTAAGCTAGTATTCAACCAATTCGACTGCCTTTGTAATTTTAGAACATCAAATTTCAGAATGATCAACAACATTTCTGATGCCTAGTCCGAATGAATTATTCAGTCTAAATTCTAAATGCGCATCTATACATTCCTAATCAATTCAGGAGTCTCTTCTGTAAATATGTTTCCATTACGCTTATGTGCCTTTCTTTTTGGCGAATAATGGGCTAAATGAGCCACTTCAAGTGAGTTGGAGATTTTGTTTAGTCTTGTGTAATATACAAAAGGGAAGGGTTTAAATCCCAGCTGCATTACAATGAGCCCCTATTAGAACTATGATATTCTATTTGATACTTTTATGAATTCTATTGAAAAACCATGAGTAAAAGGTGAATAAAGACTGAAAGTCAATGTTCAGAAATGCTAAATTATTATTTTTTTAAAGGGTTAGTTCACCCAAAAAGGAAAATTCTGTCATTAATTACTCACCCTTATGTCGTTGGACACCCGTAAGACCTCGGATATTCGGAACACAAATGAAGATATTTTAGTTGAAAGCTGATGGCTGAGAAAGGCTTCAGACAGGCCTCCATTGGCATTCAGTACATTGACACTTCCAAGATCCATGAAAGGCACTTAAAACGAAGTCTATCTCACCACAGTGGCTCTACAATAATTTTACGATGCGACGACAATAGTTTTTGTGCGCAAAAAAAAAATCAAAATAACACCTTGAACCAACTTGTTCTCGACTTCCGTGTGTGCCTCCACGACGCATGTGCGAGAATATGACGTAGCGCCGGCGTTCGGGAATCCATGAAATACACCCTTTAACCCCATTTTGAGAACTATGCCGAGACCTGAAGCACGATCAATGTAGAATCCAACAGCTTAGACACGCGAGTCTTCCTCTGCTCGTAAACAAATCGCTTCTGGGTCATATGTCCGAACGCCGGATCTGCGTCATATTCTCGCGCATGCGTCGTGGAGGCATACATGGAAGTCGAGAACAAGTTGGTTAAAGGTGTTATTTTGATTTTTTTTTGCGCACAAAAACTATTGTCGTCGCATCGTAAAATTATTGTAGAGCCACTGTGGTGAGATGGACTTTGTAACGACGTTTTAAGTGCCTTTCATGGATCTTGGAAGTGTCAATGTACTGAATGCCAATGGAGGCCTGTCTGAAGCCTTTCTCAGCCATCAGCTTTCAACTAAAATATCTTCATTCCGAATATGAACGGAGGTCTGACGGGTGTCCAACGACATGAGGGTGAGTAATTAATGACAGAATTTTCATTTTTGGGTGAACTAACCCTTTAACTATGCTGTAAAACTGTGTTTTGATGTGTTTGTTGTCAAACTCAAACATTTGTTTATTTTTAATGAATAAAAATTGGCATTATTTTATTTGAAAATTGTATTTTGTTGACAAAATATTTTAGTTTGTCTTGGATATTTTTTTTTATTATCAGATAACATTTTAAGCTGTCATTTGGTCATGTTGCAATGCACCCCTAACATGTTACATTGTACCCCACCTATGGGGCATGTTGTCACATTTCACTTCCATTCTTTCAGGGTAAATCAAGAAAAAAAGTATACACTGTATCAATGAAACAAAACCACATAATTGTACTAGACAAATTATGCTTGTCCCTTTGTGACTTTTCAGCATATAAACCGCACAAATGTTTCTGAATGTGAATATAAGGAGATCAGCATGGCAAACGTGCATTCATATACCTCTGCAGAAGGAGAACATTATATATATATTTATATGTGTTTGATAATACAATGTTGATAAATGTCACTTACACTCAAGATACTTCATGACAAGAGGTTCTATACATTAGTGTTTTTTTCAATCCTGGTCCTGGGGACCCACCAATCTCCACATCTAGTACTGTATGTTTCTCTTATCTGACTCAGTTCAGTTTATGGAGTTCTCGCCAAATAAGCTGATATTAAATAAGGAGACATACAAAATGTGCAAAACAGTGGGTCCCCAGGACCAGATTGAAAACCACTAGTATACATTATAAAAAATGCTGATAAAAATATAGAAATATTAACCTTAGTGAACATTTATGATTTATGATTATTGTTGTTAAATGTACTTTAATGGTTATTACAAGTTAGTATAGGTCAGTTGTTATTCCTTGTACAACTCTACACAAATACCTGACTTTTGTCCATAAGATGAAAATATATATTTAGTAAAAGTGTATTATTAAATCCTAGTAACAATTTATATCAGCTTGATTCAATAACGGATGAATCAGTGCCTAAAGAAGGAAGGGAAAAAAAAAACCTAAAGAATGCTATGGCCACTCACTACTCAGACAATTCCCCTTTCTTTACAATTTTCTGCAATCAATTCGTTCATCTTCATTTGCTCTATACATTTAAATCTAGTTCAGTTTAACAAGGCAAATAATGTACTCTTCCATATGGTAGTCACAACTAGATGGTATACTTGGAAAAACATGGTTGCTAACCAACTCAAAATATACAAAACACTGTATACATATTTTGAACCACCTCCATGAAAAAGTGTTTTAAGTTACACATCTTACAACAGCTTGCCTTTGGTTAAGCTTATAAAAAAGCATTCTCATTATAGCTTCCTTTATTGCTCGAGTTCCCACCCCGTAAAGGATTGGGTTTATTAATGGGGAAAGAATAAGGAAATACAAAGAAAGTATTACACGAATTATGTAGGGTACATGTCTCATATCAAATCGGCTTTGCAAAACTTCAAAAGAAGTCCCAATGATAAAGTTAAATAATGCCATTAGATGTGGGACACAAGTGCTAAAGAGTTTGACTCTTCCTCTCTTTGACAGTGTCAGACAAATTAATATGATTCTTAAATAGGTGTAGATAATTATAAAAAATGGAAGTACAACCACAAAGAAAATAATTATTATGCTATGTATGTTGTAATATGAAATATCAGAGCATGCTAGTTTCACTACTGAGTAATTATCACAATATACTTTTTCAATGATAACTCCACAAATGTTCATGTTTGCTGTATATGAGAGAGAGATGGTCACCCTGAAAAAGGGGAAAAGCCAAGTGAATATAATACCCAAAATCACCTTTGTGTGAGTGACTATTTTGTTGTACTGTAAAGGGTAACATATAGAAATATATCGGTCATAAGCCATAAGTGTTAGGTTTGTTATATCACAACTAACATAGGTATATATAAAGTAGATTTGAACAAGACAAGAAATCCATGTAATTTGATAATCCTCAGTCAAGAAACTATTTATGACAAAAGGTGCAACTGTTGTGCCACCATATAAATTTATACATGCCAAATTGCAGATAAAGACGTACATTGGCTTATGCAGTTTTCTTTCAAGACATACTACACAGATGATCAGCCCATTAGCAATGATGATGACTGGGAAAAGAACACCCAGCACAACAACAAACACATACTTCAAGTCATGTATTTTGTTATATGCATCCAGTGTGAAGGAAATATTTTGCATTGTACTTTGCAGCATGGCCCTGTAATTACATGAACAACAGAAGAAGAAAAAACAAGATTAAAGAAATTCTACTGGAACAGAGAAAAGCCATTATTCACAATATTTTGCAGCATTTCTCACAATAGACTGAAACTTGAATCACAAAAAGCTGAATAAATATACAGTAACCTATAAATTCATAGCTTTTAATTTATCATTTACTTATCTTTGAAAGCTATCTTTGAGAATCTTACAATTCCTCATGTGTCTATCAAGTATCCGTTTGAAGACTTTCTTCTTTCTTTATCTGCTGAAAAATGAATGTGAAATTTGAAGGATTGGACTGTATTTATGACAGGGCCCTTGATCACATGGTTTATGCAAATTAGCACCTTGCTGATTCGGCAGACCATGTAACCTAAAGCACAAATGTGACCAGTCACGGAAGGTAGGGACACAAGTCGGTTCTGGTGCATTTTGAGTTATTTACAGATTCTGAAAGTGTAGTCTCCAAGCTTTCCAGTGATGTGTAACACATGATAATATTTGGAGAAGTTGTGGCCATTTGAAAGTAGGCACTCAAAAAAGCTTAACAGGGAGACATTTGCCTCTAAAGATTTTTTTCTCACCTGCTGGGAGTGACAATAGGGCTCATTTACATCTCATTTAGATAAGCCATACCCCCTGTAAAGCTGCATGGTTACAATCGGACCGCATACTATTAATAATAAAGGATAATGTGCATTGTAAATGTCAGTAATTTATCTTTTTTGACTAAAAATGATTTAGAGGCTGAAATATGTGAGTTTTATCTTTTTATAAAACCTTTTTATTTGTTATTTGCTGGTTTTCTACATTAAACTTGGTGAATTGATTTCATTGTGTAGCATTGGGACTTTTTAACAGGATTCTGTGATAACCGTCATGATCAACTATGATAAACTAAAATCAACTATAATTATGTGTTTTTATAGTATAATATGCAAAGTACAATTTTCTATAAGAAAAAAAAAATCTCTGATTCTATTATTTTCTCTGACATTTAAGGGTAACATAGGCCTACAAAGGATCTTTTAGGTCTAAAACAGTTTGGATAGTTGTTAATACAGTGTTCCCACAGCTTGGTTAACTTCAAATTCAAGAACCTTTCAAGGAATTTACTTTTGGCCATATGACAGAGGTCTGATATTCTATTTGTCATATTTCTGTTTTGCATAAAACTGAAGAATATTCGGTACATCCTATACTGTATTCTAAAATGATCTGATATTAACTTTTACATGGATTTTATTGAAAAGAGCTTAGGCTCATGTAACCAGTCTATTTTTGCAATATTTCACGGTGTGTCTGTGAAACGCTGAGGTACCGTAGTGGTTTTGTGCGCGCGTGAACTTCATGGCAATGTACAACACAAAGTACCTCATGCGGGAAACACTTAATGTAATGCATAAATGCAAGTAACAAACGTAAATCAAGCATAGTCCACGAAGTGTTGGCGAAATACATTATCGGACCGGAGAGAATAATATGGAATTTCTTCCATAAAACTTCTTGCACAAAATAAATTCAAGCACTTTCAAGGACCTGTATGTATGTTTATTTTCAGTCATGTCATTGTACTCAGCCCTCTCTTTCTGCACAAGGGAAAGATGATCGTGTTGGTTCTTTACTGCTTCAGACATTGTGTTATCTGGGAGGTTTGCACTTCGTATCAGCTGCTCGTTGCTCGCTGCTCGTGTATCAGCCACCAGGGTTGCCAGGTTTTCACAACAAAACCCGCACAATTGCTACTCAAAACTAGCCCAAAACAAGCCCAATCGCGTTTCAGGTGGTAAAATATGTGTTTTTTTGGCATGGTTGCCTACTAAAATTCACATTCCCGGGGCTAAATATCACATAATTGGGGTCGCTTCAACCCGCGGACATGAAAAACAGCGGACTTGGCAACACTGAGCCACGCTTCCCTTAGAGGGCGGGACAATAACAACAGAGAAACACGCCTCTGCTGCATGCTAGAATCTCCTAAAAACAAGGCGATTTCAACCTCAAAGTGTATGCTTTTAAATGTACCAATACTGCTATCTCAAACATGGAGAGGCTTCTTCATGATCTCAACTAATCACCAATTTTGAAAAAAAATTGCTTCATTCTCATTTTGCTCGAAACTTGTGCTGCCGACTTGTGTCCCTGGTTGCCGTAACGGGTCACAAATGTAAACAAAATTATTGAGAGGTCTTTAGATTCGCATGGAAAGAGAATATGTAACACTCTGAAAGGCTATAAAAGTCTCCAGGGCTAAGCATCTCCGCAAACACATAGAAAATAACCAAATCAATCCAAGGTTTCTATTTAGTACAGTGGCTAGATTAACAAATAAACAGTTGAAATAAATATCACCAAAACTAAATATTCCAGCACAGTTTAGTAGTAAACTGCCTCTGCCTTGCACCCCATGGCTATCCTTCAAGTCCATCAGGCAAAGGTGCTCAGGGACATGCACGAGGGCAGAGCTGACCCAGGGTTAATGAACAAACTGCGCACTGCTACTCATTTATGGCTCAACCTGGTCGAAATGCGGGAGGCTGAGAGAATCCGTTTCCTCAACTCCTCCATATCCCAGGCTGGGCTCTTCTCGGACACCCAGAAGCAGACTGAGAAGATCAAGCACATTCCCGACGGCCAGCTGCTGCCTCCACCCCGCCGTCGGTGGCCGAGGGTGCCCTGCTGCGGCTCCTAGCCCTCCAGCTCGGCCCAAGCAGCAGCCTTCACCTGGGCGGAAGCGCGGAGGTCACAGGAAAGCAGCGCAGCCAAACGCCAGGCCAAGCGGCGCTCCTGAGACGGGCAGCTCGGAGTTAGGGCTCAGTTCTTCCCAGGAGATGGTAGCAGGACCACTCCTTCCCCCAGTGGATGACCAGGGGAGAATCTTTTGTTCTCCCTTCCCTGTTTGTTCTCAGTTCTTTAAAAGTTTTAGGGTGCCGCCGACTGGGAGGCCATGTTACTTACTACGAGCGTTACATACGTAACTGAGACATTCCCTGAACAGAGACACCATGTCCCGTTGTCACAGTTCTGTACCACCGCTGGGCGGCTGGGTCACCAGCTCGGCTCCTCATCAAAAACCTGATATGCAATTCACCTGCTACTCATTATATACTCGCACTGCGTGGCAGAGCAGCTGTTGCAATCATTGCATGCCAATTTGCGTTGGCTCGTTTTAGTTACATTCGAAGTAGCGAGATTCCTATACGACATCCAAGTCATCGAAATGGCGTCTCTATTCCCTCTTTCAGGGAATGAGAGTTACATATGTAACAGATGATAACTTAATACACGATGAATCACTGAAATATAACTAAGTACATTTCTACGCAAAAAAACTAAAACAAATGGTTTGCTAAGTTCTAAATAATGGCTAAAAGGCATTTACTGTACATTCAGTTCATCATTAATTACTAGCTTATTTTTTCTTATTTATCACACGAATGTAGATGACCATGTGACCAACACGATTGTCTTTGGGGTACATGTCTTTTAAGTGCAGCCACATCTCACATTATTTACATTCATCTTCTAACAGGCAAGGCGAGCTGTCCTCTGTCCGAAGCTGCATGAAGACACTGGAAATTGTAAGATGTAGGTCTACATCACTTTTCATATTGATATATAGATGTATTATAGGTGAAATATAATTTGTGAATAACAATTATACACTTTTTTCCTTCCCATTATTGATATTGCAGGTTCATGCCACAAAACACACCGTCTAATATCTCCTTCATACTGGATGCATACATTAGAATACATGAACTGAAATATGTTTTTATTGTCATGCTATTTTTACTCTACACAATCATTATCACTGCTAATGCACTGACCATCTATGTAACTTACATTGAAAGAAAACTACATAAGCCAATGTATTTCTTCATATGCAATATGGCATATTGCACACTTTATTGTTTAGGGGTAGGGTTATTACACTAACCCTACCCCTAAACCTACCCATCACACACACACACACACTCACACATACACAGCAAACGTCTCAGGTTACGTATGTAACCTCTGTTCCCTGAGAACAGGGAACGAGACGCTGCATCAGAAAGACGCTACGGGGACGGGTGACAGGTGTCTGAACTACTATCAAATCACGGCAATCCTATTGACCAGCGACAGCCTATAATGTCATTAATGTGCGACCAGGAAGTATATAAGGGCGCCTTGCAAACATGACACTATCTTATCGTCTGAAGGGACTGTTTGGCAGGCAGGCCCCGAGGCATGGCAATGAGACACAGCGTTTCGTTCCCTGTTGTCAGGGAACAGAGGTTACATACGTAACCTGAGATGTTCCCTTTCGAAAGGGAACTCATGCTGTGTCAGAAAGACGCTACGGGGAACGATATACCCACTCTGCCATGCTGAGGGGAGTGCATGCCCACTGGCAGTGACAACTGTCAGGACAAGCAAATTCAACTGAAATGCCTGAACCGCTCTCCATCTGGTCACACTAGGCTGTCCGTGACAGCATTCCCTATGGTCAAAGCCCAAGCTATAAGCCTCAGGAGGAACCTTCACATACCGCATGAAGTCCTACCCCGCTCAAAGGCCTGGAACCAACCCATTCAACAGAAGGGGTTCCTTTAAGGGAACGTGGCTAGGGGACCGAGGGACCCCCAGCCAGTCACTATTCGGAAACTTCACCAAATGCCACCAGGGAGGCCTGACCTGGCGTCACTTATGTGGGACACTTTGGTTTGGCCAGCCCTGTCTGTTGAAAAACAGAGCCTCTGGACACTCACCTCCGGGGAGGAATCCAAACTGAGGGACTGCGAACTGGCAGTGTCCGCCTCAGACTGGATCTCAGAGAAGGGTTATCCTGCAGAGCAGCACTCAGCGTAGCACTTTCCAACCCTTGCTAGCGAGGGGAGTTTAGCTGCTCGATTCTAGGATCTACCAAGCACTTATCTCACAGAAGCGTTCAGGAGGCTGGACAGGCCTACGGGCTGATCTAACTGGGATGCCTCCCCCTGGCAACCATCGAGGCTAACTGTTGAGGCAGCTGGAAGCTAGCTGTCCGAGCATCCCAATTCAGGGGCTCGCCTGCAGGGAGGCCTTGTGCGGCCTGCTACCTGCTAACAGTCCATGCTAACTTGTCACAGTGATTGGAGCCTGGGAACTCCCCTTCAGGGAGGCCTGGTGAGGCCTACTACCTGATTGCACGTTATGCCAGCTAACTGAGCGTCCAAGCTCGGGGACTCGCCCTCAGGGAGGCCTGGTGAGGCCTACTACCGGATAGCGAGCCCTCAGGGAGGCCTGGTGAGGCCTACTACCTGCTAGCAATTCATGCCCACCGTCAGAGGTGACTGAGGTCCCGGAACTCACCCACAGGGAGGCCAGGTGAAGCCTGCTACCCAATGGCAAGCCCTCAGGGAGGCCTGGCGAGGCCTACTACCTGATAGCAGAACATGCCAGCTGCCTTAGCCTCCAAGCTCAGAGGCTCACCCTCAGGGAGGCCTGATGAGGCCTACTACCTGATAGCAAGCCTTCCGGGAGGCCTGGCGAGGATCCATGCTAACTGTCACAGAGACTGGGACCGGGGAACTTGTCCTCAGGGAGGCCTGGTCAGGCCTACTACCTGATAGAAGAACATACTAGCTGCCCGAGCATCCAAACTCAAGAGCTCACCTCCAGGGAGGCCTGGTGAGGCCTGCTACCTGCTAGCAGCTCGTGCTAGCCGTCCAGTGACTGATGCCCAGGAACACACCCTCAGGGGAGGCCAGATGAGGCCTGCTACCCCACGGCAGGCCCTCAGGGAGGCCTGGTGAGGCCTACTACCTGAACTGCAGTCGTGCCTGCTGCCAGAACGTGCTGATCCAGAAGCCTGCCTCCAGGGAGGCCTGGTGAGGCCTACTACCCGGCAGCGAGCCAAGGTGACCCGTAACCGGGAGCCCACCTTCAGGGAGGCCTGGTAGGGCCTCCTACCTGATAGCACCCCTGCAGGTTCTATTGCATCCTGCTGGCAGGTTGGAAAAACTGGCTGCTGCGACCCCGGGCTGACAGTAGCTTGTCTGCTGGCTGACGAAGAACTGGACCAGTTACCATCTGGGGACTCATCCCCAAGGAGTCCATAAAAGGGCCTACTAGTTGACGAGGTTTCTGCTGAAGCCGACATCGTTGGGGAGAATTCTCCCAGGCACACATTGGCCGCGACGTCAGGACTCTCTTGCAAGGAGGCCTGCTGAGGCCTACCACCTGTCCTGGAGTCTGCTGCCCAGACTGCCCAAGCTAGCTGCTCACAGTCAGCTGGCCTTCATAAGCCCCTCCTGGGGCCAGTCCATCCCAAAGGCCTGCAACAACACAGCCTTCTGTGTGACGGCGCAGTGTCACCGTTAGTGCCTACAAGCGTGGACCTAATCACATTGCCAATAGCAGTGTACTCAGCAAAAAAAATGCCTTGAACCCTCTGAAGCGAGGGGAGTACAACTTACGTCAACTGCCATTCACGTGAGGGCGTCAGCCATGGCAATATTTCGGCTTCAGGGGAGCACCCGACCAAACCATCATGGAGCAGAAGGTTGCGAAGTGCAGCTCAACCCGAGCCCTAAGAGGTGGAGCGGAAGACACAGAGCAAGGGGTGAAGTACTCAAAAACACACTACCAACTGGCCATGACATACTTCCAGAAGGTGGCGGCCACAAACAAGCTGAAACAAAGCTAGTCTAACCATGCCCAAGTGGAAGACGCCTAACCCCGCACCGCGACCACTGGCTAAGTCGCTATCTATTCTGCCTCACACCAAAATGCATTACTAAACGGAACCTAGGCCAACTGATGTGGCGCCCTGGTGAGGGCCAGCCTGCAAACATAGATCTTTTACCCAAGGCTCGGGGGAGCAACAGCCTCACAAAAGAGGAGGCACTTGTGCAAAACATCCGAAGCCCCGCAGGGCTGGACATAGATCTAACTGCAGTTCATGTGTCAGTCTGAACCCACACTCCCGCTATAAAGTCTTACACGAGAGGGGACGCTAAACTCTTCATCCTGAGGTGGCTACCAGCTTCTAGTTTAAACTAGGAGAACCTGCACTCGCCTAGCAGTGTGCTACATACCCGCCAGAATGAGCGGTGGCCTCAGCTACTCCCGCACAGCAGCAGGTCTATTCACTGCACACAGTGAACAGAGCGGCGGCTGGTTCTCTACTAGCTAAGCTAGCTCTAAACAGACCACTTATTGGTATCTCTAAAAATCGTTCTAACCACCGAACAGGGGAACAAAAGGGCCCTATAGTATCCTCCAAATTATCCCGTGATCCCCAAACCCTCAGCGGGGAGCATAAAGTCTACACAACATAAGAATTAATGTTTCCCTCTCAAGGGGGACTTACCAGCTCGCCTCTGGTGCGCGATGATATCCATGCATAAGCTTTATTCACAGCATGTATGCTTAGGAGCGCTACCGGCCTGAGGGGGGCGTTCTCACAGACCAGCCAGGCGGGCCCTAGAATATCATCGTCATGATGAAGAAGAGGAGTGAGGGTCAGTGTAATTCTTAACTCGCCCTCAGGGAGAAGACCCATCATCCACGCCGACCGCGTTTGTGATACACACAGCTCCTACTTCTCCCGGGAGTCCGCCTCTTTGTTCCCCGCCCCCGACCGAGGGGACACACGAGAGGCAATGTTGGCCTTCGGGCCCCTTCACCGGTCCTTTGACCGTGACGCCTCCCGCCTGCCTGGGACCTGGATCTCAGCGGTATGCAGGTCCTCAGACACAGCCAAATGCGCCTCTGCGATGCTGGCCCTCGGGCCCAGACTCCGCATGGTGCGCGACCACTGCATCAGGGGAACATCCCCTGAACGAAATCCCTCAGCAAACCTGCTGCCGGTTTGAAAGGCTTAAATGGCAGGGATGGAGCTCTCAGTGTCCTCGCCCACCCAGAGGCGAGATTGCAAACATCCTGTCAATGGGTGGGGCACGACACATACCCACATTCTCCCGACATCAGCGACATACCGCTGATGTCAGTGCATATGAACCGAATGTGGGTTATCCCATGCCCTCTCGATCTAAATAGGATGATCAGGAGGGAATGAAAAGCTCAACTGAGTTGTTGATTTATGGCCGGGGAGAAATCGATCGTTTAATCTAACACAAGCGTTCTCTCCTCTAACACGCCAACATGGCAGCTATAGCCCGCCTGCAGCACGTTCCAAAACATTCAACGGCTCAGCATACCTGGTCGGGATGGCCGAGAAGATAAATCTCCCTTCTCACCGCCATCCCTAGAGCACTTGCAGATAAGTCTCGTCAGCCGCCAGATCGTCTGCGGGAAGAACGCCTTCCCACAACGGTCAGCGAGCTCTGTCCGAGAAACCTGTGAAGCGCATCCGCGCTCAGCCTCGGCGTGAGCGGGACCGCATCCTCAGTCTCGGAATGCCAAACCCTCTCCCCTCAGGAAGAGAGTCAGGCGAGAGCGGAGCGATCTCGGATTGACAAACGCTCACATATACAAACAAACAAACAACTCCATAAGAGCTGACTGTGCATGATTTATTAAAAATTAAAAAAATTAAAAACCGCTGTGACCGCGACTCAAATACGGATGAGCGAGGCCGAGGGCTGCATCTCTGACGTGGAAGACAAGGTGAAGAGTATGGCAGAAGACAACAGCAAATGTGCTAAAAAACTGAAACAACTCTGGGCTCGTGTTGACGATCAGGAAAATAGAAGTCGCAGGAAGAATATTCGGCATATTGGAGTGAAAGAAGGCATGGAAGGAGGGGGCAATAAGAGTGACTATGTGAAGAAAATACTCGCTGATGGCCTAGGGCTGCGTGGAGACGAGTTTGAAATTGAAAGATGCCACCGTAGTTTGAGACCTCGCCCGGACCCTGGACAGCCTCCTCGGATTATTCTTGTGAGATTTCTTCGCTACTCTGCACGACAGAAAGTGCTGGCAGTTGCAAAACAGAAGAAAGGCATAATATGGGAGAAAAGTCGCATGTCATTTTATGAGGACATGACTGCTGAACGCAAAGGAAGTTATTCTCCCCGTTAATGAAAATGCTGTGGCAACACCAAGTGAAACACACACTTGCACATCCAGCAACGCTACGATTTACATGGAAAGATGAGCGGAAGAGCTTTGACGACGTCGAGGAGGCAGAGAAATGTATACGCGATAACATTCAAGATTAGATGGAGTGACCGGTCAACAGGTTTGACTAAGCATATGGGGGAGAGTTGATAAGTTCTTTCAGAAGATGGGGCGGGATCGCTGGGGTATTGCCTTGACAGCTAGAGGAGCGGAGATCGCTGTCTGTGGGACCCACACGGACCAGAAATAACTTTCATTTTACCTGGAAGGCATTTGCACTGTTATGTTTGTTTTTAGGACAGTGCTAGTTTTGTTTTTTGTTTGTTCCAGTAATGGTTTTCAAAGTGAGGTATTCTTATTTATTTTTTGGTTCACACAAAGCTGTCAATATATGTTTAATGGTTGTAGACTGGAAGATGCAGGGCTGATATATAACTCGCCATGGTGTAATAATGGGCAATATATATGTTAATATTGTATCATGGAACATAAATGGGTGCGGCACACCAATCAAAAGGAAAAAAATACTCAGTTATCTTAAGTCTCATAACGCTGATGTTGCATATATTCAAGAAACACTTTGAAAATGGAAATGAGGCCTTGAAGTTAAAAAGGGATTGGGTTGGGAAAGTATTTCATAATTCAGTATCAAGTAAAAGCTGCGGTGTTGCGATACTTATTAACAAAAGACTTAATTTTGTTTTATTACAAGAATTCAAGGACGAAAATGGACGTTATTTATGCCTACAGGCACTTATTAATGGCGTTCAGGTTGTTTTATGCAACATATATGCTCCAAATAGGGATGAACCTAATTTTATACATAAGGTTAATAAGATGCTGGGAAGCTTGCAGGGGCATGTTTTATTGGGTGGAGATTTTAATAATTTTTCGGATTAATATATTGATAGGAGTGCCAATGTAATGTAATGTAATGTAATAATGTAATAATGTAAATTCAATCACTAAAACAGGTTTGGCATTCAATTCTTTAAAAGAAGATGTTGGTTTGGTGGACATTTGGAGACTGGTGCATCCTCTGGATAGGGAATACACCTTTTACTCTCACTGCCACAAAACTTATTCCCGAATAGACTATTTTTTGATCTCTAATTCATGTGTTGACTTAATACTGAACTGTAAAATAGGTGTTATTGCTTTAACGGATCATGCACCTGTGGAATTACATATACATTTAAAGGTTGAGAAAATTTTTAAAGGAAGATGGAGATTGAATTCAAGCATACTGCAGGATGAACAATTTGTGTCAATATTAAAAGAGGATATCAAATATTTTCTAGAGATAAATGTTGGGTCTACTAACAGGTTAGCCACAGTGTGGGATGCCCTGAAAGCATTTGTTCGTGGGAAATGCTTAACTTTCAGCTCTAAAAAAGTTAAAGAAAATAAGGCAAAGATCCAAATTTTGGAGGAACGTATAGGTACTTTGGAAAAACAAATAGCAGGGAAATTTGATGATAGTAAATTTAAAGAGATTTGTCAGCTTAAGTTTAGTCTCCATGAAATCTATAACAAGAAGGCAGAGTGTGCTCTTTTCCGGCTTAAAACTAATTTCTATGAGAATGGGGAAAAAACGGGAAGGTTATTGGCAAGACAAGGACAAACTGGAAACTCCTTTGACAGAGGTTGAAGTAAAGAAGGCCATTGGTGCAATGAAATCTGGAAAGTCACCTGGGATAGATGGCTTTCCAGCTGAATTCTACCAAAAATTTATAGACATACTCTGCCCATTTCTGACTGAAGTATTTCATGAAGCGTTTGAATATGGATCACTTCCTGAAAGTTTTAACCAGGCAGTAATATCTCTAATTCCAAAAAGATTTAACTGATCCAGCCAATTATAGACCAATAAGTTTAATAAATGTCAATTGTAAAATATTATCCAAAGTGTTAGCAACAAGGTTAGAAATTGTATTGCCACAAATTATTCATAAAGACCAGGTAGGTTTTATCAAGAACAGATCTGCGTCCGATAATATGGAAAAGATTACTGCATCTCTTATGGATGAATAGAAATAATGTTAATACTGTGTTAGCTATATCCCTGGATGCCCAGAAAGCTTTCGACAGGGTAGAGTGGAGTTTTGTTTACCGCCCTGGCGAAATTCGGTTTAAATGGAAAATTCAGCAGATGGATTAGAATCTTGTATTCGGGACCAAAGGCAGCTATTTCCAGATCAACACGTCAAGGGTGCAGTTTAAGTCCACTGTTATTCACTATCTTTTTAGAGCCATTGGCCATTCAAATTAGAGAAAACTCAAGAATTAAAGGTGTATTTGCTGGGGGCAGGGAACACAAATTGTTTTTGTACGCAGATGACATTTTGGTAATCAGTCAATGTCACGACACACAGGAAACAGTAAGATCCATTTGCAGTATCTTTATTAGGGTAATCCGTACTCACAAAACCAGTCCAGGCAAGGGTAAAACTCCAAATAGTCAATCCAAACACAAGAACAAACACAAGAAGACAGTGACCCAGACTTCGGCAGTGACGTGACATAACAAGGACTCTGTGACAACACTGAAACAAACAGGGTATATATACACACAGATACTAACAAGGTGACGGGAAACAGCTGTGTGCAATGATCAATGAGTGACAGAACAGGATGATGGGAAATCTAGTTTAGGAATGAATGACACCGTGGGGAAGGAGGACCTCTAGTGGTCACCCGGGGAAACACAAACCCAACACTGTGACATAACCCCCCCTCTACGGAGCGGCTACCAGACACTCCAAGACACAACTACAAAACAAAAGTCCTGGAGGGAGGTGGAACGGCGGCCCGCAGAGTTCGAGAGGCCAGGGCGGCGCGCAGAGTTCGGGAGGCCAGGGCGGCGCATCGGACACGGCAGGAACCTCCAAAATGGTCTCTGGGCTTGGGACCACCGGAACAGGGACCACCGGAACCACCGGAACAGGGACCACTCCAGAGGAAACCCTGTGCTCCTCCCAGGCACACAGGACTGCCGCCACGAAGAACCCCATCACATCCCTCCAGGCCGTGTCAGGACTCGGGACCACCGAAACTGGGACCACTGGAACTGGGACCACCGGAACTGGGACCACTGGCACTGGGACCACTGGCGCTGGGACCACCGGAACTGGGACCACTCCAGAGGAACCCCTGTGCTCCTCCCAGGCACGCAGGACTGCCGCCACGAAGAACCCCATCATAGCCCTCCAGGCCGTGTCGTGAAAAATGCTCATCAAAATTAAGACTAACTTGGATAAATGGAGCAAGTTAAATTTAACATTATGAGGGAAAGTAAATACAGTGAAAATGGTCATAGCCCCTTTTATCAATTACTATACTAGAATTTTACCTATGTGCATACCACGGCCAATACTAATAAGTTATAATAACATGATAAAACACTTTCTTTGGAATGGTGGTAGATCTCGTATTAACATTAATCGGCTCTGCCAGCCCAAAAAAGAAGGGGGATTAGCCCTGCCCAATGTAGAACATTACAGTATTTCTTTTGAGATGTCTAGTCTGGTTAAACATTGGGTGGGGGAAATCAACTTGGACTGGATTTTGATAGAACGAGAGCTTGCTTCTCCGTTTTCACTGATAGATATTTTATCACAAAAGTCAAATAAAGGGAATCAAATGCAAAATCCTATCTTGAAATTTTCTAAAATGGTGTGGTTGGAGGTACATAAAAAATACAAACTTGTTGCATATGTGCAAAAATATGCCCCCTTGTGGCATAACCCCAAAATTAAAATTAATAGACAGACTATTTACTGGGCACAATGGCAAAGAAAAGGTATTAGAACTATGTGATTTATTGGAGGGAGACATATTTATGTCATATGATGATATCAAAAGGAAATTGAACTTGGAGGGTCGTGACCACTTTTGGAAATATTTACAAATTAGAGATTGTTTGAAAAGAAGTGTTAAGTTGTTAAATGGGAAAAAACCCTATAGAGACCTTTCTGCTACTACCTCCATTATTGTGCAAAGCCTCAAAATGGTACAATATTTGCCCCTGGGTTAAAAGCAATACAAGTAAAAGTCTGAAAGTAATATGGGAAAGAGATTTAGGATGTACAATAGATGATGATACATGGGATTCAATTCTGTCAAACAGTAGGTTGCACATTAGAGAAGCTAGAGGTAAGTTTATTCAATACACAATTCTTAACAGATATTATTATACTCCTTCTAGGCTTTATAAAATGGGTATTGGCAGAAATGATCTCTGTTGGAAATGTCAAATAGCTAAAGGCACTTTGATACATGCCCTTTGGGAATGTCCGGTGATTTCTGCTTTTTGGAGCAGTGTTTTAAGTTACATGCAGGGTTGGTTATCCTGTAATCTACCCAAATCACATAGACTGTGTTTACTCGGAGACAAAAGAGAAGTGCCAATGTTAAATAAACATACTTTTAGAGTGTTAAATACTGCTTTGGTAACATGTGCCCGACTTATTTTGAAATTCTGGAAGGACTCTCATGCCCCAACACTTAGAATGTGGAAAGACAGAATGACTGAAAATACTGCATGTGAAAAGATGTTGGGAAGACTACAAAGTACGAATGAAACCATGAAGGAACAATGGGACAGTTTCTGCACTTACATGTCTACAATGTAATCTGAACATAAGCTGTTTATAGAGATTTACATGGATCCTCACTGTTGTTATTTGTGGGTTTTTTTGTGTGTTTTTTTTGTGTTTTTTTTTTTGTTATAAAATTAAAAACTCAATAAATATTTGAATTATATTTAAAAAAAAAAGAAAGAAAATGTGTTCGGATATATGTTCTTCACATAAAATGAGCCAAGGCCAATGAGTCTGAGTTTGAACAAATAATGAATCGTATAATTTTTCTTTTTGATAAAAACGAAAACGGGTCCCACAGACCTGAACACCATACAAGGGTTAAGTAAAAATATCTGTTTTTTTTTTATTTATTTTAAATCTAGACAAATCTGATATTATTTTAATCTTATATCTGTTATTTAACAGTTGATATAGTTATTTAATGCTGATCTAACCAGCAGAAGACACGAGCCGGGGTTAAATCCCAGTTGCGCAGGTGGGGCATGATGTCCCACTGTGTTACAATGAGCCCCTATTAGAACCATGCTATTATATTCTATACTTTTATGAATTCCATTGAGAAACTAAATATCTAAATACAGCTATACAGCATAGTTAAAAACATAATAATAATGAATAATTTCTGAACATTGACTCTCAGTGATTATTCACCATTTTCACATGGTTTCTCAAAAGAATTCATAGTATAGAATATAATAGCGAATATTAATACACTGGTGATTTTGGCTTTACAATCTGATTTGTCTTGTGTTTTATACTCCTCCATATTTTTGATTTAGCTAATAGGAACGAGTGGTCCCATTAAATAGTGTAAACTCCACTAAGCTGTTTAGTGGAGTGTTACATACTATCACTACCATCATAGTAAAAAGGCATTTTTGACAAGATTAGGCAGGCAGATTGCAACGGCGCGCGCAAACGAAACGGGCTACACAATCTAAACAAATAAAAATAAAAAAAACATGCAGGTTGTCTTACCACACCTCTCCGCAAAATGATTATAAATCCGATCTTCAATTCCCACGCTATATGCACATTTAACAGAGTTCATGTCAACAAAAGCAACCGATATGAGCATTTTATTCATCAGCTCATTTCAACATCAAAGACCGCATTATGAGAACGAGCGACCTAAACACTGGTAAGAGCCTTTAGTCTCATTAGTTTTAATGAAGATGGTTGTGTTTTTGAGCATCTAAGACTTAGCTTATTTTCAGTTTCACTTGTGGCAGTTTGCATGTTGGCTTGCTTTACTCATTTGCGGCGATGCTTGTTGCATAGCTCTAAACACTGTGCGAGTCAGTCTTGACAGTTGCGGACTCGCGATATCATGGTCTTATGTTGTTTCCACCAGTGCATCACATCTCATTGTTTCTTTTAATTATTGAATGTCTAAAATATAAAATTGCCCCGAAGCCCGGCCCTAGGGGCGTAAAAAAGTCGGGGCTCGTTGGGCTCGGGCAGAAATACAGGGCTCTATTTACTTAACCCTTGTATGGTGTTCTTCTTCACCCGGTTTGATTTCACCATTACAAATTGCAAAAAGTGGATGCTCTATCCCGTCTGTACCATCTTGAACCTGACTCCAATCCTCCTGAACCAGTTCTCCCTCCAGCCATGGTGGTTAGCCCTATCCAATGGTCCCTCCGCCGGGAGGTCCTGAGGGACGGTTATATGTACCATCCACAGACCAATGGCTAGACTGAGCGCAAGATCCAGGAAATCGGGAGATACTTCTGGTCATACTGCCACCAGCACCAAGACGGCTGCAGCCGTTACCTCCCCTGGGCAGAGTATGCCCAGAACTCCTTACGGCAGACCACCACTGGGCTTATTCCGTTTCAGTGCATCCTCGGCTATCAACCTCCTCTTTTCCCCTGGTCTGGAGAATTGTCGGAGGTTCCAGCTGTCAATCACTGGTTTGAGGAGAGTGAGAAGGTATGGGACTCAGCACACATGCATCTCCAGCGGGCAGTGCGAAGACACCAACACCAGGCAGATGTCCGAAGAGCTGAAGCCACACAATATGTGACATCCGTCTTTGCCTGCCCTGCCAGAAACTGAGTCCCCACTACATATGTCCCTTCACTGTGCAGAAGCAGGTCAACAAAGTCCCCTACCGACTCAACCTTCCAGCGCACTACCGTATCTCACCTTCATTTCATGTCTCCTTGTTGAAGCCCTTCCCTGAACCTCTGTCTCCTCCCACAGAAGCCACCACAGACGAAGTACCTCCTCCTTCAGAAGTCGCTGACGAGGACCTCGTCTACCGAGTCCACACCATCCTAGACAGGCGGCAACCTTGAGTATCTCATCGACTGTGAGGGGTACGGTCCCAAAGAACGCTCGTGGGTATCCCGGGATGACGTCCTGGATCCGTTGTCACTCACCCAGTTCCACGAAGAGCACCCAGGCCGTCCAGCCCCCCAAGGTAATGGCTGACCCCATCGCCAGGTCTGTCAGCCACCAGGAGCCGGCCATGGAGGAGGGGGTACTATCACAGAGTCAACCACACCGTCACAGCCCCAATCATCACCCAATCACCAGGACCCGCCCACTCATTCACAATCACTAGTAGACTGACTCGCTGCACCTGCACCTCATCAGAGACTCTCACTATATGTTCACCCAGTCACCAGTCTTCAGTCCGTCTGCCTGGTTCCTGATCTCTTGTATTCCTCTCCTTCATCACCTGCAAGATACAACTACCGGTATCATCACCAGCTGAGTCACCATCCTCTTCCCATCACCTGGTTCCCGCTGATTTACCTTCCCTCTGCTGAATAAACATCTATTGCACTTACCTGCCTGGGCGATCGGAAGGTGTATGGCCAACCTGACTGTGCTCGAGCTCCACCTGTGGTTGAACCTTTACGGAGATGAAGGAAACAGAAAAAGCCTCGTTCCTGGACGATCCCATCTCAGCCAACGGCCTGTTTGGCCCAGCAGTGGTAGGATTCGCAGAGTGCTTCACAGAGGCACAGAAAGTTTCACAGGCCATGCGATTTCCTCCCGAAATGCTCCAGCTCTGCTGCTGGCCGTCACGCTAAGGCGCTGCCCCTTCAGCCTGCAAAGGCAGCGCCGCCGACCTTCCAGCCTCGCCCATCGTCAAGCACTGCATGAAAAGTGGGATTTCCGTCAGTATGTGGCACTGTAGATTGCCGTGAAACTTCAGGTTTACGACTGTGCACGTCAATTTGCAGGCAACACCGAAAACTGCCGTAAATTGTCGGAAATTGACGTGGGCCTTGCTTGGCAATTGTCCCCCCATGACTCCCCCTCCCCTTAATTCTAGGGGAGGCTTTATCATGTAAATGAACATGCTGTGAGCTACACAAATGCAAATCAGAGTAGCTGCAGGGGGAGTTTTATCTAGGTTCTGAATTTTTTAAACTAAAACATTTAAAGTTAAATGTACTCGTTTTAGTTCACATTACTAAATTTTTAGGGCAACCAGTTTGCTCCAATTTTTTAAGTAGATTCAACTTGTCCGGGCTAACAGAGTAGATTAATTACTCTGTATGTCATTAGCAATAACCAATGTTATGTAAAAAAAAATACACACAAAATAAAAAGTTACGGTGTTATGCCTATATGTAATTGAAGCACTTTTGCCACACCCATTAACTTAAATAAAGTGAAAATAAATATAATAGGTTTTTCTGGAGCTGGTGGTCTGAAACCTCAATGAGGTTGAAGAATATAGGGATAAATTAAGCCCCTCTGTGGACTGATTTCCGGACTCTTGTGATTCTCTATCTCTCTCACACACACACACACACACACACACACACACACACACACACACACACACACACACAATCACACGCACACACATCTGTGCAGACACACACACACACACGCACACAGCCAAAATACTTTTTTTTTTATTCACCTCTTAACATTCTTTTGTTTCATTTTCTTGTTAATTTAATACATTTCTTAAAATCAGTTTGTTGTTAGACTCCCTTCTTTGTAAACTGTCATAAACTGACTTTATCAAGACAATCAATCCTAATCCCATCAAATTTGTGAGCGAGAACTGTAGTCTGTACATGCATGTGGTACTAAATACATTTTCCATTCTGTTCAGGAAAATGTATTAATACAGAGTTTTTTCATTCATTCTGGAAAACATCCTTATAACAATGACCTCGCATGTGAGTGGACGAGGGCGAGAAGCTCGTCGGGCTCATTCAATCACGTGCGAGGTCATGGCCATGACGCGTACAAAACTTGAAGACGAGCTTTAAACAGACGTGTTTTGGACTCTTTTTTTAATACATTTCCTGTGTTTTTGCTGCTTTGCTTTTTCGTGATCAACAATGACAGGACGCCGTCTCGCCTTCAGCTCCCCTTCAACTCCTCTGCATGGACGCGGCCAACTTTTTCGACTAATTTTCAGCTATCTGGCGTCTTCACAACTCTGAGGCAAACTGCAGGCGCTATGAACCAGAGCATGGGTAATGTAACGTTACGATTTAAAGAATATGCTTTTATTCAGCTGTATAAGGAAATGGATGCGTTAATAGATCCGAGCTTAAAACTGCACATTTTATTTACACAGACTATCCTCGCCTCATAACGAAGCCGTGACCTCTTATCTGCTTGGAGCGATTTCCGCGGGTCCAGATTTAACCGCTGATCACGACGACATTGTGTGTAAGTATAACGTCTAATGTTTTTCTCATTCCTTGTTTTATTTTACCGTGATTGTTTTTATTAATACCAGTCTCATGTAATTGTTTTCCAGCTGCCTGTAAGACGTATTATGAATCGACACGCCGGAGCTTCAGATACAAACAACCTGAACTTACATCGCAGGCGGAGTTTAGCTCGGAGTCGATCAAGAAGAAAAAGGGTAAGATTTATTATATTAGATCATTTTTTTGTCAATGTGAGTATTTTTCAGGTTGCTTATTGTCTTTATGGATTGTATTACAGTTGCGGGAAGCGAGAGTGTGCTGGCTGGCTGAGGATGAGGTGGACATTTGGAAGTCCGCGACCATTGAACTCATATCTGATGAGAAAGACGGCATTGTTGATGGGGTGTCTGGATGGATTGTGCGGCCACCGGCCTCTCGCAGCCTGGAGCTCGCCGAACTCTGTGCCACTTTGCAATCCAGATTAGAGGCGATACCCACACGGTGAACCAGACATACAGGGCAACTCACCATATACGCCTGTGTTTCCCGAGTGTGTTGGGCGCTTCTTTTTGACGTTTTTGGAGGACAACATAAGAGACATTACTGCTGCACTGTACATAGTTGTGTGTTTAACAATAAAGCTCTATCTTTGAATAAACAGCTGTGTGTTTATAAATGAAGCTCTTTCTTTGAATAAACAGCTGTGTGTTTATAAATGAAGCTCTTTCTTTGAATAAACGTCACGGTCCGGGCAAATTTTCCCATATATTCCTTGATGGTATGAATAGTGTAGTTCATAGCACAATAACATTAATATAAAACATAAATTATTACAACACAAATTATATATTTATTATTATTATTATTATTGGGGTTTACATTTATAATGAGCCAGGGTGACCAATAATGATTGGTTTGCAGTGATCTGCCAACCAATCACGAGGGATTTTTCTTGTTTAAAAGTAGTGGCTTCAGCCAATACTGAGTGAGTAAATTCAAGTCAGGCCGTTGACTCTCTGGTTTCGCTGCTATTCATATGCTAATTAGAGGCGTCGCACCTCCGCACAGTCTCTCAGCGGGGGGCTCTCCACCTACGTCATGGTTCGTTTACGACAATTTGTGGCACAGACGAACGCGACGTTCGCTGCCTCTAAATTGTCGAAAACTGCCGAAAATTAGGGAGATTTCCGGGAGTCTACAGGCGTTTACGGGGTCGAAAATCCCACTTTTCATGCAGTGAAGAACATGACAACATTCACACTCCGCAAGCCGCAACAGGCAGCCAGAGCATCGGGACCTTGACCCAAGATTGTGTTGAACCCCGAGCCGCCGAAGCCTTCCTAACCACGGAAAGAAAAAGAGGGTGGTTAAGTCCCGCCGCGGCCGGACCACCAGCATACTCTATCAATCTGCATCTGCCAGTTCCCTGCAATCAAGTGACTGGGGACTTAATTTTCACAGCCAACGAGCCTGTTTTCAAACGCGCTTGCCTGTACACAAACACTGTTTTCACGGTGACCCAAATAAATCACAAAAAGAGCTTTTTCTCTGTAGGCAGTGTGCCCATCTCAGAGTATGTACCCCTGCACCTAAGCACTTCCCACACAGGGCACTCACTGACACGCGCCGCGAGCACTCTAAATGTAAGGCGTGCGCCCACTATACAGTGTGCGCTGCCCCATATAAACACTATCCCCACAGTGTTATAAGTACAAACCAACCGGGCTACCGGGTCCTATTACCCCTATTACCCGCTCCCGAACCTAATTCAACCCCTGGCCATACGGGCCGAGACCTGGCAGGCCATGTCCGGCATATCAGAATGGGTTTTGAACATAATAAAACGAGGTTACTTGCTACAGTTTGCTTGCAGACCCCCGTGCTTTCGAGCCATGGCCGAGACTTCGGTGAGAAGCAACGTGAGTCACGTGCTTTGCGCCAAAGTGTTGAAACTGTTTGAAAAGGGAGCGGTAGAAACTGTTCACCCAACACAAAGCGAGTCAGGCTTTTACAGTCGCTACTTCCTCATACCGAACAAGGATGGCGGTCTCAGACCCATCCTAGATCTCAGACACCTGAACAAAGTGCTTATGATGCGCTTGTTCAGGATGCTGACCATGAAACAAATCATCACGAAAATTTGCCTGGTTTTTCACAGTGGATCTGAGAGATGCTTACTTTCACATTCAGATAGCACCCCATCACAGGCCATTCTTGAGATTCGCCTTCGAGGGGCAAGCTTATCAGTACACAGTCCTGCCAAGAGCTCATTGTCTCCCACCCAGAATTTCCTTTCTGGAAACAGTCATAGACTCGATACGGATGAGAGCGCACTCAACATTCAGAGCCTGGTAGTGTCATTCAAAGCTGGCACTTACACTCCTCTCAAACATTTTCAGAGGATGTTAGGTCTTATAGCCTCGGTTTAAGCAGTGCTCAAACTGGGTCTATTACACATGTGCCCCCTCCAACGCTGGCTAAATTCCTGCGTTCCGGCCCGAGCATGGCGATCAGGTCGGTTAAAGGGTTACTTCGATTTAGCATTAAGCTTTGTATCAGTAGAAACCCGGTAGTATAATCAATGACCCCCCCCCCCCCCCCTCATATCCCCCTGAGACAAGAGATTTATGTATTTTATGTTTGGAAAAAAGCCTCCGATGACGCAAATTTCGTCATTTTGCATCATCTGAGCCTTTTTTGGCCAAAGACTACAGCCAGTTGTAGGAGTTAGTTCTGCATGTTTTCAACCCGTCCACAGGGGTGGGATCTCACTCACAGAATGTAAGACAAAGACAGCCGCGCAGACAATCATAACGGAGTGGTGCAGAGCAAAGCGAGTGTTCTCAATGAATTCCTATGAAAGTTAAGCTTGAAGCATGAACTGAAAACTCGCCAAACTGGACACGCACTGTGCGGCCGTGAATGACTGACAATGCAACCTGAAATGAAGGCCAGTCGTCCGTGCTCGTTTCGGTTTAAAATTTGCGCCAAATCGGGTGGGTTACCTGAATTGTGGTTTCATGAAAACACAACAGCAAAATGGTACAAAGACAAACTCACTTAAATAGGCGCATTTCGCTTTGAAACCAAATCTTCCGCGATCATTTGGTCTGTCAGCTCCTCACTCTCTAATGTGGTACCGCGGTGGGCAACTGATGTAACCGGGCTTGGGAGTGGGGCAGCGAAGCAAGTGCATTCTGGGAGTTGTTGTCTTTCGTCCATATGAGCCAAAAATACATTTTCTGGCTTTTCTCAGTCTAGAAGGCACCAACTTCAAAAATTATTTCACATTTCTACTACATAAATGACCCAAATTTAAATACACATGCATTTTTCCAGCTCTGAAGTACCCCTTTAAGCATCAAAGTGAACCACAGCTGTATCAAAGCTCTGGCTCCTTGGCAAGGTACCGCCTGGTACCTGTCAGGTGTGAATATGGGCACAGTTGCGAAATGGAAAGTGGTCTCGACAGATGCGTCCAACCTAGGTTGGGGTGCCCTACACGAAGGCAAGCCAATCTCCGGCCTTTGGGCAGAATCAGAGAAACGGCTGCAAATAAACTGTCTAGAGATGAAAGCGGTATCACTAGATATCACTAAGAGCTTTCCTCCCATACATAAAGGATTACCACATCCTGGTCCGAACGGACAACATGACAGTGGTATCCTATATAAATTGCCAGGGTGGGCTGAGATCAAACAGCCTGCACTCCATGGCAAAAACTCCTTTTATGGGCACGACGCAACCTGAGCTCACTAATGCTGAGTTCAGACTGCGCGATAGATCGGCGACAGGGGGTTTCACATTACATGACTGTAGAAGAGGAAGAATGACCGACAGCTCTGTCCCATCCACAAACTACGTTTCACAACAAAACACACGCAAGAAGTAAGAAGGAAACAACGCAAGATCACACGTGCATCAGACTGGAGTTCTCGCGCGAGACTGGAATTGTTATTCAAAATAATATACTGTAGTGCAGAAACTTGCAGTCCAAATTGTCTGTGTGCTGATTTGCAGCAAAAAGGAGAAAAATAAAAAAAAAGATTATGGTGGAGGAAATGGTTGGGGAGACACAGAGAGCAATGATTCTGTTCTGCAAAGAGAGTTTGAGGTAAACAAATCATTTTTCACCGTGCTGCTGTTACGGCTGGTCAAGCAAATGTTTGTGCTTTGTTTCTGTTTGTTATAATTGCAGATACATCTATTAAAATACTGATATTCTGGTCTTTAACTCCTCCACGAACCTCCCGCTGCCCTGTATCTTGCTCTCTTATTGGCTCTCGGTCATCGCAGATGTCATTTTCAGTCAGAACACACTTCACACAGCAGGAGTTTAAATCGCAGACAAGTCATGATATTTAGCATGCCAAATATCTCACAGGCATCTGCGACTCATCGGCGATTCTCTCTGATCGCGTCTTTGATCATTCACACTGCGTGATTGTCACTCGCATGCATGAGCACCGATTTGCCTATGATTTCGGGCATTTGTCTGCGATTTCGCAAAACATGTCGGCGAGTCAAAATTGGGGCTAAAATCGGGCAGTCTGAACTCAGCATAAGGGCAACTCATTTGCCAGGCATTCTGAATCAGGGTCCAGATATGTTATCCAGAGGCAACATTCCCCCAGGGGAATTGTCTCTTCACTCACAAACGATTCAGCTAATTTGGAGTATCTTCAGCGAAGCAAATATCGATCTTTTTGCCTCAGAAGACAACACTCATTGCCCAACATTTTTCTCCAAGCACATTGATGCTCTGGCCCACGACTGGCCCAGCCATCCCCTGTATGCTTTTCCTCCGATCGCGATGTTACCTCAGGTCATCAAAAGGATCAAGGAAAACAAATGCTCAGTGCTCTTGATAGCCCTGCATCCTCAGCTTGCATCTTCAGCTCAGTCCAAAGAAGTGCCAGGGACTTGCTTTAGAAGCGGGCTCGAGAACTAAATGATCTGGTGAAAGAGCAAGAAAAAGGAAAGGACCTATTTCTGACTCTTCACTTAGATCGACGCGCAAGTTCCATGTAACATCGAGGATGCGCAGGGACGCTCTCTGATATTTGCGAGTCTGGAGCGGCATGATTCTCCTTATATTGCCTACTCCTTTCTTTTCACTAGAAAAAGGAAGAGAGTGAGAAAAAGGCTTTTCCATGCCTAACAAAACTAACTCCTAACAAAGGGGTAGTTTGTAAGAGGTTTTGAGATTTGAGTGCACACGGACACAGTGCGGTTCTGAAGATAAAGGAACCTGATGAGCGCACATGTCACAGCCTCTGCGTGCGCAGGTTATTTAAGCCAAATTCTTGCAGTGTTTGCCACACGTGTTCACAACCAGTACCAACAAAGGAGCTTTCCCATAGCGCTCTTCACACAGCATTGAGTGTAGCTTTTGAAAGGGAACTAACAATAATATGATATGAAAATGGGGTGATTATTTGCTTCTGTGGTCACTCATGGCAGAGAAGATATTCCAGTTTCTGACAATTCTAGAAAATAGTGAACTAAGCTTTGAATAAATAAAAAAAAATTCTAGTTCATGTAGGTCAAACATAAGGTAATAATAATAATTTAATAATAATAAAAAATAATAAAATGAATAATAATAATAAATCCATAAATTGTTCACTAATACACTAATAGTTTTAATATTTCAGCAAAATATAACAAAATGTTAGTTTAAAAAAGAAAAGAAAAGAAAAGAAAATATAATGAACCCTGATTAAACTCAACAAATCTATGAAGACCTTTATTTTCTTGTTCTGGTGTCTTTGATTAAAGTTGGGGCTCCAGGGCTGGGTTTAAGGAATCCTGGCTCCTGAGGAACCCTGGCTCTGGCTCCCTGGTACTGCAGGGCATTCTATGGCCAGAACGAAGTGATGCAGAGGCCTGTCAAATGCAGAGGTCTTCAACCCTGCTCGTGTGGACCCACTGTATTGCAAAGTTTAGCTACAACATTAATGAAACACACCTGAACCAGCTAATCAAGCTCTTCAGGATCCCTTGAAAATCACTTGCATTTATGCATTGCTTTATGCTCATAAGTGGAAAGCGTAGAAGTGCTTTGGACGGTGGCTGTGCACCTTCTACACTATAAATGTATGTGGCCGATATAGTGATTTATCAAAGTCAATTCGGAGGAACCTGAAGATTGCTGTACATTTGATTCCATGCACATACATAGCATGTTAATAAAGGCTTGAGAGAAAGAATCTTAGGAGGTTAATCATTCATTAAAACTTGTTTACAGTAAGCCAATATTCTGTAATAATTTTACATTTTATGCAAGCTTCCCCTGTATATCCTCAGACAGCATCCTTTATAGAAGTGATAAAAACGGAAAATTACATGAAAGCATGTGAAGCTTCACTCAGATAGCGAATACCGTTAAAAAATGTTAGATTGTGATTTTGATTGACAAAAGATACCACAATATCCAATACAAGGGACACACCAACATCTGCATTTATATTTACATGATTCAAAATAAATGTCACCTTGGTTTGTTCATTCTTCAGCTAGGAATTAACTTTCTACATTGTCCACCACATTTTCCACCACACAACATGTGCACTGTCGCTGTTGTCAGTGTCATCTCTGTGTCATGTGCTTGACCTTCCATTAAAAATGATGCAATATTCTTTATTTACAACATCAGGCATAAGCCTAGCTAGGACTGGACGTTTGACCAAAGGGACTTAATTAAAGTGGTGCAATGTCTAATTAAACCCGAAGGTCCATTTATCTTGGCCCTCTGGAAGATGTGGGGGAGAAGATGATTTGCTGTTATGGCCAAGGGACATTATTAAGAGTGGAAAAAGTAATGACCTGTTAATAACATGTTTTTCTTTGTTACATCATTTGCTGATAAACATTGCTCCTATTAATGCTGTGTGCTCTTTAACCTGAATGTTTAATGACCACAGAGAGTCAGGACCTCAGATTAACGCCTCATCTGAAGAACGGTGCTTGTTACAGTATAGTGTCCCCATCACTATACTGAGGCATTAGGACCCACACAGACCACAGGGTGAGCACCCCCTGCTGGCCTCACTAACACCTATTCCAACAGCAACCTATTTTTTTTCCAGGAGGTCTCCAATCCAGGCTAAATCCTGCTTAGCTTCAGTGGGCAACCAGTCTAGGGCTACATGGTGATATGGCTAGGGCCCCATTATAAAAAAAATAAGTGATAAGCCATAAATTCCTGTCCCATTGGGGTAGTAATATGAGGTGATACACAGGCCAATTTCTTATAGTCATCCATCCATGCAGTTGTGGCCTAATGGTTAGAGAGTCAGACTTGTAACTTGAAGGTTGCGGGTTCGCGTCTTAGTAATGGCAGGAAATGTAGTTGGGGGGAGTGAATGAACAGTTTCCAATCTCATTACCCACAACTGATGTGCCCTTGAGCAAGGCACATAACCCTGTATCGCTCCGAGGTGTGTGTGTGCCAGTGGTGGCTGGTCAATAGAGGGCGCTGGGACGCCACCCCCATCAAAATTCCAAAAATATACATGAATACAAAAATGATATAAAAGTGAAATAAAAATAAAATAGTTTACTCATATGACGTGCCAGCTGTTAGTAAGAACCTCAGCATTTAATAAAAACTTGGCTTTGATGGGTTAACTATTTTATATGTTCTTAAATATGTTTCATGCGGTTTCATGGGCGAGGGACGCCGGACAAATGGATGTCTATCTGAGTTCAAAAATCTACAGGCAGCATGTGACCTGAAGCTGGTCTCTAATTGGTTTCTTAAAGATCCTCCTCCGGATGCAGGTCGCTGCGTCCCTGGCGAATCAGAATTGGATGTGTGTTATTTTATCCAATCTGATTGGTTCTCGTCACCTGTCATTCAATTTTCCGCTCTTGGCCACTAAAACTAAAGTACGCTGGCGACATCGTCACTCCGACTCCGCCAAAATCTTGCTGGGATGATCACTTTCGTAGAGATGGCAGCAGTTAACCCTCTGAGCCCGACGGCATCGTCCGCGACGTCACGCGGCACCTCCGATAAAAATTTATATTACTCAATGAAAGTTTTATCGATTTTCTTACCGTTTTTTCCAGGAGAAAGCTAACAAGCTAGCCATCACGGGGGTGTCTTTGGTGTCTTTGTAGCCTTTACAGAAGGTTTTCTATCCAGCCTGGAACATGAGCATCTTTTTGGAGTTGTTCAGCAATAAATCAAAATGCTTGCATCCAAGATTTATCCACTTGATGTCCATAATTTATACATTTTCCGTCATTTTTGCCGCTAGCTCGATGCTAGCTGCCATTTTGGATATCCCATGACGCTTTGCCCGAGGGTTTGACCAATGAAAAGCTGATCCGTCTCCACGTTGGTGTGCGTCATTACGCATGAACCACCGCTCTATTATTGTGGATTGAGACGCGCGGCCAGCAGTGTTGAGGAGAGAGAGAGAGACGCGCGCGGCAGTTTTGAGTTTTGTGGAGAAAGTTTGAGGAAAAAGTTTGAGGATAAAGTTTGAGAACAATGGATCATCGGAGATATATGGACGCAAATCAAGCGCTGGCCTTTTTTGATGCCATGCAGCATGATGAATATTCAGGAGAAGAGAGCTTTTTGACTGATGAGGAACTAGATTACCAGGATGGCCTAGACCCCGCTGAAGAGTAAGTGATATTTATTTATTTACTGTAAAAGTATATATATATATATATATATATATATATATATATATATATATATATATATATATATATATATATATATATATATAAAAAGTAATATGATAAAATAGAAATGCGCACAGTAGTGTTTTCTAAATATAATAATAATTATATTGGTGTTTTCTAAATATGTAAAAATAAGTTCTGTAAAAGTAGTATTTCGTTTTTCTATGTTTGTTACAGAGTAGTAAGAGTTGTGGATCACACTTTGTCTCAGCCATTTTTTGTCTGAGGTTTAGTGAGTTTACCTAGAGATGCGCACAAAGGACGTTGTAGTGGGGGGTAGGTCACACCTTTTAGCTGTGGAGAGAATGTCTCAAGGATGTTGTAGTGGGGGTAGGGCTTTCAACACCTTTTAGCTGTAGTGGGTTGGGGGTACAGTAGCAATCTCAGCCATTGTTATCTTATGTGAGAAATAAATAAAATACAAAAACACTCATTGATCTGATATGTATGATCTAATATTTTGCTTTATTTATTTGTTTTACAGTCGTGATAATGAAGAAGACACCAGCCCACCCACCCAAGCCAGACAGGAAAGCTCCCATTCTTCTGCTGTGGAGGGCCCTTCCACTTCTGCTGAAGCACCCCAGCCTTCCACTTCTGCTGAAGCACCCCAGCAGCTGCCAGGAATAGGTCATGGACGGCTGCAGTCACGGTCACGAGGGAGAGCGCGGTCACGAGGGAGAGCTCGGTCAAGATCCAGATCCGGCAGCTTGAGGGGTCGACAGAGTCCTGAATCCACTAGGTCTAGATCTAGATCACCACAGCCAGCAGCCCCAACTCCATCATGGAACAGTGAGAGTCAGCCAGACATCCCTCCAGTGCCCAAAAGGTTCGTCCCCACAAGAAAGCCAGGACATCAGCTCAGCCCCACATCCACATACACACCATTGGACCTTTTCAAACTTTTTGTCAGTGACAGTGCAGCAACCACTTTGTGTAATAACACAAACACAAACGCTGCAAAAAACATTGCCAGTGGCAAAAAATATTCCTGGAAAAACTTCACTGTTGAAGAATTTTTCAAATATTTAGGACTGACTTTCTTTTTTGCACTGGTGAGACTGACAAATATCCGGGACTACTGGAGGACAAATACAATTTTCAGCCAACAGTTTCCCCACTCAGTGATGGCACGTGACAGGTATCAGGTCATTTCCTGGAACATCCACATGAGCGACCCTGATGAAGATGTCCACAACGACCGGAAGAGAGGGACACCAGCTTATGACCGGCTGTTTCGTCTGAAGCCCCTTTTAGATGACATCAAACATGCGTGCAGAGCATTTTATCACCCACGGCAGAACCTTTCAGTGGATGAGAGGATGGTGGCAACAAAGGCTCACACTGGCATGACGCAATATATGAAGGCGAAGCCAACTAAGTGGGGCTTCAAACTTTTTGTGCTGGCAGACAGCAGCATTGGGTACACTTTAGACTTTGCTGTATACACGGGGAAGTCTGTGTTTGCTTCTGGTGTAGGACTGGCATACGACTCGGTTATGTCCCTCATGAACAAATCATCCCTAGGGAGTGGCTACAATGTGTATGTAGACAACTTCTACACAAGTCCAAAGCTATTCATGGATCTCTACAGCATGAACTTTGGAGCATGTGGCACCTACAGGGACAACAGACGAGGATGCCCCCGCACAACCACAAATGCCATGACCAAAAAGCATCCTAGGGGCACCATCAGGTGGATCCGTGACGGCCCTCTGGTTTTTGTAAAGTGGATGGACACTCGGGAAGTCTCTGTCTGCTCCACAATTCACCCGGCCTTCTCTGGCAACACAGTTCAGAGAAGGGTAAGAACTCAGGATGGAGGCTGGGACACCAAATCCATTCCATGCCCAACCCCTGTCACTGAGTACAACAAGCATATGGGAGGTGTTGATCTTTCTGATCAACTCATTCAATACTACTCAGTTCACCATAAAACGATGAGATGGTACAGGACATTGTTTTACCATTTTTTGGACATTTCTGCGACCAACAGCTACTTGCTTCACAAGGAAGTTTGTGCAGAGAAGCAGCAACAGCCCATGACCCACAGGGATTTTCTGGAGGAGCTGACAGCCCAACTCTGTGGTGTTACCGTTGCTGTTCCCCCCACCCAGCAACAAAGTGACCATGTGCCTGTGCCAACATCTGACCAAGCTGATACCAGCAAGAAGGCCTCCTATGGTAGAAGGCAATGTGTGAACTGCAAACAGACAAGGCAGGTCAAACAGGCCACCCCCTGGAAATGCAAAGCCTGTGATGTGGCCCTCTGTGTGATTCCTGATAGGAACTGTTTTGAGGCTTGGCACCTCTAAATAATCAAAATCCAAAGACGCCTGGACTTTTTTTGGAAAAATGTATATAGTTTTGGTTCTGTACAAGTTCTCATGTTTATTCCTGAGTTCCAGGACTCCAAAGACTTGGACAAACTGTTTTCCAGAGAAAAATTGCTTAGCTTTTATTTATTTGTGTGTGTTTTCAATAAATATTTGAGTGATTCAATTTCCGTTTTATGTTTTCATTTGTCTTTATGGTCCCATAACTTATTTTACATTCAGGTGACATCAATGCAACACAAATATACTGACAGTGCAGCTTGTCTTGAAAAAAAAGAGGTGTGTCAATTGTCTGTGCACAACAGGGTTGATGTTTTACAAGCTTTTTTAGTAAATAATACCAGGCGGAAAATTTATT
The DNA here is from genome assembly GCF_949357685.1 of Gobio gobio. Classification (NCBI taxonomy): domain Eukaryota; kingdom Metazoa; phylum Chordata; class Actinopteri; order Cypriniformes; family Gobionidae; genus Gobio; species Gobio gobio. The sequence goes on from NC_137114.1 coordinate 14,132,448, forward strand.
GTAAAAATACCCTTAGGTCTCTGAGGGTTAAACCAAATTCTTTCACAAGGTGTTAGTTGGAAGAAAAAATAGGATAACGGATCCCAAACCGGACCAACGCGATTTACAAATCCAGCAGCAGGCCAGTGACAGGACGCAGCTGCACTCGGAGCTTCACGCGCTTGTTATGAGAAACGTAAGTTCGGTGGCTGGCTGGATGTGTTGTTAGCAATGCCCTTTATTGCTTTCCCTGTCTTTTATTTAAAATTGTCGGTACTGAAGTTTTGTGGACAACAATGGGGGTAAGAGACCTCAAATATCTGACTGAACAATGCAAACGTCATGACACTACTGAGATGACTGACTTTAATCAGAGAGTTATTGAGAAATTTGCTGGCCAGAAAGAAAGGAGAGCAAAATGTATGTACAAGTAGTCAACATGCTAGTCTGTTGTGTTGCTGTTTTTCCTTTCCTCATTCAGTTATATGTGGGAAATGAATGTGTAAAAAGATAAAAGTGAAGACACTGTTTTCTCTTTAATGCTTGAATTTAGTCAACATGCATCTTGATACTGCCCCCCCCCCCCCCCCCCCCCACACACACACACACACTCAAATTCCAAGAATGGGACATGTGTGACAAATCATAAAATGCCACATTTCAAATTATTTGTGCAAAATAAGAAAAAATACCCTTTTTTTTGGACATACAGCCTTTAATCTCAAAAAGTGTTTTTTCTCCTTCCTTTTGAAAGTTAAAGATACTTTATACACTTTAGCGTAAGTGTATACGCTATACGCGGCTCAGGGGTATTAATAAAGGCCTTCTGAAGCGAATTGCGTAATAAGAAAAATATTAATATTTAAAACTTTCGGCCGACCACCTTCCGTGGAAAAGTGTTGAATGTTGAAAGTTAAACTCAAGATGCGTACGTGACGTCATGACGAGTGTACCTGGTCGCGTTAGTCTTTCGATTGGCGGGGGAACTTTCAACAATTTTTCCATAAATTGAACAGGGAAGGTGGTGGGCCGAAAGTTTACTTGATAAAGTTTTAAATATGGATATTTTTCTTACACAAGTGCATCGATTTGCTTCAGAAGGCCTTTATCAAAACCCCAGAGCCGCGTGGAGCACGTTATTTGATGGGCAGATGCACTTTTTATGGACTTCAAAAAAAGAGCAACTATGAATCAAATTCTAATGCTTGGATTAGCCTGGACTTTTGTAATATAACTTTTTATTTGTCTGAAAGAAGAATGTCATACACCTAGGATGACTTGAGGGTGAGTAAATTATGGGCTAATTCTCATTTTTGGATGAACTATTGTAGTAAGTCACAACAATTATTTTCACATTTTCATATTTTTCACCACTATTCCCATCTCAGTCACCACAATCACGAGCCACAATGGGACTGGTATTGGCCTTTTGACCAAGGGACTTAATTAAAGTGTATGCCTAATTAACCTGAAGGTCCATTTATCTTTGACCACTGGGAGACGTGGTTAACAGTATCCTTTCCTGGGATGGCCAAGGGACCATATTAGAAGTGAAAAAAATCTAAAGACCTGTTAATAACAAGTTCATCTTTGTTGAGTTACATCATTTGGTGGTGTGTTATCAACAATTGGTCCCATTAAAATTGAGTGATCTTTGACCTGCATTGCCTTGTGAGCTGCCAACTGGGGCAGTCTGGGCAGTAGACTCCGGTCAGGTGGTAGGCCTCAGTAGGCCTCCTTGCGAGTGAGTCCCGACGTTGGGGAGGTTAGCGATTAATAAGCTGCAACCTAGATAGGTGGTCAGCCTCGGAAAATAGGCCTTTTCTTGCAAAGTCGGCCCCTTTTGTTTTGCTATATGTGTTTACTCCCAACGATGTCTGCCTCAAGTAGCAGAATTCCCAACTAATAACCCTTCTTAGCAGTTGGATGTTATCTTGTCAGCCAGCTGAAAAGCTACTGTCAGTCCAGGAGTTATAGCAGACAGTTTTTCATGCCTGCCACCTGGAAGCCGTCCCTGCAGGTCTGCCGTATGGTAGTAGGCCCCGACAGGCCTCCCTGAAGATGGGCTCCACGGATGCCAGTCGACCGTGACAGTCAGCGTGGATTGCGAGCAGGCAGCAGGCCCCTCCAGGCCTCCCTGTGGACTCACCACCGGGTAGTAGGCCTCACCAGGCCTCCCCTGGATGTGAGTTCCTGACCATCCTTATGGGTGAGCCCCTGGGAGCAGGATGCCTCTGGCAGCAGGCATATGGGATTACCAGGTAATAGGCCTCACCAGGCCTCCCTGAAGGTTTGCCATTGGGTAGTAGGCCTCAAGCCGGGCCTCCCCTGAGGGCACGTCCCAGGGCTTCAGTCATGTGGCAGATTAGCATGGACTGTTGGCAGGTGGTAGGCCTCACCTGGCCTCCCTGAAGGCTCTCTAGCAGGTGGTAGGCCTCACTAAGTCTCCCTGAGGTCGAGTTCCTGAGCCAGGGTGCTCGGGCAGCCAGCCTGGCTTGCTACCAGATGATAGGCGAGGCTCTGTTCTCGAACAGACAAGGATGGCTGGTCCTATGTGTCCCACATAGAGGTCTCCAGGTCAGGCCTCCCTGGTGGCATTCTGTGATTTCTTCCCGAATAGTGGCTGGCTGGGGCGCCCTAGGGCCCCCTAGCCACATTCCCTTAAAGGAGCCCCTTCTCTTGAATTGGTTGGATCCAGGCCTTTGAGTAGCTTGAATGGGACCTCGTGCAGTCGCACTAAGGTTCCTGACAAGGCTTATAGCTCGGGCTATGACCGTAGGGAATGCTGTCACTGACAGCCTTGTGTGGCCAGAGGGGGAGTGGTTCAGGCATTTCTCTGGAATTTGTTTGTCCTGACAGTTGTCACTGCCAGTGGGCATGCACTCCCCTTGGCATGGCGGCATGGGTATATCGTTCCCCGTAGCGTCAGCTGACGCAGCGCAAGTTCCTTCGAAAGGGAACGTCTCCGGTTACCTAGGTTCCCTGAGAACAGGGAACGAGACGCTGCGTCGCTTTGCCATGCCTCAGGGCTTGCCTGCCAAACAGTCCCTTCAGACGAAGAGGCGGTGTCATGTTTGCAAGGCGCCATTATATACTTCCTGGTCGCATCTTGATGACATCATGGGCTGTCGCCGGTCAATAGGATTGACGTGATTCGATTGTGATTCAGACACCTGTCACGCTGGAGCCGTTTCCCGTAGCGTCAGCTGACGCAGCGTCTCGTTCCCTGTTCTCATTGAACCTAGGTTACATACGTAACCGGAGACGTTCTTTGTTCACTGTCACTGTAGTTAATAAGTTATTATTGTTTAATTAGCTCATATGAAAAGAGTTAGACCATTTTTTATTAATATTTATAACATGATAAAACGTTGCCAGATTTACGCTCATCTGTTTTGGTTAAAACTAAACACGCTTTTGACACCACTCACATGACATTTCACTTTGAAACTGTCGAGAAACGTGCATGACGCAACACAATATCATTTTGCAGAAATGTTGCCAAAGGTACGTTTTGCCAACGAGCCTGTGCTGGCAAAACCTCTGTGTTTGTAGTCTCCACTTCAAAGTGGATGACTAAGAACACAGTGTTTTAGGCCAAATGGAGGATACAAAACATCTTGGGTTACGTATGTAACCTCTGTTCCGTGAGAACAGGGAACGAGACGCTGCGTCGGAAAGATGCTACGGGGAACACCTCAGCGTGAAAGGTGTCTGAAGCTACTATCGAATCTCAGCAATCTCATTGACCGACGACAGCCCATGACGTCATCAACGTGCAACCTGGAAGTATATAAGGGCGCCTTGCCAACACATACACATCTTCTCGTCTGAAGGGACTGTTTGGCAGACAAGCCCGAGGCATGCCAGGAGACGCAGCGTCTCATTCCCTGTTCTCAGGGAACAGAGGTTACATTCGTAACCCAAGACGTTCCCTTTAGAAAGGGAACTCGCGCTGTGTCGGAAAAACGCTACGGGGATCAATATACCAACGCCACCATGCTGCGGGGAGTGTCTACCCACTAGCAGTGACAACTGGCAGCACAAGCAAATTTAACTGAAAAACCTGAGCCACTCCCCCTCAGGTCACACTGGGCTGTCAGTGACAGCATCCCCTATGGTCATAGCCCAAGCTATACGCCTAAAGAGGAACCTTAATGCAACTGCATGAGGTCCTATCCAGACTGCTCAAAGGCCTGGGACCAACTACTTCAACAGAAGGGTTCCCTTTTAAGGGAATGTGGCTAGGGGACCCGAAGGAACCCCAGCCAAATCACTATCCGGGGAACATATTCGCCTGAGTGCCACCAGGGAGGCCTGACCATGTGCCCTAAGTGTTTGGACACTTTGGTTTGGCCAACCCTGTCTGTTCAGAAACAGAGCCTCCGGACGGTGCCTCGGTGAGGCAACCAGACTAAGGGACTGAAAAACTGGAAGTCCTTCTTAGCCCGGATCTCAGAGACGGGTATCCCAGAGACCAATACTCAGCATAGCGCTTTTACAACCCTTGCTAGCGAGGGGAGTCTAACTGCTCAAATCTAGGATCTATCAAGTACTTGTGTTTCAAAGTAATAAGGAGGCCGGACAGGCCTACAGATTGATCTAACAGGGAGGCCTCGACCGTCTGATCAGACTCAGGCGGCTGTGTGCTCATAGATGAGCCTCAGTGAGGGGAGCACCTGAACCTGTCTGGCGGGTAACCACCAGCTGTATGCCAAACTACCATAGGTTCTACAAGAACTGGTAACAAAGAAGTGCCTACCCTTGGGAACTTTGCCCTCAAGGAGGCCCAGCGGGGCCTACTACCTGATAGCAAGTTTCTCAGGGAGGCCTAGAGAGGCCTACCACCTGATAGCAATTCATGCCGGTTTCTAGAGCGTCCAAGCTCACCTTCAGGGAGGCCTGGTGAGGCCTACTACCTGCCAGCAATGCATGCTAATCCCATGCCGCTGAGTTCACCTCCAGGGAAGCCCGGTGAGGCCTACTATCTGATAGCAATTTATGCTAACTGTCAGAGTGACCAACAAACCTGGGAGCTCACCCTCATGGAGGCCTAGCAAGGCCTTCCACCTGATAGCCTGCTAGGCTAGTTATCCAGATGCCACACATCGGTACTCGCCTTCAGGGAGGCCTGGTGAGGCCTTGCAACTGACAGCAGGCCTTCAGGGAGGCCTGATGGGGCCTACAACCTGATAGCCAGCCAGGCTAGCTGTCCAGATGCCAACCGTCAGTACCAGCCTACAGAGAGGTCTGGTGAGGAATAGCAAGTCATGCTAGCTGCCCGAGCACCCTGCCTCGGGAGCTCACCTTCAAAAAAGAGGCCTAGCGAGGCCCTCTATCTGATAGCAAGCCTCCTAGGGGGGCCTGGTGAGGCCTACTACCTGCTAGCATCAGCTGCTAACCGTCAAGTGACTGAGACTCAGAGCACTCCTCCAGAGAGGCCTAGTGAGGCCTACTAACTGATAGGAATTATGCAAATTGTCAGAGTCACCAAAAAGACCCTGGGGGCTCGTCTTCAAGGAGGCCTGGTGAGGCCTACCACCTGATAGCCAGTCATGCTAGCTACCCGAGTATCCAACTCTGGAACTCGTGAGGCCTACCACCTGGTTGCAAGTTTACAACTGACTGCTATGAAACCTTGACAGTTAGACTACTGGCTGACTAATAACTACCCATTCCACTGATGGGGACTCGTCCTCAGGAAGACTTCGTAGAGCCTACTAGCTGGTAACAAGTCTTCACAAAACCAAAGTCTTTGGGAAGCATATCACACCAATTCACTCAAATTGGGGCCGCCCACAGGAGGCCTCTTAAGGCTAGCTACCTGGTCACAGATGCTATGCACCCAGACATTAGGAAAAAGGGCTCTGACCGAGCTACTCTCACATGAGAGGAGGCTGATAACACAAGGATGGTATATGGGCTCAAATTCACATAGTGAACAGCCAGAGGTGACCGTGCCTCAGTCACGCACCTCCATAATCCCTACAGCCTAGGCCAACATACCCAAAACATACAAAACATACCCAACTGAAGCTCCAGCCTCAGTCTCTAGTAAACACACTCTAGAAGAGACAAACTACTCTTACCTGCGGTGGCTTAAGGAAACCGAAGACACATAGTAAAAAACCCCAAGCGGTAGCAAACACACCATTTTCCCAGAAGGACGTCCTACCCCTTAGTACTTGTCATAAAACAGAAGCGGATTCAAGCGCAAGTGAAATCAAATAGATATTTATTTCTCAGAACACAGTTAGTAGATACAAGGGAGGTCAGATGTGTTGGCAGGCTCCTTCTCTTTACACTGTAGTAGATACCAGATAGGTCAGATGATGTTGGCAGGCTTTGATCCGGGTGACGCAGGGACTCAATGGGCAACCAGATCCGGGAGCTGATCCACCACGGTGAGAACATCCAGACACGAATAGGATCCACACGAACAGCAAACACCGGATGATACGGGAGGAGAACAGGACAGGACCACGGAACAACAACAAACGATCTGACAAACACAGGGTAGTTAGCAAGCCAATATGTAGACCGGGTAATCAAGTGCAGCAGGTGGTGGTGATGATCTGATGAACTGGTAATCAGAAACCACGCCTCCCACTCACACTCCACACACACACACCGAAAGAATGTCAGAACATATTTCCACTCATCATAGGCCCACCTCAGGCCTGATGTAAGAAGTGCCTGGGAATTAAAAAAGAGGTGTTGGTCTATGGCCGGGATGAAACCATGGTCGAGTCTGCCGCGAGCGATCTCTCCCCTAGCGCGCCACCAAGGCAGCTGCAGCCTGCCCACAGTGCGCTCCATAGCATCCAACAACTCAGTGTACATGGGTTGCTGAGAGGATCCAGGCTGTTCCTGATCACTGTTACCACCCTCCTCAGCCATCTCCTGCCCGTCCAGAAGAGCACTCGCTGCAGAGCTCGGCGGAGAACTCTCATTCTCCATGTCAACCTGCAGCTCACCCTCGTCAGCCGCCAGATCATCTGAGAGAACAACCCCTGCCTCAAGACAATCGGCGAGCTCCATCTGGGAACCCCACGATGTGCGTCGCCGCTCTGCCTCAGCACGAGTGGGACTCACACCGGCAGCACCAGATGAAAACGCTCACAGTTTGCACAGGCAGCTCCCTCAAGAACTGCCTGTGCATTCTCTTCACCCAGGTAGAAAACGTACAGAGTGTGTGTGTCTTTTGGTGTCAAATACCTCAGACACGGATCAGCACACTTCCGAAAACTCTGCTTCTTCTCTGTGCGTTTTATTCTCACTTCTTTGTTTTACCTTCGATCCGCAGTACCACTTCAAACAGACAGTCCCTGAAGACAAAAAAGATGTGTATGTGTTGGCAAGGCACCCTTATAAACTTCCGGGTCGCATGTTGATGACGTCCTGGGCTGTCGTCGGTCAATGAGATTGCCGTGATTCGATAGTAGCTTCAGACACCTGTCACGCTGAGGCGTTCCCCGTAGCGTCTTTCCGAAACAGTGCAAGTTCCCTTTCGAAAGGGAAATGAAAAAAACTGCCATTTCATGAGTTAATTTTCCAAGAAGAGGTACAGGGAGCACCTTCCCAACCTTCTTAAGCAAAACAATGTCCAGTACAGTTGAGAAGGCTGTTGAAGTGTTCAATTTTTTACCATAATGCTGTTTAAAGTGTAGACAAATCATGTTACAATTTTCAGTGATAAACCTATTCTTGCAATAACTGCTTTGTTAATAACCCTCTATCAACCCAACAGTCTGTGCAGACAAAAAACAAAACAAAAAACAGTAATTTATCAATTCAGGTAACACGGCAAGAGAGTAAACATTGTTAATTTAAATATACTATACCCACTCTGAAACAATTGTAAGTGGGTTGAAAATCAGCAAACTTACACTTAAAGTCTTGTGTTTTATGGTAGATTTGTATACAGCCATTGCCTATTACCAACTACAGGCATTTACGGGGTCGAAAATCCCACTTTTCATGCAGTGCTTTTTGTTATTTAACTTAATGTATAGCAAAACTAGTGAGGTCAATTCCCATATGTGTTCTGTTGGTATATGTGATAGTGGAGGCAGCTGTTATATAAACAGCTTACAGCTAATTCATCAGTTGCCTTAGATCAAAGGCAGCAACAAGTTCTCCCCACTTTTCACTTATGAGCACCTCTCTTTATTTTTACTTTAAACAATATTAATGGACTAGACTGAACAGAGCACATAAAAAACGAATGGATGCTTTTTTCTTCATATAACGAACAACAACTGAATCTATATACATTTATTTAAGTGGCAATTTCATTTTTTTTTACCAGCAAATGGAAAATGAAACCATGCCTTCATATTTTTACTTCACTTTGTTCAAGGAGTTTGTTCACATGAAATATCTCATCCTAATATTGACACTTACAGTTTATTTAGCAATTATATTATTTAATGCCATCATTTTGTTTGTGGTGTTTAAAGAGAGATCTCTTCATGAGCCAATGTATATACTGATATCTTGTTTGTCTGTCAATGATCTCTATGGCTCAGCTGGGTTTTTCCCTAGGATAATGGTTGATCTCCTTTCTGATACAAATACCATTTCTAGGCCAGCGTGTTTTGTTCAGATTTTTACAATTTATACTTTTGCAATTTCTGAATATACAATATTAACTCTGATGGCATATGACAGATATGTTGCCATATGCAACCCTTTAAAATATCATAAAATCATGACCTCAAAGGTAACAGCATTGTACATGGCAATAGCTTTGCTTTATGCACTGTTTTCAATGGGTCTTGTTATTTTCTTCTCAGCCAGGTTGCCTATGTGTGGGACTGACATACCTCGACTTTACTGTTCCAACTGGTCTGTGGTTCGACTCTCTTGTGGGTCTTCCACTTTGAGTAACAACATAATTGGATTTTTTGTCTCAACAACGTCAGTTTTTCTCCCTGCATTCTTTATTTTATATACTTATGTCCGAATTTTGATCATTTGTCAAAAGAATTCCAAAGAATTTAGGGGCAAAGCATTACAAACATGTCTTCCTCACATTATAAGCTTTGTGAACTACTCTATAGCATCGTTTAGTGACATCGCTCTAAGTCGGTATGATTCAGACAAATACAAGATTGTGGCTATATTTTTTTCAGTGGAATTTCTAGTTATTCCTCCTGTTCTCAATCCTCTTATTTATGGCTTAAATTTGCCAGAAATTCGCAAACACATTTTATGCTTGTTTCAAAGGTCGAAAATTGCCCATTTTCCATGAATAAGTAATTAAAGGAGAATATGGCATTTTAAAAAGCTACTTGCTTTTACATTTTTTTTTTGTCAAAAAACTTGTTTAGTGGTATATGATGAAGCACATTGTTTTCTCACGTAACAGATAAACTATGTCATCATAAAACAAGTCATCATCTCCTTGATGTTCTGTAACAATCTCCACCTTAATATTCAACAAAATACTCATGGCACATTTCCTTATTGTTACTTGTTTCCTTGGTACTCAGCACTGTGCATTTTAATATACCAAAGGCTGCAAATTAATATATTTTTCCAGTTTTTATTTTAACTTGCTTTTTGTCTTTGAGTCCTTTTCTGTGTTTGAGTCTGGTTCTTAACTGTGTTCGGTCTGTTTCACGCTATAAGTAATTCACATTTCAATTTAATTCACATTTATATAGGGCTTTTCACATTACATATCTTTTCAAACCAGCTTTACAGAAAATGCATACGTCTACATTACAATTTAAAGTGAGTTGATGTACTGGACATCCCGAGATAAAACCGAAAAGCAAATGGAAAATAATTAAAAAAGCTGTTGTGCTGTGCTGTACTGTACTGTATGTCACCTGTTTAACTTTGGAAGTTTAATATGTAAAAATGTATTATTAAAAACCCTAACCTATACTTGTTTTAATATTCTGTCCTTTGGTGTTGTATATACATGGGCATGCCGGATTAGTACATTTGCTTGTATGGAGCTATCAAAGCAATGACTCACAGGGAACTTGTCATTCCCTGTCAGGCCTGACTAGCATAACTGGGAATCATAAGCATCATTTGGGCAAGATGTTATAGTGAGTCACACAAATTGATTTTTTCTTGTAGTCTGTTAAACTACAAGGTAACACTTTACAATAAGGTTCATTAGTTAACATTAGTAAACTACATTCCAACTACAACAAAGATGTCTGTCAGTCTTCACTATGGCCATCAACTTTTCTCTTTATTCTATCTACAAATGTTACCCCCTTACTTCAGAACAATGCACTTACACACCTTATTTCTTTCCCAAGGACTTCTGAAACTAGCACTTGACTGTCATTCAATTGCCATCCTGTAAATTAACACCCCACTGAAACACGAATTTACCTGAAAAATTTGGAAACACTTTATTTTGCAGTGTCCTTGTTACACGTCACATGTATTTATTAGAGCAATAACAGTAAATTATGCCTAATTTTACACAACTAACCATAGTACGTACATTTGGTTAATTAATATGACTCAGTAATTAATTGTATAACTACAGTAAGGCCACATTTAAAAAGTGTAAACAAATATTTATATGTGCTATGTTTGTCTTGGACAGAAAAATGCAATATGAATATATTGCAATATAAATATATGAATATATTGAAAAGGCAAAGAAGCCCAGGGTGCTCAGGGAGTTCAATACTTGAAGGTTCTGTTTGGGGTTGGGAATTCAAATGAATGTGGAAAAAATAAATTCCAAGGCACTCTTCTTCAAATTATTAAAAAGCCTTTATTTTACTGGCTATTTCATTATAGAAAATTTAAAAGACATGGGGAAAAAAACTACCCACATGTAAAAGCACAGACAACCTTCTTCAGGGTGTGCTTCCCAAACAAACAATTTCCCCTTTCAAAATCACCCGAGTAACATGGTAAATTACCACATGAATCACACCAAAACAATCCACTAGGTGGCAGGCTGTACATGTACACATGCAAAAGAAATAAAGAAAGAAAGAAAATAAAGAACAACAATCCACTAGGCTGCCATACATCGTGAATGTCCACATACAGAGAGAGTCCACTAGGTGGCTACATTGCAAGATAAGCCCAAATCAATACATATACAGAGAAAATGATCACAAGAAAGGACTGAAATCTATTTCTTCATTCAACCCTGCGTACACTGTGGCCTTTAATTCGTATATTACAGGCCAATGTTTCTCTCTGTAAAAGTAATTTTAATCGGTCACCACCCCGAATGTTTTTTTTGATCATTTCTAAACCATCAACCATTAGGCCTTCTGGATTACTGTTAAGCGCATTTTGGAAGTGTTTTGCCATAGGATAATCCAAATGGCTGTTTTAATAGCATTTTTTGTGCTCTGATACTTTAAGACGTCTCTTGGCCCGGCCTACGTAAAAGCATCCACATTTACATGATTACCTGTATACCACAAAAGTAGTGTTACAATTAATGAATGCTTTTATGTTATACGTCGTATTAGTCTTGAACTCACAGAATTGTTTACATTCTTTAATGTTAGTACAATGATTGCAAGACCCACATTTGTAAGTACCTTTTAACTGTCTATGAAGCCAAGTAATATGTTTTTTAGCAGGAAGTTGACTTGGTACTAACCTATCGTGTAGTGTAGGAGCCCTCTTAAAACACATTTTTGGATGTGCAGAAAATACTTCTCACAGGGTCACTTTTAATAAGTTTCCAATTTGAATCTATTATCCTTTTTATGGGATTGGCCAAAGAGCTATATCTTGTAACAAAATAAGCCTGGTTTTGTTTAGAAATGTTTTTTTTTTCTTTTTCTGGAGTAGCTCTGATCTAGGAATGGACTGGGCTTTCCTTTATGCATTTTGTACAATTTCTGTGTAATAGCCCCTTTGTGAAAATCGGTTGGACATAACTTTTGCTTGAACTTCATATTCACTGTCACTATCACAAATATGTCTAAGACGCTGGAACTGGCCAAAAGGTATATTATTTTTGAGCCAATTTGGATGGAAGCTATCTGCTTTTAACATGGTGTTTCTCTGTGTTGTTTTCCGATATACAGTAGTATGAAGCTTCCCATCTTTACTGTTAGAAATGGTTAAATCTAAAAAGTAAAAACAAAAGTTTTGTTCAATGTTCCATGCACAGTTTTACATTCCTGTCATTGTTGTTCAAGTGATCATAAAACTGTAAAGGTTCTTCATAAGAACCACTCCATATCAAGGAAATACCATCAATGTACCTCCCCCACCATTTTATCTTGTCACTGTAGTTGTTAGAATAGACAAAATCCTTCTCCCATATTAGAAAATGTTGTAAAGCATTCAGTATGTCATCATGAGCAATATTTGTGTACAGGGACTCCACATCCAATGTGACTAAAAAACTGTTGTCTAGAACTCTAATGTCACTGAAGACCTTCAACACATGAGTAGTGTCCTGTATATAGGAAGGAAGATGTTGAGCCAATGGCTTGATATGGAAGTCTATAAATTGCGAGGCTGGCTCTGTGAGAGAACCATTAGACGATATGATGGGCCTGCCTGGAGGAGATTCGAGAGATTTATGAACCTTTGTGACCGATTAAAATCACTTTTACAGAGAGAAACATTTTATATATACGAATTACAGGCCACAGTGTACCCGGGGTTGAATGAAGAAATAGATTTCGGTCCTTTCTTGTGATCTTTTTCTCTGTATAGGGGAGAGCAGGGACGAAAGTACAATTTTTCAGAAAATCGTAATTTTAAAAGATAATGTTTTAGACCAAGATATATTTTTGCTGTGGCCAATAACTCACAAGTGTGGTCTATCAATAGCAGGTGGTATTTTGTACAAATGTAGAACGACTACAGTATAATTTCACTTTGAACATAAGCTGTATATTGTTACTTTTGACCCCATCAGGTGGGACAAAAGTAACACACAGGTGGGTCAAAAGTAACACAACAATACAAGCTAGATTTTTTGGTGCTACTCTTGCTTTTATTAAACATACCTGACTATGACCTTGTTAATATGTAACTGCAAACATATTTTGTCCTTTATCTTTGCAAAAAAAATTATTAAATTACATTTTCATTTTATATGTTAAAGTTCATCAAATGTTTCAAATGTAATATGACAGTACAAACTTTAATTGTTTAGAATATTTTTTATTTGCAATGTCAATCTATTTGATAAGTTTTTTCTTCAACAGTATGAACAATATACAAATTTAATTAAATTACATTTGCATAATATGCATTATATATATATATATATATAATAGCGGGACAAAAGTAACAAGTGTTACTTTTGTCCCGACAGGAAGTCCTGACATTTAAACACGATTTACTTTTATACTGAAAAACTCTGAAAAGACAAACCTTTAGGGTGTGTAACAGCACTAAATAACCTGTAGATTGATCATTACTGTGACACATGAAACGAGAAACACAACTTGTAATTAGAAAAAAAGTACCGCTTCATTAATTTACTTGCCGTACTTGAAAACTACATTTCGGACCTAACCGCGGGCAACGATAACGGAATCACATGATATTTGGCAGATCCGTCAAGGGTTGTGTGCTGAACGTGCTGTCATAGCTTGAAATGCAAATGTATTCAGGGCTCGGAGAAAATCGCGTTGTTACTTTCGTCCCGTGTTACTTTCGCCCCGGTTCTCCCCTATGTATTGATTTGGGCTTAACTTGCAATGTGGCCACCTAGTGGACTCTCTCTGTATGTTGACATTCGCGATGAATGGCAGCCTAGTGGATTGTTGTTCTTTATTTTCTTTATTTCTTTTGCATGTGAACATTTACAGCCTGCCACCAAGTGGATTGTTTTGGCATGATTCATGTGGTAATTTACCATGTTACTCAGGTGTTTTTAATTAGCACACACAAAAGGGGAAATTGTTTGTTTGGGAAGCACACCCTGAAGAAGGCTGTCTGTGCCGTTATGCATGGGTTGTTTTTTTCCCCATGTCTTTTAAATTTTCTATAATGAAATAGACAGTAAAATAAAGGCTTTTTAATAATTTGAAGAAGAGTGCCTTGGATTTTCTTTTTTCCACATTCATATGAATATATTGCTTGGTACAAAAAGACAATTTCAATTTCCCCCCCTTCCTGGTCCCAGGTTATCTTGTTTCAAAGGCATAAAGCAATGTTTATCTTATTTCATTTTATTATATGAATATAATTAATTGTTGTCAAAGAAATACATCTAAAAATGAACTCTGAGTCATCATCCGTTATAATGATGCAATATTCTTCATCTAAAACATCAGTCATAAGCCTCACTTGGAGAGGTCTTCTGATCTTTTGACCAAAGGGATTTAATTGTTGTTGTAATGTCTAATTAAACCTGAAGGTCTATTTATCTTAGCCCACTGGGAGATGTGTTGGTCAAGATGCTTTCCTAGAATTATCAAGGGACAATATTAGGAGTGAAAAAAAGTTAACGACTTGTTAATTACATGTTTTGAGTTACATCATTAAGTGGTGGACTTAAAAGATTTGTATTTGCTACCATACCACACAATGCTATTTGACATAAAAAAATAAGCAAATTTACAAAACATGAAATCTAAAAAAAGTATTATTAGTAAGACTAATGATTAACATTTGTTTAAGCATTATTTTAAGGTGTTCTTGTTACAGTGTAATTATAATTATACTGAGTAATATTAATTAACAACATTTAAAGTGTAACAACTGTATACACGTTAAAAACAAATATGAATGTGCAGAAATATGTATTTTGAATGATGCATTGCATTGTGTAGTGTTTTAGGGTTAACGTACATTTCCGTCAAATTACTTGATAATGTCCTGATAAAAAAATTACCATTACATTTTCCATTTTTATTTTTTACAGTGTAGGTTTAGGGTTAGGAGTAGGGTTTAGTTTTGGGTTAGTTGCTTTTAATTATGCATAATTTGCTGTTATTACTGTAGTAAGTATATGTAATGTGTAGCAGACACTGTAAAATAAAGTGTTTCCTAAAATTGAAATTTTCCAGCAGTTAGAGGCTAATAGTTAAGCTATAAAATAGAAATCGTATTTGCAGGGAGGAAAAGTTAATTTGGTTAATGGTTAGCTTTCAATTAGTCTTGCGTAGCCAGACCTTCAGACTGAAGACAAATGGTCTGGACACTATTGCAGCTTTCATTGGCAAAGGTCCGCCCAAGAGGATGTTTGACTGACATGTGACGCAACCAATCACAGTTCATTTTGTTCTGCGTCAAGTTTAGGGGTGTGAAAATGTAAAGCCAATGTTCCTGCAATAACATACAGGCGGGCATCTAGCAATTATTCATTAAAAAACTTTGTTCAAGTTTACTACTTGAAAATCCAGCGTTTAGTTGATCCTGGTAAGCGCTCATTGTCACAGTTGTAAACACGACAGCGTTCTTCTTCCACGAGGGAATTTGGCGTCAGGGCATTTGTTTCCAGATGGACCATCAAAGAAAGCAACACTGATGTCTTGTGGACATACTGTAGAATTCAACCAATCAGATGATGACTTTGAGACTCCTGAAGTGTTTTGGATAAGTGTGCCATATTCTTCAGACGTTGTGACTAGCTTTCAATTGAGTTTTACAGGCCTATAATTGCTAAGCAAATTGCTAAATTGATAAACTCTTTAAAAAACAATGAAGAGTGTTATAAACAATGATAATTAAAATTAAATATAAGTTGTTATATGACCAGCTACACATTATTTAAAAAAAATGCTGTAAATGTATGAAAGTGGAAATGTAATTAACCCTTTCCCAGCCAGCGTTTAAAAAAAAAAAAAAAAAAATATATATATATATATATATATATATTTTTTTTTTTTAAGTTGCCAGCCACCGCCAGGGTTTTTGGTTATTTTAACAAAAGAAAGAACAGACCCTCTGCTTTTAAACAACAACAACAAAAACAATTATTGTTTTATTCTAGATTCATGCATTCTTACCAACACTTGAATGTGGGTAAGTTTCATTAAAAAAAATAAAAAAAAACATTGTGAGCAAAAAGCTGAGAAAATCAAATTTGGTAACACTTTATAATAACTCATGCTATGAATCATTCGTTAAGCATTAGTAAATAGTTAATGCATAATTTATAAAACATTGTACCCTACATTAATAGACATTAGAAAAGTAAATACAGCTGTAAATGATTTATTCTTGATTTATAAGCATCTCTATAATGTGTTTAATAATTGTATTTTCATACTTTATTAATGATCAATTTATCATTTCTAAATTAAGTATTTCATTATTTACAAACCAGTTGTCAGTGGTTCATAAGATCATTTAGAACGTTTAAGTAAATGAAGTATTTAAATGTACATTTATACATCTTATTATTTAGACATATAGTAATAGTTACTCAGTGTGTTAATAAATGCATTATTAACATGTGTTTCCACTGTAATTCATGATTAATTCAGGTAGTTATAAAACATTTAGTAGTTGTAAGTTAACTATTTCTGTGAGCTCATCTAAAGGGAGGACTATTTATGCCACATAAAGGTTTTATAGTATATATTTAAAGGTTATAAATAGTTTATTAATCATTTACTTACACCTTCTAAATGATCTTATGAACCACTGATAACTCCTAAATAACTTGTTTGTAAATAATGTAATACTTAATTTATAAATGGAAAATTTATAATTATTAAAGTATGAAAAAACGTCTCGGTTACGTATGGTAACCCTCGTTCCCTGAAGGAGGGAACGGAGACGTACGTCGGAATTACCGACGAATTGGGATCACTTTAGAGAGCCCCTATCAGCTTCGAGATTTAGAGAACAGGCCAATGGGCCATTGGCGTGCAAGATTTGCATCTCGCGCTCCGCCCCGCGCCGCGGGTATAAACAGGAAGCGAGAGCATCGCACTGACGTTTTTCACTGAGGAGCCGAACTAGTGACTCGGCCATGCAGTGATGGTAAGGAACTGTGGCGACGGGACGTACGTCTCCGTTCCCTCCTTAAGGGAACGAGGGTTACCATACGTAACCGAGACGCTCCCTTTCAGTCGGTCACTACGACGTACGTCGGTATTACCGACGAATTGGGATCCCTATGGAAAACGCCACAGTTACTATCACTTCCAGCGCCCAGCGAGAGCCCCTCAGACCCCGTTCTGATGCGGGCGGGGAGATTAACGCAGGGAGTGTCACACTGCTGTTCCGCAAGACCCATTCAGCAGACTTATTGGATAACGCTGGGAAAGCGTGCCCGAAGGATGCTGCGGGAGCCACATCATGCCCCGGAGGGAGTTACCATGTGGAGAGAACACGTATGGGCTGGCCGTGGGCAGCACAACATACAGAAGTCCCAGAGGTGGCCCCGGCCTATACAGGCGGGGGACGACACCGAACTGAGACGGCAGAGGAACTCTGCCAAGGGAAAGACACAAGCTCGCCGTAGGGAGCTGTACCGTGGAGAATACACGTATGGGACCGCCGTAGGGGTCACGACATACGGACCCCAGTCCGACAAAAGTTCCACCAATGCATACAAGTGCCAGACCTGGCGTCGGACGCTCCGCCACATCCGACTGCCGAGGGGTGCGGAGGACTCAACAGGGTTCGCCAATCCTGGGGAACTCGACTGGAGAAAATAAGCACACCTATCCGTTCCATGGGGAAGGGAATGGCACAGCAAGCCGACACTTAGAACGGGCACTTCAGTGAAGCTGACTATGGGAAGCGAGCACACGAGAAGCCACCGGTTCTACACGTAGGCTATAAAACCTAGCAAACGTGTTAGGTGTCGCCCAGCCCGCAGTTCTACAATATCTGTCAGCGAGGCGCCACGAGCCAGCGCCCAGGAAGAAGCAACACTCCTAGTGGAGTGGGCTCTTAACCCGAGCGGGCGGGGCACGTCTTGGGCTTCATAAGCCAAGACGATGGCATCCACTATCCAGTGGACCATCCTCAGCTTGGAGACAGCCTTTCCCTTCTGCTGTCCTCCGTAACAGACGAAGAGCTGCTCTGAGGTCCTAAGCTTTGCGTTCTGTCAACATAGACGCGCAGGGCACGAACTGGACAGAGAAAAGCCAGGGCTGGGTCTGCCTCCTCAGAAGGCAGCGCTTGCAGGCTCACCACTTGGTCCCGGAAGGGTGTAGTGGGAACCTTGGCACATATCCAGGCCGGGGTCTCAGGGTTACCTGAGAGTCACCTGGCCCGAATCCCAGGCACGATTTGTCGACCGAAAATGCCTGCAGGTCCCCTACCCTCTTAACTGAGGCCAATGCAATCAGGAGTAATGCCTTTAGAGACAAGATCTTAAGCTCCGCTGACTGTAAAGGCTCAAAGGGCGCCCTCTGAAGTGCGGTCAGCACCAGAGTCAAGTCCCAAGAGGGTATAAAGGGAGGACGAGGCGGATTCAATCTCCTCGCCCCCCCAGGAACCTGACGATCAGATCGTGCTTGCCTAAGGACTCACCATTAACCAGGTCATGATTGCGGCTATAGCGGCAACATACACCTTGAGGGTGGAGGGAGACAGCTTTCGCTCCAACCCGTCTTGAAGAAAAGAAAGAGAGCACAGATCTGACCGAACACTTTCGGGGGTCTTCTCGGTGAGAAGAGCACCAGTCGACGAACAGGTTCCACTTAAACGCATATAGCCGTCTCGTAGAGGGGGCTCTGGCGGAAGTGATGGTGTCAACTACCGCTTGCGGTAGGTCACCTAGAACCTCCGCATCCCGTCCAGGGACCAGACATGGAGTTTCCAGAGGTCCGGACGCGGGTGCCACAGGGTGCCGCGTCTCTGAGTCAGGAGGTCCTTCCTCAGAGGAATGGGCCAAGGAGGTGCTGTCGCGAGGAGCACTAGTTCCGGGAACCAAGTCCTGTTGGGCCAGTACGGAGCTACCAAGAGGAGCTGCTCCTCATCCTCCCTGACCTTGCACTGTGTCTGTGCAAGAAGGCTCACTGGGGGGGGAACGCATATTTGCGTAGGCCCTGGGGCCAGCTGTGTGCCAGGGCATCCGTGCCGAGGGTTCCCCCGGTCAGGGAATAGTACCACTGGCAGTGGGTCGTGTCGGGGCGGCAAACAGATCGATCTGTGCGGCCCCAAGCAACTCCAAATCAGCTGGACCACCTGGGGGTGGAGTCTTCACTCCCCGGGCAGCACCGGCAACCGTGACAGCTCGTCGGCCGCACGATTGAGCGGGCCCGGAATGTGGATGGCACGAAGGGACCTCAGATACTCCGGACTCCACAGAAGGAGATGGCGGGTGAGTTGTGACATGCGGCGGGAGCGTAGACCACCCTGTTTGATGATGTATGCAACGGCCGCAGTGCTGTCCGTCCGGATCAGAACGTGCTTGTCTTTGCTCTCTCAAAGCGACCCTTTGAGGTGGCTGAGAGCAAGACGAACTGCCAGCAACTCCAGGCAATTGAAATGCCATTGCAGTTGGGGCCCCGTCCACAGACCCGATACTGCAAGCCCGTTGTACGTGGCACCCCAGCCCGTGGATGAGGCATCTGTGGAGACTACAGAATGCCTGGACACTTGTTCTAGAGGCACTCCTGCCCGTAGAAATGAAGGGTCCGACCACGGGCTGAAGGTTTGGCGGCATCTCGGCGTCACTTAGACACGGAGGGACCTGCTGTGCCACGCCCATCTCGGGACTCGGTCGTGTAGCCAGTGTTGAAGCGGTCTCATATGGAGCAGCCCTAGCGGCGTTACTGCGGCTGCTGCTGCCATATGCCCCAGGAGCCTCTGAAATTGTTTCAGTGGAACCGCTGTACTGCGTTTGAACGTATTCAAGCAGCTCAACACCGACTGGACGCACTCCTCGGTGAGGCGCACTGTCATGGCGACCGAGTCGATCTCCATCCCGAGAAAAGAGATCCTCTGTACGGGACAGAGTTTGCTCTTCTCCCAGTTGACCCGAAGACCCAACCGGCTGAGGTGCCGAAGCACCATGTCCCTGTGTTCGCACAACTGCTCCCGCGACTGGGCAAGAATCAGCCAGTCGACGAGATAGTTGAGACGAGCACCACGCTCTCTCATGGGAGCAATGGCCGCCTCCGCGACTTTCTTGCCCGTCCGTCGAAAGCAAAGTGTAAAAACGGTCTGTGTCGAGGGAGAATCGAGACATGAAAGCACGCATCCTTCAGGTCGATCGCTGCAAACCAATCCTGGGGACGGACGCACCTGAAGATGCGTTTCTGCGTTAACATTCTGAACGGCATCCTGTGGAGGGAACGGTTCAAGTAAGGCAGGTCCAAGATTGGCCGTAACCCGCCGCCTTTCTTGGGTACAATGAAGTGCGGGCTGTAGAACCCAGACTTCATATCGGCTGGAGGGACCGGCTTTATCTCCGCCTGAAGCACGGGGGCATCCACCCACGCAATAGACGTGAAGTGAACGCCCCCGAACTTGGGCGGACGCCGGGCGAACTGAATCGCAAGCCGAGTCTGATGGTACAGATGACCCAGCGAGACGGGCTGGGGAGCGCTAGCCAGGCCCCCAGAGACCGAACAAGCGGGGTCATCGGTACCACAGACGTACCCGCAGCAGGGCAGCGAGGCGGAATGCAGGGACCCCAGGACGATATGGGAGTGGTCCGTGTAGGGGTCTGGGTCTAACACACGACCTGCATCCGCTGAGGGGGTGTGCGAGTGTGGGAAGGCCGCTTGAGTGCGTTCCCTCAACCGGCACCCCCTGCTGGCGATTTGGAGAGGCACCAGAGGCTGACAAGGCATGGGAGCGTTGTACACCGCCTAGCGCGCTCTCCAAATGAAGGAGGGGCTGAGCGTGGCAAGGCTTTGTGGCGTTGCACACGGTCTGCCTCACCTCCTTCCTCAGCGGGGAACAAGAGCGGCGAGGCATAGCGTCGCGCACTGTCGTCCACACACCACTGAGAAGAGGGGAATGAGAGTGGCGAGGCTTGAATATATATATTTTTGGGTACCACTGGCTGTTTTTAACCCCAGTGGCGGAACAGAATTACTAATGGCTTTCACCCGGCCCTCCTCCGGGGGAAGAACAGTTCCGAACCAAATCCGGGTCAATGGTGTTTCTGGACATCGTCTAGCCAAGGGCCAGCGCTGTGCGCAGCTCAACCTCGGCTGAGAACTACCCTCGTGCCCTAAGCAGGGCGGAGGTGGCCTGCCAGTGGCACTGCCACCCCACCGATGAGGGTAGTGAGAGAGAGGAAAACTTTATACAGATTATGGCCCTATTGGTGTTCCATATTTTGGCACCAATAGTTCCACAATGCAAAAGCCTTCCAACGCACATCCGGGAAAGGCAAGGGGCAGGCAAGGCGATTTTTGCGTTGCACTATGCCTCAGCCACCCGGGAAAGCATGGCTGTCGAGTATGAATCGGATTCAGCTCGAGCGCCCACTATTATAGTGGGAATCTCAGCATCATCTTCATTTTCAACACATAACAGCCCTCTCTACGATGCAGCGATTGACATCTGTCCTCTGCTAGAGCCCCAAACGAAACGCTAGGTCCCAGCAATCCCATCTGTAAGCTACCAGCAGACATGTGAGACAGTGGGCGTGGCCTTGAGACGGCACACGGCACGCTGAACACTCAAGCCCTTATGAAAAAGGCAAGACGAACAGCGCGCCGACGTGGCTATGCTCTCATTAGAGGGCATAGACCACCCACAAACACAGTCTCAACATGCGTAGGCGCCAAGTGACGCGCGCTGAGCTGCCGTGGCAACCCGCGCTGTCACCCGGCACCCAGACGGCACACGGCGCCCTGAACACTCAAACACTCAAACCCTCACGCGGAAGGCGAGATGACCAGCGCGTCGATGTGATCCCGTTCCCCTGAGAGAACACAGATCACCCACGACACAGTCTCAACATGTTTATGCGAGAGGGATCGTGGCCTTCAGGACAACCGCATCCAGAAACGCACGAGTGGAATGACGTCTTAAAAAAGACGCAGTGTCGCACCCGTGTTGCTCTTTTGTGAGGAACGCTCTTTAAACAGTGCTGAAGCACCCAGGGGAAGACCGCGGCAACACACAGGTGGTAAGTGCAGTCCTGTGGTTGCACTCACTGAAACAAACGCCCTCACCAAACCGACAGTTGCTGTGAGAACAGCAGTTTGTTATGCTGATGCAGCGGTGAACATGCGGTCGCGCTGATTGTGCCTTTTCGCCAACACAGAGCGTCCTTCTCGTTTTCTGGAGCATCTCTCTTGCAGATAGGCTTTCTTTTAGAAAAGCAGGCTTGCTTCATCAACGCCGTTCGGCTCCGAAGTGAATGACGTCAGTACGATGCTCTCGCTTCCTGTTTATACCCGCGGGGCGGAGCGCGAGAGGCAAATCTTGCACGGCAATGGCCCATTGGCCTGTTCTCTAAATCTCGAAGCTGATAGGGGCTGTCTAAAGTGATCCCAATTCGTCGGTAATACCGACGTACGTTGTAGTGACCGACTGAAAGGGAACAATTATTAAACACATTATAGATATTCTTATAAATCAAGAACAAAGCATTTACAGCTGTATTATAAACTGCTTACTAATGTCTATTAATGCTTTATAAATTATGAATTGACTATTTACTAATGCTTAACTAATGATTCATAGCGTTATTATAAAGTGTTACCTCACATTTTTGTCAAACACTACGTCTGGATCAGATTCAGTATGGTGAGCAAAACACAGATGAGGTAGATCAAGTCCATCAACACCCCTTGCACAGTCCTAACCACTTCCTGGGTCGACATTTCACTCTGTAACATCAGGCTGTTTTGATTTATATGCTGTTTATTGTTGATGATCGCATTATTTTTCATATGCATCTGCTTACATATATGAGATTGCCCGTTTCTACTTCTGTTTTTCCTGTGTTTTGATCTAGAGCTACTGTACTCATTCAGGAGATGCATAATAGGGCCCCCTGCCATATAACAGTGATAACACGGAAAGCCATAAAAACTTGTCAATGGCAGGGAAGCATTTTTTCATGAATGACAAGTCAACACGTCAATGGCAGGGAAAGAGTTAACTGTATTGTGTCAAGTAATGCAAAAAATGTCATTAGAACTAGATTAAAGACATTTAAATCTACAACAATGTATGTTGGGTTACTTTTATGTAAACAACGTTAGGAAGGCTGGAAGGTGACAGGAGGCATTTTCCAAGCAGTACCTTGTCCAAGCAATGGAAGTTACTTGTTGAAATGTCACCACTGAGTGAAGTCTGCATGTATTACCAGTTCATTGAATTATATTGAAAAAATAGTAAAAAAAATAGTAATATGTCATGGTAATTTTGCTTTTACACACTGTATAAGTGCTCAGTGTGTTGGATAACTTTCTGAGCTATTTGAAAGAAAAGTTCAAATTTTATTTCAGATAATATGGTTTAGAAGTGTTTGGTTTTGTCTTGAAAGATATTCCAAATTTAATCATAGATCTGTTTGATTTAATGTTTGTTAGAGGTCACTAAAAGCTATGATAAGCCTGAAGGGATCTAAGTGTAATTGTATGGTCAGTGGGGTTTAATTAAAGTGTTGTCATTACAAGATAATTATCTGTTCAGTTATCCCACTGAGAGTAGCTCTGGACAGAGAGGCCTTCTGGGTATACGGCAATATGAGAGTGGAAACATACGTAATGACCTTTAAAAACCACGTTTATTAAAGTTAAATTAGGCCATATGGGGACCCATATGAATTGCATCATTTGGTTCATTGTATGATGATTTCAGTTGTTAGCCATGAGCTAATGGAGAACAACCTTACCTGTCCTTTCAAAATGTCTCTTCTTGAACCTTTTAAAACCTTTCTACAGATTTCTTTCAACATCATTTAAAGTTAACTTGTTAAAGCCAATTGTGAACACTTCTGACATTGCATGTGACTTATTTGAATCGTAGGTCGTAGGCAGTGAAATACATTGGACGTATGGCCACGCACACACACACACACACACACACACACACACACACACACTTTCCATAGACGTAATGCTTTTTATACTGTACAAACTGTATAGTCTATCACCTTACAATAACCCCCCCCCCCCCCCCCCCCCCCCAATAACTTAATTTTGTATTATTTATAAGCTGTTTTCTTCATGGGGACCAAAGAAATGTCCCAACAAGGTCAAGAATTACTGGTATTACTATCTTGTGGGGACATTTGTTCCCCATAATGTAGGGAATACCAGGCATTCACACATGCATACACACACACACACACACACACACGCTCACACCTACAGGCAATTAAGTCTTCAATTCACCTATGTTGCATGTCTTTTGATTGTGGGCCAACACCAATACAGTGATAACTCTACAACAGAAAGGCCTCTTGGCTCAGCTCAGAACTTGAACAATGTTTACCACAGAGCTACCCATGCCATTATCAATGAAATTGCAAATTCAATCTTTCCCCACCAGCATTTTTGATCATTTTCACAAACATTTCATGACCCCCATGAATATCTGAACATTCAATATTTCAAAAGAAAGAACAGAGCCTCTGCTTTATATATATATATAAAAAAAGGTTTTATTCATGTAATCCTTATTTATCAACACTTGAATATGGGTAAGTTTCATAAAGAAAGCAACATTTTGAGGAAAAAGCTGAGAAATGTTTGTTAAAGACTATGTCTGGATTGGATTCAGAATGATGATCAAAACGTAGATTGAGTCCATCAACACCCCCGAAGCTTCACAGTCCTATAGCTCGTCCTGGGTCGCCATTTCATTCAGCAACATTAGGCGTTTTGATTTATATGCTGTTTAAAGTTGATGATCGTGTTATTTTACATATGCATAATTACATATGATATTGCACATTTCTGCTTCTTTTTCACCTGTGTTTTGATCAGGAGATTTCGTACTCTTTCAGAAGATGTGCTAATTGCGCCCCCTACCGTACAACAGTGAAAACACGGAAAGCCAAAAAATTATGTCAATGGCGGGGAAAGAGTTTTTAAAAAAGTCCAAATTGTGTGGCAGTAATGCAGCAAATAACATTTGAACTGAAATAATGACATTTGAATCTTCATTCTTCATCTTTGACCACCTGACCATTTTGTAAATTTGTAGAAAGTGTTAATGGGAAAATATCTTAAAAACAACCACAAAAAAACTATTAGTTACTTTTATGCCATTATGTTTGCGTATGTCCTGCTCATGCCCCACTGACAAACAGGTTTAGAGGTGAAGTTAATGCTACGAATAACTACAAATTTGTATAAAGATTTTAAAATATTTATGTTTACTCATAAGATTAGGCTGAAAAAATGTTTGGTCCCACTTTATATTAGGTGTTCTTAACTACTATGTAAAAAAAAATAAGTACAATGTATTTATTGTGTTCATATTGTATTGCAAAACACTTTTGCTGATGTTGAGGTGGGATACAGGTAAGGTTAGGACATGTGTGGTGGTATGGGTAAGTTTAAGGTTAGGGTTAGGTGTAAGGGAAGTGTCAACAGTGTAATTAAAAATTTAATTACAGAAATTAATTACAGATGTAATTACATGCAGGTATTTTTTTTTAAATAAGTACAGTGTAAAACCATGTATGTACACAATAAGTGCATTGTATCAAATTATTAATTTAAATGTTAGTACATAGTAGTTAAGGCCACCTAATATAAAGTGGGTCCATTTTTTCCTTCTTATCAATACATTCCATTCTATTCTCTCATTTCAAGGTTGCTTGAGTAATTACACAACTCTCTAAACTCGTATATCTCTTGTGAAAGAATAAATCTCTCTATACAGTCACTGAATAATTGCTTTTCTTAAACTTTTCCCTTGATATAATATATATATTTTTAATAATATCATATAATTAGCACTTTATTTATAGTCTTGTTCCGCATGCACATATATATACTTATTATTGTAATTACAACCCTGAACCTAACCATAACCCATGTAGTTATCTTATATTATATCTTAGGTAAGGATGCTGTAAGTACACGTAAGTGTGCATACTGTAAAATAAAAGTGCAACCAATATGTTTTCTAACATGCATAACATTCTGTGAGCTAATCTGTGAACCTTTTGTGCACTAGTTTTTTTAGACTTGCTTTACTTTCTAAAAGATTGCATATAGCTTTGCATTATTTATATACATATATTGAATTGATTCTTTAAAGCAGCATCTAATAAGAGAATTACAGCTGGGTCATTCTTCATTTAATTAATGGAAACTTGGGTACAGAAATATTCTTTGGGATTATCTGAGTGTTATGTATTTCATGACCTCCTCTAGCAAACACTAGGTATCGCTGTATAGTATGTCTGATATACTTTAGTAAAACTAAATGTCAGCTCAATGGGGATATGGTGGCTTTGTGGGTATCACTGTCACCTCACAGCAATATAGTCCCTGCCTTTCAGCTGCATATAAGCTGGAAGGCCCTTATGCAGGAAGTTTGCATCTCCACATTGCTGTGGATTTCCTCCAAATGCAGGTCAGGTGAAATGGTGACACTAAATTCACCTGTAAATGTGTTTGTGTTAGTCCTGAGACTGGGCATCAGGGTGTTTTCCTGCCTTTTGGCCTGAGATCCTGGTAAGCCTATACCATAAGGATCTCAGGCCAAAGACAGGAAAACACCTACAAATTGAGATGCAGGTATATTGTTTTCCATAAGGTTTTGAAGGTTAGCATTGCCCTGTTAACCTCTGCTGGTGAATGCCGTAACTACATGTCGAATGATGTATCTACATGTTGCCAATTTGTAGGTAAACCAGGAGTAAATCATCATGTGTTCCCTCTGGAAATTATAATGGATTTTTAGAATAGCATTTTTTATTTTATGAGTTAAATAAGAGACGCAATAATTGTCTGGTTTCTGAAGAACGTAAACTTGTACCCTTGTGTTACTGTAGGTGTAGTTGATTAGAAGAAGATTTTCTGTGAGTAATCACTTAAAGGCCCTGTTATAAAAAAAATTTTTGGCCATGGGCGTCGGAAGCCAAAAAAAAAAAAACTGGAGTAGATTCCATTTACATTAAGGGCAAATAGCATGTCTTATTTAATAAACATCTGGTTGGGCCAGACAAAATTACAGAAGACACCAAATTATTTACAGTGGTAATAGTGTAGGGGTAGGGCACATCGCACAAACTTTTGACGCAAATCAACCCGAGGTTCAAATCCGCCTTTTGCCGAACTCGCTCTACTACCTTTTCCCATCACATATCAGATCGGAAAAGCATTTATTTTCAATAAAGAAAATATTTGAAAAGTAGAAATAAAGCATCTAACGTGTGTTTAATAATAAAGTGTTCATCAGTTAGGGGTAGGTGAACAGACATGCGCTGAATTAGAGACGGTAAATTGAGTGGGTCCAATATCATTAGTCTTTAAAAGTGACGCCCAACGTCCATAGTTTTGGTTGATCGTTATCACAAGTGGACGACAAGTGAAAACAGGTGTAAATGGGGTCTAAAATGTTTTGAGCTCGACCACTTCCAAATGTAGTCGAAAACGCGTTTGACCAGATTGCTTTCATAGTTTAGACACTCGTGTGGTTGAATGCGTTTGAACAGCCACAAAAGACTGCCTACTCTCTGGCTACTGACCTAATGCGTAAACATAGGACGAGATTTAAACTTTTGACTTTTGATCAGCAGCCGGAGGGGGAGCCAGTGGAGATGGCTCTGATGATGTTCCGAGTAAATTAACGCTGCAGAGAGAAGGCATAGGATGAACAACAGAGCTGACTGGAGACGATGTAGACTGTTCTGGAACTGGAAGAGGAGGCGTAGAGGGAGGCTCGGCAGGACCAGCCAATCTGAAGATGGTACTACTGAGAAGGGAGGGATTAACAGGGACACAGAACATTCCTCTCCAATTGCCAGCATTCCATCGACAGAATTCAGCGCATTCACACACTGCTGTGAGGGCATGGGCAGGGAACCCCTCTGTTCCCTCAAACTCCCACACTGCTTCCTCAAACGGGAGGCGATAGGGCCGGCTCACATGCTAGGTCAGACTTGCGGTGCTCAGACTTGGATCGATGTTCGGATCTGATGCATTCTGTAGCACTGGCAGCTCCATCGCGGCAGGCTCTGGGTCGAGTGGTGGAATGGATCGGGAGTAGACACTTTCCAGACATTTGATAACAGCCTCCCTTCAGCTAAGTCCTTTGATGTCTGGGAGGTCTACTGGCTGATAGTAATTAGCCCCGATCCAAAACGGAGATGTAAGTGTCTCATCGTCATAATTAGTCTAGTATGGCGAGGCAGCAGAATTGAGCTACCATATCCATTTTGGCAGTCGTTTATTTATTTTTTTGCATGCTTTGCTAAGCATGGTGTGTGAAAGAGAATGACGAAGAAGATTAACATAAATTACTTTATTACCAGAAGACTCACATAACCAAACTTAGTGTTAGCATAAAAGAGAGCTGACAACAGAAGACTGAAACACAGGCATATATATACCGTGAGAAAACAAAGAGAACAAATTAGGCAACAGCTGAAAACAAAAACGAATCAAATTAGTAACAGCTGAAAACAAAAACGAATCAAATTAGTAACCATGGTGACAAATTAACGAACTAAGCAGGGTGACTTGAGAACAGAAAAAAGTCCAAACGCAATGAACTGTTACAGACTTTTTTTTTTTTATTATCAAGAGAGCTTTTTAAAAGTCATGCAAATGTACACAAACAAGGCAATTAACATGAGACTAGTCTCCATATATATTGCACCAGATCAACCTTTCACACAACACTCTGTCAAACATACAAAAAGAGATTGTGGTAAGATTTTAATTATTTCATTGCTTGTGTCTTTGAAGAACCAGTGTATGTTACCTTTAGAGTACTGAATAATTTTTAAAACTATCCAAATTTTAATTTCAAAATAACTTAATTTATTATAATGTGCATAATGATATCACTATCATAAGACTTTGCATATAATTTCAGATGCAGCCACCACTAGAGAATGAATCCATTGTCTTAGTGTTTACACTCTCTGGACTAAATGAAACAATGGGGAAACGAGTTGTGTTTTTTTCATTGACTACATTGTATTATCCATTAATTGTGTTGTGTAATGTAACCATAATTTACACTGTAATCTCGCATAAGAAGCTTCAAGAGCCAATGTATGTCTTTATATGTAATTTGTGTATAAATTCACTTTTTGGCACTTCTGGATTCTACCCTAAATTCATGTATGATTTATTATCCCAGGATCACATTATTTCTTATGCTGGATGTTTGATTCAGATATTTGTCATTTATTCATCTGTTCTGTGTGACTTTTCAACATTAACAGTGATGGCATATGACAGATATGTAGCAATATGTAGACCACTTGAGTATCATTCAGTAATGACCAATCAGAGGGTTCTTGAATGTATCCTTTTCTGCTGGCTTTCTCCATTTGTTTGCATGTCTGTTGTAATTGTATTAACATCTAGGCTTACATTATGTGGCTCTAGTATTGAAAAGCTATATTGTGAAAATTGGTCAGTTGTTAAACTTTCCTGTTTTTCTACAACAGTAAATAATGTGATTGGGTATGTAATCATTATTGTATATTTTGGACATGCAGTATTGATATTTTGCTCATACATTCACTTGATTGGAAAATGCAGAAAGTCAATAGAGGGCAGGCACAAATTCATGCAAACATGTATACCACATCTTCTTGCATTGTTCAATGTGACCGTTGCATTGCTGTTTGATGTGCTGTACACTCGTTATGGTTCAAAGAGTTTGCCGCAAGATTTGCATAATTTCATGGCCCTGGAATTTTTACTCATACCACCCATTTTAAACCCCCTCATTTATGGACTAAATCTGACACGACTACGGAAGGAAGTCATAAGACTGTTTTTCAAAAAACAAGTGGACATATCTGATTGAATATTTCTTGAGGTCACAAAGATTTTTATTATCCTATACATTCTAACACTAGATTCTTTGTGAGCAGTTTTTGAAACAACTTGTATTATGGAAAATGTTGTATTGTATTGAACAACATAAAAATTGTGATAGCTAGTAAGTTTTTCTTTTCAGCCATATTACAAGATTTTGGTCATAAATGTTTTTGTGTGTTATTACATTAAATGATGCATGCTTACACAAGCTTGTTATGTTCCTTTGATATAATTTCGCCTAACTGTCATACATTAATGATAATGAATAATAAAAAAAGACTGTAATAATGATTTGAAATTTACTTTTAAAAGAATGTTTCATTTGCATTTAATATTTTTCATTTTACATTGCATGATAGTCTGACCAAAAATATATAGTCCATGAACTAAGAATGTAGTATGTGATGAATGAAACACATACACCTTAAGAGAGGTAAAACACATTCACAGACAGTGTAGGTACACTAAAAAGGAAAACTTATGGTCCTAAATGTAAATTATGTAATTCAATTTAATTTACAATAACAACAAAACTGTGAGATCAGAATCTATGTAACTTATGCAATGATGAGTTTAGTTGATTTATTTTTGTGGCATAGAGGTAAAAGCTTAGGTAGGGGTATTTTTAATGCTGGAGATTGAACAGTTAAAATGATATGCTAAGTGCCTTCCAAGATTAAAATGTACTGCCTGTCTATAATGGTCTGCATTTATCAATGAAACAAACACATTCAAAATCATGTTTGATGTTTTACAGTTGTGTATGAGTGTATAATTAAGCATATAAGCAACCTAGCAGCAATAAATAAATCTGTTCAAAATCGTTTGACATTTTACAAGTTGCATATGATGCAAATTAAAAAGCATAATCAAAGCTAGCATGAGGACATGCATTTTGAGTCAATAAGAAAAGCAGCAGAAAGACAACCTTGCTGTAAGGTTATAGACAAGCATAGTGTTACGGTCACTGGTGGCAGCACAAAGGAAGGCTGTCAGGATCTAGATGCAGCAGCTTCTTTTATTAAATAAACACAACTTTACAAAACACAGAAGAATATCCAGAATGTGAACAGAACAACCAACGGTGTAATGACAAGGACTAGATTGTCTTATTATAGGGAGATGAGAGGGTCTGTATCTCTTACCATTGGAGAAAGCATAACGGCTAACTTGTATCATGTGCGGCACCTCAGCCTATCGTGTAATGGCAGTGACGTCAGTGTCAAGACGTCAAAGTTTTATGACAGTCGGTTACAGTTTACATTTATCAGTTTCTTGTGGATTAGCGCATTGGTCTTGTGAATAAATGTTCTATATTTGGTGTTATATCGCTGGTAAATGTACAGTAGGACTGCAACTGCATGGGATTTGCTTTACTGCGGAAAAATTATGTAAGAGTACACTTGTTACGAACCACTTCGAGACTCAAAAGGTTGGAGATCAAAATGCAGCTTTTATTAGAGGGACAATCCAGACACGTAATCCAAAATACAGGCAATAGGTCAATATCCAGACAGGCAATCCAAACATGCAAACAAGGCAGCCGTCCTGAACCTGGGAGAGGACGGCTCTCAACCCGGGCCCTCCCTAGCCGATCCAGCAGCTCGTCTACCCGCGACATGGGGTAGCCATCGAATTCTGAGACCTCGTTGAGGCGGTGGAAGTCGTTGCAAAAGCGGAGGATGCCATCTGGCTTCGGGACCATCACGATGGGGCTGGACCACAGGCTGCGTGATGGTTCTATCAACCCTAACCTCAGAGCCTCCGGGACCCGATAGGGTCGCTGCCTGACGATCGTCCCTGGTGGTGTCACGTCATGTTGGAGCATGTGAGTCCGCCCAGGGAGGGAGGAAAACACATCGGGGAATTGACCGATCAGGTGTTGTAGCTCCTTCTTTTGGCCAGCCGAAAGATGGGGGTTGAGGTCTACCACGTCCGGCTCAGTAGTGGCCACGGCGGACAGTTGGGCCTTAGTCCCGACCCAACGCTTAAGGAGGTTGACATGGTAAAGCTGTTCCTCCTTCCTCCTTCCAGGCTGCCGTACCCGGTATGTGACAGGCCCCACTCGCTCCGTAACCGTATATGGCCCTTGCCACGTGGCGAGAAACTTGCAAGCGGCCGTTGGAACCAGGACCATCACATGATCCCCCGGCTGAAACTCCCGGGGCTGGGCTGCCCTGTTGTAGTGGCGTTGCTGGGCCTGTTGGGCTTTCGTGAGGTGTTCTCGGACTAACGGCATGACCTTGTCGATCCGCTCCCTCATCTCCTGGACATGTTCGATGGTAGACCGATGAGCTGCTGGTTGCTGTTCCCATGCCTCCTTGGCGCTCGAAGGGCACCTCGATGATGGGCAGTGGAATCAGCAGGCTTGGGGGAGGGGTCTGTGGTGACGTCCGTTGGCAGGTCGGACAGGCTTGACAGAACCGCTTCACGTCAGCATTGAGGCCAGGCCAGTGGAAACGGTCCCGGATCCGTTGAATGGTATTTTGCGCCCCCAGGTGTCCTGCCATGGGATGTGAATGGGCTAGCTCCATCACAGTCTCCGTCTTGGATCGGGGCACCACGAGCAGCCTCCCCCCTACGCTGTGCGATGCAGTAGAGCAGGCCATTCTGGACGACAAAGTGCGGGACTGGATGTGGCGGCGGTTGCACCTCCTTTCCATCGATTACCCTAGCTTGTGACCAGCAGTGTTTTAACCGATCGTCCCCATTTTGCTCCTTTGCAAATGCTCCCCCTCCCACCACCTGTTGGAAGACATCATAAAAGAGGTTAGAGGCTTGGGAGGGGGTCTTACTGACTCTGGCCCTGTCCGAGGCCAGCAAGACGTTCCGTCGCTGGGGACCTTGAGAATGTGTGGTAACAAATTATTTAAGGTGTACTGTCACAACTATGAAGTAGTCAAGCTTTCTTGCGAAAGCACAATGATTAATAATGTTTTTGGCTTGTTTATATTAATCTCAACTACTGTCATCCCTTTAAGTTTAATATCATATTCTTATGTAAAAATTCTTATCATTTGTCAAAGAAGCTCATCAAAGTTCAAGGGTAAAGCTTATCAAACTTGTATTCCACACATAGTGGTCCTTTTGAGTTTCTCAATTGCAGTTATTTCTGATGTCACTTTGAGTCGAGTTGCGACTTTAGAATTTCCTACATGGCTGTCAGTTTTTCTTTCACTGGAGTTTCTTATTATACCTCCCATCCTAAACCCCCTTGTTTATGCTTTAAATTTACCTGATATTCGCAAAAAAATGATTTGTCTTGTAAATCCTTCCAAGTAGATGTTTTTTTCTGATGTAATAAACAGAATAATAGACTTTTTTTTTTTTTAAAGAATTGTAAACCAAATAAAAAAGTTTCACACTCAATAAAGTTATGCCTTCAATGCTACGTTTTTATGATAGTTGGACTGAACGGACCACATTTGGGGTGCAATGGAATGATTTTTCCACAAGCCTCATTTTGCCAGCATTTTGTCTCATCACACACAAAATCCCTTTGCGATAGCATCCTAGAAGAAAACTTTTGGAGAAATGTGTGGGTGTTTGTGTCCTGATAAACCCTACATTATGGTGAAAAATGTCCTCACAAAGATGCCAATATCCAAAATTGTTGTCCTTATGGGGACATTTTTGGTTACCACGAGGAAAACAGCGTATAAATCATACTAAGTGATGTTCAATCAAAAAATGCAGAACGTTTTCTGCGATGGGTAGGTTTAGGGGTAGGTTTAGGGTTAGCGTATGGAGGTGTATTATACAGAATGTCCCAATAAAAAATGAAAACAAAACACTGAACAAAAATTCCTCTGCCACCTGTGTTAATTGAATTTGTGTATTGATCTCATCGACTAAGAATCTTTAGCACACCATTTTAGGGCACATTAGGCCTACCTTTTTTTATTGGCTTAGCGGAACAGAGCGAATTAGAAGTTGTCAGGAATAAATTAACAATGAAATACAGCTTCCCCAGCAGAGCAAGAAGAAGAAGAGACAAAAAGAACATGGCCAAACTCCCCAAAGTCTCTTCACACAAACTCCATCACTATCAGCCAACACAATCAGCACAGCCCCTCTCCCGCCAGACACAGGAATGAGTTTTAGCTTTCTCTCGGCCCCAGAACACAACACAGGTGCAAACAGCACACAGACAGTGTCTGTAATGATGACCCTGCTTTCTGGCCAAAACACCTGCCAGATTCACACTACTCCAATAATATAAATAACAGTGAAAAGATTAGCTGATAGTGTGGTTTTGTTGCTTTTTCTTTTTCTTTGGAGATGGTTATAATAAATTGAGGAATTTGTCTGTTTTTTGTATTGTATTTCACATTGACAAAACGCCTCGGTTACGACTGTAACCTCGGTTCCCTGAAGAGGGAACGAGCGTTGCATCGAATGATGCTATGGGGAACGCTTGCGTGATGAAGTCATGAAGCACATGTGAAATCAGTCCAATAGTGTGAGGGAACGTCAGAGGCGGATGACGTCATGAACCAGGAAGTATAAAGCCTGCCAAAACAAAGCCGCGCTAGCTTCGAAAGTCTGAAGTAGTCGCTTTGACAGGCATGTAGGAGATATGGCAGGACGATGCAACGCTCGTTCCTTCTTCAGGGAACCGAGGTTACAGTCGTAACCAAGGCGTTCCCTTTCAAGGGAACTCCTGTTGCATCGAATGACGCTATGGGGAACGTTAATACCAGCGCCACCATAGCGAGACGTGCCTGTCCAGTGTGAAAAAGCAGCACTAGGACGACAAAACCCCAGACCCTGGTGTAGAGTCCAAGTCCAAAGAGTAGAACCTGACAAATGTATGCGGTGAGGACCAACCCGCCGCATCACAAACGTCCTGCAGAGCCACTCCTGAAATAAGGGCTTTAGAGGCCGCCATACTCCTAGTAGAGTGGGACCGGACGGCCAAGGGAGAAGGCCGTCCGACCGACTCATAAGCCAGTGAGATCATTCTCAACCACCCACTTGCTCATTCTTTGCTTAGATGCTGGGGACCCCTTGTTGGGGGGCCCGTAGCACACAAACAGTTGTTCTGTTTTACGCCACAGGGCAGCTCTGTGGACATACGCATCTAAAGCCCTCACAGGGCAAAGCAAATTATTTTTCTCCTGGTCCGGATTGAGGAAAGGTGGAGGACAGAAGGCCTGAAGAATAATCGATCTAGCTACGTTAGTAGGGACCTTAGGAATATAACCTGGCCTAGGATGAAGGAAAGCCTTGACCATGCCAGGTGCCAACTCCAAGCATGAGGGTGCAACAGAAAGAGCCTGAAGATCTCCTATCCTCTTAAGAGATGAAATAGCAAGGAGGAACAGAGTTTTTAAAGTCAGAAACTTAGCCTGAACCTCTTCCAGCGGCTCAAAGGGAGCCTGGGACATGCCCTGGAGGACCGTAGCCAGGTCCCACGCCGGCACCCTGGTGCGAACTACAGGCCTCAGCCTCAAAGTACCACGAAGGAAACGAGACACCAACGGATCTTTACCCACAGATAACCCACCCAGAAGAGTGTGGTAAGCACCAATGGCCGCCACATACACCTTCAATGTGGAGGGGGATAGACCTGCATTAAACCATTCCTGCAGGAACTCCAGCACAGTACCAACCGGGCAGTTAACTGGGTCCTGGTGACGGCTACTACACCAAGAAGTGAACACTGTCCATTTCAGAGCGTAAAGCTTCCTCGTGGATGGAGCTCTGGAGTGAAGAATGGTATCCACAACCTCGGTTGAAAGACCCGACCTTATGAGCTCGGCCCCCTCAGAGGCCACGCCCATAGATTCCATAGTTCTGGACGGGGGTGGAATATTGACCCCTCTGCTTGGGACAGAAGGTCCCTCCTGACCGGCAACTGGAGTGGATGGCCGTCGAGGAGCGATACTACGTTGGGAAACCATACCCTGCCCGGCCAACGCGGGGCTATCAGAATAAGGCGCACTTGGTCCCTGCAAACTATCTCCAGAACTTCCGGGAGCAGAGCGATCGGGGGAAAAGCATACAGGCACAGCCTCAGCCACGCCTGTACCATAGCATCCAGCCCCAGCGGAGCTGGATGCGTGAGGGAGAACCAGAGTGGACAGTGAGACGTCTCTCGAGACGCAAACAGATCCACTTGAGCCCGGCCGAACACCCTCCAAATCTGCTCCACCACCTCGGGGTGGAGCCTCCATTCCCCGGGCCTCAGCCCCTGCCTCGACAGGACGTCTGCTCCTATATTCTGGGCCCCAGGGATATAAGCCGCTCTGAGGGAGAGGAACTTCCCCTGAGACCACAGGAGGATCTGGCGTGCCAACTTGCATAGCGGACGTGAACGCAGACCCCCCTGGTGATTTATATAGGCGACCACCGATGTGTTGTCTGTATGAACCAGCACATGCTGGCCCCTGAGGTCTGTGAGGAAATTCTTGAGGGCAAGAAACACCGCCAACATCTCCAGGCGATTGATGTGCCACGAGAGATGGTGGTCTCCCCACAGACCCTGAGTTGAGCGACCCTCCAGGACCGCTCCCCAGCCCGTGAGAGAAGCATCTGTCGTTAGCATCTTGCGACGACCAGAAGCTCCCAACACAGGACCCTGGGACAGGAACCAAGGTTTCTTCCACATAACCAGGGCACGTAAGCAGCGCCGCATGACCCTGATCATGCGAAAGGGGTTGCCCCTCAGGGAAAACCCTTTGGTTCTGAGCCACCACTGTAGGGGTCTCATGTACAGCAGTCCAAAAGGTATCACGTTGGATGCTGCTGCCATCAGACCCAGAATTCTTTGAAACTGTTTTATAGTGAGTGACTGGCCTAGCTTTACTCTCTTTACTGCTGACAGTATAGACTCTATCCGTGCCGGTGACAGGCGCGCCTGCATCGACACTGAATCCCATACCACGCCTAGAAAAGTGGTCCTCTGAAGTGGAGAAAGCACACTCTTTTTGGCGTTCAGCCGTAACCCCAACTCCTTCATGTGAGCGAGCACGACATCTCGATGCCGAACCGCTACCTGATGCGAATGAGCTAGAATCAACCAATCGTCGATGTAATTCATAATACGAATCCCCTGCAGGCGCATAGGCGCCAGGGGCTACGCATTTCGTGAAAGTGCGGGGTGAAAGTGCTAGACCGAATGGAAGAACTCTGTATTGGTATGCTTTCCCCCTGAAAGCAAACCTCAGGAACTTCCTGTGATATGGAAGGATGGAAATGTGTAAATATGCGTCCTTGAGATCTATCGTGACAAACCAGTCCTCGGACCTGATCTGTGGCACGATTTGTCTCAAGGTTAACATCTTGAACTTGAGTTGCATGACCGCCTCGTTCAGCACCCGAAGATCTAAAATGGGACGCAGACCCCCATTTTTCTTTGGAACTATGAAGTACCGGCTGTAAAACCCGGCTTCCCTGTCTGAGTGAGGTACATGTTCTATGGCCCCTTTCTCTAACAGGGCTTTTACTTCTTGTTCCATTACCAGAACCTGCTCGGGGCCCACCACTGTGGGTAGGACCCCCATAAACCTGGGCGGGCGAGACCCGAACTGTATTTGATACCCTTTTTCTATAGTGTGCAGGACCCAACGAGAAAAATTTGGCAGTAGCTTCCACGATGCCAAGAGGTTTTCTAGAGGTACCATCCTCTCGAGAATGGCTTCTGGTTTTTGTTGAACTGTCAGAACGGTGCTCTGTAACGGCGAACCGGCAGTGAACACCTGAACTGACTGCTCTAGGACCCTCCTTGGAGGGGGCATGCAGCCCAGGACCACTACATTTCTGGGTGGACCCTGGGATACACACTCGTGGGAGACCGCTGCGCCCTGTAACACCAGAGGTGGCAGGGTTGGTAGACCGACCTCCAGAGGGCGCCGAAGGGAGACAGGCACCGTATAATGAGGTGTACACTGCCCCCATAATCCTGACCCCTCGGGCGTCAGGACCTTTTCCCCGCAGCCTTCTTGGAAGTAATGACGGTCCGCAGATCCGTCTTACCCCTCGAAGGCTGCGGCAGATTGCGCTTCCCGTGTCCCCAATCTTTCTGAGGGGGAGCACGGGAAGCCACACTCTGTTTCTGAGTAGCACGGTATGAAGAGCTGGCTTTTGATGTTTGGGGCTGCTCTCTGTGATCGGCAGCCCCAGTGAAATGTGAGCGGCGGGGGAGGAGCTTCTGGAACGCGACCGTCTGTTTGGATGCCTCCTGGAACCTCTCAACAACAGCATTAACTGTGTTGCTGAAGAGGCCCGAAGGAGACACGGGCGCGTCCATTAGAAAGTTCTTATCTCTCTCCTTAATCGAACTGAGATGCAACCAGAGATGTCTCTCAGTAGCCACCAAGGCTGCCATAGAGCGGCTGATTGATTTAGCCGTCTCCTTGGTAGCCCTAAGAGACAAATATGTGGCCCGACGTAGCTCACACACTACTTCGGGCCCAATTCCCCCACCCTCATTAATATCACTTAATAATTCAGCCTGGTAGGCCTGCAACAGCGACATGGTGTGTAAGCATGATGCAGCCTGACCAGAAGCTGAATAAGCCTTACCCACTAGAGCAGATGTTGTGCGAACTGGCTTAGTGGGTAATGCCGGGGCCTTTAGGGAAGATGCCGAATCAGGGGATAAATAGCTCGCTAAATTATCTTCTATTTTGGGCATCTCCCCATAACCGTGCTCTTTATAGTTTAATATGGTGGAATAGTTAGATGTTTGTGCACTATACACCCTATATGAAACTGGTTTCTCCCATGATCTCGACACCTCAGTGTGGAGATCAGGGAAAAACGACAGACCCCGGCGTTGAGGTTGTGATCGAGTCGGCAGATAAAGTTCGTCTAACTTGCTTTTTGAATGAACGTCCTGCTTATCAGCGGGCCAATCAATGTTTAATCGCTCTACAGCCCGTGTCATAACCTCAACTAGCTCTTCAAATGCTTGTGACTGAGATGGCGAATCCTCTATTTATCTGACACTAACACTTTCCAGATCCTCAGAACTGGAAAGCTGCATCAGAGGTGCCTCAATCGGGGCGGAAGAAACCGCAGCGCGTGCTTCCAAACCCAGAGAGAAGGCACTGGATCTATCAGGTGAAGGAAGAGATAAGGCTGGGCCCGTCTCTATCCTTGCTGACACATCCATTTGCGAACCCCAGGACTGTGATCGCCGCTGTGCCTCAGCAGCAGCGGGACCAGAGCCCTGAGGAACGCGAGCCTGAACATCCTCGCGAAAGAACGCGATCGGAGTGTCCGTAAAGGAAGCACCTTGCAGTGCTCACAGCCAGCCCCCTCGAGCGCTGACCGTGCATGCTCCTCTCCCAGACAAGCAACACAAAGAATGTGTGTGTCCCCACCCGTAATGAAACGAGGGCAAGGGTGAACAAGCTAGTGAACAAAGCTGCTTATCCGCCATAGTGTTGTTTAAAGTTATTTTACTGAACTAGAAAAACACTGAATCATTGATCACACAAAGCGCTACTGAAGACAACAGAAGCTAGCGCGGCTTTGTTTTGGCAGGCTTTATACTTCCTGGTTCATGACGTCATCCGCCTCTGACGTTCCCTCACACTATTGGACTGATTTCACATGTGCTTCATGACTTCATCACGCAAGCGTTCCCCATAGCATCATTCGATGCAACGGGAGTTCCCTTGAAAGGGAAACATAATTTACATTAATGAAAAAAAATCACATTCAGTTTTTTAAAGATCTCTTTCTCCCTCTCTTTCTTGGCCCTGTTTACACCTGCAATTTAGTAGTATTTTCGTCAATTCAATCACAAGTGGACGACACTAAATACAGGTGTAAATGGGGTCTGAAACGTTTTGAGCATGTCCACTTTTTCAACGTATTCAACAGGATTGTTTTCGTTGTGTCACTCATGTGGTCGAATGTGTTTGTTCAACCACACAAAAACTGCCTACTCTCTGCCTACTGACCTAACATGTAAATATTATGGGAAGCGTGCAAGCCAGATGGCATTTGAACTTTGTCGGCTGAAGACCTAAGGTTTGTTTGAGGAGGAAACATTTACCAAGCACAATGTTCTCTCACCATTCCTGATTTCAGTCACATTTTAGATTAGGGTCCAGTTCTCACTATTTATTAACTATTAACTATGATATTGCCTCAAAAAACTCCTAATTGCTGATTAATAGTTAATTAATAAGGTAGAACATTAAAGAATAATTAATTAGGTAGTTGTTAAGTTTAGGCATTGGGTAGGATTAGAGATGCGATTGACCTGCCAGGGACCGGAATCAGACGATTTTCCACATGATCAGCCCGGACTGGAAACCAGCAGGTCAGTCTCACTTGTAACTAATTGTACGCGTTAATCTGTATTTAATTGAAGACTATCAAGTGTTATTTTGCAATTGATTACTTTTATTTCTGTAGTATTTCTTACCTGAATATACTGTATACCCACCTGAAAAACTTAAAGCCATGTGTATTTTATGTCTCTCATTATTCTATCTTTATTCTACTGTCTTTTTTCTTGTTTTTTTATGAAAATAAAATTTTACATTGAAGAAAAGTATATTTCCCTTTTAGTCAGTCACGTTCGACGTTAAGTATAAATATGGAAGCAGATGCAACGCACCTTTGTCTTTTGCTTCGGGGCCGAGTGGTTCTTCTGTCCCTTCTCTATCCACTCACCAAAGAGAGTGAATTCAACGAGTGCTCTTCGGGAGAAGCCTCTGTTCCGGTGTTGGTGTGACAGCACTACAGTTGTAATGGTAATTTCTCCGAGTATTTCCTGCTGTTCACATACAGCATTACAAGAGCTTGTTGGGTCTTCAATGAGATTGGGGTTTATACAGCCTAAAAGAGTGAGTGCACAATGCAGGCTGCACCTCCCACTCCCCAGTCACGGCACGGCAACCCAGCATGTCGCTCTCTGCTCTAGATATAGATTCAGATTCAGATTTCTGCATCAGAGAGGGCTGTTATGATCTGGAAATTAAAATGAAACTGAGCTTCACTGTAATGGTGTGTGCTCATGCTGAATAAGATTCAGAGTTGACAGCCATGCTTTCCCGGGCTGCTACGTGCTCAGTCTAATTCTGAGCTTTCGTGGCTGGTGTCTGGTTCAGTGCAGTGTGGTGCAAATCACCTTGCCCCATCCCTGTGACCTTTTTCCCGGATGTACGTGAAGAACTTTGACAGTAGGGAAGCATCAATACGAAATGGCAAAAATGCCATAATCTGCTTGAGCTGCCTCTCTCCCTACGCTTGACAGTGGGGTGGTTAGAGGGTTCTTGGGGATTCTCCAGGTGGAGTTTGCAGTTGCGGTGAATGCCTGCAATGTGCTGTCACCTGGTGGGGACATCCACAGTCCCCGCCCAGCACCTGACAAAAACAACTCTGTCACAGCTAGCTTTACTATGATGTAGAGGCCCACAGGAAGACAACTCAGCTGCCGCTAAGTCTTCCAAGTGGTTGGTGAAAAAACACCCCTG
This sequence comes from Gobio gobio, assembly GCF_949357685.1. Classification (NCBI taxonomy): domain Eukaryota; kingdom Metazoa; phylum Chordata; class Actinopteri; order Cypriniformes; family Gobionidae; genus Gobio; species Gobio gobio. The sequence continues at coordinate 14,173,696 of NC_137114.1, forward strand.
AGACAGGCGACCCAGAGATGAACGGAGCTGCTCTTGCCCCAGAGGAGGGCCGGGTGCAGAATCCTGTTTATTTCTACATCACACACTCAGACCCCATGTCGGCCACTATACCCTCCAATTTGGGTCCCTGCGAACTAGTACTCCTCGCGACAGCACCTCCCCGGGGAAGGACCTGCTTTCTTAGAGATCCAGACCTCCAAGAGATCCAGACCTCTGGACTCTTCATGGCTGGTCTCTGGATGGGATGCAGAGGACTTATGTGATCTACCCCTCTACGAGGTGCCTCTATGCGTTAAAGTTGAACCTGTTCGTCGAGTGGTGCTCTTCTCACCGGGAATACCCCCGTAGATGCTCGATAGGTACTGTGCTTTTCTTCCTGCAAAGATGGGCTGTCTCCTCCACCCCAATATGGGCTGGAGTCTCCTCCATCCTCAAAGTGTATGTCACCACGATTGCCGCACATCATGATGCAGTTGATGGTAAATCTCCAGTAAAGGTTTCTGAGGGGAGCAAAAAGATTATATCCTCCTCCCTCTCACTCGGTACCCTCTTGGGACTCGTCTATGGTGCTTACGGCACTACAGAGAGCGTCATTCGAACCTTTGCAGTCAGCTGAGTTTAAAATCCTGTTGTGGAAGACATGATGACTGCATTGGCTTCCATCAAGATGGTAGGGGACCTACATGCGTTTTCGGTCGACGAATAGTGCCTAGAATTCGGCCTGGCTAACTTTCACGTTATCCTGAGACCTCAGCCTGGATACATGCCCAAGGTTCCCACCACTCCCTTCAGGGACCAGGTGGTGAACCGGCAAGCGTTGCCCTCAGATGAGGCAGACCCAGCTTTAGCTTTGCTCTGTCCCGTCCACGCTTTGCACCTGTGCATGGAAAGAACGCAGAGGTTCAGGACCCCAGACCAGCTCTTTGTCTGTTAGGGACCGGATAGGTGTGCTTATTTGCTCCAGTAGAGTTCCCCATTTGGCGAATCCTGGCTAGTTCCTCCGTCACCCTCGGCAGTCAGACGTGGTGGAAAGTCAGACGCCAGGCCTAACACTCATATGCAGAGGTGGAACCTGTGCTAGGCTGGGTCCTATATGTTGTGATCCTATGGCGGTCTCATATGTGTATTTTCCATGGTACGGTTCCCCTGATGGTGAGCTTGTGTCTTTCCCTTGGCAGAGTCCGCTCTGTCACCTCTGACCGGTGTTGTCTCCCTCCTAACATGACCTGAGTCACCCCAGGGACATTCCATATGTTGCACTGCCCTAAATTGGCCAGTCCATATGTGTAATCTCTACATGATACCTCCCTTCGGGCAGGATGTGGCTTCCGCAGCGTTCCCTTTTTCAGTGTTATCCAATAGTCTCAATGAGTGTGTCATGTGGAACAGCAGTATCTGACTTTTGTTGCGTAAGCCCTATCCAATTTCCCCCAAGGTGTGGGGGGATTAGGAGGCTTGGTTACATTTGTAACCCTCATTCACTGAAGGAGGGAACAGACATGTTACGTCCCGTCGCCACCACCACTGTGTGGCCAAGCCATTAGCTCGGCTCCTCAGCAAAAAACAAAGGTGCGTTGCATCTGATTACGCATTTATACCTGTGCTGCAAGTCGGAACGTAAAATTAAAATCTTGCACGCCAAAGCATTATCCCAATACGTCGGTGAGATCTACATAAAGTCTCCGTTCCCTCCTTCAGGGAATGAGGGTTACATACGTAACCGAGACATTTTCTTTGTATATGCTGTCAATTGTAGTTATTTGAAAGAAATCGGAATTGGCAAAAAATGTGGATAAAAATGAAGGGATTTAGAATATGATCATGCAGAATAAGGCATTAATATGTGCTTTATAAGTACTGATATACAGCTAATATCCTTATAATATACATGCTAATAAGCAACTAGTTAATTATGAGAATTAAAAAAAAATCTTTATAAAGCTGTTCCTGAGCAGTGCAACCTAAAAGTTTGCAGAGGACTTGTAGCAACTCATAATGTAATAACAACAAAATGGGTGGGGTGTTGTTGTTTTTTTGGTGAGGTCCGTCCCATATTCCACCATCAGAAATCTGGTCACCCTATGTATAAGTGAAACAATATTTGTCACATGTCTGTCTTGTGTTTTGTTGTGTTTGGTGTGAGCACATGGCTCGTCACATGTTCCTTGTGTCATGTGCTCTCCTGTCTATTGTCTTGATCCCACCCCTCTTGTTATCTGATTATTGGTTAATTTGCCCCACCTGTTCTTCCCCATTACCTGCTTGTTTGTCCCCTATTTAATCTCCTTGTGTCTTCAGTCTTGTGCTGGTTCGTAATCATTGGTATGTCGTCTGTTCCTAGTATGTATTATGTTCTGTTTGATTTTCCCCTCGTCTGTATTTTGTTTGTGTTTATTTTATTTTGTAGTTATTAAAACCCCATTTTTATTGCACTTGAGTCCTCACTCCTTTCCCCCATACCTGACCATGACAATATTAAAATATAATAATATTGTCACATACTGCTAGACAATAAACACGACTAAAAAGATTCACTTAAGAAGTCTTTAATTTACATCCAAAAATACTCAGAGAGTACAGAAACAATTAAGGAAGATCAAAACACAAACCTAACATACAATTTTACATACAGTTACATTATGGCAAGATACAGTTACATTATGGCAAGACAAAGAACTGGGAAGAACTTAAGAGCTAAAATAAATGAGGGAGATAATTAACAGAACTGAGAACAGGTGTAGAACTAATTAAAAAAACAAGGAACTAGAATTCAGACCTTGTCCACACTAATATGTTTCCGTTTGAAAACACATCCTTTTCTCTCCGTTTTGGCCTTTCGTCCACATTGAGGTATCATTTTTGTCACAGAAGACAGAGCTTTTTGAAAACACTCTCCCAAGTGGATAAATTGTAAAATGATGACACATATTTAGTCATGTGACAAATATTGAACACATAGATATAGTTATACTGGCATTGTTGTGCCTGCTATATACTTTCATAGTGTTGCTAAAGGGAAATGTTCCTTTGTACAGTCTTTCTATTGCATTCCGGCGAAGATGATCGCAAATGTACTTGCAATTGCTGTCCTGTGGCAAAGCATGAGGACAATTGCATTTCAGACCATACAATTTTTTGTGCAACCTGGCAGCGACACTGAGTAGTGGGACATTTTCCTAATAAAATTATTGTGCCAGAAGAATAGCATGAGAATTTTATTTTATTATGTCTGCTCTCTCTGTATCATCTTGTGAACTTTTAGAATGTTTTACGCATGCGCGGTAAGGTGCACTTTTCAGATGTTTCGATGTGGATTAGCAACTTTTGGAAAATAGCTTGTTAGCATTTTTAAATAAAATCTACAATTTTCTAATGTAGCTGTAGACTCAGGCAGATGGAGAATACGGTAGTAGTAGTAATAATAATAATAATAATAATAATAATTGCATGAATATTTAAATCACTTGCATTTACTTGAGGTGTTTGGCCAATCACAACGCACTGGGTCAGCTGGCCAATCAGAGCACTCTGAGCTTTTCGGAAGGAGGGGCTTTGTAAAAATCAGCATGTTTTAGACAGACTGGGAATAGAGGAGTTGCAATAATGTACAGTATGTGATTTAGGGATAGTTCACCCAAAAATTTAAATTAGCCCATGATTTACTCACCCTTAAGTCATCCTAGGTGTATATGACATTCTTCTTTCAGACAAACACAATCAGAGTTATATTACAAAAGTCCAGGCTAATCCAAGCATTAGAATAGCAATAATAGTTGCTCTGTTTTTGAAGTCCATAAAAAATGCATCTGTCCGCCGAATAACATGCTCCACGTGGCTCCGGGGTGTTAATAAAGGACTTCTGAAACGAATCGATACGTTTGTGTAAGAAAAATATCCATATTTAAAGTAAAGTTCCAGCCGATCGTCTTTCATGGAAAAGTGTTGAATGTTGAAAGTGAAACTCAAGATGCGTACGTGACGTCATGACAAGCGTACCTGGTCGCATTAGTCTTTCGATCGGCAGAGTACCTTTCAACACTTTTTCCATAAATTGAACACGGAAGGCGGTCGGCCGAAAAACTTTACTTTATAAAGTTTTAAATATGGATATTTCTCTTACACAAACGCATCAATTCGCTTCAGAAGGCCTTTATTAACACTCCGGAGCCGCGTGGAGCAGTTATTTGATGGGCAGATGCACTTTTTATGGACTTCAAAACGCTTGGATTAGCCTGGACTTTTGTTGTATAACTCCGATTTTATTCGTTTGAAAGAAGAATGTCATATACACCTAGGATGACTTGAGGGTGAGTAAATCATGGGCTAGTTTTCATTTTTGGGTGAACTATCCCTTTAACATTAAAGCATGTTAACCTTTTCTATTATACCCAATAAGACTGATTGGTGTCTGACAAACGCGATGCAAAGTTTTTATCCGACTTTGATTGGTGCCGCTGCCACGTCCCAATCATGTGTGCCATCAAAGTACAGAGTGCAAGACAAAACCAGCTGCCTGAAATAATAATTTATTTGTATCTGAACAATAGGTACGTAATGACAGCAGACATGTTAATAGTGCTGTAAGCAAAATGTTAAAGCTTTAGTAAAAATATTTTCTGAATTCCAGTTACCAGAAAGTTATTCATGCTTTCCTTTGCTGTTACAGTATGTCCTGTTGCATAAGCTAATTTAACTGTCTATTTTCAGTCTGCCATGATCTATTTGATTAATTAGTTTCTAGGGAAATCAAATCAACAGGGTTTTGTGTCTTTTATGCAAAAGAAGCCTATCCGTGGAGGCCTGAGCCATGCAAGATATATAAAAAAGTGAACCTGTGCTGGTGACCCACAGTTATTCAAGCACAATAAATGAGGAAGCATTGGTGGTCATTTCAAGGTGTATTAGAGTAGGTATTTAAATTGTGCAATGTCTTTTTATGATACTGATTATACTTTTGCCTGATATTGATTGAAAAATGAATTTTAAAAAATTGTTGGATTTTAAATTGTTGACACTTTGCATGTATACTGTTGAAAATATATCAGTATTTGTGAAGAGGGTAAGGTATCATGAAGTAATAAATTTAACCTTACTAAATCCTACTTGTATATACGTAGAATAAAAAAAAAAAAACTAAGTTGATAACATATTGCTCATGTTTAAAATGTGTATAAATCATAAGATCTTTGTCTGTTGTCTTAACTCAGGTCATTGAAGGCTACATTTGCTTATCAGAAAATGGAAAATGGAACATATTTTTATTTCATGTTGTTTGAAAATCTTGGGAACATAAGATATGCTTTATTCAGTTTAGGGTTTATTCTATACTGTGCTATCACACTATTTAATGCCATTATTATGCTTGTAATATATCTGGAAAGGACTTTACACCAGCCCATGTACATTCTGATTTCGTGTTTGTCTATCAACTCTGTGTTTGGAACAGCTGGCTTTTTCCCAAGAGTACTGACAGACTTGCTATCTGATACACACTCAATCTCCCGTGAAGCATGTCTCTTACAGTCTTATGTCATTTTCACATATGCAGCAAATGAGAATACAATATTAATGTTAATGGCATTTGACAGATTTGTTGCAATCTGTAAACCTTTACAGTATCACAACATATTTACACCAAGGTTTCTAACTGTTTTAATAGTTATAAACCTGACTTATCCAATGATTTATCTTGGTATTTCTGCTATTTTGACTTCCAGACTGACATTATGTGGTAACAACTTGTTTAAGGTGTACTGTCACAGCTTTGAAATGGTCAAACTGTCTTGTGGAAACACTACTGTTAATAATGCCATGGGATTTGTTATATTGATCACAACTGTAATCATTCCATTAAGTTTAATATTATATTCCTATGTAAAAATCGTCTCAGGTTACGAATGTAACCATTGTTCCCTGAGAACAGGGAACGAGACGCTGCGTCAGCTTCGACGCTACGGGGAACGCCTCCAGCGTGACAGGTGCCTGAAATCACTATCGAAAAACGTCAATCCTATTGACCGGCAACAGCCTATGATGTCATCAAGGCGCGACCAGGAAGTATATAAGGGCGCCTTGCCAACATGACAGTATCTAATCGTCTGAAGGGACTGTTTTCGGCAGGTAGGCCCTGCGGCATGGCACAGCGACGCAGCGTCTCGTTCCCTGTTCTCAGGGAACAATGGTTACATTCGTAACCTGAGACGTTCCCTTTCGAAAGGGAACTCGTGCTGCGTCAGCTTCGACGCTACGGGGAACGATATACCCACGCCGCCATGCCGACGGGAGTGCATGCCCACTGGCAGTGACAACTGTCAAGATAAGCAAATTCATATGAAATGCCTGAACCAATCCCCTTCTGGTCACATTAGGCTGTCAGTGACAGCGCTCCCTACGGTCATAGCCCAAGCTATCGCCCAAGAAGGAACCTTCACACACATGAGGTCCTTCCCAGGCCCTGCTCGAAGGCCTGGAATCACCCATTCGACTTAGAAGGGGTTCCTTTAAGGGAACGTGGCAAGGGAACTACGAGGGAACCCTATGCCAGTCACTATTCGGGAGGTTCACACCGAATGCCACCAGGGAGACCTGACCAGGTGACCCAGTCTGTTATGGGACACGTAATACGGTCAACCCTGTCTGTACAGTACAGAGCCTCTGGTACTCGCCTCCGAAGAGGCATCCCGCTAGGGTGCTGCAAGAAAGGCAGTAACATCCACTAGCCGGATCTCAGAGACGGGTTATCCCGGATAGAAGCTCTCAGCGAAGTGCTATATAACCCTTGCTAGCGAGGGGAGTTTAGCCGCTCGATCCTCGGATCTACCAAGCACCTACTTTAAAACGTGCTTAGGAGGCCAGAGGCCTTACAGGCTGATTATGCCAGGGAGGCCCCGAGGGGCCTACAACCCTTAACCAGCGCCAAGCGGCCGTAAGCTCATAATAGACCCTCATTCGAGAGGAGCTCATAAGCCTGCCTGGTAGGTAACCATGCAGTAGGCAAACTATGAAAGTCCCCTCCCGTGGGGACCGCATAGCAGCAGTAAGTTTCGTCGTGCAAGGGTAAGAACACCGCCTCCAGGTCTCGCGAACGGCCAGAGACCGGCGCCTGATAGCAGGTGACCACTAGCTGTCAGCGTAAAGCCAGTTGTGCGTTCCCGCCAGGGGAACTCGTTCCCCATGGAGGCCTAGAGGAGCCTCCACCTGGTAACCCTTGCCGACTGCTCGCGTGTCCAACAGCGGAGCTCGCCCTCAGGAAGGCCATACGGGCCTGAAACCTGATCGCAGTCGTGCTAGCCCTCGAGGTAGCAGGGAAGATAGGGACTCGCATCATCAGGGAGGCCTAACGGGCCTACCACCTGCAACAATGCCGGGCATTTCTCCATCACAGCCCTCTGCTCAGTGACTGGACCTATCCAGAGACCACGAGACAGGAGCGTGCCCTCAGAGGAGGCCACATGGGGCCTACTACTCCAAGCGAATCCCACAGGGAAGCCCCGTGCAGCTTTGCCTGATAGCATCCCGTGCTACGATCCGTTACCGAACCTGGGGACCGGGGAACGATTTCAGGGAGGCGCAATGCCTCCACTTGATAGCAGAGCGAGCCGCCCAAGCCAGAATGTGCTACTCATGGCACTTCATGGTCACCGCCCCAGCGGCTGCATTAAGGGAGGCCGGTTGAGGCCTACTACCTACTAGCAGTCGTGCTAGCCATACAGCGCCTACTAGCAGCTTATACCAGCCATCGAGGGACTTAATGCCAGTCGTGCCCCCTCGGGGGAGACCAGGCAGCGCCTGCTGACCACAGCAGGCCCTCAGGGAGGCCAATCGGGCCTACCATCTGAGTAAAGGTAAACCAAACCAGGAGCCTACCCCTCAGGGCGGCCTTAAGAAGGCTGGCTGCTGCGCCTGGGCTGGCGGCAGCTGTCTGCTGCTGACAAAGCCTGGAAATCCAGTTCACACCTGGGAACTCATCCCCAAGGAGAGTAGCTGACGAGGTTACTGCTGACGTCGACACCAGTGGAGAAGATCCTCCAGGGCCCACTCGTGGGCCACGGCATCGAGACTTCCTTGCAGGGAGGCCGGTTGATGCCTACTACCTGTTCTGAAGTCCAACTGCCCAGACTGCCGAAGCTGGCTGCTAACAACCAGCTGGCTCCTATGCCCCCACCTGGGGCTGGCTCCATCCCAGAGGCAGCTAGGGACAACTTGCATCGCCGTGTCCTAGGGCCCCTAGGACGGCGCAGTCTCTCGGGCAGCGCCTACAAACATGGACCTAATCACATTGCCAACAGCAGTGTACTCAGCGAAAGTGCTTAAACAAAGACCCTCTAAAGCGAGGGGAGTACAACTTACGTCACCTGCCTCGGGGCGGCTGTCTTACTTTCCATGCAGCGGCCAACCATAAGTGCGAGGGCGTCAGCCATTGGTAATGCTCGGGCCTCAGGGGAGCATCCGACCAGAACCTTCACAGAGGTTTATCCGATGTTCAGTTCAACCCCAGCCCTAAAGGAGGTGGAGCAGAGACATAGAGCAAGGGTGAAACAATACCTTTTCTTTTAGAAAATATAGAACCCACCGGCCGAACATCCTCCAGGAAGAGGCCGGGGGCCGCCAAAAGATGGCGGCCACCAAGCTCTGAAAGGTGGAAACGGCAGATAAAGTCTGATCGCAAAACCAGCGAAAGACGCTTCACTCCGCCCCACGACCACTGGCAAAGTCGCTGTCTGCTGCAACACCCCGACTGCGTTACTCGTAACCCCAGAACGCAGAGAAGGGGGCGGGCCTTGGCCGGACGACTCTGTAACAAGAGGAGGCTGAAACAAGGATGCATAAACCACGCCATGTTCTCATATCAAAGGACAGGCCAGGGGCGAACAACCTTCATTAAAAGGGAACGCCCCCATCCTTGACAAAGCCTAGGCCAAGTGGTGCGGCATACTGCACTAGATCTACTCAGGGCTCGGGAAAGAAATATTATTACCTCTAATATAACACACTGAGGCCCCGAAACCCCTTTTCCCAAAGCCCCGCAGAGCTGGGCGCAGATCTTACTACAGCTCGCGCATTAGCGCGTACCCGGTCTTCAGCTACTTCCCACTTTTACGCTAGGAAAACACAGCTAGCCCTCTACACTACAAGCCCTTGGGCAAGAGCGCAAATTAATCACCCACATAGTGGGAAAATAACACGGAGAGGCAGCAAGACTCTACTAGCAAAAGTGAGGCATACACACACAACCACATAATGTTGCAAAGAAGATCGTTCTTTAGCTTACTCACGGGGAGCTGCAGGCCCTGCGACATCCCGCGATGATCCAAAATCTCCCCAAGCAACCCCTCAGGGGAGCGACGGTCAAAAAGTCCTGAAAAACATAGTTTTGAAATTGTTTCACCCTCATAGAGGGGGACTCACCAATCGCTCCTCGCGGTGCGTCAATCCAGCCACCGAGCTAGTATCCGCCAACCTGAGGGGGGCGCTTCGACAACCAAGCCAGGCGGGCCGTCAGAATCTTACATTTCCTGCTCATCATAGGCCCACCGGCCTGATGTAAAGCGCCCGGGGAGAACGTGAGAGGAAGGGAAAAGCAGCATTCATCTCCGCGCCCTCGGGGGCGGAGTCTGCCGCCTATGCTGGTCCTGGTTGCCAGCCCCGGCTTCCTTCCTCTTCCGGTTGCGGGTGTCCCGCCTCTTCTGTGTCCCGCTCCTCCACGGCGGGGGCACTCGAGAGGCAACGCTGGCTCGCTGCCCCTGTCTCCAGCCCTCAGACTGAGACGGGAGCGGGACACCCGACTGCCTGGGCGCTGTCCCGGACCTCCGCGGTATGCAAGTCCTAAACGCTGCCGAGCGCGCCCTCGCCTCCCTGAACTTACCCACCACCGCCTCTACGGAGGTGCCAAAAAGCTCAGAGGGCGATACCGGGGCATCGAGGAGAAAGGTTCTCTCTTTCCCCCCGATGTCCGCCAGGTTGAGCCACAGATGTCTCTCCGTGGCCACCATCGCCGAAATCGAACGACCGATGGCAAAAGCGGTTTGCTTGGTGGCCCGGAGAGACAGATCTGTGGACCGGCGCAACTCGACTACCGCCTCAGGGGTCAGACCCACCCCCTGATCGAGGTCCCCCAGCAGGTCTGCCTGGTAAGCCTGTAACACCGCCATTGTGTGTAAGGCTGCCCCGGCATGACCCGCCGACATGTATGCCCTGCCGTTCAGGCGCGCAGATGTCCTGAGAGGTTCAGACGGCAGGGTGGGAGCCCTTAATGTCGATAGCCGCCCGGAGGCGAGGTAGTTCGCAAACGCCTCGTCTACGGGCGGCAACGCCACGTATCCCGCCTCGGGCAATCCCTCGACATCAGCGAAATTAGCCCGCTGTTGTCGAAGGATCCGAGCTGAATAAGGTTTCTTCCATCCTCTCACGATCTCTTGGTGGAGATCGGGAAAGAATGGAAGACTCCCGAGAGCTGGTTGGTCATGGGCGGAGAGAAAACGGTCGTCCAGCCTACCCGGACGCGCGTCCTCTCTCCTAGCGCGCTGCCAGGGCAGCTGCAGTCTACCTGCAGCACGCTCCATCACCTCCAATAGCTCCCCATACATGGGACAGGGTGGTTGAGAAGCCTCAGCCTCAGGCGCTTCATTCGCCTCCTCAACCATCCTCTGCTCAAATGGAAAAGCAGCGGACGAGGAGGAGGAGCGCAAATCCTGCTCCTCCTCCGAGGTCCGCCCCTCGCGATCTGGCTCGTTGTCTGCCAACACTACACCGGTCTCCAGACGACGAGCCAGGTCCAGCTGGGAACCCCAAGTCTGTAACCGCCGCTCAGCCTCAGCACGAGCGGGGCCGTTCCCAGCTGCTGAGCTCTCTCCCCTCGAGAAGAGAGCCAAACGAGAGCGGAGCGTTCTCATGGGAAAACGCTCACAGTTCGCACAGGATGCTCCCACGAGAACATCCCGTGCGTGCTCTTCCCCCAGGCAGTACACGCAGAGTGTGTGTGTGTCATCAGGTGTAAGGTACCTGTTGCACGGATCCACACACTTGCGGAAGTGTCGCTGCTTCTTCGCACACTTCATATCCTTCTCTGTTGATGCTTCCCAATAGCGAAACAGGCAAAACAGTCCCTGAAGACGAAGAGATACTGTCATGTTGGCAAGGCGCCCTTATATACTTCCTGGTCGCGCCTTGATGACATCATAGGCTGTTGCCGGTCAATAGGATTGACGTTTTTCAATAGTGATTTCAGGCACCTGTCACGCTGGAGGCGTTCCCCGTAGCGTCGAAGCTGACGCAGTGCGAGTTCCCTTTCGAAATCTAATAATTTGTTGAAGAAGCTCATCACAAGTCAAGGGCAAAGCTTTTCAAACTTGTATTCCACACATTGTGATTCTTTTGAATTTCTCAATTGCCATTATTTCTGAGGTCACTTTGAGTCGGCTTGTGACTGTAAAACTTCCTTTATGGTTGTCAGTTTTACTTTCACTTGAATTTCTTATTATACCTCCCATCCTGAACCCTCTTGTTTATGCTTTAAACTTGCCCGATATTCGCAAAACAATTATCCGTCTTATAAATGGATCCAGGTAAATGATTTATCTAGTGTAATAAAGGTTACACAGAATATTACAGATTGTTTTTTAGGACTATACATCAGCAAAATTGCACCCTATATTTTACGGAAATCCAGTCCAGTCATTCAGTATTTTTCATCTCAAAGTTTTGATTTAAGATTTTTTGTTTTAATTTTAAGATATTAGTTTGGTACTGTATCTAATTGCTGTGCAGTGCCTGGTACAAGTTCCTGTTCTCTACTTCATGGAAAATATTATTTATTTGACAGTTATTTTAATTATTATATAAGCCGCGTTTCCACCGAAATTACCCGGAACTATTTGTACCAGGAACTTTTTTCCCAGGAACTTTTTCTCCCCCAGACCTGCTACAATCTGCGTTTCCACCGCGGTCTAAAGTACCGGGGAGATTAGGCAAATTAGTCCGGTGACGTGGGAATGCGCGCGACTGCTTCTCCCAGTCACCGACGGACAGTAATCACTTTTGCGCGATACTGTCTGCAACAATAACAAGTGTAGGAGATGCAAGCAGCGCTGCTTTTGCTGATTATGTACACACATTACCAACACTGTTTATTTAAACGTGCACTTTCACCTGGTTTGACCATTTTAATGCAAAATGGGATGATGGGCAATCCAAAATCTGAATGTGTTGTAATAGCTCAATTCCAAAACAAAACATTTTCTATAAAAGGATAATGAGGTTTCATGTCATGACAGATGTGTGAAAAGTTAATTGAATGAAAACAATAGACTGAATAAAGCAGTTGAAAGATTAGGTACTAGACTGCAAGTATTTTATTTTTTATCACAATAACATCTCTTAACATTCACAAAAAAAAAAATTCACATGACTAGTATTACAATATGCTTCATTAAATGCATAATTTTAGAGACTTCTTCCTCAAATTTGAAATGAAGCAGGACCACACTTATGGCTTCACTTAAGTTGTGGTTATAAGTTATTATACTACATTCACATAGTTATACATTTAAAAATATAATATTTGGGTTTTCTAGATATGTTTATGTGCATATTCAGAAAGACTTGCGAGCAGCAGCCCTTTTATTTGCTTCCTACACTATATGAATACAATTAGAATGTGGTTATATAGTTAGAATGTGGAAATTAAAGACACAGTGACATTTTACACATTTTACTTTATTTTAGACAGATTAGTTCTTACAAAATTAAAATAAAAGTGTGCAAAGACAAATAAATTACTAGAACAATAAAATGAAAATATAAAATGTGAAAACAACAATATAAAAAAAAAGTGTATTTTTCAGTAACCTTTCCAAGAGCTGTGCCAACATGTACAATATATAAAGTACAAGTGTGGTAGTGCAAATGCTTCATTCAAGCGGCTGGTCATTGTGGCTACTTCTTGAACGACTGGACAAACTGTCCAAGAACAGACAGAAACCCGGTCTGAAAGTCCCTCTGCTTTCTTCCGCTTCTGACTGGTGGAATGCCAGCTCTTGCCTCCTCATCTCTCCTCGGCCTGGCTCTCCAGTAACAGCTGAATATATTGTTGGTCAGGCTGTTCTTGTCCATGCTGCAGGACGGCCCGGCCCATGTCCCTCAGTGCATCAAAAAAGTCACAGTCCTTTTTCCTTTTCCCTAAGTAGAAAACTTGCACAGAAACACATGGAAATTAATACACAAGGCAACCATGAAACAATAGAAACCATCAATTAATTATTTAAAGTGTTTTCACTACAAATAATGAACAATTGTTTGGCCAGCTTGAACAATGCCCAGTGTGCAAATTTTATCATGGGCAATTTAAGTTTACAATTAAAAACAACAAAACCATTAAGGATTACACATCAGTTTTTAAATATATACACATTTTTGTCAGCTTTATAACGTACTAGTGACCGCGGGGGAAAACACGCTGGTCTCCGTTGCCTGCGATTCATCAGGGCCACTCGTTACACCTGGAAAAGCACGTTGAAAAAAGTTACTGCAACGTGTTTAAACACTGCAACGAGTTTAATAGATGATACCAAGATGATATATTTACCTTCAACCCACTCGGATTCCTGGATGGTTTCCAACAACGCACTAGCCGAGTCTTTCGTTACCGCTGCGCCAGAAAAGGACGGTCTGTGTCCCAGCAACGCGTCCAGGCGGTCATACCACTTGTTGATACGCCGGTCGGAACCGCTCCGGTTGTTATGATCCTTTAATTTCTTGTAATCTTGTCTTAATTTCTTCAACTTCTCTCTGCACTGTTTTCCAGTGTGACTGGAACCGAGTCGATATCTTCAGGTATACCTTTTCATTACGGGTCGCCGTTTCCAGTTCCCGCTGGATGTCCTCCTCCGCATATATGCTCAATAAAGCCTGAACCTCGTCGTCGGTCCATCGGTCGAATTTATTGTTGAACTCCATTGTTGCAAAAAAAAATATTTACTGAACGCAAAACCCACAGAACTCACCTCGCAAAAGACTCGTAAATATGGCGGTGGAAAAAAAAAATAGCTGCGAGAGCTCAACCAATCAGCATGTTCAGCGCCCAAGTCCCACCCCCGAAAGTTCGGGAACTTTTGAAAAGTCCCACCTCGCAAGCAGGGCCGTTTGGAGGGGGAAATATTTACCCGGAACTTCATTTAGACCCTGGTTCCTGCGGTCGAAACACACCGAGTTCCCCCCCAAAGTTCCTGGTTCCGGGGTAAAGTTCCTGCGGTGGAAACGCGGCTTTAGATACAGTTTTTTTTCATGTGCTTGTCTCTATATGACAGATTAAAGAACCTAAATAATTTGTTAATGCACAATTTTACAACAATGTTACAACAATGTTATAGTTAATTAAATGCAAACACAGTAAAAAATCTGTCATTTTATAGGAAATTATTGGTTAATTGCATTTCTTTTCTATTTTTAGAAATGTAATGTAAATCACAGTAAAACAAGAGTTGTATACTGTGATAGAGTGGCAGAGTTTCTGTTATTTCACAGTGCATAACTGTGTAATTTCAGTTATCAGCTGTATTTTATTGTGTATCAACCATAATATTAATAAAACCAGTAGCCAGGAATTAACATTACATTAAATACAATGATTCCAGAATAGATGCTTAAAAATGAGATTAAGCAATACTTAATATTTCCATATATATATATATATATATATATATATATATATATATATATATATATATATATATATATATATATATATATATATATATATATATATATATTCACATTTCATACAACACAAATCACAACAAGCATGTTACATTACATGTAACATGCTTGTAACACCTGACCGATCGAGAATAGCACTTATCATTCTATTCATTGTCTGTCTGTCTGTCTAATTTATTTATTTAAAAAAAACTAAAAAATTCTGTTCTGTGCTAGATTAACTGAGACTTGTTACAGCACTTGCATATTGTTGATATTGTTGCCCTTGGACTGCTCTAGCTGCTTCTATTGCCCTCATTTGTAAGTCGCTTTGGATAAAAGCGTCTGCTAAATGACTAAATGTAAATGTAAATGTACATTAACACATTTGGGGGAGATAAAAATGAATCAGATGACATAAAGGTATGTCGTGCTTCAGTTCTTACTCAACCCTAACGGACACCTTAGCTCGCAGCAGATCAAAAATAAAGGGAGTATGTCAGGTGCTAAACCCTTAGTAAATAGGCCTTCATACTACAGCCTTCAATGCCGCCACTCTTCCAAGGGGAGCCTATATCTATGCTCATGCAAAGGGAGAAAAGGAATGCAAAAAGCACCTACACTGCAAAAAATGCTTTTCTTCAGTCCAAATATCTAAACAATCTTACATTAAGAAGCATTTACTAGACAAGCAAAAGTTTTTGTCTTGTTTTGGGGGAAAATAACTCAAAATTAAGGGAGTTTTTGCTTAAAATAAGCAAAATAATCTGCCAATGGGGTAAGCAAAATAATCTTAATTCAAACAGAAAACATCTCGGTTACGTATAGTAACCCTCGTTCCCTGAAGGAGGGAACAGAGACATACATCGGTTATACCAACGACTTGGGATCACTTCAGAGAGCCCCTATCAGCTTCGAGATTTAGAGAACAGGCCAATGGGCCATTGGCGTGCGAGATTTGCATCTAGTGCTCCGCCCTGCACCACGGGTATAAACAGGAAGCGAGAGCAACACACTGACGTTTTTCACTGAGGAGCCGAACTAGTGACTCGGCCATGCAGTGATGGTAAGGAACTGTGGCGACGGGACGTACGTCTCTGTTCCCTCCTTCAGGGAACGAGGGTTATCATACATAACTGAGACGTTCCCTTTCAGTCGGTCACTACGACGTACGTCGGTTATACCGACGAATTGGGATCCCTCTGGAAAACGCCACAGTTACTACCACTTCCAGCGCCCAGCGAGAGCCCCTCAGACCCCGTTCTGATGCGGGCAGGGAAATTCACGCAGGGAGAGTCACACTGCTCTTCCGCAAGACCCACTCAGCAGACTTATTGGATAACGCTGGGAAAGCATGCCTGGAGGACGCTGCGGGAGCCACATCATGCCCGGAGGGAGTTACCATGTGGAGAATACACGTATGGACTGGCCTTGGGCAGTGCAACATAGGGAAGTCCCAGGGGTGGCCCCTGCCTGTTGTAGGCGGGGGGACAACACCGTACTGAGACGGCAGAGGAGCTCTGCCAAGGGAAAGACACGAGCTCGCCGAAGGGAGCTGTACCGTGGAGAATACACGTATGGGACCGTCGTAGGGGTCACGACATACAGAACCCAGCCTGACACAAGTTCCACCAATGCATACAAGTGCCAGACCTGGCGTCGGACACTCCGCCACATCCGACTGCCTCGGGTTGCGGAGGACTCAACAGGGTTCGCCATTTCCTGGGGAACTCGACTGGAGAAAATTAGCGCACGTATCCGTTCCATGGGGAAGGGAGTGGCGCAGCAATCCGACACTTAGAACGGGCACTTCAGTGTTGCTGACTATGGGAAGCGAGCACACGAGAAGCAACCTGTTCTACACGTAGGCTATAAAACCTAGCGAACGTGTTTGGTGTCGCCCAGCCCGCAGCTCTACAAATGTCTGTCAGCGAGGCGCCACAAGCCAGCGCCCAGGAAGAAGCTACACCCCTGGTGGAGTGAGCTCTAACCCCGAGCGGGCAGGGCACGTCTTGGGATTCATACACCAAGACGATGGCATCCACTATCCAGTGGGCCATCCTCTTCTTGGAGACAGCCTTTCCCTTCTGCTGTCCTCCGTAACAGACAAAGAGCTGCTCTGAGGTCCTAAAGCTTTGCGTTCTGTCAACATAGATGCGCAGGGCGCGAACTGGACAGAGAAAAGCCAGGGCTGGGTCTGCCTCCTCTGAGGGCAGCGCTTGCAGGCTCACCACTTGGTCCCGAAAGGGAGTAGTGGGAACCTTGGGCACATATCCGGGCTGGGGTCTCAGAGTTCCCTGAGAGTTGCCTGGCCCGAATTCCAGGCACGATTCGTCAACCGAAAATGCCTGCAGGTCCCCTACCCTCTTAACAGAGGCCAATTTAATCAGGAGTATTGTCTTTAGAGACAAGATCTTAAGCTCAGCTGACTGCAAAGGCTCGAAGGGCGCCCTCTGCAGTGCGGTCAGCACCAGAGTTAATTCCCAAGAGGGTATAGAGGGAGGACGAGGCGGATTTAGTCTCCTCGCCCCCCTCAGGAACCTGACGATCAGATCGTGCTTGCCTAACGACTAAGAGACCTGTAGGCCTTCGCAGTCAGACTGGACGAAAACCTACAGGCTTTGGATGGGAGACGAGGGTCACCGCGCCAATCGGAGGTGGTCGCCGGACGCAGTTGCATCACGACGGCGCGCTCGACTGGCGTGATCCTCTCGTAACCCTTGGCCTGTCCGCCGTCAAGGGTAGTGAGGAGGGAGGAGCCACCTGGTCTGTTTCTGGCACTGAAAGGTGTCGTCCACGACCTGGTAAGCTCCTCATGCACCTCCGGGAAGAATGGCACTGGAGTGGGACGCTGAGAACCAGGAAAACGTTTTTCCCTCAAAAATACAAGCATGTACATACATGTTGCTCACATATTATGGTAGCCCAGTTTGTGCTGAATACAGTGCAATGACACCTTTGCCATTAAAATGTTTATAAGCAACTGAAAAAAGCACAAATGTCCGAGCATGTCAACTTTTAAAGGGCCCCAGAACTGTGCAGACCCGTAGGGGTTACAAGTGGTATATTTAATCTAAATGTTTATATTATATGTGAAACTGTTTAAAGAATTCTGTTTACTTCATTGCTTTGCTCACACCAGTAAAAAAGTGCACATGCACAGTCTAGAGTGTCCGTATGGTGTGCATATATTTATGCCTTGTTTATTTGTTTACTTGTGCATTTCAACATTTATACATCAGGCCCCTGGTCCTCTGTCTCAGTATAAATTGCAATTTGGGGTTTGTCCCATATAACTTTTTGTCCAAAACACACAGTTTGTTCAGTAAAGAGTTAAATATAAAAAAAAAGGGTCTCTGATTTTTTTCTCAGTCATTACAAGATAATAAATGGAATTTTATTTGTGGCCATGGAAAAGCATGGATAGGAAGTTATATAACTTAAAAGAAGGTAGTCTTTAGAGAGTTTGTTAAAACTGTTTTCAGTGTTTGTTACAAAGGCAATTAGCATGAGACCAGTGTCCATATATAGCAAACAAAATTGAACATTTGAAAAACACTACAGGAAGCATGTGAACGGAGAATATGGTAAGATGTCAACTCTTTTGTAACTGAAAAGAAAAAAAATAACAACAACAACAATGTATGCTAGAGGATTTGATGTTTGCTTGTTGGTGTTTTTCATCTACAGACTTCCTATATACGGTGACAATTCAACTTGATACAACTTTCTCATTAGTTTTCCAATAATTTTCCAAAAACAAAACTTCCATAATAATTACATATCATTCAAGATGCAGCCACCATCAAAGAATGAGTCCACTGTCTTGGTATTTACACTCTCTGGTCTGAATGAAACAATGGAAACTAGATATGTCTTGTTTTCTTTTACTGCACTGTATTATCCCCTGATTGTCTTTTGTAATGTAACTATAATTACTACTATACTCTTACATAAGAAGCTTCATGAGCCGATGTATGTGTTTATATGTAATCTGTGTGTAAATGGGCTTTTTGGCACTTCTGGATTCTACCCTAAATTCATGTATGATTTATTAGCACATGATCATGTGATTTCTTATATTGGATGCCTGATTCAGATATTTGTCATTTATTCATCTATTTTGTGTGACTTTTCAACATTAACAATGATGGCATATGACAGATATGTGGCAATATGTAGACCACTTGAGTATCATTCAAAAATGACAAATCAGAAAATTCTTAAATGTATCCTTTTCTGCTGGCTGGCTCCATTTTTTTCCATATCTGTTTTAATTGTTTTACTATCTAGACTCACCTTATGTGGCTTTAAAATTGAAAAGTTATATTTTGAGATTTGGGCTGTTGCAAAACTTTCATGTTTTTCTACAACAGTAAATAATGTGTTTGGGTACATTGTTATTCTTACATACTTTGGACATGCAGTATTGATATTTTGCTCATACATTTACTTAATTAGAAAGTGCAGAAAGTCAATAGAGGGCAGGCACAAATTTATGCAAACATGTGTGCCACATCTGCTTTCATTGGTCAATGTGACTGCTGCATTTATGTTTGATGTACTGTACAGTCGTTATGGTTCAAAGAATGTTCCTCAAGGTATGCGTAATTTCATGGCTCTTGAATTCATTCTTGTACCACCCATTTTAAATCCTCTTATTTATGGACTAAATCTGACAATAGTGCGCCAGCAAGTTATCAGACTGTTTTTCAAGAAACAAATGGGAATATCTAAGTAAATATTTTATTAAGTCAAAATATCCTAAGATTTCTGTGTTTTAGAATTGTGTCTCAAGAAAATCTAAAGGAACAAATCTTTGTGAGATGATTAGAAGATTTATTTAATGGGAATTGTTATTTTGCTATTGAGAATATAAGACAATAAGCCACAAGTGGTTGTGTGTAACACAATATTTTACCATGATTAAGGGAAGTCCTTAGATATGAAATAAAGTAGATGGCATTACTCACAATAGAATCTCTGTACTTCACACCCTGTTTGAAACAACACAAATATTCAGAATTGTTATACTTGGGTGAATATTCGTTGAATTCAGGTGTGCTCAGTCATGTCTTATTTCCTTTTTTTTATGAAAAAATCTCTGATATAATTACTATTAATAAAGTTTTATTCAGAAATTGTGTGTGTGTGTGTGTGTGTGTGTGAGAGAGAGAGATAGAGAGAGATTTGTAATTTGTGAACATAGAGCAGGATAGAGTACAATGAGAGAGAAAACAGTCAGTGACTGTATAACATCAGATTGATCATAGATGTTAAACCAAATGTTCTCGTTCCATATCACAATGTTCTTGTGTTTTGAAACAATGATTATGTAGAAGGAAAATATGTACAACTAGAATGAAAGCACAACATCTGTTTTTGAAAGAATGACTAGCTGTGTTACAAGTGTGATCCGTTTGAAGTTTTATTCTAAAAGTTTTGAAAATGCTTGTCTCGGTTATGACTGTAACCTGGGTACAGGGAACAAGACGCTGCGTCGAGAATTGAGATGATGACCCATCCACAGTTCGCTCCCCAGCCCGTAAGGGAAGCATCTGTCATAAGCGTTACGCTTATGCTCCCAGCACGTGACCCTGGGACAAGAACCAAGGCTTCTTCCACATAACCAAAGTATGAGCGGAATGGGTTGCCTCACAGGGAAACCCCTTGGTCTTTAGCCACCACTGCAAAGGTCTCATGTACCGCAGGCCAAAAGGTATCCTGTTGAATGCAGCTGCCATAAGAACTAACGGTCTCAAAACAGTTTGAAAGTCAGTGACTGGCCTAGCTTTATCTTGCTCATGGCTGTGAGGATCAAACTGATATGAGCAGGAGACAGACGTGCCTGCTCTCGAGACTGGTTGTTGGTGTTACTCAAGTGACACATTTGGTGCCCTGATGCGGCCAACCGGCAGCGAACAGCCGTATTGAATAGAACTGATTTCTCTGAGACCCTATTCAGAGGGGGCAAGCATCCCAGTGCTGCTACACCCCAAAGCAAATTAAGTGGCAGGATTGGCAGAATGGCCCTGAGAGGGCAACCGGAGGGAGATGGGCACCTTATAATGAGGTGTATATTAATACAGACATTTAACTCCTCAAAAATCAGATGAGTATTTATCATTTAATTCCTTAAAAATTAAATGCAGCCAAATATCAACCAGACAAGTATAAAACTGTCTGGATTAAAGGCTGAATATAGTGTATTACTACAAATGTCTAATTTAAATCAGATGAGTATATACCATCTAATTTCTCAAAATTAAATTCAGCCAAAAATCAATCAGGTTTGTGTGTGGTCGGAATAGAGAGTGAATTCTTGTCCCAGGAGGTAATAACGTAAGGATGGCCCACTGAATGGCTAAAAGCACTTTTTCAATGGTTCTGCATCTAGTCTCTCTGTTTGAGAGCTTTAGACTCAGATAGCTACAGCACCGGCAGCTCCTTTTCTTTGACCACCTGGGACAGGACTGCACCCAGCCCCCTGTCTGACGCATCTGTCTGCAACAAAAAAGGGAGATCAAAGTTAGAAGAGTGTAAAAGGACCCGTTTGCACAGCTCCATCCACTGGACGGATCTGGTGCTTCCTTTTTAGTGAGATCAGTCAGTGGGCTGGTGAGCTCTGAATAATTAGGAATAAACTTCCTATAATATCCTGCCAGCCCCAGGAACTGTCTCACCTCCTTTTTGGTCTTGGGACTTGGGCAGGCTGCAATTGCAACAGTCTCATTATTTGGGGATGCACCTGCCCATGTCCCAAGTTAAAGCCCAGATACCATACCTACACAAACCCAATTGCACACTTCTGCAGGTTCGCAGTGAGTCCAGCCACCCTCAGCGATCTCAGGACAGCACACAGATGGCATAGGCGGAATGGGGCCGGAGGATTTCGTCCATGAGATGCTGAAAGGGGGTGGGAGCCCCAAACAATCAGAACAGAAAAGTAACATTGGTGTTATCCAAACGGCGTTGTGAAGGCTGTTTTTTTCATTAGATAATGGCGATAAGGGGATCTGCCAATACCCTTTTGTTAAACCCAGTGTCAAAAAAAAAAGCCGAACCTAATCCATCAGTCAGCTCATCAACTCATTGGATAAGCATAGAATTTGGACACAGCATTAACCCTTCTATAATCGACACAGAAATAGACCAAGTCATCTGTTTTGGGTACTGTGGCGGAGCGGGCGTTGTTTAGCGGGAGAGAGAGGACGGGACCGAGCGGTGAGTAAGTAGGTCAAGTGCAGATCATGAACACCTGTGTCTGATTGCAGTAATTGGCGTGGAGAGACCGCATATAAGCCGCTGCGGGGAGAGAGTCGGGAGAGAGAGACCTGGACTGGGACTGTGCGAGCGTGCCTGAGAAGCAGAGGAAAGAAAGCAGTATCTGAGAGAAAAGTTTTGAGTCAAGAATCCTTGAATGTTTGAGACCACGCCCACATGCGTGTTTTGTGTTATACCAGTTCTGAGTAATAAAAGTCACAGTCCCAGTCACGCCGACCCGTCTTCTTCCTTCCTACACCCACCCACACGAACCAACATTACAGGTACCAAAACTATCGGGCTCGCCCAGTTGCTATGCAATTCGTTTGTTATGCCTAACTCCACCATGACCTTTAATTCATTATGTACCACTTTTTTCTTGAGCTCAGTTAAGATAGGGATGGCTGCACGCGACTTCCCAGGGGATTGTCACAATTTGGTGCTGTATGAGGTCCGGGCGACCGGGCAGGATTTAACTCTCTGAGGTCGGCAAAGGCCTTGACCTTGTTTTTTTTTTAGTTTCTACTTTTATTTGTATATACTCGCTATAGAAAAACTAAATGTTGTGCTTTTTGCAAAATAAAGGAAACAAACATGATCTATTACGATCAGCAGTCTCTCTGTCAATGAAGTTCATTCTAAAACTCTTCAGAAAATGAAATGAAAGCTCTAGCGTAAAGTTCTGCCAGGAAGATTCAATGTTACATCACTTATCACATCCAGACCTAACCAATCATGTCCTAATTCTCGGAGTATAAAAGATGGTCATTTACACATGTCTGAGTTCACAGATGCTGACGCCAACAATACATACAGTTGACGAGCTGGACGTTCCATAGCAGTCGATTGATGGTCCTACTATAAAGTTAATAATGTGCAATAGTGCCATTTAAGTCCATGCCAGCCAATCATTCTGTTCATTGGGCTGTCGCGGCAACAGACAAATCATAATCAATGCATATGATTATGCATTTCCGATGTCGATCGGATGTAGTATTTTACTCTTTCTCAATTTTGTCGCCAGCATGTCTGTATAGAGCAGATGCATTGTATGAGACACGCGCCTGCTTGTACAACGCGATTGCTCGTTGTTCTTTCTAGTGTGACCGGATGCTCTCCTAAAATGTTGTTTATTAATTGAAATTAAATTAATAAGAAAAGCTTGCAGCCTACAAATTTTTGTTTCAATCATGTTGTACGTCATGTTCAATGCGGTTGTACGGCAGCTTTGTGTGCTCCTGAAAGGGCGATTTCTCTCGGTAAGTGTTACTGCAGCAAGTTGTGGAAACGGTTTAGGCTTTTAATCTGATGAGTGGGTATGATTTTTAGCTTGTTTCAGGCATATGTACATTAGTTTATGCGACGCTGTAGGATCAAAATGAAATCAAACGATCAATAAAGATGTAGTGGACAACACATTCCAGGGCCCAGTTTATGGCCGGGGCC
Source organism: Gobio gobio (assembly GCF_949357685.1). Lineage (NCBI taxonomy): Eukaryota > Metazoa > Chordata > Actinopteri > Cypriniformes > Gobionidae > Gobio > Gobio gobio. The sequence continues at coordinate 14,197,096 of NC_137114.1, forward strand.
ACTCTCTGTCCATAACAGTGGACAAAGGTTTGCTACATTTTGATTGGATCTTGGTAGACTGAGACAAACAAACTGTCCAATGCCATCAGATAAGATGCTATGACAACATCCAGACACCTCTTAGAGGCAAAAAAGACCAGCTCTTGTACCAAGCCCAGGAAGGACAAGACATCTCATTGGCCCAAATGCAGTACCTGCCCTTCACCCACATCTCTAGTGTCCTGGTCTATGACTGCCATAAAAATTCCACAGGACCTTAGCAGTACTGGGTGAAACAAAGACCACAATGATTCATCTAAATCCATTCATAACTATGTTTGGAAACCTTAAGACTGATGTAAACTACACACATCCATTTCATACTTATTCAGAGAAACAAGTATTCTCAGTGACAGCTATTTGTAATGCAACATCTTACACTGAAAAAAGTCTAACATTGCTGTTGTTCGTTTAATGTGTATTTTCTCATTGAAATAGCTTAAAATTATTAGTTTTTTAATGTAAAGTAAACGTTTCAGTTTATATTTATGTTTGAATCCATTTTTTTTACATTGATGCAATATAAATCGGCAGCGGGACATTAAACTGAATGGATTAATTTGATCAGAGCATTTTTATTAGATTGAGCAGGATTTGCACATGCGCATTGTTTGAGTTGGAGATCCTGCGCTCTGACCTGACCTGTAGGATTACAAAAAAAAACGTCCGTCACAGTTGAACCGTCTGAAGAACGCACACACAATCTGTTGAGCGGCGGCCGTGACGGTACACACTTCAACAGACCCCTCCAGCCAGGCTGACAGAAGAACTACGAGCAACATTGATACTGGTAAGGTAAACTTTGTCTACCATTAACGTTTTTTCCCCCCAAGTATACCTGACTGGCCCTGACTCATTTACATTAGCCGCCCTTTTGTCGTGGGCGAGTAACGTTAATGCTATCACAGGTCGGTCGCTAGTTAACTGGCTAATAAATGCAAACTATCATTTCTAAATGCATTTTGCGGGGGCATGACGTTAGCTAAAGTTACCACGTAAGTGTAGTTAACGTTACAGCTAATGGTATGTTTGTGAATTCAAATGCATATGTTCTGCTGAATGTTTTTTTAATAGTCAAAAGTGGCGCGAAGAACCTACAAAATGCTTATTTGTCGAGATTAACATTACTGTCTTTTAAGAGCTCTGCGGGTCTGTTTTAAATCTAGCAAGTGAAGATATCAGTATCATATGAAACTAAACGACATTAGGCATTAATTAGTAACAACCTTGACATGTTGGTTAGATTTTTTGACACTTGAAATGTTGTAACGTTAACGTTAGTTATGCTGCCTTCACGTGCTATCGAAAATTTGATAATTCCGATTTCTGAAGTCGTGATTACGAGCTCATTGCATTCAAATTTCAAAATGTGAGGGCGTTCATGTGCAATTTTTACCTCAGAAACTCGTATAATTCCGATGGCACGTGAAGGCAGCATTAATCCCCAAGTTCAAGAGGCAAACATGACTGATGGTTAGGGTAAACGTCTATTAAACCCATTAAGCACACTACTATCTTTGAGGTCAGATTATATATATTTTTTTAAAATCTTTTTTATATATATATATTTATCATCCTACTTGATGTCTTAGCCAATTGATGTGTTTGTTACTATATGCCTCTTGTAATTTCAAACTAATCACACCATTGCACACTGAGATATGGGTATCCATGTGTTCACACTGTCGGGCGGCCATTTTGAAAGCTGTCTGAAAACCTTCACCAAAAGAGTAGCCCCTTACATGTTCTTTTTTTTTTTTTTTTAGATGTTTAACCCTTTATTTTCGAGAAGTATAACATCTTACTGCAAAATTAAGCGATTCATGTTTAGACTTTTGCATATTATAACCTGGATGTGGGAAATAATTACAGTTAGATCCAAAAGATAGTTTTAGCAACATAGTGCAGGTGCTACAGAACATTGTTAGCTTACTAGTTGTATAAGATTTTGTGCTACACTAATATATTACTTCACAGGCATTACTGGCTTGTACTTTTAAATCCATTGTTTTATAAATGTACAGTTTATTGATGTTCTTTGGTTTTACACGGCTGTAATTTTTAAAGAACTATTGTTAGGTGAGCTTAAAGGGTTAGTTCACCCAAAAATGAAAATTCTGTCATGAATTACTTACCCTCATGTTGTTCGACACCCGTAAGACCTCCGTTCATTTTTGGAACACAAATGAAGATATTTTTGTTGAAATCTGATGGCTCAGAAAGGCCTCAATGTACTTTGCACTCACAAGACCCATAAAAGGCACTAAAGACGTCGTTACAAAGTCCATCTCACTACAGTGGTTCTACAATAACTTTATGAAGCAGCGAGAATAGTTTTTGTGTGAAAAAAAAGTAATGAAGCTTCGAAGCGTTATGAATCAGTGAGTCGAATCATGATTCGGATCGCATGTCAAATCGCCAAACTGCTGAAATCACGTGACTTTGGCGATCCAAACCGCTGAATCGATACAATGGATCATGAAGCTCCGGAGCGTATCGAATCAGTGTTTTGAAATCGGTCCTCACTATGTAAGTTATTTAGGGTTTTTTTGCACACAAAAATTATTCTTGTCACTTCACAAAATTATTGTAGAGCCGCTGTAGTGAGATGGACTTTGTAACGACGTCTTTAGTGCCTTTCATGGGTCTTGTGAGTGCAAAGTACGTTGAGGCCAATGGAGGCTTTTCTGAGCCATCGGATTTCAACAAAAATATCTTCATTTGTGTCTGAAGATGAACGGAGGTCTGACGGGTGTCGAATAACATGAGGGTAAGTAATTAATGACAGAATTTTCATTTTTGGGTGAACTAACCCTTTAAAGGGTGCAATACTATGAAAATCACAGCTTTAGTGTGACATCAATAAGAAAGTATATTTTCAATAATAGCAGTCCATATTAAAATATGTATGAACTTAATACATGACCTAGATTATTTATTGAGCAAAATTGTCCTTTTAAATTGAATTTATTAATAATTATTAATTTTAAAAAGGTTTGATGTTCCACTAAAGCTCAGTGTGCTCCCTTTAAGCTCACCCACATTGAACGTCTATATAAATACTTTATAAACAGACTTTAAATATTAATTGATGGTTGTCACTTCAAGTTAATCTTAATAAAAAAAAAAAATTATATGTTGTTTAAAATAAGCAAGAATTTTCCCAAAAAAATATTGTGAGCTTAATAGAGACAGAGCGACACGCGTCATAATCTGAAGACCACGCCCACCGGGGGGGAAAACAATCAAACCGTCTCCATTGACTTTGCATTGCGGGAGGCTGCCTCCTTGTCATTTCGGACTTATTACAAAAAACTGAACAATGTATAAAAGCTGATATGTGACAAAGTGAACTGCAAACAAGCTAAACAAAACCCAGAAGCAAAAACCCAGACGTTTTTATAAGCTGTTGACCCAAAAAACGAGCGTTTAAGGACAAAAAGTGGATTCAGGCCATTGAGACTGAGCGCTACAGGTCATATTACACTGAGAACTACGCCCACTAGAGCGGAATGTAATCAACGACAGGAAATATCATATATATAAAACGGACATTTGGATATTTGACTTAACAGTGACAAAATGTTTACTGCACACATACACATACCGAGACATACTGCGTGTCAGGATCCCAAAATGTACCCATTCATCCTGCTGAAGCGTCACTTTGTATTGCCTGTATCCACTTTTATCTTCTTAAACGCTCGTTTTTTTGGGTCGACAGCTTATAAAAACTTATTTATGTGTTTTTTAGCTTGTTTGCTGTACACCTTGTCACATAGCAGCTTTTAGACATTGTTCTGTTTTTTGTTATAAGTCCGAAATGACAATGAGGCAGCCTCACGCAATGCAAAGTCAATGGAGAGCGTTGTATTGTTTCCCCCCCCCGGTGTGGGCGTGGCCTAAATACGCTCTGTCTCTATGGCAACAGGGGTTTAAAGAGTACAAACATGTACCCATTAAGCACAGCCAGACCTTTTGCATTTAATGATGTATATCTTAATTTCTTCTTCTGCTGTCAATAGTACGGATGTGGTGGAGGAATTCTTTTAGGATGGTAGAATTATATTTAATTTTTATTTTTCAAATATTTTGCGTTCCCTCGCAAAACTTTTGCAAAGTTATTTGCGTTCTCCCAAAATTCTCCCATCCTAAAAAAATGTCCACCACTACGTCCCTTTAGGGGCTCCGTACAATAGCATAAGGTAATATGTGATCTTTTATTCACACTCTTAATTATCTTGTGTTCAGTATTTATCAGCCATAATATTACAAGGCTCAGCTATTTCTAGCTGTTAATGTTAGTTTGCTACACTGTTGACAGCATTTACATGTGGTAGAAATGTACCAAAATGTTAGCCAGCTTTCCTAAAATCATAAAGTATATATCTATTTATGTTAAATGTTGGCTATTCATAATTTGTGCATGATGCTAGTAGTTAACACACTTTGATGGCTATAAGCTAAAACTTAATCATGTTTTCTCTTCCAACTTCAGGGAAGCAGCCACCAATCAGTTGTGTTCCTGCTGTGCAACTTATTTGGAAGCTCCTGCCAGTGATCATTTCTTGTGGTAAGTTCTATTTACAATGTCATGAGGGCATTTGTGAAAATTAGGCATCCTAAAGTGTAGAATTTTCTCTCATCTGGGAAGTTGTCTACCAGATCTACTAAGTAAAACTAGATGTGCTCTGCTCAGTTGCCTAAAGGTATCTTTTCTATCTCAGGTTTCTTCAGTTATCTGTACATGTGGAAATGTAAAGACTGTGACAATTCATATTCAAGAAGATCTGAACTTTTGAAACACTATAAACTTGATCATCGGCATTATGGACAGGGCCGTGCTTACCCCTGTACTTATAAGAATTGCCCATGCACATGCAAGACATGGAAAGCTCTACTGGCCCATCTAAGCAAATACCATCCTGCTCAACAATCCTCACAGAAAGATAGCGTTTCACAATTCTTCAAGTGCCACATTTGCGACAACAATCTACTTTCTACTGAGACTGACTATTTTCGACACATTGGAAAACATTTGAAAAACCATGAATCTGTCAGTTGTATGTTTGCTGATTGCTCATACAAAACCAATCTATATGGAGCTTTCAATACTCACAAATGGAGAAAACATACCCCCCATACAATTAATGATTTAAAGCCTGGAATTGTTGATGGACCTGTTGATAGTCCTGCTGTTGTAGAATCATTTGTAAGGGGCAACACCGAGCTGTCAGATGAGGATTTACTATGTGAAGAACTTCCTGATGAAGAATCAACGGATTTGACAAATGTTATTGAACTTAAATTAGCCTCAGTCTTACTTAAGTTAGAAAATGCTTTTCTGGTGCCAAGTGCAGCTGTGAATGAACTACTGGAAGAGTTGCAATATTTAATTGGTACTGTCTCTGTGCCGGCCACCCAAAAGACTATAATCCACTTCTTAAAGGATCACAATTGCCAGATTGATGAATCAGTTGTGAAAGAGTTGACCACTGTACTTTGCACTTCAAATCCCATTCAAGCTGCAATAGGAAACCATGGTCCACTGTCAACCACTTGGAAACGGAAGACATACTATAGAAAAAACTTCAGTGTTGTGAAACCAGTTGAATATGTGTTAGACCGAAAGAATGGAAAGTCTTTTCAGTATGTGCCTTTACTAAAATCTTTGCAGCAACTTCTAAATTGTGAACCTATTCTAAATAACGCTACAAATTTGAAAGAAAAACATCAACCAGGGGATAGTGATAGCCAGGTATACAGATGATGTTGGGATGGACTTCTCTTTAAAAGAAATGCTATTCTCTCAAAAGAGTGTGCAATTTCTTTGATTTTGTACGTTGACGATTTTGAAATATGCAATCCCCTTGGTACATCACGTAAAAAACACAAAATATGTGCCTTGTATTGGATTTTAGGCAATCTGCCACCTGGTTTTCAGTCATTGTTGTCCTCTATCCATTTGGCTGCATTGATCAATAGCAATGATGTCAAGGTTTATGGTTCTGACAAAGTTTTAGAGCCTTTGACTAGTGATCTCATAACATTAGAACAAAATGGGGTTTTTGTGAGTAAGTTGGGGAAAACTTTGAAGGGCACAGTGCAGTGTGTTGTTGCCGATAACCTTGGAGCACACAGTATTGCTGGTTTTGTAGAAAGTTTTTCTGGCAGATATGTTTGCAGATTTTGTACGGCAGATAAAAAAGATTAACGCTGTCTTTTCTTTCTCTCACCAGAATAAAATGCTACTGTAAAGCATAATCGAAGTCACTGCACATAATGTGTTAATATTTGCCAGAAATCGCTGCAAATACAGTGAAAATGCTGTCTATCCTGCTAAATCCTATTCAAACAGACTGACAGCGCGGAGTTGTTTAGAACTATTGAGCGCTCTATGGCTCTAGTCAGCACAATATGGCTGTTATCTGATTGGCTGAAGTAGACGGTGGGTGGAGTCAGGTTTTCTGCTCCTGTAGGAAATGTTCTGTTCATTCAGAATTTCTCTTACATATCTGTGTTTTCTGACATGTCCTGAAAAAAGTCAGAAAATAACAAGAATAACGTCATACGTGTTGGGAAGTTACACAGAAATTGTAATAAGTTACTTATTACTCCTTAAAAAAGTAATATTACATTACTTATTACAAGTTATGTTACTCTTTACGTTATGTTACGTAGTAGTAGTAGTTAGTTCTTTCACCACCGATTTACTTTTACTCCGATTTAAAAGTTAAAAACTTAGATACATCCAGTTTGTTGCTAATGAGACAATCAGGCTCAAGAATGGCTTGTTTGCACTCAAAATATTTCTGACTAAAAAATAATTCTCCAGTTTTATTTATTTTTATTTTCTATGCATTTTCCCCTACAAAATCACTCCAATCATTTTAGGATGCTAAATTCTTTTAGTCATTTAGCAGACGCTTTTATCCAAAGCGACTTACAAATGGGAACAAAAGAAGCAACTAGAACAGTCAAGGGCAACAGTATGCAAGTGCAGGAACAAGCAGTTGAATTCCTGTTCCTGTATTATTTTTCTATTCTGCGATATATATTGTGATATGAAAAAAAAATTACAATGCCAGTTTTTTCCAATATTGTGCAGCTCTAGGGAAAACAATTCTGATCAGGCAGAAATCTCACCACTAATCCAAACGCATTTTAACTTCAGAACCTCTGATAAACTGCAGCTCACAGTCTCAAACACAGCTATTGCATTACAGTTTTTAGATCACAGCATACGCTGGTGTTGCATCAGCTGGGCGGAGTTGATGCACTCTGCGAATGCACGTTATCAGTTATACTTTTTAAAAATTTATTTATTTTTATTTACTGTGTGAGAATTTGTGTCGGGTGACCGCATGTGAAAAAATGTGAATTGCATGAATCTCATGAGACCGCTTCTAACCAGACGAGAAATCTTGTCACTTTTAATCTAGTCACACCCCTTGTAATAAACATTTGATTTGTTTGATTTGCGCCTTGTAACACAGTTCGTAGATATGGGAAGAAGGAGGTGGGAACCGGTGAACATTTAAAATACGTTAATCAATAAATAAATAAACAAACAGAAAGTAAAAGCGGCAGCCCCTCACGGACAACTGCCGCACACACACACACACACACACACACACACACACACACACACACACACACACACACACACATAACAAAACGTAAATAAAACCAATAAATCCAGAGATCCGAGATCTTGCGTCGCTCGTCACGTTCCTATTCAAGTTTTGAAAGTTTAGGGTGTATAAGTGCTTGCACATTATATTCTAACATGAAATTCTGAAACTACTCATTTTCTTTTTCTTTTTTATGCAGGAAATTGAGTTTGAAGAACTGGAGCAGACAACCATGGCGATCTTTATCACTGGGAAAGAGGATCCTCTCCATCCACCCAAAGACATTCAAATTTTCATTGAAGGAACAGAGGTCCTGAACGAGTTGCCCTCGGTAGCAACCGCTTTTGCCATGGTCTTTGGGCTCATATACACACTAAACCTAAAATATCCAAAAAGGCTGCAGTTCACCTATGAATTTGTGCAAAAGGTCCTGATGGAGCTTGATGGGAAAAAGATGACCCCAAAAGTCGCTAGACTGACCACCCAGCTGTACAGCACAGAGTAGGCAGAGCTGAATTGCACAGACTTGCTTGATTTTATTTTCTATTTGTGGTTCAATTTTATAGTGTTTTTACAGCCAAGACTTTGGATCCTTTTTATTAAAGTTTGCACTTACAAGGCTGCATTTTTACAGCAGCATTTACAAATGTGGCTGCCCAAGTTCAATGGCTACCAGCCTCAAAGGCTGAAGTAGGCAGAGTGTCTAAGGAGTTCCACTGTTCACTGTCTGAGGAGCACTTTATAAGCACAGCTTCTTCCTCCATACATTTCTCACGGGGTTGTACCTTTCTTGTCTCTTGCTGTGCAGTTGGCACATCCTGCCCTCTTCTCATGAATTGATTTGTCTCTGGTGTTCAGCTGAAAGAGACTGTTGTTCATCATTGTATATAAACCGGTATACAATACTGTCATAGTGTTTAATTGTATTTTAGGATGTTTTATGGTGAAATGTGTCCTGTCAGGACAAATGATCCTAATTTAATATTACTGATTGATCAATTTGTGACATTTGTGGGCTCAAAGTATTTGTGGGACTGTTGATCTTCATACATTTGCAACAGATGTTCAATGTTGTCATTTTATTAAACAATAAATTTGAATGTGTTCTAAAGGAAAGTGTTCTGATAGTCATTGATCAAAATGTATTCAAAGTTTTTTTAATTACATTTTATTTTTTGACAATTATTTTTGAATTGAGACAACCTAAAACAATTAATTTACTCTGATCTATAAATATTAGTCTGTTTTAACATAAAAAAATTAGTTTGTTCCAACCTAAAATAATTAATTTACTTTAACCTGTACATATTAGTTTTGGTCGTTAATTGTAATTTAAAATAATTAGCTTGTTTCAACCTAAAATAATTCATTTGATCAACCTTTAAAAAGTGGTTGCATGGATTTAAACTTTTCAGGTTAAACTAAATTAAATGATTTACTTTGAGTCAATGACAAATATTTCGTGTGATCGATTACTTCAATTTTTTTACGCTGATCCAAGGTTTTTATTTTTTCAGTGTACACAGAATCAGCTGTTAATGAACAAATGAATGAAAAGTTCAATCTTTTCCCATCATATTTGGTTTCTATTTGTTTAGAATATTGCCAAGGGTATTCTGATGGTGGTTTGGAAAGTGAGAAATGCATTGGTAAACTTTAAAGACACTTTAAAGACTTCTAACTGTGTACAGTATGCAAATGAGTTCCACAGGAGAAAGGAGGGTGAGTCTCACTGTGGACCCCCTCTGATGCAAGCAGCCAATCGCAACACTGGAATGGAGAAGCGCCAAATTGCAATCTCCTCCTATTCGGAAATGGATAAAGGTACCCTTTCAACAGACACACCTTGTTCTGAGTCTCACCAGCAAGGATGAGACTGTAACAGTTCACCACGTTCTGAGTTTCTCCTGCGAGGATGAGACTGTGACAGAGCAACCAAGTTCTGAGCCTCTGGTTCATCCAGAGAGACAACAAAAGATCTGAGGATCTGAATCTACAGCTGGTGAGGCAGCAACAGATACGACCACGTTCTGAGCCTCCAGCCTGTGAGGAAAGAGACATTAACAACCACTACGTTCAGAGTTTTAGTCCAGCGAGACGACTACAGCAAGTCCAGAGTCTCCATGCCAGAGAGACCAAAGCGGATTGACCAAGTCCTGAGTGTCTGACCCACAGAGTCAGAAGACACACAGAGACGTTTGCAACAAGGTTAAGCTCAGGAGAGCAAACCTTCACTTCAAGGTTCCTTCGTCTGCGTGTTCCAGATTAAGGACCTTCTGCACCTACTTCAGGGCCTCATCTGCGTGTTCCAGATTTTAGGACCCTTTGGTGCTCCAGGAGATCAGCATCCCACAGATCTTCGTGTTCAAGACTGTTGAAACGGATTCCAGCTCCTTTCCCACTGCATTGTCACCCAGTACAACCAGTGGAAGAAGTCACCTCCATCGGACTACTTAGTGGAACGTAAATATCACTTAACCAAACCTCTTTCCAGAAACCTTGGCATTGTTGTATATTATCAGTATATGATTTTCTAATTTACATTAGAGTTAATTAAACTGATGCTAGTTAATAACAAATAATCTTTCGTTATTTGTTTGATGCATAATAAGGTTCTTCACCTTAATTTCAGAGAAACAACAGTTTATCTTTCTATAAGATAACGCAACTCTTCCATAGCCACACTCAACTTAATCACATGTATTTTATGTATCTTATGCACTTTATTCCTTTATCATTCATTGTATTCATTTAGTAGTTGTGTTAGTTATTCTTGTTTATCTTTTGTTAATAAAATCTATTTTATTACAATTGTGTCTTACTTGTGCTGATAATACAGAAAAGGCTCTACAAGTTAGAAATCTCACCAATCTTTCAGATGAATCAGCTGACCAACTCTCCCCACTTTACATTCAATCTAAAATGATTGAACAGCCTCCTGTGTGGAGTGTTCTCATAGAGCCAAGGTAAAAGACCTTGACTAGTGTCCCAAACTAAGAGAGGGGGAAGGTGCTCATCTGATGTAATCATAACCACACCTTAGGTGACGTGTGATCCAGAAATCACAACGTCATCGGTGATGTGAGTACCAATCACTACCTTACTTAACGTCCTTGGATGGACGCAGGTAAAATCACTACATAATTGGCGTCCCTTGTTTGGGCCCAAAAGTGAAATTATTACAAAGGTTTTACCGTTCAGAGTGATTGACCTGATTCCGTCGTTGGGTAAGTCATTATATGAAGTTACTGGTACTGTGTTTAGGCATTAATCTGAAAAGTAGGTGTGATTTTAGCTTGTTTCAGGCATATGTACATCAGTTTATGCGACGCTGCAGGATCAGAATGAAATCAAGCGATCTATAGTGTTACCATTCAGAGTGATTGACCTGATTCCGTCGTTGGGTAAGTCTTCTCCTGATGGAGTTGATAACATTGGGCATTTGTATGGGTGTTTAACAACTGTGTTTCCTTTTTAAGGTATTCAAGATCCTTCCCCTCCGCCGTTTTCCTACAACCTATGTTTTTTTGTTTGTTTTATTTATTCTGATTTGTAATTATGGCTCGTCATATGTGGGTTGAATGATGTGCTATTAAGTTGTTTTGGTTTTTTTTTTCTTGTTTTGCGATTATTTGTTATTGGGAATTGTAGTTTTCAGTTAAGTGTTATTTTTTTGGTTTACTATTTTTATTTTATTTTCTGTTGTGTTTATACTGACTTGATTTATTCTTGGTTTATTCTCTAATTGTGATTTCTGATTTTGTGTCTGTGTGTGTGAGTGTGTGTGCGAGCAATTGCAAAACTTATTTTGCTAGGTGCTTAGGGCTTCAGTCAGGAATCCTTGCTTTCTCCGCGTGCTGGTGGTGGTGGTTTGAACACTGGGTGCTGTGTGCAGTGATACACACGGATTTTGTGTGTGAGTGATAAGAGATTACTTCAAATTGTGTGGCTGTATTCCTTGCCCATTAGCCCTCAGCCAAAGCTTTTTGAATGTAGTGATGTGTATGTTAAATCTGTGGTGACTGACTTCTGAATGACCATATTCCTCTTCTGACAAATAACATCTTTGAGCAGATGGTGTGGCGTGTCTTGCCTGGCACCCTCAGTTTATTTTTATGTGATTTTTGAATTAATAACTCTTTTATACGATATTCATGTCTCTGTTCCTTACTAGTGCAACCAACTTGCGTGCCTTAATATAAAGTGTATTAATCATTCTCTGTGTGATGTCAGAGTGACGTAGTTGGTTTTCTTAAAGCTGCATTTATTATAATCTAAGTAGTTGGGCCCTTAGTGCCTTGCCACATTGTGGTGCAGTCGGCAGGATCTTGCACTGGTGTAGGACAGAGATGTGAATTGTATATTGTTTGTCTTGATACATTGTTTTTATCTCTTTGTTTTGTATTTTTATTTTCTTTGGTTGTGTGAAGTTTTTTTTTTTTTTGGGGGGGGGGGGGGGGTGTCTTTTTTTGTTGAATAGGAACAGGACAACGGTGACCCTGTGCAGCCAGCAATGCTTGGGCAGTGTATCCATTTTCTTTGATTTGGCTTTGACCCTTTCAGGTACTGCAACACTGTCATCAGGTAGATATTGTGCCAGCCTTAACTGTTAGCGGTCAAGTTAGGGTGCGGGGTCGTCGTGTGAACCTTATTCCTGAGGGAACATTAAACCTAGTAGCCGCTACCTGTTCCACTCAGTATTCTAGCGGGGCAGTCTTATTTGAACCACCAGAGGTAGGTCTGCCAGCAGGCTTGTTGGCATCTCCGGCCCTGGTTTGAGTGGCTCGGGGAACAGTATATATACCGGTAGTAAATGTCGGTACAACTGATATTGTTCTTTATCCATGTATTACTATTGGCACTTTAAGACACGTGGATGTGGTTAGTTTGCCTTCTGAGGTTAGTGAGGTTCAGCCGGTGGCAGTGTCAGCAAGTGTTCAGGCGGCTCGAGTTATTTCAGTGCGGGATCAGATTGATACTCTGGATCTGACTGTACTACCAATGGCCGACCAAGTGAAAGTTCGGGCCTTGCTTTTGAGGTCAAGTCTGTGTTTTCCACACATGAGGGGGATCTTGGGTGCACCGGCCTTATCTCTCATGACATACCTCTTGTAGATCAGACTCCCATTAGGCAGCGACATTGGAGCGATATGTCGTGGATACCTCCGTCTGAGTACGAGAGAGTTAAGGCGCACATAAATCAGCTTCTCAAGGCACAAATAATTAGGGAGAGCAGTAGTCCTTATGCATCACCCATTGTGCTCGTGAGGAAGAAGGATGGTGGTTTGCACTTGTGCGTAGACTACCGCCTTCTGAATGCGAGCACAAGGAAGGATGCTTTTCCGTTACCTCGTATCGAGGAGACCTTGGACTCACTGACGGGTTCCCAATGGTTTTCTACCATGGACCTCGCCAGTAGGTACAATCAGGTACCAGTTACGGAGGGGGATAGATACAAAACGGCCTTCTGTACTCCATTTGGCCTGTTTGAGTGGAATCGGATGCCCTTTGGGCTTTGTAACGCTCATAGCACCTTCCAGCGGTTGATGCAAAGGCTGTTTGGTGATAAACAGGGACAGTCTCTCCTTTTTTACCACGATGATATAGTTGTGTTTTCGGCATCAGTAGATCAACATCTTTCTCGGATGGAGGTGGTCCTGAGTCTGCTGCTGAGGAAGGGCTTAAAAGCTAAATTGGGGAAGTGCTCATTTTTCCAGCGGGAGGGAAGATATCTGGGTCATGTAGTTTTGTCTGAAGGTGTCGCTACAGACCCAAGTAAGATTGAGGCAGTGACCCAATGGCGTTGCCCCACTACTGTAGGTGAGGTTCGTTCCTTTCTGGGATTCGCGAAAGACGCCCGGAAAGAAAGAAAATAAGGGAGATTTCCCGGAATCCATCCACAAAATAAGGGATTTTTTTTTTACAAGATTCTTACCCACAAACTTTAAAAAAAAGCACTAATCATTAACAGTCTAAAGAGTTTATACACAATATATTTTGATTTTGGCCATCAGCGTCCTGATCCATCATCGCACATCACACTCATCTATACTCTACTCTTCTTGATGTTCACTTCCCGCTACTTTTTCCCTCTTCCTCCCGCCTGCTGCTGCAACTGTCTTCTTCGATAGTAGCCTAAGCCAGTGTTTCCCAACCTTTTTTCAGTCATGGCACCCTTTGAAAATGTTCTCCATTTTGTGGCCCCCCCTCTCATATGTTACGCTAGGGGTGTAACGGTACAGATTGCTCACGGTTTGGTTTGATTCACGGTTTTATGTTCACGGTTTCGGTACGGTTCAGTATTTGCTATGTTCTGGGAAAAAAGGACTACTGTCAAATAAAAACAAGAATAATAAGAAAAATGTATTTAAATACAAGCAGCAGCACAAATAAATACTATTGAGCAATGATACTAATTTAAATGATACTAAACTAAGCTTTTCAGGTTTTTCAGGTACGTCTAACATTAGTTTTCAGGTACAGAAATTTATCAAATGTAAAATAACATTGCATGTTTGATGTATAAATTAAAGATTAATCCTATTAAACTTACAAAAGCATTTCAATCAAGAGCAGTGAGTGATGTCCTTGTCTTTTGTTGTTTGACATTAAACCCTTTAAGACCTAAGGCTACTGCCCCTTTAAGACCTAATGCTCGGATATGCGTCGTCTTTCTCGACTGTATAAAGTTTACTTAAGGCATATACAGACTATGTCTGCTAGAATACTCATCAAGATGGACATGTTGCCATACTTTTTGTGTGAGTTTGTCCGTTCAAGAGCAAGACTTGAAAGAGAACTCAATATTTGCGCACTGTGAGATGTGTGCGCGCTTTCGGACGAGTGCACAGAGACACATTTTCTCACAGCGCGCGGGATTTCTCATTCGCGTCTTCTGGCTTTAAACTCGGGTGATGACGGCGAAAAGGACTGGTCATATTCAAACATACGGCATGCAATGAACAAAGTTTACAAAGAGAGAATTATTTGTAAAATTTGAACAAAAAATTATATATTTTAAGGACTTTTACACGGCACCCCGGTTGGGAAACACTGGCCTAAGCTACTGTCTGTGTACTGCCACCTGCTTGACTGGAGGTCTAGCAACCCAAGAGCAAGCCACGTCACTGACACAAATAGTTGTGTGTTCCGAGTTAACACAATCAGAGCATAAAAATACGGGATATTTTACGGGAAAATACTAAAACGGGAAGACAGCGGGAAAAGAGCTAAAATACGTGAGAAACCCGGAAAAAACGGGAGGGTTGACAGCTATGCCACCTCTTCCAAGCGGGCCAAGGCCGGCCAAACGAACCGCACCAGGGCACGGAACGGAGTGCTCACACTAGTCAAACGAACTGGGCTTTGGGGTGAAACACGCTCGGCATGGTTCAGAGTGCCTATTGTAAGTACACCCTTAAAATAATGCGCATGAGTCACAAAAACTGAATAAACGCGTTAATGTATAACACAGCCACTTTTACCATTTTCAATGAAAGGAAATTAATGCTTTCAAAACAAATTTAAAATGATAATTTGAAGAATTCTCTCATATGCGCAGAAAATGCCAGACTCGTCGTAAAACCAGGCCTCTGCGTGACTGGAGCCGCGGGAATGCATCATTTCATGAAGGCTGTCAACAAACCAAAATGAAAGAAGCTAAAAGTATATATAACAAATTAAAAACACATTCCAACAAATTAATTTTAAACGTAAAATCAACTTCATGAAATCAAATCGGCATGAGAAACTTTCACATTCTTCTGTAACGTTACATCTCGGCATCTCATGAACTTGACGAGCTTCCTTAATCCACTTATTTATTTCTAAACGTGTTCACCACCATATCTGACAAAAAATGTTAACAAATGTATTTACTATTTAATTTTAGAAAGAGAAAAGCAATCCAACCTTCCATCTTGGTCGCATGAAGCTAAAATGCCATTATCGTCTTGCGAGGCAGCAGTCATTGAAGGGCGGAGTCAATATTCAGCGTGTTCTTTTGCACTTTCAGTGTAAAAATAAGATAACACTATGTAGCACACCATAATTACACTGAAGGTGAGTACTCTTTAACACTGTAGATTGTTAATTTAACTCTTTGGAAATTAATAACTTTTGCTAATTTTACACTGCCGATTTTACTGTCAACCATCAACCAAAAAAAAATAAATAAAAAAAAACTGCCAACTCTCCACCTTCTGACCTAACATGTAAACAATATGGGAAGCGTGCTAGCCAGACGGGATTTGAACTTTGTTGGTTAAAGACCTAGGGTTTGTTGGATTTTAGTCTCACTATTAACTAACTATTAACTATGACCTTTGACTCAATAAACTCCGATCTACTGTTTATTAAAAACTGTATTAGTCTGCTATTAGTGGCTGAAGCCTCCGTTAGCTCTAATAGGATGTTGTAGGATTAGATGTGTGAGAAATTAGTCCTACACACAAGAATTAAAAAAGTGTTTTAAAGGGAAAAAACATACAAATGTCTTGAAATACACCATCTGAACAATGTTTTTTATTTTTATTTTTTTTTTAGGTGTGGTGACCATAGTACTGTATAAGTGGAATAATTGACCCCAGGCCGTTGAATTATTGAAAAATAATGCACACCCTTAAAGTTGAAACAAAATGTTTAATTGTTCTCTGATATCTACATAGAGGGCAAAAATTGTACAGATACGGTTTTACAGGTCCATTTACAACCCTAGAAATTGTCCCTAGAATGAAATGGTCTGTTTTTGCCTTATTTGGAAGGGTCATGAATATTAATGTGGAGTTCTGCTCTGATTGGCTGTTTCACTGCGCGGCTAATTTCAGTAGCTTCAGTGACAACACATCATGACAATGGAGAGATTATGCATCCAACCTTATATGTTTGGTCCTGTTTCTGATGAAGATGCAGATTTTGAGGAACAACCAATTGTTTTGAGATTGGAAATGGACGCTTCTGAGTGGTAAGTTTAGTCTTTATTTTCAGTAAGAACCTGCAAAACGTAACATCAGTACTATAACTTGAGCCTACATGTGAACTAGCATATAACATTAACTTTACACGTTAACTCATAACGTCAGAAGTCACAACTTTGTTTTTTAGCATTATAAAAATATTTTAATTATTGTAATGTGTCATCGTAGTATTTTACAATGATAGGTTCTTCACTTTGAATCACAAACTCTAAACAGCAAACTGGGTAGTGAGTAAATATGTTGTTTGTACAGTACAGTAAAGTTTTTTTTTTAACAAATTGACTAGATGCCTTGCCAAATGACTATCGTTTCAACTTAAGTGGTGGCGAAGGTAACGTTAGTTAGAAGGATCGAGTGAGCTATCTGTAAGCAACTAAACTAACATAGTTAGCTGCTGAGTTATGTGTTGTTGATGAAATATAGGCTAAATTATAATTTTATCTTACAAAAGGGATTGCCATCTGTATCTACGGTTGTATTTTGTAGATTTATATGACAACACTGGCAGGAAATAATATTAACTTTTGTCATTTGACATTTGTCATACTGTTATGTGTGCGACTTGGAGTTTCCTATTGTTACTGTACTAGCATCTTGCATTGGATCTAGACAACACAGGGGATATTATCGTTAATGTTGTCTCACTAAGAAACTTTCAATTTATCAGAAATTGTTTAGACAGTCAATAAGTGGATACAATCACTACTTACTGCTTGTGGGAATATAGTTGGAATTGCCCCCTTCTCCAGTATCAGACGCTGAGCGAAGCCTGTTTGACATTGTCCCAAGTTAGAAAAACTATCCGTGGTGAAATGGGCCAAGCAAACGAACAACTTTGAATTAAATTGTTGCGGTATCCAGTTATAGATAAACATCAACCATGCCTGTTGACAGTTTTGTTCTTTGGGGAGAGTATTCTGTCACGGTGTGACTTTTCCTGGGGCGGAACCATAGTGGCAGAGATTTGTTCCGCCCTGATCAAACACCACTACTTCCGGGTTCCCGTCCCCGCGCAAAAAATCATAGAGAATCGGCGGCAGGTGCTCTAATAAACAGCGCGATCTCCGGATTGGGTGAAGGGGAGGTAGGAGGAGTACAAAGAGGGCCTCCAGAAGTCAGTCGGAGTCAGTCGTTGCAGCGGTCACACACAGCCGCAGCTGTTAGTTCCGGGTCGGGCTCAAGCTGAGCGTGGTGGTAGCCGCTTCCAGCCGTTGCGGCGAGAGGATCTGGGCATCTGGGCAAACAAAGGATAACACGAGGTGGATATTGTGGACTGAGCGATCAAAGATCCGGAGAGCTAAAAAGAGAAGAAAAGAGACGAGGCTGAGTATAATACAGACCGAGTTTTACATTGTGATTCAAGTGTCAAGTGTGTGTCCGATTCTGAGAAGTTACATGCAGGACAGTTGCCGGAAGTGCTAATGAGCAAATCCCTTCGGGAGAGAGAGCACAGCAGTCAGGACGCGAGCCAGCCACTGGAAGAGAGAACAAGACGAGCACACGGGTTGATCAATGTGTGAGTACCCTGAGAAACGTATACAGTAACAACTTCATCGGAAGTTTATCATCTGTGAGCCTTGTGACGTTGAAACTAGGAAAACGAGTGGCCCCACCGCGGAGAGTGAGCGTGGGAGAGCCAGAGACGGCGGACAGTGAAAGCCGCCGGGGTGGTGTAGCAGCAACGTCCTTTTCGTTGGTTCTTCGCTATACCAGCGCTTCAGCGATAATTTTTTACATTATGGCAAGACAAAGAACTAAGGAGAGAACTAAGAGCTAAAATACATGCGGGAGATAATTAACAGAATTGAGAACAGGTGTAGAACTTAGAAACCATGGAAAAACAAGGAACTAGAACTCAGACCTTGTCCACACCAATACATTTCCATTTGAAAACACATCTTATTCTCTCCGTTTTGATCTTTCGTCCACATTGAGACAGCATTTTTGTCATCGAAGACAGAGCTTTTTGAAAACACTCTCCCAAGTGGATAAATTGTCAAACGATGACACATGTTTAGTGATGTGACACATATTGAACCCATAGATATAGTTATACTGGCATGGTTGTGCCTGCTATATACTTTCATAGTGTTGCTAAAGAGAAATTTTCCTTTGTACAGTCTTTCTATTGCATTCCGGCGAAGATGACTGCAAATGTATTTGCAATTGCTGTCCTGCGGCAAAGCATGAGGACAATTGCATTTCAGACCATGTGATTTTGAGTGCAACCTGGCAGCGACACTGAGTGGCGGGACATTTTGCTAATAAAATTATCGTGCCAGAAGAATAGCATGAGAATTGTATTATGTCTGCTCTCTTTTTATCTGTGAACTTTTTACAGATTGTGAACTTTTAGAATGTTTTACGCATACGCGGTAAGGTGATTTAAGCATTTTCAGATATTTCAATGTGAATTAGCAATTTTTGGAATACGCTAGTGTGGACAGGGAGCGTTTTGAAAAAGAAAAAAAAGAAAGAAAAATTCCAAATGTATCCATCTACAATTTTCTAATGTAGATCCAGCCTCAGGCAGATGGAGAATACCGTAATAATAATAATAATCGTAATAATAATAATAATAATAATAATTGCATGAATATTTAAATCACTTGCATTTACTTGAGGTGTTTGGCCAATCACAATGCACTGGGTCAGCTGGCCAATCAGAGCACTCTGAGCTTTTCGGAAGGAGGGGCTTTGTAAAAATCAGCATGTTTTAGACAGACTGGGAATAGAGGAGCTGCAAAAATGTACAGTATGTGATTTTTTTATTTTTTATTTTAAATTAAAGCATGTTAACCTTTTCTATTACACCCAATAATCAAAATAATGAACTTAAAATAGCATCATATGACCCCTTTAATGCGGCATGGCGCAGACTGATGACTGCCACGTCACAATCATGTGTGCCATCAAAGTACAGAGTGCAAGACAAAACCAGCTGCCTGCGTCAACTGAAATTATAATTTATTTGTCTTTCAATCTTTCAATCTGCATGTATTTCAGTCTTTCGACGCAGGCCACAACAACTTCGCCAGGCTTTTTGTTCCCTGGCCAGACCCATCCAGTCTCTGCCGATGTGTTGTCTGAGCGAGTACCGCATGCTTTCCTTTGCTGTTACAGTATGTCCTGTTGCATAATAATTATAATAATAATTGAACTGTCTATTTTTAGTCTGCCATGATCTATTTGATTAATTAGTTTCTAGGGAAATCAAATCAATAGGGTTTTGTGTCCTTTATGCAAAATAAGCCTATCAGCGGAGACTTCTGAGACATGCAAAATATATAAAAAAGTGAACCTGTGCTGGTGACCCACAGTTATTCAAGCACAATAAATGAGGAAGCATTGGTGGTCATTTCAAGGTGTATTAGAGTAGGTATTTAAATTGTGCAATGTCTTTTTTATGATACTGATTGTACTTTTGCCTGATATTGATTGAAAAAATAATTTTAAAGTTGTTGACACTTTGCATGTATACTGTTGATGATATATCACACAGTATTTGTGAAGAAGGTAAGGTATCATGAAGTAATAAATTGAACCTTACTGAATCCGAATTGTATATGTAGAATATAAAAAAACAAAGTTGATAACATATTGCTCATGTTTAAAATGTGTATAAATCATAAGATCTTTGTCTGTTGTCTTAACTCAGGTCATTGAAGGCTACATTTGCTTATCAGAAAATGGAAAATGGAACATATTTTTATTTCATGTTGTTTGAAAATCTTGGGAACATAAGATATGCTTTCTTCAGTTTAGGGTTTATTCTATACTGTGCTATCACACTATTTAATGCCATTGTTATGCTTGTAATATATCTGGAAAGGACTTTACACCAGCCAATGTACATTCTGATTTCATGTTTGTCTATCAACTCTATATTTGGAACAGCTGGCTTTTTCCCAAGAACACTGACAGACTTGCTTTCTGATACACACTCAATCTCCCGTGAAGCATGTGTCTTACAGTCTTATGTCATTTTCACATATGCAGCAAATGAGAATACAATATTAATGTTAATGGCATTTGACAGATTTGTTGCAATCTGTAAACCTTTACAGTATCACAACATATTTACACCAAGGTTTCTAACTGTTTTAATATTTATAATCTTAACTTATCCAATGATTTCTCTTGGTATTTCTGCTATTTTGACTTCCAGACTGACATTATGTGGTAAAAACTTGTTTAAGGTGTACTGTCACAACTTTGAAATGGTCAAACTGTCTTGTGCAAACACTGCTGTTAATAATATCATGGGATTTTTTATATTGATCACAACTGTAATCATTCCATTAAGTTTAATATTATATTCTTATGTAAAAATTCTAATAATTTGTCGAAGAAGCTCATCACAAGTCAAAGGCAAAGCTTATCAAACTTGTATTCCACACATCGTGATTCTTTTGAATTTCTCAATTGCCATTATTTCTGAGGTCACTTTGAGTCGGCTTGTGACTTTACAACTTCCTATGTGGTTGTCAGTTTTACTTTCACTTGAATTTCTTGTTATACCACCCATCCTGAACCCTCTTGTTTATGCTTTAAACTTGCCTGATATTCGCAAAACAATTATCCGTCTTATGAATGGATCCAGGTAAATTTTTATCTAGTGCAATAAAGGTTACACAGAATATTACAGCAAAATTGCACACCAAATTTTAAGGAAATCCAGTCAAGCAGTCAGTCTCTATTTTTCATCTCAAAGTTTTGCTCCCCATGTCATGTATTTTAAGATATTAGTTTGGTGTTTGGTTTGGTGTAATTGTTGTGCAGTACCTGGTGCAAGTATCTGTTCTCTACTTCATGGAAAATATTATTTATTTGACAGTTATTTGAATTATTATATATACAGTTTTGTTTCATATTTTTATCTCTATATGACAGATTAAAGAACCTAAAGAATTTGTTAATGCACAATGTTACAACAATGTTATAGTTAATTAAATGCAAATACTGTAAAAAAAAAAAAAAAAATTCAGTCATTTTACAGGAAAGTATTGGTTAAATGCATTTCTTTTCTATTTTTAGAAATGTAATGTAATGTAAATCACAGTAAAACAAGAGTTGCATACTGTGATTTCACAGTTAATGACATAGTTATGAACTGTAAAAGTACAGAAACTCTGCTGTGTAATTTCAGTTATCAGCTGTATTTTATAGTGTATCAACCATAATATTAATATAACCAGTAGCCAGGAATGAACATTATATTAAATACTATATATATATAGTATTGTATAGTCACATTTCATACAAAAAAAAAAGACACTTTTGGGGGATATAAACTGAAAATGAAACAGATGACACAAAGGTCTGTCATGCTTTAATTTTTACTCAACCCTTACGGACACCTTAGCTCGCAGCAGATCAAAAATAAAGGGTGTATGTCAGGTGCTAAACCTTTAGCAAATAGCCCTTCATACTACAGCCTTCAATGCCACCACTCTTCCAAGGGGGAGCCTATATCTGTGCTCATAAAAAGGGAGAATGCAAAAAGCACTAGAAGAACTCTCTCTTACACCAAGGCGACCACAGAGGAGCTTGGGTTCTACTTAAAGACCCCAATGTCACCGGGGGAGAATGGCTCAGCCCTGCCTGAATGAGAGTGCTCTACTAAGAACTAGTCTTTTTACTATTCTTTGTGAACCAAGTTCAGGGGAGTATTGAAGGGGAGCAACAGCCCTACTTAGAAACCCAACAGTAGTTGGGGAGGGAGACAAATGGAATGGGAGGAACTAAAGAGCCTACACAATACCATTTGCCCAGCATCAATCCTTAATGCCAGCCAAAGGGGAGACATAACTCAGACAAGAAGAAGGTAGTTCCCTGAAGGAGGGAACGGAGACGTACGTCCCGTCGCCACAGTTCCTTACCATCACTGCATGGCCGAGTCACTAGTTCGGCTCCTCAGTGAAAAACGTCAGTGCGATGCTCTCGCTTCCTGTTTATACCCGCGGCGCGGGGCGGAGCGCGAGATGAAAATCTCGCACGCCAATGGCCCATTGGCCTGTTCTCTAAATCTCGAAGCTGATAGGGGCTCCCTGAAGTGATCCCAATTCATCGGCTACGTCCGACGTATGTCGAACGTGACCGACTGAAAGGGAACTACCTTCTTCTTGTCTGAGTGGGTTACCATACGTAAGTCGGTCACTATGACGTACGTCGGTATTACCGACGAATTGGGATCCCTATGGAAAACGCCACAGTTACTACCACTTCCAGCGCCCAGCGAGAGCCCCTCAGACCCCGTTCTGATGCGGGCGGGGAAATTCACGCAGGGAGAGTCACCCTGCTGTTCCGCAAGACCCATTCAGCAGACTTATTGGATAACGCTGGGAAAGCGTGCCCGAAGGACGCTGTGGGAGCCACATCATGCCCGGAGGGAGTTACCATGTGGAGAGAACACGTATGGGCTGGCCGTGGGCAGCACAACATACGGAAGTCCCAGAGGTGGCCCCGGCCTATACAGGCGGGGGACGACACAGAACTGAGACGGCAGAGGAACTCTGCCAAGGGAAAGACACAAGCTCACCGTAGGGAGCTGTACCGTGGAGAATACACGTATGGGACCGCTGTAGGGGTCACGACATACGGACCCCAGTCCGACACAAGTTCCACCAATGCATACAAGTGCCAGACCTGGCGTCAGACGCTCCACCACATCCGACTGCCGAGGTGAGCGGAGGGCTCGACAGGGTTCGCCAATCCTGGGGAACTCGACTGGAGAAAATAAGCGCACGTATCCGTTCCATGGGGAAGGGAATGGCGCAGCAAGCTGACACTTAGAACGGGCACTTCAGCTGCTGACTATGGGAAGCGAGCACACGAGAAGCCACCGGTTCTACACGTAGGCTATAAAACCTAGCGAACGTGTTAGGTGTCGCCCAGTCCGCAGCTCTACAAATATCTGTCAGCGAGGCGCCACGAGCCAGCGCCCAGGAAGAAGCAACACCCCTAGTGGAGTGGGCTCTTAACCCGAGCGGGCAGGGCACGTCTTGGGCTTCATAAGCCAAGACGATGGCGTCCACTATCCAGTGGGCCAACCTCAGCTTGGAGACAGCCTTTCCCTTCTTCTGTCCTCCGTAACAGATGAAGAGCTGCTCTGAGGTCCTAAGCTTTGCGTTCTGTCAACATAGACGCGCAGGGCGCGAACTGGACAGAGAAAAGCCAGGGCTGGGTCTGCCTCCTCCGAAGGCAGCGCTTGCAGGCTCACCACTTGGTCCCGGAAGGGAGTAGTGGGAACCTTGGCACATATCCAGGCCGGGGTCTCAGGGTTACCTGAGAGTCACCTGGCCCGAATCCCAGGCACGATTCGTCGACCGAAAATGCCTGCAGGTCCCCTACCCTCTTAACTGAGGCCAATGCAATCAGGAGTATTGTCTTTAGAGACAAGATCTTAAGCTCCGCTGACTGTAAAGGCTCAAAGGGCGCCCTCTGAAGTGCGTCAGCACCAGAGTCAAGTCCCAAGAGGGTATAAAGGGAGGACGAGGCGGATTTAATCTCCTCGCCCCCCCCAGGAACCTGACGATCAGATCATGCTTGCCTAATGAATTAACCATTAACCAGGTCATGATTGCGCTATAGCGGCAACATACACCTTGAGGGTGGAGGGAGACAGCTTTCGCTCCAACCCGTCTTGAAGAAAAGAGAGCACAGATCTGACCGAACACTTTCGGGGGTCTTCTCGGTGAGAAGAGCACCAGTCGACGAACAGGTTCCACTTCAACGCATATAGCCGTCTCGTAGAGGGGGCTCTGGCGGAAGTGATGGTGTCAACTACCGCTTGTGGTAGGTCACCTAGAACCTCCGCATCCCGTCCAGGGACCAGACATGGAGTTTACAGAGGTCCGGACGCGGGTGCCACAGGGTGCCGCGTCTCTGAGTCAGGAGGTCCTTCCTCAGAGGAATGGGCCAAGGAGGTGCTGTCGCGAGGAGCACTAGTTCCGGGAACCAAGTCCTGTTGGGCCAGTACGGAGCTACCAAGAGGAGCTGCTCCTCGTCCTCCCTGACCTTGCACCGTGTCTGTGCAAGAAGGCTCACTGGGGGGGAAACGCATATTTGCGTAGGCCCCGGGGCCAGCTGTGTGCCAGGGCATCCGTGCCGAGGGTTCCCCCGGGCAGGGAATAGTACCACTGGCAGTGGGTCGTGTCGGGGCGGCAAACAGATCGATCTGTGCGGCCCCAAGCGACTCCAAATCAGCTGGACCACCTGGGGGTGGAGTCTCCACTCCCCGGGCAGCACGGGCAACCGTGACAGCTCGTCGGCCGCACGATTGAGCGGGCCCGGAATGTGGATGGCACGAAGGGACCACAGATGCTTCGGACTCCACAGAAGGAGATGGCGGGCGAGTTGGGACATGCGGCGGGAGCGTAGACCACCCTGTTTGATGACGTACGCAACGGCCGCAGTGCTGTCCGTCCGGATCAGAACGTGCTTGTCTTTGAGCGACCCTTTGAGGTGGCTGAGAGCAAGACGAACCGCCAGCAACTCCAGGCAATTGATATGCCATTGCAGTTGGGGCCCCGTCCACAGACCCGATACTGCAAGCCCGTTGTACGTGGCACCCCAGCCCGTGGATGAGGCATCCGTGGAGACAACAGAATGCCTGGACACTTGTTCTAGAGGCACTCCTGCCCGTAGAAATGAAGGGTCCGACCACGGGCTGAAGGTTTGGCGGCATCTCGGCGTCACTTGGACACGGAGGGACCCGCTGTGCCACGCCCATCTCGGGACTCGATCGTGTAGCCAGTGTTGAAGCGGTCTCATATGGAGCAGCCCTAGCAGCGTTACTGCGGCTGCTGCTGCCATATGCCCCAGGAGCCTCTGAAATTATTTCAGTGGAACCGCTGTACTGCGTTTGAATGTATTCAAGCAGCTCAACACCAACTGGGCGCGCTCCTCTGTGAGGCGCGCTGTCATGGCGACCGAGTCGATCTCCATCCCGAGAAAAGAGATCCTCTGTTCGGGACAGAGTTTGCTCTTCTCCCAGTTGACGCGAAGACCCAACCGGCTGAGGTGCCGAAGCACCATGTCCCTGTGTTCGCACAACTGTTCCCGCGACTGGGCAAGAATCAGCCAGTCGTCGAGATAGTTGAGAAGACGAACACCACGCTCTCTCATGGGAGCAATGGCCGCTTCCGCGACTTTCGTGAAGTCACAGGGCGACAGGGACAGCCCGAAGGGCAGGACTTTGTACTGACATGCCCGTCCGTCGAAAGCAAAGCGTAGAAACGGTCTGTGTCGAGGGAGAATCGAGACATGAAAGTACGCGTCCTTCAGGTCGATCGCTGCAAACCAATCCTGGGGACGGACGCACCTGAAGATGCGTTTCTGCGTTAACATTCTGAACGGCATCCTGTGGAGGGAACGGTTCAAGTAAGGCAGGTCCAAGATTGGCCGTAACCCGCCGCCTTTCTTGGGTACAATGAAGTATGGCCTGTAGAACCCGGACTTCATATCGGCTGGAGGGACCGGCTTTATCGCGTCCTTCGCCAGTAGGACAGCGATCTCCGCCTGAAGCACGGGGGCATCCACCCACGCAATAGACGTGAAGTGAACGCCCCCGAACTTGGGCGGACGCCGGGCGAACTGAATCGCAAGCCGAGTCTGATGGTACAGATGACCCAGCGAGACGGGCTGGGGAGCGCTAGCCAGGCCCCCAGAGACCGAACAAGCGGGGTCATCGGTACCACAGACGTACCCGCAGCAGGGCAGCGAGGCGGAATGCAGGGACCCCAGGACGACATGGGAGTGGTCCGTGTAGGGGTCTGGGTCTGACACACGACCTGCATCCGCTGAGGGGGTGCGCAAGTGTGGGAAGGCCGCTTGAGTGCGTTCCCACAGCCGGCACCCCCTGCTGGCGATTTGGAGAGGCACCAGAGGCTGACAAGGCATGGGTGCGTTGTAAACCGCCCAGCGCGCTCTCCAAATGAAGGAGGGGCTGAGCGTGGCAAGGCTTTGTGGCGTTGCACACGGTCTGCCTCACCTCCTTCCTCAGCGGGGAACAAGAGTGGCGAGGCATAGCGTCGCGCACTGTCGTCCACACACCGCTGAGAAGAGGGGAATGAGAGTGGCGAGGCTTGTAGCGTCACACACTGCCATTCTCGCCCTCTTGTGGGGAGGGGAATGAGGGCGGCGAGGCTTGTAGCGGCATACGCTGCCATTCCTGAACTCCCGAGACCCAGAGATATTGGAACTGTTCTTCTCTTTTTTTTTTTTTTTATATATATATATATATATATATATATATATATTTTTGGGTACCACTGGCTGTTTTTAACCCCAGTGGCGGAACAGAATTACTAATGGTTTTTACCCGGCCCTCCTCCGGGGGAAGAACAGTCCCGAACCAAATCCGGGTCAATGGTGTTTCTGGACATCGTCTAGCCAAGGGCCAGCGCTGTGCGCAGCTCAACCTCGGCTGAGAACTACCCTCATGCCCTAAGCAGGGCGGAGGTGGCCTGCCAGTGGCACTGCCACCCCACCGATGAGGGTAGTGAGAGAGAGGAAAACTTTATACAGATTATGGCCCTATTGGTGTTCCATATTTTGGCACCAATAGTTCCATAATGCAAAAGCCTTCCAACGCACATCCGGGAAAGGCAAGGGGCAGGCAAAGCGATTAATGCGTTGCACTATGCCTCAGCCAACCGGGAAAGCATGGCTGTCGAGTATGAATCGGATTCAGCACGAGCGCCCACTATTATAGTGGGAATCTCAGCATCATCTTCATTTTCAACACATAACAGCCCTCTCTCCGATGCAGCGATTGACATCTGTCCTCTGCTAGAGCCTCAAACGAAACGCTAGGTCCTTTTTTTTTATTTTATTTATTTCTTTTTTAGGACCAGCAATGCCATCTGTAAGCTACCAGCAGACATGTGAGACAGTGGGCGTGGCCGTGAGACGGCACACGGCGCGCTGAACACTCAAGCCCTTATGAAAAAGGCAAGACGAACAGCGCGCCGACGTGGCCATGCTCTCATGGGAGAGCATAGACCACCCACAAACACAGTCTCAACATGCGTAGCCGGCGAGTGACGCGCACTGAGCTGCCGTGGCAACCCGCGCTGTCACCCGGCAGCTAGACGGCACACGGCGCGCTGAACACTCAAACACTCAAACCCTCACGCGGAAGGCGAGATGACCAGCGCGTCGACGTGATCCCGTTCCCCTGAGAGAACACGGATCACCCACGAACACAGTCTCAAAATGTTTATGCGAGAGGGATCGTGGCCGTCAGGACAGGAAACAACCGCATCCAGAAACGCTCGAGTGGAATGACGTCTTGAAAAAGACGCAGTGTCACACCCGTGTTGCTCTTTTGTGAGGAAACGATCTTTAAACAGTGCTGAAGCACCCAGGGGAAGACCGCGGCAACACACAGGTGGTAAGTGCAGTCCTGTGTTTGCGCTCACTGAAACAAACGCCCTCACCAGACCGACAGTTGCTGTGAGAACAGCAGTTTGTTATGCTGATGCAGCGGTGAACATGCGGTCGCACTGATTGTGCCTTTTCGCCAACACAGAGCGTCCTTCTCGTTCTCTGGAGCATCTCTCTTGCATATAGGCTTTCTTTTAGAAAAGCAGGCTTGCTTCATCAACGCCGTTCGGCTCCGAAGTGAATGACGTCAGTGTGATGCTCTCGCTTTCTGTTTATACCCGCGGCGCGGGGCAGAGCGCGAGATGCAAATCTCGCACGCCAATGGCCCATTGGCCTGTTCTCTAAATCTCGAAGCTGATAGGGGCTCTCTAAAGTGATCCCAATTCATTGGTAATACCGCCGTACGTCGTAGTGACCGACTGAAAGGGAAAGAGAATTACTGTAATTTGTCATTAATGATATAATCCTTAAAATAATGGTCAAGTTGTTAATTTACAGATATTGTTTGTTATTTTACATGAATTTGTATGTTATTTATGAAAACAGAAAAATACTGTATAAATAATACAGTAATTTCCCTGTATAAAAAAATGAGAAATTGAGCGTCAGCGTCAGTTCTGGCAGACCAAGTAGTCAAGACGCTGCTAACGTGATTGACAACACCACGGTCTCATCAGCTGATTTGCATCAGCTGTTTCAACTCCCCTCGCTGCTAATGGCTACGCTAAAAACAGGGCGCCTATTTAAAGCAGATTCAGTTCGCTCTTACTACTTGCTGCTCGCTGCTTTGCAACCCACCACCTCCCCACCTCCTCCTGTCGTGTATAACGTGGCATTTGCTTTATGTCATTGTTGGTGCTCTGTTCATAGGGGGAATAGTTAAGCTCTCCCAGTCCTAAAATGTGTGATCGTTCCCTAATGCTGCTGCTGTCTCTCTGCTATTTCATGGTGCTCATGAAAGGTCAGAGGACTCCCTGAACAGAGCCATACCGCCAAAAACAAAATTAAATTCAGATTCATCAACTATTGCAAATTATTCAATAAAAATTTCTAAATTTTTATTATCATGTGTATTCTTGACTTAATGGATCTGACAGAATTACTGTAATTTGTCATTAATGATATAATCCTTAAAATAATGGTCAAGTTGTTAATTTACAGATATTGTTTGTAATTCTACATGAATTTGTATGTAATTTATGAAAACAGAAAAATACTGTATAAATAATACAGTGATTTAACTGTATTAAAAATGAGAATTACTGTAATTTGTCATTGATATAATCCTTAAAATAACAGTTGTTTATTTACAGATATTGTTTGTAACTTTACATAGTTTTAAACATAATTCAAAATTACAATAAAATACTGTAAAAAATGATTTTTTTTTATAGCGTGTTGTGATGCAACTGTATTCTATGTTGTTATTTGTGTGTAATTTTGTTTTATCAGCAGCTGTAAGGTGTGTTGCTAGTAAGGCCTGTTTTAGCAAGTCAGATTAGCTGCTGTCTGCCCTTATATTTGCTATAACATGATTTGTGCACTGTAGTCACTTTGGTAAGGAAATGCTTGCTTAGAGCTCAAAAGAAATAATAATAACTTAATACATAATAATAATTTAGCAATAAGTACATCATTTGTTAAACTGTGTAACACTGTATATATACACTCACCTAAAGGATTATTAGGAACACCATACTAATACTGTGTTTGACCCCCTTTCGCCTTCAGAACTGCCTTAATTCTACGTGGCATTGATTCAACAAAGTGCTGAAAACATTCTTTAGAAATGTTGGCCCATATTGATAGGATAGCATCTTGCAGTTGATGGAGATTTGTGGGATGCACATCCAGGGCACGAAGCTCCCGTTCCACCACATCCCAAAGATGCTCTATTGGGTTGAGATCTGGTGACTGTGGGGGCCATTTTAGTACAGTGAACTCATTGTCATGTTCAAGAAACCAATTTGAAATGATTCGAGCTTTGTGACATGGTGCATTATCCTGCTGGAAGTAGCCATCAGAGGATGGGTACATGGTGGTCATAAAGGGATGGACATGGTCAGAAACAATGCTCAGATAGGCCGTGGCATTCAAACGATGCCCAATTGGCACTAAGGGGCCTAAAGTGTGCCAAGAAAACATCCCCCACACCATTACACCACCACCACCAGCCTGCACAGTGGTAACAAGACATGATGGATCCATGTTTTCATTCTGTTTACGCCAAATTCTGACTCTACCATCTGAATGTCTCAACAGAAATCGAGACTCATCAGACCAGGCAACATTTTTCCAGTCTTCAACTGTCCAATTTTGGTGAGCTTGTGCAAATTGTAGCCTCTTTTTCCTATTTGTAGTGGAGATGAATGGTACCCGGTGGGGTCTTCTGCTGTTGTAGCCCATCCGCCTCAAGGTTGTGCGTGTTGTGGCTTCACAAATGCTTTGCTGCATACCTCGGTTGTAACGAGTGGTTATTTCAGTCAAAATTGCTCTTCTATCAGCTTGAATCAGTCGGCCCATTCTCCTCTGACCTCTAGCATCAACAAGGCATTTTCGCCCACAGGACTGCCACATACTGGATGTTTTTCCCTTTTCACACCGTTCTTTGTAAACCCTAGAAATGGTTATCTGTGAAAATCCCAGTAACTGAGCAGATTGTGAAATACTCAGACTGGCCCGTCTGGCACCAACAACCATGCCACGCTCAAAATTGCTTAAATCACCTTTCTTTCCCATTCTGACATTCAGTTTGGAGTTCAGGAGATTGTCTTGACCAGGACCACACCCCTAAATGCAACTGCCGTGTGATTGGTTGATTAGATAATTGCATTAATGAGAAATTGAACAGATGTTCCTAATAATCCTTTTGGTGAATGTATATACTGCATTTATGTATCGGTGAGTTAATGTGAGCCCTAATATATTAGCAAGAATATGATTGAAAACTTTAAATGGACAAATGCTACATGCAGTTCTACCAGTGAGTACAGATTGGGCATGTTTTAACTTAAGAGAAAAGCAGCCTTTTGAGAGCTTGTTAAAACTGTTTTGAATTGTTTGTGGCCAAAGCAATTAGCATGAGACCAGTGTCCATATATAGCAAACCAAATCAAACCTTTACAGAACACAATGGGAAACATGCAAACGGAAAACATGGTGAGATTTCAACTGTGAATTTTAAGGAAAAACTATTTATGCTTCTTTTAGAGGACATTTCCTATGTGCAGCTGAGCAAACCGAATGTAAAAATGTATAACATACTTGGATAATGTTATAAGTTTTGCGGGGAGGGGTTCTCATTTTCACAATACATTACAGTAAATTCATTACATGTATGCACTGACTAATTACATATATAATTAGTCTTAATAACTGCATAATAATTGCGTATCATTCCAGATGCGGTCACCGCTGGAAAATGAGTCCAGTGTCTTAGTATTTACACTCTCTGGACTTAATGAAACAATGGAAAACAGATTTGTGTTTTTTTCCCTCACTGCACTATTTTATCCCCTAATGGTGTTTTGCAATGTAGTTGTTATTTTCACTATAATCTCACAAAAGACGCTTCATGAGCCGATGTATGTGTTTATATGTAATTTGTGTATAAATGCACTTTATGGCACTGCTGGATTCTACCCTAAATTCATGTATGATTTATTAGCACAGGATCACATTATTTCTTATGTTGGATGTATGATTCAGATATTTGTTATTTATTCATCTGTTTTATGTGATCTTTCAACATTAACAGTGATGGCATATGACAGATATGTGGCAATATGTAGACCACTGGAGTATCATTCAATAATGACGAATAAGAGGGTTCTTGAATTGATCCTTTTCTGCTGGTTGACTCCATTGTTTTGCATGTCTGTTTTAATTGTATTAACAGTCAGACTCACGTTATGTGGCTCTACTATTGAAAAGTTATATTGTGAGATTTGGGCAGTTGCAAAATTGTCGTGTTTTTCCACAACAGTAAATAATGTGTTCGGGTACATTGTTATTCTTTCATACTTTGGACATGCAGTAATGATATATTTCTCCTATATTCAGTTGATTAGAAAGTGCATAAAGTCAATAGAGGTTAGGCACAAGTTCATGCAAACATGTGTGCCACATCTGTTTTCATTGTTCATTGTAGCTATTGCATTGTTTTTTGATGTACTGTACAGTCGTTATGGTTCAAAGAATGTTCCTCAAGGTGTGCGTAATTTCATGGCCCTGGAATTCCTACTCATACCACCCATTTTAAACCCCCTCATTTATGGACTAAATCTGACAACCATACGGAAGGTAGTTTTTAGGCTGATTTTCAAGAAAAAAGTGTGAATATCTGAGTGAAGTATCTGAGTAGTCTTTTTTGTTAAGGCGGATTTTTGTTAAGCTTTAAATATTTAATGCAAATGCCACAATAGATTGTGTGTAACAATTATTCTTCTGCCAGGTAATATTCTTTATAGTTATTGTTTGTAGCAACTTTGCATATTATTATGGAATTATTTTAATGAGCAGCCACAGGTACAATAGTGGCCAAAAGTTAAACATGTTAAATATTTTGCGTAGTTGTACTTTGATTCAATTGTTTTATTCATGATATGAAACATGCCAAATTATGCAGAAAATTTTTTGCCCAGGCTGTCAAACAAAGAAATTGCACATGCAAAAACAAAAGAGAAAACCTCTCGGTTACGTATGGTAACCCTCGTTCCCTGAAGGAGGGAACGGAGACGTATGTCGGACGTACCGACGAATTGGGATCACTTCTGGGAGCCCCTATCAGCTTCGAGCTATATAGAACCGGCCAATGGACAATTGGCGTGCGAGATTTGCATCTCGCAATCCGCCCCGCACTGTGAGAACTGATTATGTTGTAGTCATAACATGTAGTCATGTATGATTTTTCCTGTGAGCTTTTTTTTCTATTCATTTCTATTCTGCATGTTAAAATAAAACCTGTTGCTGTAGTTTGCTTTATTTTTGTGCCAAATAATTTTGTCAGATAAATAACAAGTAACAAAGTTTAGTGTTTTTTTTTTTTTTCTAACCCTCAAATTTAAAATATTTTCCTCATATATCAATGGTTTAATAAAACTTGTAAGGCACTCAAAACAAATAAAAGAGCAGAACAAAGACATAGCAAAGAACAAAGAAAACATACTTTATGGAGTGTTAATACAATATGTATCTGATGTTCAAATGTGTGAGTGAATGTGTGTTAGTTGATCTATAAAGCGCAATGGGCGGCGCCATGTTAGTTTGCGCCTCAGAATCGGATCTGTCGGATTTACAACACTTGAGTTCATTCTCGTCTCACGAAATACATGAAAGTAAGTGATCAGTGAACTGGAAGAAGAATAGAGTAAACTATACAGTTACTATATAATGTGCATGTATCTGATGTGAATAAAACACGTAACGTTAGTCAAATTATAACCGTCTGAAAGGATTGTCATTGCCGCTTGCATAGACATCAGTGTTTGTTTTTTGCTAGTAGAGCTACTTATGAACATTTAAATGTCTGAAACCTGAAATAAACATGATGTCGTTGAAAACACTGAATAGTTGTCATGAGTTGTGATGTGAGCAGCGCTGAGCGTCTGTCTCTGGCTCAGACAAAGCGCGAAAGCACGTTTGAATTTTGGCACCGAAATGAGGAACCGAAATCTGCGTTCTGATTCGGTCCGGTACATACCGGTTATATAAGTACCGGTGCCATATTGGAACCGGATTTCGGTACCCAACCCTAATTGTGATGCCCCCCTCCTCCCTCCTAATATTATGGAAGTAAAAAAAAAAAACTACTTCAGGATTCAAAATAGAACTTTAATAAAATAAATTGTAATTACAGTTATTTAGAATTGTAGCTCTACAGCAAGAAATAAAAACTAAAATGATACATATTAAATAAAAACATTTAAAAAGAATAAATATTATTAGGGCTGCAACTAACAATTATTTTGATAATCGATTAGTTGGCCGATTATTTTTTCAGTTAATCAGATTAAAAGCCAATTTTTTATTGTATCGAATAGAACACTAGAGTTTTCTCCTTAGTATATTGTTATATTAGTTGGTTTGTGCAGTTCCCTGAGGAAATCCAAATAATTGACAAAAAGGATTATAGAAATATCTGTTAAACAGAGATAAAAAAAATATATAGAGAGAGAAGCCAGATGTGGGTACTATGACTGTATTATACATCGACCTGTTATATGAAGATGTCTGACATTTTTATCTCGTTATCCCTGGGAGAAATTTAATCCATTGAAGATATTCTGAGATTTGTGGATTGTGTTAATTAAAATAACTTTTGCATTACGTTGCATGAGCAAGATTGGGTGACCAAGCTAAACAGACATTTTTTAACAGACATAATATACACATTTTACAATTGTCATGATTCCGGCCTGTTTTAATTTTAGTTTTAGTTGTGCTCACGTTTGCTGGTGTTGGTTAGAAGACGCATTCTGCACCAGCTGAAGGCACCTGAGTGATGACTCTGAGACACCAGCATAAAGCGCATTACAATAATCTAGTCTTGAGCTGATAAAAGCATGAATAGCTTTCTCGAGGTTGGAACGATTCAAAAATGGTTTGACCTTGGCCAAAAGACGTAGCTGAAAAAAACTAGCTTTAACCACACTGTCAATTTGTTTATCAAATTTCAGGCTACTATCAAAAGTCACATGAGATTTCTGATAGTCGGTCTAAGCTTTGAAGTTAGCGTATTAAGGTCAGAGGTTGCTGGCACTCCACCCCGGACTGTCACTCCATCAAGAACAACATCTTCCATAATCTTTTGCCCGGACTCATCAGCACTCATTGATTACATCCACACAGCAAATGTCAGAGTGTTAAAATCCCAGAGTTTTGATGACCAGAGTATAATTTATACACTTTGGAGTTAACTGGGCTTAAAGTACACTTGTCAGGTTTCACCATAAACTCTCTCAAGTGTTAGTGTGTTGGTTCAGTGTTGATGTGGAGCTGTTGTAGTGTAAATAGTGGGATGATGAACTCTTTGAGAGTCAATCTGTTGCTGTCCCGTCCGCACATGAGTTTAGGTTTCGATACGTCATCAGATCGACTACGCTGTCATTGGTTGAATCAAGATGCAGCCTCGTGGACACCAGTTTCCAACTGACATCCGAAGACGTCGTCGACATTTTGATTCCGCGCGACCGTAGGTAAGAAACCACCAAGTGAATCATGCCGAATATTCCTGTTTGTCTTCTTGTTTTAATTCTCATAACTAAGACACTAAAAACGCTAATGTAGAAGTAACGTTAGAAGAGGTGTGACGTTTAGTAATTTAGTTTAACTATAGCTAACTTAGTATATCAATGGTAGCTAAAGTGATTGTGAATGTTAAATCTGGTAAAACTGTTTTTAGTGGTAACGCTAACGTTGATGTTGACCATTGAATGAAATTTCAAAATGAAAATTCAGCAATCATTTGTTAACGTTAGCTGCCGCTCCCAATTTCGCGCCTTGTGCAGGCTAAATTGACTAGCTAGCCTGGAAAGCTAACTTTACAGATTCCCATCTGAAATGATTGAGTCTGACTTTACTTGCACTACATTTGGTATTGTGCGTGTTCAATAAACCAATTGTATTTTTATGTTGTAGTAATATGTGAGGAAAACTACAGCAATGCTTTTCAAAGTACAGTACCAAGGAAAGAAGAAGTACATCAAACTCAATGGAGCATCATATCCAGCATTTCTCAGGGAGGGTAAGTTCTTTTTTAATCATTCTTCTCTTCGTTCTCTTCATAATTGGAGTTTAGATCAGAGGTCGTGTTAACCGAATATTTTCCGTCATTGACTACGTTAATTTGAGCAGTGATGGAAACATCTGAATGTCGAATCAGGGTTCCTACAAAGTCTCGAAAGTTTGGAAAATGCTTGATTTTAATTTATTTCTTCAGGCCGGCAGATGTAACTAAAAATATAAATAAAACCGGCTGGCAATCGTTTTTTTTTTTTTTTAAATAAATATCGCGAGGCAGCCTCTTTTACGAATCACGTCTCGTGTAATTCCATGTAGCAGCTAGTTGGCGCCTCGTGTATTCGCCTGGCGCGCAAACATCTAAGAAATGTTGCTTGCTGTAATTTTGTCGATAACTGCCTAGAAGATGATAGATAAAAACTGATTGCGTCGACGATCAACAGACTGAAAGGCACACACTGTGAGCGCTATGGGAGAATAAGCCTTCACCAGCCATGCCAAAGGTAATCGGAGACAAATGAATTTGACTGAATACTATTTTAAAAACATTATTAAATTAATATCGAATCAATATATAACTGTAATGTAGGGAGGGAAGGGGGGATGTTCTTTCCGTCGTGCACGTTTGTGTGAGCACTCTGGTTTCTATTCACAAAAGCGAAAGTTTACATTTTAACGTCTGCAGCATTGTAGCCAGTCGAAAGTTTAGTTTTTTTTATGATGCTTAGAGGACTAAACTTTCGGAGTGACCACCGCTTTTACCAGAGATCTGTGCATCATGTCTTACTGTGTAAATGCAGACTAAGAGCTGCCACTGTCAAGAATAAATAAAACAAATCAGTGTTGGCTGAATATGTTTAGATTCAGTTAAATAGTCTATTGATAATACTTAAACACTCTTTTTCACGTGTCCTTTTTAAAACAATGCTTAATTATTAAAATAATATTTTAAGGTATTTAAGGAAGATATTCATGTATTATATACTCATTATTATTATTCCAACCATCTACAAAAAACTCAACCTAACCTACAGTTGACAACAAATATACAAACATATAACCACATTTTTAAAAAAGTATCCAAAGAGTGATTTAATATAAGTTGTATTTATATTGAAGATTCTAATATTTTAGCTTGTAGTTTTCTAAAGGGGCGCGGTTTATACTATTTATATTCTTTCATTTTGTTGCTGCTTGAAAAATGGATTTAGGGACCTTAAAAATGCTTGAAAGTGCTTAAATTAAACTTCAAAATCTGTACAAACCCTGACTATGAAAAGTGACTCTTCATATATTAAAAAATGCTTAATCTAGCCTATATGCTCCTATATCCTGTAAATTCATGATTAAAAATGAAAATGTGAATTAAAACAAATTTAATTTAAATTAAAATAGAGTAATATATTATGGTGCAATTTTAACGACCATATCCATCAAAATAAAGGACAGTGTGAAAGTCTTACGCAACCACTGGTTTAGATGTACGTTTATATGAAATTTTATTCTTAGCACCATGCTAGTCTACCTTAGCTTTGCCCATTAAGATAGAAATTGTGCTAAAAACATTATTGTTCTCCCAATTTCTAACCCTAACACAACAACATGTTTTTTCTGTATTCAAAGCTAAAGAGAAGTTCAGCATACCCCCTGAGACAAACATGTATGTGCTGGATGACAGTGGAACAGAGGTTGATGAAGAGGTCTTCAGCGACATCTTGGAGGAAAAAGCAGACATCCTGTGGACCATTGTTAATGTTCTTTCAGTTTCTGGTAAATGATTGTACAATTACAATGTACATTGCAATGTACTTCTCACCAATGTACGATTTGTGCTTTCTCTGTTAAAGGTCTACTTTGCATATTTCCAACCTTATCTCTTATCTGTCAGTGTTCACATAAGGATGTGAAAAACTACATTTGAGATAAAATGGATTAGCCGGTAAGACTGTTGACTTAAGTACTTCTCAAAAAACAGTCAGTCTTGCCATCTAGTAGTTAATGTATCAAGGCCTAAACTGCTTAAAGTCTGGCCACATTAACTACCAAAACTCATGTAATTCTTGGAAGCAGTCTCACCCAGCCTTTTTTGAACCTCTCCTCACTTAAACCAGTGGAAACATTGACTGAAATATTTTTTTTTTAAATAATGATCTTTTTGCCCTTTTCAGACTCTCCCATCCAGTCCTCGTGCACAGACACCTTGTCACTATCATCACCCTCATCGGACAATGATGCTTCTCTGATGTCCCCAAAAAGACAGCGCATTGATGACGCCTTTGTGATGTCCCCAAAAAGTCTACATAGTGATGACAGTTCTTCACAAGCCAAAGAGGTGATGTTTTTTCAGAACATTTCTCTTTGTTGTAAACATTACATTTACATGTTACTGTTACCATAACATTTTCCCCTGTTGTCCAGCTTGTCAAAAGAATTCTGGAACAAAAGCCTGGAGGGGAGAAAATCCTTGCAAAATATGCAATGACAGGAGAGATGAAGGACCGAGCACGCCGTGATCTTGTCAGCATTGTTGTTGCTGAAATGTTTGAAAAGTATGGGTAAGTAAAATACTTTATGGTGCATGATTTTGTAAAGTGTTTATATTGAATGTGTGTATATTCATAGTATTCAATTGCAGATTTGGTAGTTGTAATCAAATAGGTGATTATCATTAAATAACAACTGTGGCCAATGAGCTGTGGCCTTGCGCAGATCATAGGTTTTCCAGTGTGTTGGTTTTAATACACAACATTTATTCCACAGACGTGCTCCCCCTATGGATAAAAGAGCACAATATGCATTGGGGATAGTAACACTGTTCCCCTCTCTAAAAGATCCCTACTCCAAAAAAGGCTATGTGAGTACATATTTAAAAGTAAGGTTAATCTTAATAAACAGATGAATAATGTTCTGGTGCATTTTAGAAGTCTAACACTTCTTTTCTAAAGATCTCTATTGATTCATGTTGAAACCATTTTTTTATACATTTCCATCTTTGTTGATACTGTCTTTAGGAACACTTTTTTGACATAGACAGCAATGAGGGCTACATTGC
This sequence comes from Gobio gobio, assembly GCF_949357685.1. NCBI lineage: Eukaryota > Metazoa > Chordata > Actinopteri > Cypriniformes > Gobionidae > Gobio > Gobio gobio. The sequence continues at coordinate 14,235,927 of NC_137114.1, forward strand.
CTGGAAGATTAAAAACACACAGCGAGAACTCAGCAATGGCGGTACCAATGGGGGTAGGAGAAGGAGCTCTCAAACTACAGGCAGCAGCGGACCAAACTTGGAGAGAGAAGTGACTAAAGTGCAGCAGTTGGAGGGAGACCAGTGTCGTGAGGCCATATCTCTACTGAAACACAGCACAGACAACGAACAGATCTTCATGAAAATGAGAGAAACCTTCCAGCACAGGCAAAAGTTGATCCATGATCCTGAGCAATGCAGCACAGTGCTTACTGTGTTCCCAAGGTTTCTTGACACAAAAGGCCTGGTAAGTTTTTTTTTTTTATTATTATTATTTATTTATTTTTGTAAGCACATTTATTATGTTTTAGCAATGTCAAGAACAGCTGTTCAAAGATGAAAACGGTCACCTACCACTATACCACCATCATCAAATACACATGCTTGCTTCCTCCCCTTTAGGTGGCGCAAGACTTTGACCTGTTGTTTGGAGCTGAGACTTCGTCAAAACTCCTTGAGAAATGGGATTTCCTGAAGGCCAAAGTAATAGAGCAAGCCAAGGACATCAGCAAGACACCCCTGCTTGACCATCTCATCCAGTCTGCAGAGGAGAACACTGATGAGGATGACGAGGTCCCAGGTAAATAATTTAACTGAATCTGGTGTGTATCTTTCAAATGTCGACTTACTTAATTTATTTACCATGACAAATAGTTGTGTAGACAAATAATATATTTTTTAGGGCTGCAACAACTAATCGATAATCAAAAATAATCAAGAAAGAATTTCATTATCAATTCATTGTCACTTCACAATGGTGTAAAACGCATTTCTATGCATAACACATCTGAAAAACAGAGCAGAGGTCGCAAAGTTAGCTGCTGCGAGAAAATTGCACAATACAACACATGAGAATGTTTTATATTAAGTTCTTCAAACTGACTTTTAATTGTATTAACGTGGCCTGTCTTGTCAGATGCTGCGGCAAATGTGTGTGATGTTTAATGCGTTTCAAGATGTTTTCCTCAGCATTTTACACAAAGTCCTGTCAGTAATTGAGTCTTCGTAAACTTCACTGAATGAGCGCAAGTCAGTACATCAATCAAACGGCGGTCGGAATGGAAGCGCAATAACCCTTGACTGAAGCCCACGTAGATTAATTTACTACCGTTTTCATAGGCTTCAATTGGCACAATGTTTGAAGGAGAGCATTGTGCAGAATAAAATTTCCTCGATAAATTGGCCTTTTAATCCAACCAATTGATTAATAATTGACAGGTTAATCGATTATCAAAAAAAATTGTTAGTTGCATAACTAGTATTGTTATTGAAAAGAGTTTTGAGTTTTAATATTGCTGTAGTATCAAAGGTTTTGGTCAGGTGTATATCATGCTTAAAGCAGGTGCTTCTGCCTTCTCAGGTTGGGATAGTGACATGGCCTCACTGCTACTGCTGGTCTACCTACTGCCACCACCTCCAAGTGGAAAGAAGGGAGCTGTAAAGATCAGTACCCGGGAAGCTGTGGACCATGTAGTCAAATTTCATAAGGTCAGTGTGTCCTAATCTCCAATGGCAATAGCCATTGTCAAAAGGCAATTGTGTAACCCCCCAGATTATTAATCTGTTTCTTTTCAATGCCACCTCCACAGAATTTTAAATCTGATAATTTATGTTTTGCCTCCTTGAAGTATAGCAAATAGAGAGTGGCATTCACCTCTTTTGACTGCAGTCTTGTGCTCGTTCCATCAGAGTGTGACTTTAGGAAGTCACAGACAGGTTTCTATCAGAGTGTGACTTATCCATCAAAATGTGATGTTCAGTGTAGATTCATTTCAGTTTATTGTTATCTTACAGTCATGTCGCAGCCTTCAGGAGCACTCTGGTCCAAACCAGCGGAGGCAGCCCTACATCCTGGCAGTTGGGACGACAAGAAAGCACATCCACGAGTTCTACATTGCATTGGATGGTGATCTCCTTCCCTGCAAGGGCAAGTCTTCCCTGTCAGCCTTTGATGAACTTTTCAAAGCACATTATGTTTTCGGCATCTCCTATGACCAGGCCTTAAATGGCATGTACACATTTGTACAGACCACCATCTACAACATTGATGTAGGTCATTCTCACGAAACTCCCAGAGTCAAGGACCTAAGAGCTAAGCTCCTCAACTAAAGAGTTATGATGTTTAGATGCTTTGTTTGCAAGTCTAGTTTTGTTACCGTTCAAATGTTGATCCGTCATCTCAAAGTTTTCCATGCCTTTTATCCTGGTAAAAAGTTTCAGTTAATGTGTGACCAGGCTGGATGCCACCAGAGATTTTGGACTTTTTCAGGCTTTAGAAAACATCTCCATAACAAACATAGCGCTAAAAATCTAGATCAATTTGAGAACGAACCCGTCATAGTTGAGAACGATCCCGTCATAGTTGAGAACGAACCCGTCATAGTTGAGAACGAACCCGTCATAGTTGACGTATCTGATGATATTAATTTAATTCCAGAGCAACCAGAGAATTCTCAAAGCTGTAATGAGACCAGGCAACATACCCAAGAAATGTGTGCATCCCTTATTGCAAATCTCCAAAGCTGTGGTGTGGCTACTAATGTCATAACGACTGTTGTTGAAAATATGGAGGAACTTGTAGAGGAATTGCATTCAAATGTTAAAGATGATGTTGTAAAATTACTCTCTAACGATGAGGAGATCAGAACAAAGTTTGATGATTATTTTGACAACCTTGAAAATCCATTTAGCAAATTGAACACTGAGGCAAAAAGGAAAAAACATTTCAGTGAGAAATGGGGTATTGTAGAACCTGTTGAGGTAGCCCTAGGAGTGAGGTATGACGCTAGAAGGAATCGAACTACTGGCACATATGATCAAGTTCCCATAACAGACAAATTTGTTTATATTCCTCTATTGCAAACTTTGAAGTTCATATTCACCAACCAAGAGATCTGTGATCATTTTGTGCAGCCTTGTGAGAAAACTGGGTTTTACAAAGACTTCTGTGATGGTAACTATTTTAGAAATCACCCCCTCTTCTCTGAAAAACCAAACTCTCTCCAAATACAGATATTCTACGATGATTTTGAAATGGCAAATCCTCTCGGATCCAAGCATGGTATCCATAAGGTTGGAAGTATATACTTTGTTTTACGAAACCTATCTCCAAAGATTAACTCCGCTCTTATGAATATTCATCTTTTAGCCCTTTTTCATACTGAGGATGTGAAGAAGTATGGATTTGATTTAATCTTACAGCCCCTCGTACGTGATCTGAGAATCCTTGAGTGTACAGGAATTGAAGTTCCTTTCTCTGATGAACCAGTTTACGGAACAATTGCACAAGTTACTGGAGACAATTTGGGATTGCACACATTACTCGGGTATGTTGAATCATTCAGTGCAAACAATTTCTGTCGTTTTTGTCTAGTGGACAAACAGACCTCACAAACGGTTTTCAGGGATGATGATCCAAGAATAACATTGCGTAATAAAGCACTGCATGATCAGCATTGCAATGACCTCATGGTAGATCCTACACTGCCATCCACATTTGGGGTTAAGCGACAATGTTTATTCAATGATCTACAGTACTTTCATGTTTCTGAAAATTATGCTGTAGACATTATGCATGACATATTGGAAGGAGTGGGGCAATTTGAGCTGAAGTTGCTGTTTGCTTACCTCTCAGACAACAAAATCATATCCAAGACAGATGTTTGTAACCGAATATACTCATACAATTATGGCTTTGTTGAACGAAAAAATCGTCCAACCAGAATAAACTTGGAGCAGACTGGAAACGGAATTGGTCTCAATGCCATTCAAACTTTTTGCTTAATCCGGAATATGCCCTTGATATTTGGAGATGTTTTACGAGAAGGAAATGCCCACTATAGACTCTTGTTGCTTCTGTTGCAAATTATGAACATTATATTTTCTCCAGTTGTTACTGATGGAATGACAGTATGTCTGAAGCATCTCATTGTTGACCATCACCAACTTTTCAAAGAGCTTTACCCACATCGCAGAATGATCCCTAAACATCACTTCATGATTCATTACCCCAGAGTAATTCGAAAAATAGGTCCAATTCTACATGTTCGGTCAATGAGATTCGAAGCCAAACATAGGTTTTTCAAGAACACAATCAAAAATTTCAAAAATATAACAAAGTCATTGGCCCAAAAACATCAGATGGCTATAGCATACCATTGGGAATCAATGCCATTTAAAAGTATTGACTGTGGGCCAGTAAAAAGTGTTCAGCTCATTGAATTGCCACATGGTGAGATGATTGCAGAAGAACTGCAGGTTGACTTAGACTGTGAAGTTGATCTGACTTCTTGGATCACTTGTTTTGGAACTGAGTATCGTCCAGGCCTTTTAGTTTGCACGGACAAAGAGGACGATTTGCCTGTATTTAGTCAGATAAAAGACATCATTGCATTTAATCGAGAATATTTTTTTGTAACAGAGGACTTTCAGACACTTTGTTTTGCAGAGCATTTTCATTCCTTTCATGTGACACAGGGAAATGATCATAATGTTTCCATGCTTAAAGTTGATAAATTGCACTTCTTTAAGCCGTTTGATCTGCAAACTACTTATGGTTTTGATAGGGATTATCAATATGTTGTTCCTGTACATGTGTTTGTATGAGTTTGTGGTTTTTGTACATCCATGAACTGTTAAATAAAACAGACATACTGTATAAGCACTGACTTGGAGTATTTTTCATTCACTGATGGTTCTAGGTTCACACTGCAGGTGTCGTAAACTATTGAAACAATGTAAATAAAAAAGTACCAGCTTTAGAGTACATTTGTACTCTTAAAGTGTTAAATAATGAGCTCTGCAAAGGTTCTAGGTTTACACTTAAAGTGTTAAATAATGAGCTCTGCAAAGGTTCTAGGTTTACACTTAAAGTGTTAAATAATGAGCTCTGCAAAGGTTCTAGGTTTACACTGCAGGTGTTCAAAAGCACTGAAACGGTGTCAAAAAGTGCTAGTTATAAGAGTTCATTTTAACTCTCCGGGTGTTTAAATTTAACTCTATTTTGAGAGTATATATTTTACACTTTTTACAGTGTTCACTGAACACCGAACTCTTGGACCTATATATACACTGAAACCAGTGTTCAGTGAACTCCTATAGAGTACATTGAACACTCTGATTTTTGCTGTGCACCTGCACCCCATTTCCTTGTTAGCTCACACTTTATAGCTGTGTCCCAAAGTGAAGGGTGCGCACTTCGAAGGCCGTGCACTTCGAAGGCCAGGCCAGGCCACGCCTTCGAAGTGCACGAAGGGCGAACCGAGGGACAGGGTTGGCAGGTCTGCACAACAATACCCCTCCAATTGCTAATCAAAAGTAGCGGAATCACGGCCAAAATGTGGCAAAATATGCCAAATCGCGGCGGGGGCCCGGTAGAAATATTGCTAAAGTAAAGACAACTTAAACCTGTGGACTAGGCTATAGGCTACAAACAACCCACATCAACAGTAAATGCAGCCCAATTCCAGACTTGGCAACACTGAACCGAGCGTTGTTGCATGGGCTGTGACAACTGACAGCGGACGTTCGCGAGGAGATTTTAAAAAGAGAAATGGAGCAGAATTTTTTTTTTTTTTTCCTTTTTATAAATTTTATTGGATTTTGACATGCTTCAAAGCCTGCAACGATGGAAGACCGGACCACAGGCACGTACATTGGTAGCCTATGGTTAAAATGTAATCGTTAAATTGCAACTATTGTTTATTATGTTTAATGTAACTGTTACAATATAATTTATACATTTACGTCCAAGTCTTTATTTAAGTACTCATTTTTATTCAACTCACATCATCTCAGATGCATTGTACTTTTTATGACATGGCACTGATGGCAGCCGTCGACCGATTCAGGCCCGCAAACCTGCGGACAGTGGAAATATGCACTCATCCCAGTCAGATGAAGATGATGTCCCGCTGGCACAGGCCTGGTCTCTATTGTGTATTATTCCCCATCCCGGTCCAGCTCCACCAGTGTCTCCCGCTCAGCTCAATTAAAATGTACATACAAATGTTTTCTTCTGTTTTAGCTGTTAGTTTAAACTTCTGTTGTTTCGGATGTTAAACTTAAGTTATATTGTATGAATAGTTGTAAAAAGTAGCCTTCTTTAAGTAATGTACAGACCAATTTATTTTCATTTACACATTTTAATTTACATGACAAGAAAATATATGTATGGACATATATGAATTTGTTTAATGTACAAATTATAACTTGCATTACAAAAATAAACAATGTACAGAACAACCTCTTTTATTTAGCCTATACACATTTCAAGTTAACGAAAATGAACAATAGACAGCAATTACTTTGTTTCATTTACAAATAGCTTGCATAAAAAAAATAATAATAATAATATAGAGAAATTGTTCGGTGCATCCCGGCCACGACTTTACATTAAGCCTTTGGAGGAGACTTTCAGTAGCCTAATGGACCGTCGTCAGTGAGCGACATTCATTCATTCATATAAAATACTTTATTTTGCAGTAAAGTCAGCAGTTTTTGTTTGTTTGCATTTTGACTTATAGTTTTGAGTGACGTCGCATTTGATTTAGCCTATTTTTGTCTGTGATATTTTTTAGCTACGGTGTTGACAGTATGATAAGAAAAATAAAGAAATGATTGCATGGCCAACATAGCCTATTACCTTTGTTATCTCTCTCTTTCTGTAGGGGAAATTTAAAAGAGAGATCCTGGAAACGAAATCTAAATTTAGCTGGATCGGTCGGGTCGGGAATAAAATAATTTATAGCGCGTGAGCAAGGAGTGAATTTGAAGCGCGAGCGGGAGGGTGCGGTGCGGAATAGATCATATAGCGGGAGCGGGACGAAAAAACAGCCCCGCGCAGATCTAATTTGCAGGCTATTTAAAGAAAGTGCAGAAAAAATAAAGATAAAAGAAAAAATAAAGAAAGAGCGAAAAGGGAGAAAATGGACTGATTCCTCTTCTTGAGAGAATGGTTGAGAAATAAATAACATTTATGCAAGTTAAAATTGGGAAATTAAAGTTTTGCCAGGTTGCTCAGGGCAGGGAATTGGGGACTGTGCGAATGCACTAAACGTTTTGTTTACTTCCAAGTTCAAGCGGTTGCGCTGTTGTGTTCAATAGTATGAAGGCTAGACTAGCCGACCGCTCCCGTCTTTCACTGGGAAATGTAATCCCGCTCCATGAGAAATCTGATCAAGTGCCGCGGGAATGCGGACCAGTCAAATCCTGTAGTCACCAGTGTGCTATGAATTCTGGGATAGGGTAGGCTGCGAAGTTGTGGTAAGGTTCCATCTGCTGTACCCTTCCTTTGCCTGAGAAACTGAGGGCGCATTTTGAAGACGCTTAGACTTGCGGCAGCCTTCGTCACGCCGCTGTGATGCAATCGCACTTCAAATGCGGCCTTCAGAGGTGCAGCTTTCACATTGGGACACCCTTCGTAGTGCCGCTGTGACGCAATCGCACTTCAAATGTGGCCTTCAGAGGGTGCAGCCTTCACATTGGGACACCCTTCGTAGTGCCGCTATGACGCAATCGCACTTCAAATGCGGCCTTCAAAGTGCGCGCCCTTCACTTTGGGACACAGCTTATAAGCCTGGTCATGTCTGTCATTCATTGTGAAGTCTTGTTTAGTGTTACACTGCATTTCTGAGCGTTTTCCCTGCTTTCATGTCTCTTGGTTTGTTATATTTCTTGCCTGTTTCCCGGATTACCCTTTTGCCTTTGTTCTCTGCTTTGATTGTTTGTTTGGACTGCCTACCTGTGTTTTGACCTTGCCTGTATTGCTGACTACGATTGTGGATTACCCCAATAAATACTGCATTTGGATCCTCTACCTGTGTCTCTCAGAGCAGTTACGTAACAGTTGCAGATTCTCCAAATAAAACATACTCAGTCTTTTCTTCATTTAAATGAACGAAATTCTGCTCTAACCATAATTTAATGTCATCAATGCAATCAATTAGTGACCCAGCTACGTCAGTGTTCTTTGGACTCAAAGGCAAATACATTTGCAAATCATCAGCATAGCAGTGATAAGCTATGTTGTGCCTGGCTATGATGGACCCGAGAGGCAACAAATAAAGTGAGAATAAAACAGGCCCGATAATAGAGCCTTGTCCCCGCAGGTGAGAGAAGTAGTAGAGGAGGGGCGAGTCCCCAATCACTACAGAAAAGGTTCTATTGGTCAAATATGACAAGAACCACTGAATCGCAGTACCCTTAATGCCAACATAGTGATTAAGGTGAGACAGAAGGATTGCGTATCCACTGTATCAAAGGCCGCCGTGAGATCAAGTAGCACTAAAATAACAGGGCTCTCGGCATCAACAAACCGAGCAATATCGTTGTACACCTTTAAAAGTGCAGACTCAGTGCTATGTCGCATTCTGAATCCTGATTGAAATTTCTCAAAAATTGAGTTATTTTCTGAAAAAGAATGTAATTGTATAAAAACAACTTTTTCTAACACTTTTGAAAGAAAAGGCAGGAGAGAAACTGGTCTAAAATTAGACAAAACTGAGGGATCCAGATTTGTTTTTTTAAGAAAAGGCCTAACCACAGCATGTTTGAAAGCAGCTGGGACAGATCCTGAGCTAAGACATTCATTAATGAAAACCATCAAAAAAGGCCCTACTGTGGTAAAAAAAACCTCTTTTAACAATTTAATTGGAACAATGTCTAAGGAGCAATTTGTAGTTTTCGTTTGTTGCACTACTTCATAAAAAAATTATTGAAAAAAAAGACTGGTTCAAACTGTTCAAACACAACAGAATGTGCTGTAGCAACAGCTAAATCAGCTACATAGCTCTTAGTCGTGAGTTGTCTGACAGACTCCACTTTATTAATAAAAAAGTGAAGGAAATTATCACAAGTTTAGACTGAGGCATCTGTCAGAGAACAGGTATGTGGGTTCACAACAGCATTAATTGTGTTAAACATCACCCTGGGACAATGCCCACTATTGGTGATAATATTTGACAAATATTTAGATTTTGCCTCCTTCAAAGCCCTCCGATAATCAGAAAGACAGCTCCTTAATATTTCCAAAGACACATGTAATTTATCTTGCTTCCATCTCCGCTCTGCCTGTCTACAGCGCTGCCTAAGGGTGCGGGTGGCATCATTTATGTTCTTAACTTAGGAGATCTGTGTCTGTAAGGGGCAATAACATCCAACATTTCCAAAAAGTGGAATAAAAAGATGAAAGCAGGCCATCGGGGCATGCAGAAGAGACAGATTCACTATTGGCATAAAGTTCAGAGTCCATAAAAGCAGCAGTAAACTGTTCAGCTGTTGAGGAGGTGAGAATGCGACGATAACATGGTGAAACAATAGACCTGCTGACCGTTGATGACGGGACTGGAAATTCAACAATAATGGGGAATTGATCTGAGATAGCAGTCTCGGATATCTCAGTAAGAGAGTCCATGAGAAATAATAAGGTCCAAAATGTGTCCAAAAAGATGTGTGGGTTGATGCACCAATTAATGTAAATCAAAAGATGACAAAAGTTGTTTAAAATCAGTGGCCAGCTGATCAAACAGACAGCAGACATGGATGTTAAAATCACCACAAACCAAAAGTTGGTCATACTTAGGGATCAGCTAAAAACTCGAAAAACTCTTGAATAAAATTCTTGTTGTATTTAGGTGGACGGTAAACAATAGCAGACAACACAGGGTGTGTAAACTCAATTAAAAATAACTTACTTTGCTAAAAATATATATTATTTCTGATTATGGCATAGCTTTCTGCCCACCCAATTAGGCTAATAAAGTAATGATAAAAAAATAAAAAAATAAACGATCAAGGGTCCGGCCCGACCCGGCCTGAGGATAGTGACGGGAAATATCGGCCCGACCCGGCCCACGGGTCGGTTCGGGTCAAGTTTGCGCTCGGGCTCTGGCAGGGAATCTAAACTCTAATTTGTAGACGTTTTAATTAGACATTAGTATAATTAAAAGGAATAATAGTTAATGGTCTCGAATTGGCCTTTTTAGCTAAGCCATTCATGGAACAAACAAAACAGACCCTGACAATTGATAACATATAGACACTTAATATTTAATTTTATTAGATGCTTAGTTAATTGCATTTGAAAGATTTTACTTCCAATAAAACATTTGCAATAGATTTATAAAAGGTGTTTTTATACATGTTTGGCCTGGGTTTTTGTTGCATTTACACTGTTCTGACCAGCAGGGGTCACCGTGGAGACGGGTGTCGAATTGATTCGAATCTCATGTTCAAGTTAGCTAACTTGAATGAATCGAGTGAAATCCATGTGAAAAATTAATTCCTCTCACTAAATCCAGATTGCACAATTCCTAGCGAGATGATTATCCCCTTGTTGTCTTGCCTGCCTGCCTTGTTTGTCACCATAGATACCCTCAAGCTTGACCAAAATAGAAAATGTAAAAATAATTTTGTAAATTATATTAAATTTTGATTTCATATTGTCTGTAGTGTTGGAACTGATGTAGTGGCAGGAATATGGTTGGCAAATTTAAAAGACAGGTAATGCTTGCAAATCTATTTGCGGGCATAGATTTGCAGGTATTTTAAATTAAGGGACAATAAGCCTTTAGAGAGCTTGTTAACGCTGTTTTCAATGTTTGTGGTCAAGGCAATTAGCATGAGACCAGTGTCCATATATAGTAAACCAAATCAAACTTTTAGTGAGCACAATGAGAAACATGACAACAGAGGAGATGGTAAGGCCTTGTCACTGAAACAGCAATGTATGCTACTGTTAGAGATTTTTTTTTTTTTTCATCTACAGACTTCCTAGCTAAAGACAATTAAAATTTACTTAAATAACTTTCTATGTCTAATTAGCTTTCCAATAATTTAAATATAATAACAAAATCTACATAATAACTGCATATCATTCCAGATGCAGCCACCATTGGAGAATGTGTCCAGTGTCTTAGTATTTACACTCTCTGGTCTGAATGAAACAATGGAAAACAGATTTCTGTTCTTTTCTTTCATTGCACTGTTTTATCTCCTACTGGTGTTTTGTAATGTAACTGTAATTTTTACCATCATACGACATGAGAAGCTTCATGAGCCGATGTATGTGTTTTTATGTAATCTGTGTGTAAATGGACTTTTTGGCACTTCTGGATTCTACCCTAAATTCATGTATGATTTATTAGCACATGATCATGTGATTTCTTATACTGGATGTCTGATTCAAATATTTGTAATTTATTCATATGCTTTGTGTGACTTTTCAACATTAACAGTGATGGCATATGACAGGTATTTAGCAATATGTAGACCACTTGAGTATCATTCAATAATGACCAATCAAATGGTTCTTAAATGCATCATTTTCTGCTGGCTTGCTCCATGTTTTTGCATTGCTGTTCTAATTATTTTACTATCTAGACTCACCTTATGTGCCTCCACTATTGAAAAGTTATATTGTGAGGTCTGGGCAGTTGCAAAACTTTCTTGTTTTTCTACAACAGTAAATAATGTGTTTGGGTACATTGTTATTCTTACATATTTTGGACATGCAGTATTGATATTTTGCTCATACATTCACTTGATTAGAAAGTGCATAAAGTCAATAGAGGGCAGGCACAAATTTATGCAAACATGTGTACCACATCTGCTTTCATTGGTCAATGTGACTGTTGCATTGCTGTTTGATGTACTGTACAGTCGTTATGGTTCAAAGAATGTTCCTCAAGGTGTGCGTAATTTCATGGCCCTGGAATTCTTATTTGTACCACCCATTTTAAATCCTCTTATTTATGGACTAAATCTGACAACAGTCCGCCAGCAAGTTATGCAAATGTTTTTCAAGAAACAAGTGGGAATATCTGAGTGAATATTTTATCAAATTAAAAGACCTTATGCTTTATGTTTTTTTAGAATGATTGTGACCATTCTTTAAGAATAATCTTTTGAAATATTTAGAAGATTTATTTTGTTCTTTTATTATTGAGATCATTCTGAGATAATAAGCCACAAGAGGATGCACATTATAATGATTTCACCATGATTAAAGGGTGTTTTAAATGGAGTAAATGGTTCTAAACCCCTGTAGCCACTATAAAATCTCTGTACTGCACAGTCTTGACAACACAAGTGTGTTTGGAACAACACAAAAGGTGAACTTTTCTTGCATTCATGTGCACTCAGTCAATGTTTGTTCATAAAATAAAACATAGAACTTATAAATCATATAAAGCACTGTTCAAAAATTCCTATGTGTGTGTATGTGTATGTGTCTGTGTAACACAGACCTGTCATCCTTGGGGAAATATTTTGAAAACCACAATATTATAATGCTTAGATCACATGCTTTCACACTTCTTTGCTTTGCATATTGTCATTTTCTCTGTAAAAGTGAAATATTGATTTTTCTATGTCATGAACTTTTCCCCATTACCTGGAAGCTTTTGATGGCAAGCACATTAGAGTGCTCTTGAAATTATTTCTAACGGTTTGAAGGTCTTTCTAATAACAGATTCATCCATGATCCATGGCACATCATTTTTCTCTTGTTCCATATTTTCTGGTGCCTGGAATTAAGAATTGTGATTTCCAAATTCATGGACATTTCTGGAAAAAAATAATTTAAAAAAATAAAACCTTTTTCATGTTATATTAAAGATTTATTTTATTTGAAAGAAAAAGCAGAAATATCTGATACACCGCTGAAAAGCATACAATCTACCCCATCGATAAATATGACAGTGTAGAAGTATTAATATATTATTTAAAAGTATAAAACTGTATTTATAAAGCCTTGAGGGTTTTTTTTTAAGCTAATGATTTTCATCTTGACAGTGACTTTATGTCCTGTTCAGGGGCCTCATTTATAAAAAAAATTCCGTAGATATCATCAAGAGTACATACACACAAAAGTTTTCAGATTTATAAAACCATGTGTACGCTAGAACCTGAGCAAAAATCCCTTTATAAATCCCAGTTTACGAAAGAGAAAAGTCAAAACGTCCGAAAAAAAAAGAGACGACCGAGCCTGCCTAGAGTTGAGTCTTTTACCAGATCTGATGTACTGCCGATGCTTATGATTGGTCCACACAATAAAAGATACCCCCGATCCCTCTAACCAATGACGCCACTCCTCCACTGCCAATAACTCTCTGTTACCAATGTCGTAATTGCATTCGGCTGGCGACAAACGAGAAAAAAAACGCACAAGGATGCATCTTGTCATCCGAAGAAGAGCGCTGGGAAAGAACTGCACCTACCCCCACCTCTGACGCATCCACCTCCACCACGAACTGGCGTGAAGGATCAGGGGTAATGAGAATGGGAGCCGAAACTAATCGACTGGAGGAATGAGGAGGAAGAGAAGCAGCCCGGGACTTACTGAACACTTCCTTCAGGTCGAGATACTCCTCGGGCACGTTAGATAAATTCACTGTCTGCCCCTGAAACACAGAACTAGACACAGACGAACAAGCAGACACGAGACAAGAGGCTTGGCACCGATTACACCAACCAGTCACAGAGTTGTGTCCCCAGTCAACCCTGGGGTTGTGCTTCACCAACCAGGGATAACCGAGGACAATGGGAATGAGAGGGGAGTCCGTGATGAAGAACTTAATAGTCTCAGTGTCATTGCCTGATCTGACCAGTGTGATAGTGTCAGTGGTGTGGGTGATGGTAGGGAGTGTTTGACCATTAAGGGCGTGCACAGCGATGGGGTTACAGAGGGGAGTGATAGGAATCTGAAGCTGTGTGGCCAACGAACGGTCCATAAAACTACCCTCCGCTCCACCAAGTTCTGGCAGTTGTATGATCTGGTTGCCCACTGCAATCTTCCCGGAAGGAGAGTTGCGGACGAGGATTTTCCCAACGCAGCTCCACCCGACAGTAACCCCCTCTCTACTGTCGTGCTCGATTTTTTAACGGACACTGGTTGAGGAAATGCCCCGCAGTGCCACAATAGAGACACAGTCCTCCAGTCCTCCGACGCTCTCTCTCCTCCCGGGAAAGCAGAGCTCTACCCACCTGCATGGGCTCATGATCACTGGGTGGGCTGACCGTGTCTCTGCCGAGGGGCTAACGAAACTCAGGGGTCCTTCTCGCACGAGAGCGTTGATCACTTTGGTTTGGTATATACTACTAGCCCTGTATGAATTGCTAGAATTCTTTTATGGTGTGTTTCAGACTTATCCCTTAATAAAACATGAACAAATACATACAGTGAACTACTGTATTCATTACAGAATTGTTATTATCTGACATGCATTTGACAGTAATATTATTTATTTTTCTTAAGCGAAAAAGAACTTCAAATGCAGCCACAAATCTAACACTGCAAACTGAAAAAGGTATTTTAGTTGTACAATATAACTGTATGAAAAACAGTGCAACAAATAAATGTAGGAATATAAAAATATATATTAATCAGAAAATAATCTCTTACAACAAAACAAGTGAAAAATAAGCAACCATCTTGGCATTATTATTATTAGTAGTAGAGACGTATTATTATTACATAGAGACGTGGCTAAATCTACTGTACAGCAGTAGCCTAATATATTCTGTCAATTTAAAATGTTTTAAACCAAACTTTTATTTTGACGGGTTGCCGTGAAAATATTTCAGTGTCTGTGTTCCTTATATGACAGTTTTCCCAAATGAAACAGTATATTCTCATGAAGTGACAGTTTATGCGTTCGTGTCCTCATATAGTGACCATGGACTGTGAATATGGACGTAGAGAAACTGGTGGAGTTTGCCGCTTGATAGTGACACACGGCAGAGATTATAAAGACAGCGGGCGAGTGTCACGCGCGCGCGTGTGTGTGCGCCCGCCATCCACACAGAGACGAAATACTGCTAAACAGCCAGTAAACAGCGGACATAGCCTACTGCAAACACGTTTTAATTTCTTCTTCGCTGCTCTAAACAGTGGTTATTTGTAGCAACACATCACAACTCCCTGTGTTTGCAATGCATTCTGAGCACCGAAGAAGAACCGCGCAGTGGTTAGGCAAAGCTTGCGGTCATAAATAGGTCTTGTTTAAGAAAATGGTATCGGATCGGTACATGGCGTCAAGTACTCGCCGATACCGATGCCAGAATTTTTTGTGGTATCGGTGATATTTCCGATACTAGTATCGGAATCGGAACAACTCTAGTGCAAACCTGTTGAAGAACTACAGGAAATGTATGATCTCTGTAATGAAAACAAAGGTTTTTGTACCAAATATTAAGTTCTGCTTTTCTGATGTATCAAATACTTATGTCATGCAATAAAATGCAAATTACTTAAAAAATCATACAATGGGATTTTCTGGATTTTTGTTTTAGATTCCATCTCTCAAAGTTGAAGAGTACCTATGATACAAATTACAGACTTCTACATGCTTTGTAAGTGGGCAAACCTGCAAAATCGGCAGTGTATCAAATACTTGTTCTCCCCACTGTATCTTTTAGGATGTATAGGTTATTTTTAATGGAAACAGATAGGCCTACATATTTACTGCAGTGTAAATACAATTGTCTGTTTTTATCCTTCGTATACAGTGGTATTTTCCCTAATTTTGTGAAGATGCCTTTACATAAAATCAAAACCGTGCAGCTGCGGCTGTACAGTAAGCTATTATCATTGGACCGATAATGATAAAACCGGATAATGGACCGTTTAACCACCGAATCCTGCCGTGTCTGTAATATCGAAGTAAGTGTTCATCACTGATCATCATTCTCGCTGAAAATATTTTGTCATGAGATCTGCAGTTTAGTTTAAAGAGGAATTATTGGAATTAGCCTATATTTAATCCTTGCTGTCATTAAAACAGCGTGCTACAGGAAAACGTCTGGGTTACGAATGTAACCTCTGTTCCCTGAGAACAGGGAACGAGACGCTGCGTCGGAAAGACGCTACGGGGAACGCCTCAGCGTGACAGGTGTCTGAAGCTACTATCGAATCACAGCAAACTCATTGACCGACGACAGCCCATGACGTCATCAACGTGCGACCCGGAAGCATATAAGGGCGCCTTGCCAACACAAACACATCTTCTCGTCTGAAGGGACTGTATGGCAGACAGGCCCCGAGGCATGGCAGGTGACGCAGCGTCTCGTTCCCTGTTCTCAGGGAACAGAGGTTACATTCGTAACCCAGACGTTCCCTTTCGAAAGGGAACTTGCGCTGTGTCGGAAAGATGCTACGGGGAATGATATACCAACGCCACCATGCTGAGGGGAGTGTCTGCCCACTGGCAGTGACAACTGTCAGCACAAGTAAATTCAACTGAAAAACCTGAGCCACTCAGGTCACACTGGGCTATCAGTGACAGCATCCCCTACGGTCATAGCCCAAGCTATACGCCTAAAACGGGACCTTAATGCAACTGCATGAGGTCCTATCCAGACTGCTCAAAGGCCCGGGACCAACTACTTCGACAGAAGGGGTCCCTTTATGGGAATATGGCTAGGGGACCCGAAGGAACCCCAGCCAAATCTCTACCCGGGGAACATATTCGCCCGAGTGCCACCAGGGAGGCCTGACCTGGTGCCCTAACTGTTTGGACACTTTGGTTTGGCCAACCCTGTCTGTTCAGAAACAGAGCCTCCGGACGGTGCCTCAGTGAGGCATCCAGACTAAGGGACTGAAAAACTGGCAGTCCTTCTTAGCCCGGATCTCAGAGACGGGTTATCCCAGAGAGCAACACTCAGCGTAGTGCTTTACAACCCTTGCTAGCAAGGGGAGTCTACCTGCTCAAATCAAGGATCTAACAAGTACTTGTGTTTCAAAGCAACAGTGAGGCCAGACAGGCCTACGGATTGATCTAACAGGGAGGCCTCACAAGAGGCCTGCGACCGTCTGATCAGACTCAGGCGGCGATGTGCTCATAGACGTCCCTCAGCGAGGGGAGCATCTGAACCTGCCTGGCGGGTAACCCCCAGCTGTAGGCTAAGCTACCATAGATTCTACTCACCGAGAACTGGTAACAGAGAAGTGCCTAAACTTGGGAACTTTGCCCTCAAGGAGGCCCAGTGGGGCCTACTACCTGATAGCAAGTTTCTCAGGGAGGCCTAGAGAGGCCTACCAACTGATAGCAATTTATGCCGGCTTCTAGAGCGTTCAAGCTCACCTTCAGGGAGGCCTGGTGAGGCCTACAACCTGCCAGAGATACATGCTAATCCCAAGCAGCTGAGATCACCTCTAGGGAGGCCCGGTGCGGCCTACTGTCTGATAGCAATTCATGCTAACTGTCAAAGTGACCACAACCTGGGAGCTCACCCTCAGGGAGGCCTAGTAAGGCCTTCCACCTGATAGCCTGCTAGGCTACACACCCAGATGCCGTACATCGGTTCTCGCCTTCAGGGAGAGCTGGCTGAGGCCTTCCAACTGACAGCAGGCCTTCAGGGAGGCCTGATGAGGCCTAAAACCTGATAGCCAGCAGGCTAGCTGTCCGGATGTGAAAACATCGGTACTTGCCTTCAGGGAAGCCTGGTGAGGCCTTCCACCTGATAGCAAGGCTTCAGGAAGGCCTGATGAGGCCTACCACCTGATAGCCTGCTAGGCTAAATACCCGATGCCACACATCGGTACTCACCATCAGGGAGGCCTGGTGAGGCCTTCCAACTGATAGCAAGCCTTCAGGGAGGCCTGGTGAGGCCTACCACCTAACAGCCTGCCAGGCTATTTAACCAGAAGCCAACATCGGTACTTACCTTCAGGGAGGCCTGGTGAGGCCTTCCACCTGACAAGGGCCTATAACCTGATAGCCAACCAGGCTAATTATCCCGATGCCATCCATCGTTACTTACCTTCAGGGAGGCCTGGTGAGGCCTTCCACCTGACAGCGGCATATAACCTGATAGCCAACCAGGCTAATTATCCCGATGCCATCCATCTGTACTTGCCTTCAGGGAGACCTGGTGAGGCTTACCCCAATAGCAAGTCATGCTAGCTGCCCGGGCACCCTGCCTCGGGAGCTCACCCTCAAAAAGAAGCCTAGCGAGGCCTTCTATCTGATAGCAAGCTTTCTAGGGAGGCCTGGTGAGGCCTACCACCTGCTAGCATCAAAATGCTAACCGTCAAGTGACTGAAACTCAGAGCACTCCTCCAAAGAGGCCTAGATAGGCCTACTTACTGATAGCAATTATGCAAATTGTCAGAGTAACCAAAAAGACCCTGGGGGCCTGAGGCCTGGTGAGGCCTACCACCTGATAGCCAGTCAGGCTAGCCGTCCCGATGCCGCACATCGGCACTCACCTTCAAGGAGGCCTGATAAGGCCTACTAATTGATAGCAAGCCATGCTAGCTACCCGAGTATCCAACTCCGGAACTCGCCTCCAGGGAGCCTGGTAGCAAGTTTACAACTGACTGCTATGAAAACCTTGACAGTTAGACCACTGGCTGACTAATAACTACCCATTGCACTGATGGGGAGTCGTCCTCAGGGAGGTTCCGTAGAGCCTACTAGCTGGTAACAAGTCTTCACAAAACCAAAGTCTTTGGGAAGCATATCACACCAATTCACACAAACTGGGGCCGCCCACAGGAGGCCTCTTAAGGCAGCTACCTGGTCGCAGCTGCTATGCACCCCGACATAAAAAAAAAAAAGGGCGGGCTCTGACCGAGCGACTCTCACGTGAGAGGAGGCTGATAACACAGGGATGGTATATGGGCTCAAATTCACATAGTGAACAGCCAGAGGTGACCGTGCCTCAGTAACGCACCTCCATCATCCCTACAGCCTAGGCCAACTAAGCAAACAAACCCAACTGAAGCTCCAGCGTCAGTCTCTAGTAAACACACTCTAGAAGAGACCAACTACTCTGACTTGCGGTGGCTTAAGGGAACCGAAGACACAAAGTAACAAACCCCAAGCGGTAGCAGACACACCATTCAACCAGAAGGAAGTCCTACTATTTAGAATTCCGCTAACATTTCAGAGGAAATGAGCGGCGGCCTCACCCTGAGAGGAAGCCTAAGTTACATACATATGACACCTTGAGCGGCGGCCTGCCCCGCAAGTCCACAAAGGGGAAAGCCAACTCACCTCCACAGCCCAGAACCTGGCGCTGTAATAAGCCACCTACAGGGGAAACTTCAGTTAACTTCCTCCTATGGTTGACGTAAAACCCATACTCTATACAGGGAACGGAGGTCTGTAAGAAATACATCTTTTAGTGCTACACACAAAAATGACCACTCTCACCTGCGGCACGTAGAACGAAGACTCACCACGCAGCTCTCACCGCGATGTTCTACCACCCTTGCATGCCTGAAAGCAGCGTTCTCACTAACCAAGCCAAAGCGGGCCGTCAGAATATAGTTCCACTCATCATAGGCCCGCCTCAGGCCTGATGTAAGAAGCGCCTGGGAATTAAAAGACATTAAAAAGGAAAAAGGAGAGAGTTAAGATGTAAACGCCCTCAAGGGAAGTGATCCATCACCAACGCCGAGCGTGTTTGTCCTGGATCACCTCCCTCAGATCCTTTTTCCTGCGGGACTCCCATCTCCTCTGTGCCCTACTCCTCCACGGAGGGGGGCCACGAGAGGAGACGCTAACCCTCTGGTCTTGCCTACGGCCCTCAAGCCGTGAAGGACCAGGTCCCGCCTGCCCGGGTGTGGACGTGGATCTCAGCGGTATGCAGGTCTTGAACGCAGCTGAGCGCGCCTTCGCCTTTCCAACCACCGCCTTCACGGAGGTTCCAAAAAGTTCAGTAGGCGAAACCGGTGAATCGAGGAGAAAGCCCTTCTCTTTCTTCCCGATGTCAACCAGGCTCAACCAAAGATGCCTCCCCGTAGCCACCATCGCCGCCATCGATCGACCGATCGCGGCAGCAGTCTGCTTGGTGGCCCGGAGAGCCAGATCTGTGGTGCGGCGCAGCTCAGCAACCGCCTCAGGGGACAGCCCCGCCCCCTGGTCGAGATCCCCCAGCAGGTCTGCCTGGTACGCCTACAGCACCGCCATCGTGTGCAGGGTCGCACCAGCCTGACCTGCTGCCACGTACGCCCTCCCATTCAACCTTGAGGTCGCTTTCAGCGGTCTGGATGGCAGAGTTGGAGCTCTCAGTGTCGATGTCTGCCCGGAGACGAGATAGTTCACAAACGTCTCGTCCATGGGGAGCATCGACACATACCCATGTTCACCCATCCCCTCAACATCAGCGAAGCTAGCTCGCTGATGTCGGTGGATGCGGGCAGAATACAGGTTCTTCCATGCTACCCGGACCTCAGCATGAAGGTCCGGGAGGAATGTTAGGCTCGTCTGAGGTGTTGGTCTATGGCCGGGGAGAAATCGATCGTTGAGTCTGCCGCGAGCCTCCCCCAGCGCGCCACCAAGGCAGCATCAGCCTGCCTGCAGCACGCTCCATAGCATCCAACAGCTCAGCATATGCGGGACAGGGTGGCTGAGAGGGTCCAGGCTGATCCTGATCGCTGTTACCACCCTCCTCAGCCATCTCCTGCCCGTCCAGAAGAGCACTCGCTGCAGAGCTCAGCGGAGAACTCTCATTCTCCACGTCAACCTGCAGTTCACCTCGCCAGCCGCCAGATCATCTGAGAGAACAACACCTCTCTCAAGACGATCGGCGAGCTCCATCTGGGAACCCCACGATGTGCGTCGCTGCTCGGCCTCAGCACGAGCGGGACTCCAGATGCTGTGCCCTCCTCCCTCAAGAAGAGGGCCAGACGAGAGCGGAGCGTTCTCAGCGGAAAACGCTCACAGTTTGCACAGGCAGCTCCCTCAAGAACTGCCTGTGCGTGCTCTTCACCCAGGCAAAAAACGCACATGTATCGCACCGAGCGGATCGCATCGCGGATCCGTGCAGTCGCTAATGAGGCATCTATGTATACATCTATGACCACGATCTAATTTGAGAAACTGATCGTTTCGCTAGATAAGACCCTTATTCATCGTCTGGTATCGTTTAAAGCCCTTTGAAGCTGTACTGAAACTGTCATTTGGACCTTGAACCGTTTGTTGCCCGTTGAAGTCCATTATATGGAGAACAATCCTGGACTGTTTTCATCCAAAACCTTAATTTCTTTTCGACTGCAGAAAGAAAGACATGGACATCTTGGATGACATGGGGTGAGTAAATTATCAGCAAAAGTTTATTTAAAAATGAACTAATCCTTTAAGGCACATCATAGCTAATCTTAAATGTTCTCTGATATATGGCCTGATTTGTTCTAAATGATTTGTTCACTGCATTCTAAGTCAATTTGTGAAGAAAGTACTGGCTAACAACAAAATAGAAAATTAAAAAATAATTTTGTAAATAATTGTATTATATATTACAAGTTTCATATTGTCTGTAGTGTTGGAATCTGATATAGTGGCAGGAATATGGTTGGCAAAGTTAAAAGACAGGTAATGCTTGCAAATCTATTTGCGGGATTGGCAGGTATTTTAAATTAAGGGACAATAAGCCTTTAGAGAGCTTGTTAAAGTTGTTTTCAATGTTTGTGGTCAAGGCAATTAGCATGAGACCAGTGTCCATATATAGCAAACCAAATCAAACTTTTAGTGAGTTCTGTTTACATTTTCCTCATTTGATCTGTAGTTCAGCTGTTCTTTAGAACGCTGTCTGTTTGCTGTAGTTGGCTGTTTGTTGTAGTCTGGTTTGTTATTGTTTGACCTCGTGCGAACTAACGCGTTTCACTGGGCGTGGCCATAAGCCAGCGTGCTATATAGAGCGTTCATTGTTTACTTTGAGTCAGAGAGAAGCATCGAACATCAGGGAAAACAGCTAGTGTGTGAGTTCTGTTTACATTTTCCTCATTTGATCTGTAGTTCAGCTGTTCTTTAGAACGCTGTCTGTTTGCTGTAGTTGGCTGTTTGTTGTAGTCTGGTTTGTTATTGTTTGACCTCGTGCGAACTAACGCGTTTCACTGGGAGTAGCCAGCTGTATTCAATAACGACATTTAATGCGAGTATAAATTGAGTAGTACTCCGCGGCAGCGGAAGCGGCAGCCCTCGTGTGAAGCCCTCCTCGTGTGAAGACCGAAGAGTGTAAAGACCATTCGACTCTACTCTGCGCGACTCCACTCGAGCAAGGACACCGACAAGGCACTTGAGTATAGCTATATATATATACTTTGTCCACTTTTGTGTTTTTGCTTGTTTTCATCTGCTAATTTCTCTGACCCGTATTCACAATGTGCTTCCAAATCTCTACTATTATCACACACACCCGTAAATCACGCTCTGTACATTTTAGACGCCGTAATCCTAATAATCTGCGTAGTGTACCCATTTCCTCTGCTACATTAATGTCCATTCCAATTGGTCTCTGGAATTGCCAGTCTGCTGTAAACAAAGCAGACTTTATTTCATCTATTTCCACTCATTCACATCTCAGTCTCATGGCTCTAACTGAAACCTGGATCAAACCAGAAGACACTGCCACTCCTGCAGCTCTCTCAAATAATTTCTCTTTTTCACACACCTCTCGCCAGATTGGGAGGGGCGGAGGTACTGGTCTGCTCATCTCAAAGGATTGGATATTTGAGCCCATCCCTTCTCTATCTGGCAACTGCTCATTTGAATCACACTCAATCACTGTCACTCACCCTGCTAAAATCCATGTTGTAGTTATTTATCGTCCTCCAGGTCAACTGGGTAACTTCCTGGAGGAATTGGATATGTTACTCTCTCACTTCCCTGAGGATGGCACTCCTCTGGTACTGCTCGGTGACTTCAACATTCACCTTGATAAACCCCAGGCTGCAGACTTCACCACTCTTCTGACCTCATTTGATCTTAAGCGAGTATCTACTACAGCTACTCATAAATCAGGTAACCATCTTGATCTTATCTACACACGCTGCTGCTCCACAGACGTCACTTTAGTTACTCCTTTACACACCTCAGATCACTTTCTCATCACTCTTAACCTCCTACTAACTCCTAACACAACACACACTCCTCCGCTGATTACCTTTCGGCGTAATCTACGCTCACTCTCTCCCTCCCGTCTATCCACTATGGTTTCCTCCTCACTCCCTCCACCTGCTCAGTTCTCAGCACTGGACACTAACAGTGCTACTGACACTCTTTGCTCCACTCTTACATCTTGCTTAGACAACTTCTGTCCCGTTTCATCCAGGCCAGCCCGCACCACTCCCTCTGCCCCCTGGCTGTCTGATGTTCTCCGCGAACATCGCTCTGGGCTCCGGGCGGCAGAGAGGAAGTGGCGCAAAACTAAAAACACTACTGACCTGACCCTGTATCAGTCTCTTCTCGCTTCTTTCTCTGCTAATGACCTGACCCTGTATCAGTCTCTTCTCGCTTCTTTCTCTGCTAATGTCTCCACTGCTAAATCTACATACTATCACAACAAAATACACAACTGCTCTGACTCTCGTGCACTCTTCAGAACGTTCTCTTCGCTCCTCTGTCCTCCCCCCCTCCCTCCTTCATCAACTCTTACAGCTGATGACTTTGCATCATTTTTCACACAAAAAACCTCCTCCATCAGCAGCCAATTCTCCGCACCACAAACCGACACGCACATCTCAACAACCATAACACATACACTCCCCTCCTTTTCTCTGCTCTCTGAAGCTGAAGTCTCCAAACTCATCCTTTCCAACCACCCCACTACCTGTCCACTTGACCCTATCCCCACTCACCTCCTTCAGGCCATTTCTTCTTCTGTTACTCCTGCACTCACTCACATTGTCAACACCTCTCTTCACACCGGGACTTTCCCCACAGCATTTAAGCAGGCTCGGGTAACCCCACTGCTTAAGAAACACTCTATGAACCCAGCACTTTTAGAAAACTACAGACCGGTATCGCTTCTGCCTTTCATTGCAAAGACACTCGAGCGAGTTGTTTTTAACCAGCTCTCTACGTTTCTTGAACAGAACAACCTCCTGGATATCAACCAATCAGGCTTCAAAAGCGGCCACTCAACTGAGACTGCCCTGCTCTCGGTTACGGAGGCACTGAGGCAGGCAAGAGCGGCTTCCAGATCCACAGTACTTATCTTACTGGATTTGTCTGCTGCTTTTGACACAGTTAACCACCAGATCCTCCTGTCAACTCTCATGAAGATGGGCATCTCAGGAACTGCTCTCCAGTGGTTCAAGTCTTACCTCTCAGGTAGGTCCTTCAGGGTGTCATGGAGAGGTGAAGTGTCTAAGTCACATCATCTAGCCACTGGAGTTCCACAGGGCTCAGTGCTTGGACCACTTCTCTTCTCCATCTACATGTCATCACTGGGATCGGTCATTCAGAAACATGGCTTTTCCTATCACTGCTATGCAGACGACACTCAACTCTACCTCTCATTTCAACCAGATGATCCCACGGTTGGTGTTCGTATTGCTGCCTGCCTAACAGACATTTCTGCCTGGATGAAGGAGCATCACCTGCAACTCAACCTTGCAAAGACTGAACTGCTTGTGGTCTCAGCCAACCCAGCACTTCATCACAATCTCTCCATTCAGCTAGGATCATCAACCATAACTCCGTCCAGGACAGCCAGGAATCTTGGAGTTGTGATCGATGATCAGCTAAAATTCACTGACCACATTACTGCAACAACCCGGTCCTGCAGATTTGCATTATACAACATTAGGAAGATTAGAGCCTTCCTATCAGAGCAGACCACACAACTCTTGGTCCAAGCTCTTGTTCTCTCCAGACTGGACTACTGTAATGCTCTTCTAGCAGGCCTTCCGGCATGCACTATCAAACCCTTGCAACTGATCCAGAATGCAGCGGCGAGGGTGATCTTTAACGAGCCGAAGAGAGCGCACGTCACGCCTCTCTTCATCAGACTCCACTGGCTACCAATAGCCGCTCGCATCAAATTCAAGGCACTGGTACTCGCCTTCAAAGCAACCACTGGCTCTGCACCAATTTACCTTAACTCGCTTGTTCAGACATACACACCCTCCAGGAGTTTGCGTTCTACCAGTGAACGACGCCTTGTGGTGCCATACCAGAGAGGCATGAAATCACTGTCACGGACCTTTTCCTGGACTGCCCCCACCTGGTGGAATGACCTGCCGATCTCAATTCGAGCAGCCGAGTCTGTAGCCATTTTCAAAAAACATCTAAAGACGCATCTCTTCCAGCAGCACCTGACCAATCAAGAATAGCACTTAACATTCTATTCATTTTTCTGTCTGTCTAATTTATTTAAAAAAAAAAAAAAAAAAAAAAAAAAATCCTGTGTGTTCTGTGTTAGATTAACTGAGACTTGTTTCAGCACTTGCATACTGTAGCCTCTGACTGTTGTAGTTTGCTTCTATTGCTCTCATTTGTAAGTCGCTTTGGATAAAAGCGTCTGCTAAATGACTAAATGTAAATGTAAATGTAAATGTAGTGAGCACAATGAGAAACATGACAACAGAGGAGATGGTAAGGCCTTGTCACTGAAACAGCAATGTATGCTACTGTTAGAGAATTTGATGTTTGTTTTTGTTTTGTTTTTCATCTACAGACTTCCTAGCTAAAGACAATTCAAAATAACTTTCTATGTCTAATTAGCTTTCCAAAAACATAAATATAATAACAAAATCTACATAATAACTGCATATCATTCCAGATGCAGCCACCACTGGAGAATGTGTCCAGTGTCTTAGTATTTACACTCTCTGGTCTGAATGAAACAATGGAAAACAGATTTGTGTTTTTTTCTTTCATTGCACTGTTTAATCTTCTATTGGTGTTCCCTTTCGAAAGGGAACTCGCGCTGTGTCAGCTTGACGCTACGGGGAACGCCTCCAGCGTGACAGGTGCCTGAAATCACTATCAAAAAACGTCAATCCTATTGACCGGCGACAGCCTATGATGTCATCAAGGCGCGACCAGGAAGTATATAAGGGCGCCTTGCCAACATGACAGTATCTCTTCGTCTTCAGGGACTGTTTTGACTGTCTTCACGTGAAACGTCTACAAGATGGATAACAATGAAGTGTGCTGAGGCCACTTCTGCAGAAGTGTGTTTTGAATGTGTAGCTTGCGCTTTGGATACACACACACTTTGTGTTTACTGTCTGGGAGAAGAGCATGCAACTCGGCTGGACCTCTTCTCGAGGGGAGAGGTTTCAGCATCTGGGAAAGACCACGCTCAAGCTGAGGCTGAACGGCGTCTGAAATGTGCTTCCCAGATGGATCTGGCTCGTCGCTTGGAGACAGTTATGGTTCTTGAGGACGATCCAGATCGTGAGAGGCTCGAGCAGAGGTTGGGTGAGTCAGTTAAAGATGCTGAAGCTTTTCTAACCATCCTGTCCCATGTACGGGGAGTTGCTGGAAGTCATGGAACGCGCTGCGGGTAGACTGCAGCTGCCTTTGCGGCGCGTGAGGAGAAAGGCTGAGCGTCCAAACAGTTCGGACGATCGGTTTCTCTCCGCCCATGACCTCCCAACTCCTGGGAGTCTTCCATTCCTTCCAGATCTCCATCAGCAGATCTGGAGGGGATGGAAGAAACCATACTCAGCCCCGCATCTGTCGACATCAGCGAGCTAAATTTCGCTGATGTCGAGGGACTGCCTGGCTGGGTATGTGTCGGGGCTGCCCGTGGACGAGATGTTATGTTTATCTCGCCTCTGGGAGGCCTGCGACACTGTGGCTCCCACCCTGCCGGTCTAATGCCTGAATGGCAGGGCGTACATGTCAGTGGGTCACGCTGCGGCGGCTTTGCACACCACAGCTGTGTTGCAGGCGTACCAGGCAGACCTGCTGAGGGACCTCGATCAGGGGGAGGGACCCCCTGAGGCGGAAGTCGAGTCGCGCCGGACCGCGGTTTTCGCTCTCCGGGCCACCGTACAGATTGCGCCGATGGCCTCTCGAGCGCCCCGCCGCGGAGGACTGGGGCGCAGGGGAGGCGGGACACCCGCAACAGGAAGAGGAAGGAAGCGCGGAGATGAACGCTGCCTTTTTCCCTTCCTCTGGCTTTCCCCCGGGCGCTTTACATCAGGCCGGTGGGCCTATGATGAGCAGAAAATGTAAGACTCTGCCGGCCCGCCTGGTTTGTTTGTTGAAAGCGCCCCCCTCAGGATGGCGGGCGGATACTAGCTCGATGGCTGGGTTGAAGCACCGCGAGGAGCGTTTGGTGAGTCCCCCTCTATGAGGGCGAAACATTTTCAAAACTATGTTTTTCAGGACTTTTGGATCGTCGCTCCCCTGAGGGGTTGCTTGGGGAAATTTTGGATCATCGCGGGATTTCGCAGGGCCTGCAGCTCCCCGTGAGTAAGCTAAGAACGATCTTCTTTGCAACATTATGTGGTTGTGTGTGAATGCCTCACTTTTGCTAGTAGAGACTTGCTGCCTCTCCGTGTTATGTTTCCCCACTATGTGGGTGATTGATTCGCGCTCTTGCCCGAGGGCTTGTAGTGTAGGGGGCGAGCTGTGTTTTCCTAGCGTAAAAGTGGGAAGTAGCTGAAGACCGGGTATGCGCTAGTGCGCGAGCTGTAGTAAGATCTGCGCCCAGCTCTGCGGGGCTTTGGGAAAAGGGGTTTTTCGGGGCCTCAGTTTGTAATTTTAGAGGTGTTAATATTTCTTTCCCGAGCCCTGAGTAGATCTAGTGCGGTCTTATGTCGCACCACTTGGCCTAGGCTTTGTCAAGGATGGGGGCGTTCCCTTTTAATGAAGGTTGTTCGCCCCTGGACTGTCTTTTGATATAAGAACATGGCGTTGTTTATGCATCCTTGTTTCAGCCTCCTCTTGTTACAGAGTCGTCCGGCCAAGGCCCGACTCCTTCTCTGCG
This sequence comes from Gobio gobio, assembly GCF_949357685.1. Lineage (NCBI taxonomy): Eukaryota > Metazoa > Chordata > Actinopteri > Cypriniformes > Gobionidae > Gobio > Gobio gobio. The sequence goes on from NC_137114.1 coordinate 14,263,659, forward strand.
TTCTGGGGTTATGAGTAACGCAGTCGGGGTGTTGCAGCAGACAGCGACTTTGCCAGTGGTCGTGGGGCGGAGTTAAGTGTCTTTCGCCGGTTGGCGATTAGACTTTATCTGCATTTCCGCCTTTCAGAGCTTGGTGGCCGCCATCTTTTGGCGGCCCTCTGCCTCTTCCTGGAGGATGGTTCGGCCGGTGGGTTCTATATTTTCTAAGGAAAAGGTTTGTTTCACCCTTGCTCTATGTCTCTGCTCCACCTCTCTAGGGCTCGGGTTGAGCTAAACATCAGATATAACCTCTGTTTGCGGTTCTGGTCGGATGCTCCTCTGAGGCCCGAGCATTGCCAATGGCTGACGCCCTCGCACTTACGGATGGCCGCTGCATGGAAAGTAAGACAGCCGCCCCGAGGCAGGTGACGTAAGTTGTACTCCCCTTGCTTTAGAGGGTTTTTCGTTATGCACTTCTGCTGAGTACACTGCTGTTGGCAATGTGATTAGGTCCATGTTTGTAGGCGCTGCCCGAGAGACTGCGCCGTCCGGGGGGCCCTAGGACATGGCGAAGCGGTTGTCCCTAGCTGCCTCTGGAATGGAGCCAGCCCCAGGTGCGGGCGTAGGAGCCAGCTGGTTGTTAGTAGCCAGCTTGGGCAGTCTGGGCAGCTGGACTTCAGGACAGGTAGTAGGCGTCAACCGGCCTCCCTGCAAGGAAGTCTCGACGCCGTGGCCCACGAGTGGGCCCTGGAGGATCTTCTCCACTGGTGTCGACGTCAGCAGTAACTTCGTCAGTGAGCCGCTGAGGCGGTGACCATGAAGTGCTATGAGTAGCACATTCTGGCTATGGGCGGCACGCTCTGCTATCAGGTGGAGGCATTACGCCTCCCTGAGATCGTTCCCCGGTCCCCAGGTTCGGTAACGGATCGTAGCATGGGATGCTATCAGGAAAGCTGCACGGGGCTTCCCTGAGGGGATTCGCGTGGAGTAGTAGGCCCACGTGGCCTCCTCTGAGGGCACGCTCCTGTCTCGTGGTCTTTTGGATAGTTCCAGTCACTGAGCAGAGGGCTGTGACGGAGAAATGCCCGGCATTTTTGCAGGTGGTAGGCCCGTTAAGCCTCCCTGATGATGCGAGTCCCTATCTTCCCTGCTACCTCGAGGGCTAGCACAACTGCGATCAGGTTTCAGGCCCGTATGGCCTTCCTGAGGGCGATCGCCGCTGTTGGACACGCGAGCAGTCGGCAAGGGTTACCAGGTGGAGGCTCCTCTCGGCCTCTATGGGGAACGAGTTCCCCCGGGGAGAACGCACAACTGGCTTTACGCTGACAGCTAGTGGTCACCCGCTATCAGGCTCCGGTCTCTGGCCGTTCGCGAGACCTGGAGGCGGTGTTCTTACCCTAGCACGACGAGACGTTACTGCTGCTATGCGGTCCCCACGGGAGGGGACTTTCATAGTTTGCCTACTGCATGGCTACCTACCAGGCAGGCTTATGAGCTCCTCTCGAATGAGGGTCTACTATGAGCTTACGGCCGCTTGGCGCTGGTTAAGGGTTGTAGGCCCCTCGGGGCCTCCCTGGCATAATCAGCCTGTAAGGCCTCTGGCCTCCTAAGCACGTTTTAAAGTAGGTGCTTGGTAGATCCAAGGATCGAGCTGCTAAACTCCCCTCGCTAGCAAGGGTTATATAGCACTTCGCTGAGAGCTGCTCTCCGGGATAACCCGTCTCTGAGATCCGGCTAGTGGATGTTACTGCCTTGCTTGCAGCACCCTAGCGGGATGCCTCTTCGGAGGCGAGTACCAGAGGCTCTGTACTGTACAGACAGGGTTGACCGTATTACGTGTCCCATAACAGACTGGGTCACCTGGTCAGGTCTCCCTGGTGGCATTCGGTGAGAACCTCCCGAATAGTGACTGGCATAGGGTTCCCTCGTAGTTCCCTTGCCACGTTCCCTTAAAGAAACCCCTTCTAAGTCGAATGGGTGGTTCCAGGCCTTCGAGCAGGGCCTGGGAAGGACCTCATGTGTGTGAAGGTTCCTTCTTGGGCGATAGCTTGGGCTATGACCGTAGGGAGCGCTGTCACTGACAGCCTAATGTGACCAGAAGGGGAGTGGTTCAGGCATTTCAGTTGAATTTGCTTGTCTTGACAGTTGTCACTGCCAGTGGGCATGCACTCCCGTCGGCATGGCGGCGTGGGTATATCGTTCCCCGTAGCGTCAAGCTGACGCAGCGCGAGTTCCCTTTCGAAAGGGAACGTCTCAGGTTACGAATGTAACCATTGTTCCCTGAGAACAGGGAACGAGACGCTGCGTCGCTGTGCCATGCCGCAGGGCCTGCCTGCCGAAAACAGTCCCTTCAGACGATTAGATACTGTCATGTTGGCAAGGCGCCCTTATATACTTCCTGGTCGCGCCTTGATGGCATCATAGGCTGTCGCCGGTCAATAGGATTGACGTTTTTTGATAGTGATTTCAGGCACCTGTCACGCTGGAGGCGTTCCCCGTAGCGTCAAGCTGACGCAGCGTCTCGTTCCCTGTTCTCAGGGAACAATGGTTACATTCGTAACCTGAGACGTTTTGTAATGTTACTGTAATTTTTACCATCATACGAAATGAGAAGCTTCATGAGCCGATGTATGTGTTTTTATGTAATCTCTGTGTAAATGGACTTTTTGGCACTTGTGGATTCTACCCTAAATTCATGTATGATTTATAAATCACATGATCATGTGATTTCTTATACTGGATGTCTGATTCAAATATTTGTAATTTATTCATCTGCTATGTGTGACATTTCAACATTAACAGTGATGGCATATGACAGGTATTTGGCAATATGTAGACCACTTGAGTATCATTCAATAATGACCAATCAAATGGTTCTTAAATGCATCATTTTCTGCTGGCTTGCTCCATGTTCTTGCTTCACTGTTCTAGTTATTTTACTATCTAGACTCACCCTATGTGCCTCCACTATTGAAAAGTTATATTGTGAGGTTTGGGGATTTGCAAAACTTTCTTGTTTTTCTACAACAGTAAATAATGTGTTTGGGTACATTGTTATTCTTACATATTTTGGACATGTAGTATTTATATTTTGCTCATACATTCAGTTGATTAGAAAGTGCATAAAGTCAGTAGAGGTCAGGCACAAATTTATGCAAACATGTGTACCACATCTGCTTTCATTGGTCAATGTGACTGTTGCATTGCTGTTTGATGTACTGTACAGTCGTTATGGTTCAAAGAATATTCCTCAAGGTGTGCGTAATTTCATGGCCCTGGAATTCTTATTTGTACCACCCATTTTAAATCCTCTTATTTATGGACTAAATCTGACAACAGTCCGCCAGCAAGTTATGCGAATGTTTTTCAAGAAACAAGTGGGAATATCTGAGTGAACATTTTATCAAGTTAAAAGACCTTATGCTTTATGTTTTTTTTTTTTGAATGATTGTGACCATTCTTTAAGAAAAATCGTTTGAAATATAGAAGATTTTTTTTGTTCTTTTATTATTGAGATCATTTTGAGATAGTAGGCCACAAGAGGATGCACATTATAATGATTTCACCATGATTAAAAGGTGTTTTAAATGGAGTAAATGGTTCTAAACCCCTGTAGCCACTATACAATCTCTGTACTGCACAGTCTTGATAACACAAGTGTGTTTGGAACAACACAAAAGGTGAACTTTTCTTGCATTCATGTGCACTCAGTCAATGTGTGTTCATATAAAATAAAACATAGAACTTATAAATCATTTAAAGCACTGTTCAAAAATGCCTATGTGTGTGTATGTGTTTTGACCCCAATGTGTTTTGATGAACACAGACCTGTCATCCTTGGGGAAATATTTTGAATACCACAATATTATAATGCTTAGATCATGCTTTCACACTTCTTTGCTTTGCATATTGTAATTCTCTCTGTAAAAGTGAAATGTTGATTTTTCTATGTCATGGACTTTTCCCCATTACCTGGAAGCTTTTGATGGCAAGCACATTAGAGTGCTCTTGAAACTGTGTCTAAGGGTTTGAAGGTCTTTCTAATAACAGATTCATCCATGATCCATGGCACCTCATTTTTCTCTTGTTCCATATTTTCTGATGCCTGGAATTAAGAATTGTGATTTCCAAACTGGAAAATACATGGACATTTCTGAAAAAAAAAGAAGAAAAAAAAAAACCTTTTTCATGTTATTTTAAAGATTTATTTTATTTGAAAGAAAAAGCAGAGATATCTGATGTACAGCTGAAAAGCATACAATCTACCCCATCTATAAATATGACAGTGTTGAAGTATTAATATATTATTTAAAAGTATAAAACTGTATTTATAAAGCCTTGAGGGGTTTTTTTTAGTTAATGATTTTCATCTTGACAGTGACTTTGTCCTGTTCAGGGGCCTCATTTATAAAAAAATCTGTAGATTTCATCAAGAGTACATACACACAAAAGTTTTCAGATTTATAAAACCATGTGTACGCTGGAACCTGCGCAAAAATCCCTTTATAAATCCCAGTCAGGCAAATTTGTGTGTACGGGCATCTCCACCCTGTCTCCTCCCCGAAATAACCATATATGGAGCTTACAATGCCTTGTTTTATGCATAACCTCATCTGCATATCATTTCTATGCATATTCCCATCCAAGTGACACCATGTTTAACACTGTCAAAGGTTCAAGACTACAAGATTAAAAATATTAGATACAGACTATAAATGCTATTTTTGCCTTGCACTACATTGCTGAAAATCATTCAATATCCTTTTATGTTTGAGAATAAATAGCCTATATCAACATCCATAAAAACAAAATTGTATAAAATACTTCTCCGATAAAGTTTTTAGAATAAAGTTGATTAATTTATTTTTCCGGCCAAAATGTATTTTAATTCAAAACAATTAGTTCATTTTAAACAATTAAAATGCAGTTTTGCTGGTTATGTGAACATATCTTTTAGGATGTATAGGTTATTTTTAATGGAAACAGATAGGCCTACTTATTTACTGCAGTGTAAATACAATTGTCTGTTTTTATCCTTCGAATAGAGTGGTATTTTTCCTAATATTGTGAAGACGCCTTTACATAAAATCAACACCTCCGTGCAGCTGCGGCTGTACAGTAAGCTTATCATTGGACCTATTCAAACCGGATAATGGACCGTTTAACCACCGAATCCTGCAGTGTCTGTAATATCTTAAGTGTGCATCACTGATCATCATTCTCGCAAAATTTTTTTTGTCATAATGCAGTTTAATTTTAAGAGGAATTATTGGAATTAGCCTATATTTAATCCTTGCTGTCATTAAAACAGCATGCCACAGGAAAACTGATCAAAAGTAGCACCTCCACATCTATCTAAATTCATATCACTTTCTGAGTAATGACTTTATGTCATTTCAGTGCATATCACCATTAATGAAACTGTAACATTAATGTAAATGTGTGTATCAGTTTAAAATTGTTCTTACTTCATTACTTTTCACACTGTGTGAGCAATTTTTCTTTGTTATTATAAATCACAACTTATGCGTCGGAAGTGGCGTACCCCACGCCTCTTTCAGGGCTTGTTTTGTGCATACGCAATGGTTATAAATGATGCCCCTGATCAGTATTACAAGGGCCATGATAGCAATCATGATTTAAGCGGCAGCTTTGGTGAAGTAGATTTTCATATTCCCAGTCAGGATTTTAACTTAAAAACTGCAAGAAATAATACCAAAACATACTACTTCATAGAAGTATCAAGGTAAATAAGGCCAAGCTCAGAGTGCAATATCATTTCAAATTTTGCTTCAATAGCACAAATATATCCTGAAAAAGGCCAGTAATGATCACAAATTATAACAAAAGGAGTCTTTAATAGTCAATTACACTATAGGAACACATAGGAGAGTCACAGGGAACAAACTCAGGAAATAACCATAACATAAACAAAAAGGACAATAAAACAAAGGAAACTGAGGGCTTAAATACAAGGGAGAGTAATCAACTGAAGAGAAACAGGTGTGTAGAACTAATTAACAACGGAGACTCACTAGGAAACAAAGAGTCAAACCACAATGAAACTAAAACAAAACAGAACATACATCGTCGCTGTCCGATGAAAACGTCTCGGGTTATGACTATAACCCTTGTTCCCCGAGAAGGGAACGAGACACTGCGTTGTTGAGTGATGACACTCTGGGGAACGCCCACAGCGTTACGCATCTGAAGCATGAATGAAATCAAGCCAATCTGATTGGTGTTGCGTCGTGACGTAGTAGATGACGGCATACCCGGAAGATACAAAAAGGAAGCTGATGCAAACACACACTAGCTCTTTTGCGATGAAGCAAGCGCTCTAACCGTGATAGGTGTGGCGACGAGACGCAGTGTCTCGTTCCCTTCTCGGGGAACAAGGGTTATAGTCATAACCCGAGACGTTCCCCTTCGAGGGAACTCGCACTGCGTCGTCGAGTGACGACACTCTGGGGAACGTTAATACCCACTAGGCCACACCAAATCACCCCCACGTCCCAGTGTGAAGCTGGAAACCCAGGCACACTCAGGACGCAAGAACTCGAGCACCAGGCGTCACCGGGAGGTGCTTTAATACCAGTCACAAGTTGAGAACCAACAATCTGAATTTTAGATGTTTCCAAGCAGGCTATCCCAATAAAGGGAAATAAAGGAGAGAGAGGGACTGGAGTAATATAAAAATAAAAACGATTTATTTTATTCTCATCAAATTAGACACACATTAAAGACATTAGGCCTCTGGGCAACAAGCTCAGGGACGGGGACAACAAAGTAAAAAAACTCAAGGTGTTTAAATGAATAATACTCAATGAAGAAAAATTCAACAAAACTCAATAAACAAACAAAACAAATAAGGCACATCACAAAATCACATGCATAAGGAAAACAGAAAAAATATAATTTACACTCAGCAAACCAGTGACCACACAACAAAATTGTTACCCCCCCAGAATATTGCACCAACCCAATGGCCTAAGATATACACATTACATTCACAAACATAAAACATACAGCAACACACACACACACACACACACACACACACCGGAGAGGGACTAATGGGCCACACAGTAAGCCTCCCGCCCACACACACATACACACACAACTAAATACTAAAATGGAGCACAGGAAAAACAGTGGCCAGGATAGCATATGACGGTTCTCCTGTATGAACGCCGACCGCAGCGTCGAACCAAGAGCTTGTTTAGTTGCAGTCTGTAGCGATCGATTTATTCCGTCTAGTTTTTACTCGTACATTCCCAGGCCAAAATTCTCAGCACAACTAACAGCACTCAGCAAGCTTAGTGATCACACTCTACACCAGTGAATTTTCGTTGAAACGCGCAGACACAATTCGTAGCCGGTAAGGGCTTGTGAAGACAGGGAGCTGGACGCAACCACGGCACTGAATAACCGCACAAACACCAGGTCGAGATCCACTCGTACAACCAACCGAGTCTCCAAGGAGCCAAGAGAACTTGTAGCGAAAGCACTAATGAGAGAGACCGCCAGCTTACTGGATTTAAAGGCGCAGCGCCAAACGGCCGCCACCTGATTCAATCAAGGTGCAATCCCCGCTGCCTACGTCATACCTGCTACATTCACCCCCCCTTGAATGTCAACGTCCCGGTGACTAGGGCAAGGGTCAAACCCAAGGCTTAAAAACAGCACTATGGGAAGAACTGGTTAGAGCACTTTCTACCGAGGCCACCGGTGGTCTTCTAACAGTCGTGCATGGGAGATTGTGGGGGTTCGGATGGTGGCCTGCGTTTGTTCTAGCAGTTCTCCTTGAAATAAGGGTATTGCCAGATATTGACATTTCCCCTTCAACCCCCAAGGAGTCACGTATTAAATGTTGAGGTGTGGCCTGCCCCTGCTGTTCAAAAGCTGAAGGCTGCGACACTCCAAACTCAGTGGAAGATGTTAATCCTCTTACAGGAGGTGCATCAATTGCCACCAATACTCCAAAATCACCTTCATCTATACTGCCATCAACATCATCCCCTATGGAGTTTGGCAGGCTTACATTAAGCATCTCACCCCCAGGTACAAGATGGAGTGAACCTGGGTCGGTTGGGAGGGGGCGCAGTTCTTTTCGGTTGATATTCTTCTCGGGGCCTAACTGATCCCTTGGCCTAATTTTATACAGTGTACCAACCTCATCAAGGCACCTCACAATCTCATATACCACATTTTCCCAATGATCACTAATCTTGTGCCGTCCGTGCGGATGACTGCGACGATACACCAGTGTACCAGGGGGAAGAAGTGGCAAAGGAACCGAATGATTCTTTGCTCGTTTTTGAGCGGCTGCCTCCAAATGCGCTCGAGCCTGGCTATAGATTGCAGAGAGATGTTCCTGATGTTCTTGAACCCACTCAGCAGTAGCAGAGTCTGATGGAGTATCAATTGTGGCCAACAAAGAATCAAGTGGAAGGATGGACTTACGCCCAAACATCCGTTCATACGGGGAAAACCCCGTAGACTGATGGGCTGTGGTGTTATATGCAAACAAAACCTGTGGCAGATGGTAAGGCCACCGTCTCTTCTTGTCAGGGGGTAGTGTACGAAGCAAGTCATGCAATGTGGGATTAAATCGCTCCCACTGTCCGTTGCCTTCTATGGTATGGGCTAGTGCGGGATTTACGAATTCCATACACTCTGCACAATTGTTGGAACAGCTCACCTTCAAAATTGCGCCCTTGATCGGTATGGATACGTAATGGGACACCATAAGTGTAAAACCACTGCTCTGTCAAGACTCGAGCTACCGTTGCCGACTTCTGGTCTGCTGTAGGATATGCCTGTGCAAATTTAGAGAACACATTAGTAAAAACCAAAAGATTCTCTTTCCCATTTTTCCAATATGGAAAAGTCAATGGCTACAATTTCTAGGGGCCTCGATGCCAACAGACCCATAAAGGTCCTCAGCTTTGGCTGAGTTGCCTTGGCCACCACACACCGCCGACATTCACGGCACCACCGTTCAACATCCTTCCGCATAACGGGCCAATAGCATCGCTGGCGGACAAGACTAGCTGTTCGTTCCACCCCCTGGTGGCCATGATCATCATGCAAAGATGTGAGCACTTCTGTCTGAAGAGCCTGAGGCAGCAGTAGCTGCAAGACCTTTTTAGTGCTGCCAGGGACATGCGTTTTCCTGTATAGGACACCCTCATGGACTACTAGGTCTGCCCATTGACGGGCAAGCTCCACAACAGCAGGGGACTCATTGGACCTCTCTAGGGCTGTAGGAGGAGTGCCCCTCTTCCAATATACAAGGAAGGCTTTCAAAACAGGGTCCTCAGCCTGCAAGAGTTGGAGATTTGCCCTAGTTCTTGTAGGGCATGCATCTATGGCCTGTATTTCGACTGAAGGGGACATGACCACACTCTTAATTTCAGATGGCACAAAGATCCCCGGGACCATCTCATCCATAGAGATTGGGACTGGTAGTGCCGGCAACCGGGATAGCGCATCCGCATTCTTGTTACATGCGCCAGGACGATACTCTATGGTAAAATCAAAAAGAGCTAGTTGCGCAGCCCAACGTTGCTCTACGGCTCCTAACTTAGCTGTTCGTAGGTAACAGAGCGGATTGTTATCGGTCAGAACTGTAAATTTGGTACCCAGCAGATAATCCCGAAACTTGTCTGTTACTGCCCACTTAAGTGCCAACAGTTCAAGTTTCATGGCTGAGTAGTTATCCATGTTTCGTTCAGTTGGTCGCAAGCCCCTGCTTGCATAAGCGACTGGACGCCGAGGCCCTCCGTCCTGCTCTTGAGATAAGACTGCGCCGAGCCCCAGTCCACTAGCGTCTACCTCGAGGACAAATGGTTTGCTAAAGTCGGCTTAACCCAAAACTGGTGCGCTTATCAGTTTGTCCCTCAACGTATTGAATGCTTGATCGCAGCCCCAGTCCCAATGATCCCGCAAAGTGGTATTACGCCCCGTCCTATTCTTTTTAGGGTGTGGCAGGAGCTTTGCCACCAATTTATGTAGAGGGGCCGCATACCTCGCAAACCCCTGCACAAAACGGCGATAATATGACGCAAACCCAAGGAATGATCGCAGCTCTGCAACTGTAGATGGAGTGCTCCAATCCCTAACTGCACTGATCTTATCAGGGTCCGTAGAGACCCCAGAGGCCGAAACAACATGGCCCAAGAATTTTACTTCAGGCTGAAAAAAATTACACTTCTTTAGTTTGAGCTTGAGACCGTGCTCGCGTAGACGACTAAATACCAACTCCAAACGTTGCAGATGTTGTTTGAATGTAGATGAAAAAAACAACCACATCATCTAAATACAGGAGAAGGGAATGGAAATGCTGGTCCCCAAATATTCTTTCCATCAGCCGCTGAAAAGTCCCGGGTGCGTTGCACAACCCATATGGCATCCTCTGAAACTCAAACAGGCCAAATGGTGTCCAAAAAGCGGTTTTAGCCCGATCCTTCTCAGCAACTGACACCTGGTTATAACCACTCGCAAGGTCGAGAGTGGAGAAGAGCGATGCACCTGTGAGGGCATCCAAAGACTCCTCGATTCTCGGCAATGGAAAGGCATCTTTCCTAGTCTTTGCGTTTAATTGTCTATAATCGACACAAAGACGAATAGATCCATCTTTTTTCTCCACAACTACGATGGGTGAAGAATAAGGACTACAGCTCGGTTTTACCACTCCCTGATCTAACAATTCCTGGATATGTGCCTTCACTACATCATACTGGGATGGTGGAAGTCGTCTATAGCGCTGCCGCACCGGGGTGTCGTCAATCAAAGGAATCTCGTGCTCAATCAAGTCGGTACAGCCTAAGAGTGCCTCACTACAACTAAAAGTATCACTATACTTCTGAAGTAAGGACTTTGCTTCCCATTGCTCGGACTCAGTTAGATTAGGCCAGGAAAGGTCCCCAAACCCCAACGAGGGGGTTGTAGCAGCCTCCATTGACCGGATGAATGCGACCGGGCCCTTGGTACCATTTTCTTCCTGAAAGCAGATGGACTTGCTAGCAGAATGTGCAGTGATCAAGTGCATTTCCCCTAACAGGGTACGTGGCTTTATCCACCGATCTACCTGACCCACATTAACAACTGGCACTTGTACTGTAATGGGGAACAACGAGATTGGGACAATTAAATCTGGTGGCAACTGCCACCCTACCCCTGCTGGTTCTAACAAAACAGAAGAAATCAATGGACCAAGACCCTGCCTACAGGTGGCTGACACAAACTTTAAAGATCCGGCTGGAACACAGGTGGAGGACCCTGGGGCAGTCAAAACCCTGCCTAGAACACCAGACGTAGAAAAGTCCTCGAGGCGTTGGCACGCTAATAAGGCATGTTCCCAAACGGCTGGGACTGTAGGCCCAGAAGTAAACAACCTTGCACCGTCTTGGCAAAAAAACTCTTGCAGACAGCAACGGAGGACATTCATCCCAATCAATCCTGGGACAGAGTCCTTATTTGTCTTAAGTCTGGACTCGGGTGGATCTTGGACCACCAATATGCCCATAGAAGGAAGAACTTTTCCTAAGACTTCTACATCCAATTCTAAGTAACCTCGATATGGGATATCTAAGCCGTTGGCCGCTTTTAACTCTAGCCAACCGCAGGAACGTAGCTGGTCACACCCCAAGACTCGGAAATGGTTATTAAAGAAGGACTCAGTGATGGTAGATACCATAGAACCGGTATCTATACGACAAGTAACAGTTACACCGCCCATCTGAACATCTGCCACTGGACACTCACCTACCAATGCCGAAGGACTGGACAAAAGAGATGTAAACGAGTCCGAGCCCATCAAACCCCCTTCTAGTGCTTGGCTCCATGCACTAGAGGGTGCTAGTTTCCCTGTTGCCTGCTGGAAGAGTCATCCCTCCCATTCCCAGCGGGTGGCCTAGACCCAACCCCCACACGCTGTGTCTGCCGCGAGCCACCCGGACATACCTAGCCATGTGGCCTACCTGCTCACAACGCAGACAAATAGGTCTGCCATCCACGTCAAAACGAAACCGCCTCTGATGGTTAGTAGGCCTATTTGGTAGATTGGATGGCCCTGAACCAGGGGACAAATGTTTAAGAATAGTATCTAATTGGGCCTGCTGCCTACGTAAACCGTCTTTGAGCTCAGTCAATTCATTACTTGGTTGTGCTACAACGACCTGGGCTTCTGCCTGCCATGCTCCCACCACCTTTGAACTAGCGTCACACGAAAAAGCCCTTGCACGGACAGGGCGAGGCCCCTCGCCATCATCGGCCCAGCGAAATGCCTCACGACGCAAGTTCAAAAAGGAGGAATCAGGATTAAGACGGATGTATTGTTTTAATTCTCTACGCAGCATTTTGTCTCTAACGTTTTCTGCAAATTGATCACGGAGAACACAGTCAGGTTTAGCAATTGCAGTTATATTCTTACGTTGTGCGACTTCCATAAGTGACATTAATGAGTGTGAAAATTCACGCAACGTTTCTCCCTCCCGTTGACGACATTGAACATTTTTTGTTGAGCATCAATGTAAGACTGGCTACAGCCAAAAGTCTCAGTCAGTATAGAGAAAATATTTTCAGGCTCGGATCTAACTGGAGCTGGATGGAGTTTAATTTCTAACTTTGCCTCCCCATCCAGAAGGTCATACACGAAATGGGCCTGCTCACCTATGGACATATGCCTAACCTGTAAACATCGACGGGCCTCCTCAATCCATTCCTCCACTGGCGGAGACTCTGAGCTACCAGAGAACCTGGGATATTTACGTTCTCTAGGAACATACACATATCTTAATCCAGAAGACCTTGGTTCCTGGGAATCTAGCTCTTGGCGATTTGACTCTGGCTGACTCTGCTCTTCCTGTTCTACAACCCCAGCAGATGCTACATTTCCCTGACGTAGCCTTTCATTGTCAGCCTGCAACTGTTTAATCTGCTCCATTAGCAGCCCGACCCGTTCCTCCAGCTCCTGCGACATTTCAAACTGGACAAAAACCAGAACGGAAAAAAAAGTTATTTTTTTTATTTATTTTATTTTTTTATATATATAAATACAAACCACTAGTCACTTGCAGAACTGCTGTCTAGGCCCAGGCCTCGACCACTGCTTTTCCTGTTCTCAATACACACAAAACAACAACAAATTACACCAGTCCCAATCAAAACCCTGCAGACTGCGCCAAATGTAACCCTAGGGGGTGCCTTTTAATACCAGTCACAAGTTGAGAACCAACAATCTGAATTTTAGATGTTTCCAAGCAGGCTATCCCAATAAAGGGAAATAAAGGAGAGAGAGGGACTGGAGTAATATAAAAATAAAAACGATTTATTTTATTCTCATCAAATTAGACACACATTAAAGACATTAGGCCTCTGGGCAACAAGCTCAGGGACGGGGACAACAAAGTAAAAAAACTCAAGGTGTTTAAATGAATAATACTCAATGAAGAAAAATTCAACAAAACTCAATAAACAAACAAAGCAAATAAGGCACATCACAAAATCACATGCATAAGGAAAACAGAAAAAATATAATTTACACTCAGCAAACCAGTGACCACACAACAAAATTGTTACCCCTCCAGAATATTGCACCAACCCAATGGCCTAAGATATACACATTACATTCACAAACATAAAACATACAGCAACACACACACACACACACACACACACACACACACACACACACCGGAGAGGGACTAATGGGCCACACAGTAAGCCTCCCGCCCACACACACATACACACACAACTAAATACTAAAATGGAGCACAGGAAAAACAGTGGCCAGGATAGCATATGACGGTTCTCCTGTATGAACGCAGACCGCAGCGTCGAACCAAGAGCTTGTTTAGTTGCAGTCTGTAGCGATCGATTTCTTCTGTCTAGTTTTTACTCGTACATTCCCAGGCCAAAATTCTCAGCACAACTAACAGCACTCAGCAAGCTTAGTGATCACACTCTACACCAGTGAATTTTCGTTGAAACGCGCAGACACAATTCGTAGCCGGTAAGGGCTTGTGAAGACAGGGAGCTGGACGCAACCACGGCACTGAATAACCGCACAAACACCAGGTCGAGATCCACTCGTACAACCAACCGAGTCTCCAAGGAGCCAAGAGAACTTGTAGCGAAAGCACTAATGAGAGAGACCGCCAGCTTACTGGATTTAAAGGCGCAGCGCCAAACGGCCGCCACCTGATTCAATCAAGGTGCAATCCCCGCTGCCTACGTCATACCTGCTACATAAAGATGCCGTACCAAGTATGACAACGCTACATTCAACTGCTTTTGAAATACGGTGTTTTTTTCACTTCCTGAAAAGTAACCGTTTTGGACATACGTGAGTTTCATCAGGCAGCGACGACATGTTACATGTGTCCTCGTGCCATAAAAAGTCCAACTGAAGAGGGAGGGAAGGGGTTCTGGAGGTCCAGGCGAAGGGCAAGAAAACAGGGGAGATGACAGAGGACCCTCTGTCCAAGCCTTGTCTCCTTTAATGGGGGAAAACGCAAGTAAAACAAATGGTTATCAGTTTAAACTAAAGGTTGGGCTCGATACAGTGTTCCTTACAACTTACCAAAGATCCAATGATCCATGGATATTGACATGCAGCCAGGAATTCTGTTTTCCTGACATTTATACGAGTCTGATTTCAATACATAAATATTTATCGCTGTCAGTCATCAAAATTTTGAGAGTGAATCCCGCATGTATATGCGGATTAGCCTATGTGTTGAAGAGTGTATGTGGACACTTGTCAAGAATGAAAAAAAAAAGTTTTATTCAAATTTGAATATATTATAGGCCTATTCAGCACAAAGAGCGCTCCCTTTATAATCACTAAAAGCTGTCACTCATTCAATGAACGCAATCTCACAAAGTTCCGTTATATTAATCAGTGAAGCTGACGACACAATGAATCTCTTATTTACATAATATCCACACTTAAGCCGCGTTTCCACCGAAATTACCCGGAACTATTTGTACCAGGAACTTTTTTCCCAGGAACTTTTTCTCCCCCAGACCTGCTACAATCTGCGTTTCCACCGCGGTCTAAAGTACCGGGGAGATTAGGCAAATTAGTCCGGTGACGTGGGAATGCGCGCGACTGCTCCTCCCAGTTACCGACGGACAGTAATCACTTTTGCGCGATACTGTCTGCAACAATAACAAGTGTAGGTGATGCAAGCAGCGCTGCTTTTGCTGATTATGTACACACATTACCAACACTGTTTATTTAAACGTGCACTTTCACCTGGTTTGACCATTTTAATGCAAAATGGGATGATGGGCAATCCAAAATCTGAATGTGTTGTAATAGCTCAATTCCAAAACAAAACATTTTCTATAAAAGGATAATGAGGTTTCAGTCATGACAGATGTGTGAAAAGTTAATTGAATGAAAACAATAGACTGAATTAAGCAGTTGAAAGATTAGGTACTAGACTGCAAGTATTTTATTTTTTATCACAATAACATCTCTTAACATTCACAAAAAAAAAATTCACATGACTAGTATTACAATATGCTTCATTAAATGCATAATTTTAGAGACTTCTTCCTCAAATTTGAAATGAAGCAGGACCACACTTATGGCTTCACTTAAGTTGTGGTTATAAGTTATTATACTACATTCACATAGTTATACATTTAAAAATATAATATTTGGGTTTTCTAGATATGTTTATGTGCATATTCAGAAAGACTTGCGAGCAGCAGCCCTTTTATTTGCTTCCTACACTATATGAATACAATTAGAATGTGGTTATATAGTTAGAATGTGGAAATTAAAGACACAGTGACATTTTACACATTTTACTTTATTTTAGACAGATTAGTTCTTACAAAATTAAAATAAAAGTGTGCAAAGACAAATAAATTACTAGAACAATAAAATGAAAATATAAAATGTGAAAACAACAATATAAAAAAAAGTGTATTTTTCAGTAACCTGTCCAAGAGCTGTGCCAACACGTACAATATATAAAGTACAAGTGTGGTAGAGCAAATGCTTCATTCAAGCGGCTGGTCATTGTGGCTACTTCTTGAGCGACTGGACAAACTGTCCAAGAACAGACAGAAACCCGGTCTGAAAGTCCCTCTGCTTTCTTCCGCTTCTGACTGGTGGAATGCCAACTCTTGCCTCCTCATCTCTCCTCGGCCTGGCTATCCAGTAACAGCTGAATATATTGGTCTTGCTGTTCTTGTCCATGCTGCAGGACGGCCCGGTTAGCGTCCTCCATGTCCCTCAGTGCATCAAGAAAGTCACAGTCCCTTTTCCTTTTCTCTAAGTAGAAAAATTGCACAGAAACACATGGAAATTAATACACAAGGCAACCATGAAACAATAGAAACCATCAATTAATTATTTAAAGTGTTTTCACTACAAATAATGAACAATTGTTTGCCCAGCTTGAACAATGCCCAGTGTGCAAATTTTATCATGGGCAATTTAAGTTTACAATTAAAAACAACAAAACCATTAAGGATTACACATCAGTTTTTAAATATATACACATTTTTGTCAGCTTTATAACGTACTGGTGACCGCGGGGGAAAACACGCTGGTCTCCGTTGCCTGCGATTCATCAGGGCCACTCGTTACGTCTGGAAAAGCACGTTGAAAAAAGTTACTGCAACGTGTTTAAACACTGCAACGAGTTTAATAGATGATACCAAGATGAGATATTTACCTTCAACCCACTCGGATTCCTGGATGGTTTCCAACAACGCACTAGCCGAGTCTTTCGTTACCGCTGCCCTAGAAAAGGACGGTCTGTGTCCCAGCAACGCGTCCAGGCGGTCATACCACTTGTTGATACGCCGGTCGGAACAGCTCCGGTTGTTATGATCCTTTAATTTCTTGTAATCTTGTCTTAATTTCTTCAACTTCTCTCTGCACTGTTTTCCAGTGTGACTGGAACCGAGTCGATATCTTCAGGTATACCTTTTCATTACGGGTCGCCGTTTCCAGTTCCCGCTGGATGTCCTCCTCCGCATATATGCTCAATAAAGCCTGAACCTCGTCGTCGGTCCATCGGTCGAATTTTTTGTTGAACTCCATTGTTGCAAAAAAAATATTTACTGAACGCAAAACCCACGGAACCCACCTCGCAAAAGACTTGTAAATATGGCGGTGGAAAAAAAAATAGCTGCGAGAGCTCAACCAATCAGCATGTTCAGCGCCCAAGTCCCACCCCCGAAAGTTCGCGAACTTTTGAAAAGTCCCACCTCGCTTTCAGGGCCGTTTGGAGGGGGAAATATTTACCCGGAACTTCATTTAGACCCTGGTTCCTGCGGTCGAAACACACCGAGTTCCCCCCCAAAGTTCCTGGTTCCGGGGTAAAGTTCCTGCGGTGGAAACGCGGCTTTAGAGAGGATTAGCGCGTGTGCAGAACTCAGCACTGGACAAAAACTCAAAATTTTCATTTTAATTTGACAGCCCTATGGCAGAGCCGTAAGGATGATGGTCCCAGGTGGAGCCGAGGGAGGGAGGAGCCAAGGTGAAGCCGACAGATTGGTGAGCCGAGGTGAAATGTGATGGGCTCGGCAGCTGGAGGATGAGCTAGAGGATCCTCTTAAAGGATTAGTTTACTTCAAAATGAAAATGTCCTGATATTTTATTCACCCCCATCTCATCCAAGATGTTCAGAAATTATGTTTTTTGAGGAAAACATTAAAGGTCCAAATCAATGCAATTTCAAAGGGCTTCGAAGGGCTTCAGAGGCTCTGCGCGAGCCCAGGCGAGGAATAGGGTCGAAAACGATCTGCCATTTAAAAAATAAAAATAAAAAATGAATATACTTTTTAACCTAAATTGCTCAATTTGCGTTGCTCTGCGGCTTGCCAGTGATCATGTCGAAAATGTCACTCTAGACGTAGGCAGAAGTACCACCCCGTGTTTACAAAGCGCACATGCAAAGACTAAAACAGACGCCCTTTAGCAAAAAAAAAGGTAAAACAACAATGTCGGACAATTTTGAAGTTGAAGATGGAGTGTTTTTTGGTAAAGGGTGTTTGTATTAGTCCTTGCATCGCTTGGGGCGGTACTTCCGCCTACGTCTAGTGTGACGTTTTCGACGTGATTGCACAACCACTGGCAAGCCGCAGAGCAGTGCAAGATGAGCAATTTAGGTTAAAAAGTATATTCATTTTAAAAAAAATTTGGAAACTGATCGTTTTGCTAGATAAGACCCTATTCCTCGTCTGGGATCGTGCAGAGCCTCTGAAGCCCTTCAAAGCCCTTTGAAACTGCATTGATTTGGACCTTCAACATTTTGGTTGCCATGGAAGTGAATGGTGTGGACAAAAATCCTGGAATATTTTCCTCAAAAAACTTATTTTCTTTTTGACTGAAGAAAGAAAGACATGAACATCTTGGATGAGATGGGAGTGAGTAAATTATCAGGAATTTTTCATTTTTAAGTGAACTAATCCTTTAACCCCTAGAGGTTGACAATCACGCCGGCACAACCAATTAGCTTTTTTTCTTATCAATGCAAAAGACACTCAAGATTTGTGTACTTTCCATCGTTTTGAGATGCGGTGAGGAATAATCATGGAATAATTTACCTCAGAAGAAAAGCTGTTTAAATTCAAGCAGCAACGGATCCAGCCGAGGATTGTGAGGTAAGGTTATTCTGTTAGTGTCTGTGAATATTAAACCGTTTAAATATGAATCCTGCTGCAAAATCAGCGGAGGCAGGGCCGACGGTCTAGCAGTATTTCGAAGAGGAGGTTGAAGAAGGAGGCTTGGTGGGATCTCTGGAGACACAGGAGACTTAGAGCTGGGCAGGACCACTGGGGATGGGAGATTCAGGTAGATCGACTATTCCAGTTCGTAAAGAGAGTCCTTGTAGACTACTTGCAGCCCCACAGGGATGGATAATGTTGCTGGCTCACACACCGGGTCAGACTCACTGAGGGGCTCCAGGGCTCCAGGGCAATGGTTGACTCATCCTTCTATCTGGCTTGTACATTGCGGCATGCTCAGGTTTTCTGTCTGCGATGGGCTCAGGCGTTTGCTCCATGCAGAGTGGGGGAGGTGGCTGGCTGGGCTGAGGGTTTGGAGTGGTGCTGGTGACGTCCTCCTCGGCTGGATCCATTTCATCCTCGAGGACCGCTCCATGCCTAGGCACAGCAAATCCAAAAAATGTCAAGTTAGATTATTAGCACGATTGCAAATGTGATAATTATTTTATACAACAGTTCAGTAAACAAAGAGTGAATGTGATAAGTGACATTTTAGACATAATATTGTCAATATAATCTGTTTTTGCTCTATTTCTGCTTCTATGCTTCTATGACTCATTCATTAAGACGGTGCTTTGCTGGTGGTTTTAATTTCATAATTAAAAATATAATGTATATATATATATATATATATATATATATATATATATATATATATATATATATATATATATATATATATATATATATATTGTCACTGGTGAGAAATCACACAACAAGGTTGCTCGTGAAAAGTGAACCCCGGAGGGTGGATTTATTGTGTCTACTTTGGGGAATAGGTGCAAACGGTGAAACAAAGGTGCGTGCTGTCGTCGTGGCTGGTGTTTCCTGTGAAGTCCTCGTGCTCGTGAAGGTGGGTGTCCAGGCGTGCTCAGTCGGGCTGTCGGTCACTCGCTGCCTTCTGTGAGGTAAGAGAAAGAGGATTAGTTCCAGCACGTTCAGCATGAGACGGGTGTCTGCTCAAGTGAGAGCGGCAGCGGCTTTTACACCCTCTTGCTGATCGGGTGCAGCTGTGACCGATCAGCCCGTGATGAGGTCGTGCAGGTGCCGTGCGTTGGTTGCCAGGGCGACGCTGATATGCCCAGAGAGACTCGTCACATCCCCCCCCCCTAAGCGTCGTTCTGGCCCTGGGAACGAGAGGAGACAGTAGGGGTGAAACAAGGGGTGGGTGGGGAATGACCCCTGACAGACCTGAAAAAGCTGCCCACATCCGCGAGAGTCCATCAGCGTTGGCGTTGGCGGCCCCTGCCCGATGTCGTACTTCGAAGTGTAAGTCCTGGAGCGCGAGAAACCAGCGGGTCACCCTGGCGTTGGTATCCTTCGCCCGGGCCATCCACTGGAGAGGAGCATGGTCGGTCAGCAGGGTGAACTTATGGCCGAGGAGGTAGTACCGCAGCTCCAGGACTGCCCACTTGATGGCCAGGGCCTCCTTCTCGACGGCGGCGTAGTTCTTCTCTGCCGGGGACAGCTTTCTGCTGATGTAAAGTATGGGATGTTCCTCACCCTCCTGGACTTGGGATAGGACGGCTCCCAGTCCGGTGTCGGAAGCATCCGTTTGCAGCAGGAAGGGGCAGCCGAAGTCAGGGGCGCGGAGTACCGGAGACGCTGTCAGGGCCGTCTTGAGTTGGGCGAAGGCCTCTTCGGCGGCCGACGTCCAACAGGTCTTCTCGGGCTGCCCCTTCCTGGTCAGGTCTGTCAGGGGGGCGGCTAAAGAGGAGAAGTTGGGGATGAAACAGCGATAGTACCCCGCCAACCCCAAAAAGGCGCGTACCTGGGATTTTGTTTGTGGTTTGGGTGCGTTGCGGATGGCTTCCACCTTCTTCTCCTGGGGCCTGATGAGGCCCCGGCCAACCAGGTACTTTGCCTCAGAGAGCGCGAGGTGGCATTTGCGGGGGTTGGTGGTCAGTCTAGCCCGCCGGAGCTCCGAGAGCACCCTCCGCAGACGTTCCAGGTGTTCCTCCCATGCCTCGGAGTGCACCACGACGTCATCCAGATACGCGGCTGCGTACGCTTGGTGGGGCCGTAGGATGATGTCCATCATTCGTTGGAATGTCGCAGGGGCCCCGTGCAGGCCGAAGGGGAGGGTCCGGTACTGCCAGTGTCCACTAGGGGTAGAAAAAGCAGTCTTTGATTTAGCGGAGGGAGTGAGTGGTACCTGCCAGTATCCCTTGGTGAGGTCCAAGGTCGTGATGTACCGGGCCCCGGTCTAGCAGCTCGTCGACCCGAGGCATGGGATAGCCGTCGAACTCGGAGACTTCGTTGAGCCGGCGGAAGTCATTGCAGAAGCGGAGGGTGCCATCCGGCTTGGGTACCATCACGATGGGGCTGGACCATGGGCTATCACCCCCAACTTCAGCATTTCCTGGATTTCCTCCTCAATAGCCTGCCGACGAGCTTCTGGGACTCGGTAGGGCCGTTGCCTGACGATGACTCCAGGGGCGGTCCTGATGTCATGTTGGATGACGTTGGTCTGCCCGGGCCTAGAGGAGAACACATCCGTGAACTGTCTGACCAGGTTCTGCAGCTCGGTCTTCTGGGCAGCCGACAGGTGGGGGTCCATGTCCACAACCACGGGATCGGTGAGACTCAGGGCGGCGAGCTGGTCTCGGGTCCCTTGCCACTTCTTCAGTAGGTTGATGTGGTATAACTGCTCCGTTCGTCTTCTTCCCGGTTGGCGTACCCGGTACGTCACGGGACCAACCTTCTCCACCACGGTGTACGGCCCTTGCCACGATGCCAGGAACTTGCAGGCGGACGTAGGGACCAAGACCATTACTCTGTCTCCCGGCTGGAACTCCCGTGGTTGGGCTGCCTGGTTGTAATGGCGTTGTTGGGCCTGTTGTGCCTTGCTGAGATGCTCCCGGACTAATGGCATGACACGGTCGATCCTCTCCCTCATCTGGGTGACGTGCTCGATGACCGTGCGATGAGGGGCAGGCTGCTGTTCCCAGGCCTCCCGAGCGACATCCAGCAGGCCCCGAGGCTGGCGGCCGAACAGGAGCTCGAAGGGGGTGAAACCAGTTGAGGCTTGCGGGACCTCGCGGATGCCGAAGAGGACGTAGGGGATCATCAGGTCCCAGTCCCGCTTGTCCTCCGCCGCTACCCTTCGGAGCATCTGTTTTAGAGTCTGGTTGAAGCGTTCCACGAGTCCGTCGGTTTGCGGGTGGTAAACAGTGGTCCTCAACTGTTTCACCCCCAGCAGCCTGCAGAGGTCTGCCATTAGCCGGGACATGAACGGGGTTCCCTGGTCAGACAGTATCTCGGTCGGGAGGCCGACCCGGCTGGCCAACAGAAACAGCTCCTGGGCAATGGCTTTCGCTGTGGCTTTCCGCAGGGGGACTGCTTCTGGATACCGGGTGGCATAGTCCACGATGACGAGGATGTGTTCATGCCCTCGGGCAGACTTAGGCAACGGCCCCACCAGATCCATTCCGATGCGCTCGAAGGGCACCTCGATGATGGGTAAGGGAATCAGCGGGCTGGGGGGAGGAGTCCTGGGCGCCGTGCGTTGGCAGGTCGGACAGGCCTTACAGAACCCCTTCACCTCCGCGTCCAGACCCGGCCAGTGAAAGCGATCCCGGATCCGCTGGATGGTGTTAGCCGCTCCTAGGTGACCTGCCATCGGATGGGAATGGGCCAGTTCGAGGATGGTCTCCGTCTTCGTCCGCGGGACGACCAGAAGCTCCTTCTCCTCCCCCCTACGCTGAGCCACGCAGTATAGCAGACCGCTTCGGACCACAAAGTGCGGGAGAGGATGGGGCCGTGGGAGGACGTCTTTTCCGTCCACAGTCCTAACTTGACCCCAGCAGTGCTTTAGGCGATCGTCCTCCCGCTGTTCTTTGGCAAAAGAGCCCCCCTCGCTGGCCTGTTGGAACACATCATAGAACAGGTTAGAACTTAACGAGGGGGACTCACCATCTCTCCCGCTGTCCGAAGCTAGCAGCGCCGGCCGGCGACGACATCTTTGTGGCCGGCGACGACGGTGGCAGTTCCGTTCCGGGCTGGCGGGCTGAGCAATGGCGGCGAGCAGGCGGCCAAACCCTGGCCAATCTCTTCCAAGCAACAGTGGGACCGGTAGGTTCTCTACCAATCCGGCTTCCACGGGCCAGGTGCCATGGGCGGCAGCGATGTTCACACGGCGAGCGGGTACTTGTTGGGTGTCTCCATGCACACACGTGATCGGGAGGTAACTCTTTTGGCCAGGGTGAGGCGGACACAGACGAGCCTGGATGAGGGTGACCGCGCTGCCCGAGTCCAGAAGTGTCCGGATGGGCTCACCGTTCAGCTGGACGTCCGCCTCTGGAGCCGCAGGTGGGACGCGCTGATGTACGATGCAGCCCGCCAGCCAAGCCCGCGGGGGCGTCGTTGGTCCTGCGGTGGGCATGGGCTCGTCCACCGGAAACGGAACTGTCGGTCTGCCAACTGCGAGCGAGGTGCCCTCCGGCGTGTGTCGCTCCTGGACCACCCTCCGGGGAAATGGCGGCGCTCTCTCTCCGGCCTCCCGCTGGTGGACCGCATCCGCCAGCTCGATCGCCTCCACCAGATCGAGGACAGTGGCGGGGTTCCTCATACCCACCGCCTGACGATGGGACCGAGGCAGGGCGCGGAGGAGGCGATCGATGACCACGATCGATGTTCGTGATCGCGGGAGGAAGGGAAAAATAAGCTCGCTGGGCTTCACCGGTTAGGAGAGGAGCCAGCGCGGAAGCCCAGTCTTCGATAGGCCATCCTTCCCGATTGGCCGTTGTTTCAAAAATTTGGAGATATGCTTCAACATCGTCATGATCCGTCATTTTAGGCAGCAGCCGAGTCGCTCGTATGCGGGGGTCAGGTAGTGGAACTGGCTGGGCCGCCTGGGCATGAAGGGCGGCGATATCTTCTTCAGCTCGGCCCTGCCGAGTGGCCAGATGTTCCACGATCTGCTGCTGGCGGATGCTGACTTCGGTGAGGTGCTTCAGTATTTCCTCCATCTCCAACGGAAGAGAGAGCGCCGATCAGTGCTGGGGTGGTGAACAGAAAGAGAACAAAAAATATATTTGAGTGCGGTGAAAACTGCAAACACTTGTGTGTGATTTCTCATGCAGTTGCCCGCATTCTCCACCAGATGTCACGGGTGAAAAATCACACAACAAGGTTGCTCGTGAAAAGTGAACCCCGGAGGGTGGATTTATTGTGTCTACTTTGGGGAATAGGTGCAAACGGTGAAACAAAGGTGCGTGCTGTTGTCGTGGCTGGTGTTTCCTGTGAAGTCCTCATGCTCGTGAAGGTGGGTGTCCAGGCGTGCTCAGTCGGGCTGTCGGTCACTCGCTGCCTTCTGTGAGGTAAGAGAAAGAGGATTAGTTCCAGCACGTTCAGCATGAGACGGGTGTCTGCTCAAGTGAGAGCGGCAGCGGCTTTTACACCCTCTCGCTGATCGGGTGCAGCTGTGACCGATCAGCCCGTGATGAGGTCGTGCAGGTGCCGTGCGTTGGTTGCCAGGGCGACGCTGATATGCCCAGAGAGACTCGTCACAATATATATATATATATATATATATATATAAGCTAAGTTAACCCTCAGAGCCCGACGGCATCGCCCACGACGTCACACGGCACCTCCGATAAATATCTATATTATTTCATGAAACTTTTATCGATTTTCTTACCGTTTTTCCAGCAGAAAGCTAACGAGCTAGCCATCACGGGGGTGTCTTTGGTGTCTTTGTAGCCTTTACAGAAGGTTTTCTATCCAGCCTGGAACATGTGCATCTTTTCAGGTGACATCAATGCAACACAAATATACTGACAGTGCAACTTGTCTTGAAAAAAAAGAGGTGTGTCAATTGTCTGTGCACAACAGGGTTGATGTTTTACAAGCTTTTTTAGTAAATAACACCAGGCGGAAAATTAATTGTAAAAATACAGTTAATGCTCTTCAGCATAGCGCTCTGTGTTAAAACTGTCTGTCTATTTATTGTTGTAAGTCAGTGAAAGTGTGTGAATGATGGAGTGTGAAAAAGTGAGAGAGTTCAAGCAGTGTGCATCCTTGCCCTCGCTACATGTCGCGCTCGGATACACACCTGCTGTGTGTGCACTGCCTGGGCGTTCAGCATGCTCGAGTGGCTCTTGAGGGAGCCGCTTGTGAGCATTGCGAAAAGCTGACGCTCAGGGTGCTCCGCTCTCGGCTGGCTGTGTTTGATGAGGCCGGCCAGCCTCGTGAGCCCCATGGTCCTGGACCCGCGGTCGCTGAGGCGGCTCGGCGTCGCAGATCATGGGGTTCACAGCGGGACTTGTCAGAGGGTTTCGGGAATGCTGCGGCACTTTCCCGATCCTCCTCTGACAGTTCCGAGGATCTTCCTCCCCGTGTGGAAGCCCGCTCTGCGGCTTCTTCCCCCGGGGTGGGAGGTCCGGTGCTCGCTCTCTCCGGTTCCGAGGAGCCGGAGGAAATGGGCACCGAGGCGGGGGATGAAGCAGGAATTGTTTCATCGCTTCATCCACCCGCCCAAGAGGAGCTGGTCGAGGTGTTGACCCAGGCGGTGCCGAAATTAAACATAAATTGGCCACAAGAGGCTCTGGAAATCCAGCCACCCAGTAGGCTGGATGACCGGTTCCTCTCGCACCGGTTCCAAACACCTCGCCGGGGCCTGCCTTTTTTCCCGGATCTACACACCGAGGTGTGCAGATCTTGGAAAAAGCCCTATTCCTCGCGTGTGTCAAATCCTCCGGTATTGGATTATTCCAATGTTCTGGGGGCACGTGAGGCAGGCTATGGGGCGATGCCTCGGGTGTAAGAAGCTCTTGCGAGCTACCTTTCACCCGACTCTGCATCGTCCCTTAAGGCTCCGGTTTTGCCCACCAAACCCTGTCGGGACACCTCATCTTTGGTGGGCAAAGCTTATATGGCGGCTGGTCGGGCTGGTAGTTCCCTGCAAACTCTCTCTATTCTGCAGGCCTACCAGGCCGATCTCCTTAAAGAGCTTGATGAGGGTGAGGGTCCCTCTCCGGAGGATATACTGGAGTTAAGGAAGGCTGCAGATTTGTCTCTCCGCGTCACCAAGGAGACGGCCCGCGCTATCGGCCGCTCCATGGCTTCAATGGTGACTGTGGAGAGACATCTCTGGCTGAATCTGTCGGGGATAAAGGAGAAGGATAGATCCTTCCTCCTGGACTCCCCGATTTCGCCTTCTGGTCTGTTTGGAAATGCGGTTAACGCAGTCGTTTCCAGACACCAGGAGGCGAAGAGACAGTCAGCAGCCTTCCACCAGTACCTCCCTCGCCGCTCAAAGCCTGGGAAGGCCTCAGCCGTCATCCAGCTCCTCGCACCGAAAGGTGCAAAAAGAGAGCGTCGCATCTAGAGCCCCTCCCCCGGGAGCCTGGCAACAGAGGCGACGCTCTCAGCAGCAGTCTTCCGCTCCTAAGGGTGATCTACGGAACGTCCTTCAGGTGCAGAAGACTGCTGGGAAGAAGTCCTAGCTGCGGCAGGGCTTCTAAGAGCGGTCCCTCCGGCGGAGGAACAAACGAGGTTGTTTCCTCCGTGGCGCTCTGGGGAAATCGATGTGGTAATCCCGCCGTCTATGACGCTTTGGGCCACATCGATTTCCCGCGAACGCATGCTGCACCAGCCGCCTCTGGAAAGACCTGCGGCTGGGCAGCTCGCGCGTCCGCACACGGAGAACCGTTCCCAACTACTTCCTGCCGGTCAGCCGCTTCAAGGGTTGGGAACGGGAACCGTGTTCCCTTAGTAGATTATCTTGGCGCATGGAAATGCCTTCCGAATATTTCTACATGTGTCCTGCATACTGTAGAAAAGGGTTACAGACTGCAGTTCGGTCATCCTCCTCCAAGATTCAGGGGATTGTACTGGACTACAGTGGTACCCGAGCGGGTTCGGGTTATGGAACTAGAAGTAAAAACCTTGTTAGCGAAGGAAGCCATAGAGCGTGTTCCTCCGCTGGAAAGGGAGTCCAGGTTCTACAGCCAGTACTTTATAGTTCCCAAAAAGGATGGAGGGTTGCGTCCGATTATAGATCTGAGGTTTTTGAATCTGTCTCTGAGGAGCTACAGATTCAAAATGCTCACCATTCCCATGATCGTGAGTCAGATCCAGTCCGAGGACTGGTTCGTCACGATAGATCTGAAGGACGCATACTTCCATATCTCCATCCTCCCATGTCAGAGGAAGTATCTGAGGTTCGCTTTTGGGGGCGAAGCGTACCAATATCGAGTGCTTCCCTTCGGCCTAGCCCTCTCCCCACGCACGTTCACGAAGTGCATGGATGCAGCTCTGGCTCCAATGAGACTTCAGGGCATCCGTGTGCTGAATTATATCGACGACTGGCTCATACTGGCCCAGTCGTACGATATGGCGGTCCGACATCGAGATGTCGTTCTGGCCCACATAAGGTACTTGGGGCTGAGATTCAACACGAAAAAAGAGCGTGTTGACGCCGTCCCAGAGGACAACGTTCCTCGGGGTCGTATGGGACTCGACAACGATGCGGGCACAATTGTCTCCCGCGCGAGTCGAGACCATACTGGCAATGGTCTCAGGAATAAGGCTAGGCCACAACATCACTGTGAGGCACTTTCAGAGGGTGCTGGGGCACATGGCAGCAGCGTCCAACGTAATACCTTTTGGCCTGCTGTACATGAGACCCCTCCAGTGGTGGCTGAAAACCAAGGGGTTTTCCCCCAGAGGGAATCCGTTCCGTATGATCAGGGTAACGCGCAGATGCCTTCGTTCCCTATTCATATGGAAGAAACCTTGGTTTCTGTCCCAGGGGCCAGTGTTGGGAGCGTCCTGTTGCCAGAAATCCGTTTCAACAGACGCCTCCCTCACTGGCTGGGGCGCGGTCATGGACGGCCGCTTTGCGAGGGGCCCGTGGGAGGGCCGTCATTCCTCCTGGCACATAAATTGCCTGGAGATGATGGCGGTCTACAAGGCTCTCAGGAGCTTTTTCCCGGACCTCCGCGGCCAACATGTCCTGGTACGGACAGACAATATGTCTGTCGTAGCGTACATCAACCGCCAGGGGGGTTTGAGGTCGCGCCCTCTTTGCAGACTGGCGAATCAAATCCTCCTGTGGTCCCAAGGGAAACTGTTGTCCATCAGGGCAATGTATGTCCCGGGGGTCCAAAATCAGGGAGCAGACATCCTGTCGAGGCAGGGGCTGAGGCCCGGGGAGTGGCGACTCCACCCAGAGGTGGTGGAGGCCATATGCAAGAGGTTCGGCCCAGTGGAAGTGGATTTGTTTGCGTCTCGAGAGACGTCCCACTGTCCACTGTGGTTTTCCCTCACGCGTCCAGCCCCGCTGGGGCTGGATGCCATGGTTCAGACGTGGCCGAGGCTGCGCCTGTACGCATTTCCCCCGATTGCTCTGCTCCCGGGAGTCCTAGAGAAGGTCCGGCGACAGGGGGTCAGTCTACTTCTAGTAGCACCCCGTTGGCCGACTCGAGTTTGGTTCTCGGATATCATAGCTCTGCTAGCAGGTCAGCCATGGGAGATTCCTCTGAGGAGGGATCTCCTGTCTCAGGCGGCAGGTACGATATTTTACCCCCGCCCGGAGATTTGGAACCTGTGGGTCTGGCCCCTGAGGGGACCAGGTACCTAGAGGCTGGCCTATCGGCAGAGCTGATAGAGACCTTACTCAGTTCTAGGGCTCCGTCTACGAGGAGACTGTACAGCCTCAAGTGGAATGTATTTTCCACTTGGTGCAGGGAGCGTGAGGTGGACCCAGTTAACTGCCCAGTGGCTTCAGTGCTGGAGTTCCTCCAAGATCGCTTCTCTGCAGGGCTTACCCCGTCCACACTCAAGGTGTACGTGACTGCCATTGCGGCTTTCCACACTCCTATGGGTGATGGGCCTCTGGGTAAGCACCAGCTGGTTGTACAATTCCTCCGTGGGGCTCGGAGGATGAGGCCTGCGGCTCATTCCAGAGTTCCAACCTGGGACCTGGTAGTGGTTCTCGAAGGCTTGGCTGAGGCCCCCTTCGAGCCATTGGAGTCAGCTGAACCAAAGAACCTGACCCTTAAGGTGGCTTTTCTCCTCGCCATTACCTCTCTCAGGAGAGTGGGAGATCTCCAGGCCTTGGCGGTAACGCCAACCTGCCTGGAGTTTGCCCCGGGAGGAGTAAAGGCCATCTTACACCCTAGGCCGGGCTACGTGCCTAAGGTGCCATCAAGGGTGGTCAGGTCATTGGTTCAGCAGGCATTCCATCCTCCGCCTCACGTGACGGCGGAAGAAGGGAGACTTCACCTACTCTGCCCGGTTAGGGCTCTCAGAGTTTATTTGGCGAAGTCTGCACAGTGGAGGAGATCGCAACAACTTTTGGTGTGTTTTGGCTCACCTAAGAAGGGATTGCCTGCATCTACTCAGACAATCAGTAACTGGATTGTCCAGGCAATTACCATGGCCTACCAGGTGCACAGTTTGCCTTCACCTGTGGCCGTGAGGGCTCATTCCACCAGAGGCATGGCCTCTTCGGTGGCCCTTCTTTCTGGGGTCCCCTTGCAGGATATCTGTGAGGCGGCCGGGTGGGCTACTCCACACACCTTTATCAGGTTTTATAGCCTGGATCTCCCTAGCTGTGCCCGGTCTCCGGCTTCACACTAGGGCAGGCGCTACCCTCGGTGTGGCCTAGTTGGGATTCGTTCCCCAAAGTGTCATCTCGATGCAGTGCGAGTTCCCTCGAAAGGGAACTGCTCGGGTTATGTATATAACCCTTGTTCCCTGAGAAGGGGAACGAGCACTGCATCCCGACGCCACACCTCGGCGCGCCTGGAGCGCATGCTTCAGAGCAATTACTGCCGACATTACTTTCCAGCTCCCCTTTTATACTTCCGGGTATGCCGTCACGGTTACGTCATCATGCACGCCAATCGGATTGGCCTAGTTGGCATTCTGGTTTCAGATTCGCTGATGCTAAGGGAGCATCCTCAAAGTGTCGTCTCGATGCAGTGCTCGTTCCCCTTCTCAGGGAACAAGGGTTATATACATAACCCGAGCAGTTTTCTTCTTTTCTTTGATTTGGTGCCGCCCTAGTTCCTCTTTCCCCATTTAGTTTATTATTTCCCTTTATATTCTCTTACTGCATTCATTGTAATATAGCGCACACATATACATATTAGTGGCTTCGGCTTGATGTACCAATAAATCAATTGGCCTTATATCACTGCGTGTCTGGTCTTTCTGCTGCCCGCTCCATGTCAGCATTATTAATATCTAAATGTTACGTTCCAACCCTAGACCTTTAAAAGTTTGTAACAACTATAAAACCAATATAATTAATGCATCACACGACTGTTTTATCTTCAAAATGTTTTGTATAGTTGTTATAATAATAATAATTCAACATTATAATAATTATAAATATGTACTATAATGAATTAAATTATTATTATTAATAATATTACAAATTTAAATGTATAATTAAGAAAATGTATCATTTCTGAGGGAAAAATAAATAAGGTTGAGGCCAATATAAACTCTACTTTTTTCTGTTTGCTATTGTAACTTGACTTGACTCTTAGCAGGACTTGACCTGACTTGCTTGAGGTGAGCCACTGACTTGACTTGACTTGCTTGATTTGTGTGCACTGTGACTTGAGACTTGCTTGAGACTTGATGGCAGGGACTTGAGACTTACTTGTGACTTGCTCCCACCTCTGGTAAATTCCACTAGGAATATGTAGCAGAATCATAGTGAAGAAGCTCAGGAAATAACCATGCTCTACATAAACAATACTCGGCAACGAAACAAAGGAAACTGAGGGCTTAAATACAAGGGAGAGTAATCAACTGAACAAAAACAGGTGCGTAGAACAACCAAGGAGACTAATGCCGCATTCCAGGCAACCCGTAACCCATGTTTTTCCAACCTTCTACCCGTGAAAAGGCACTGGAACGGTATTCAAACCTGTGACTTCCCAACCGTGAACTCGTACTAGTTCGATGTACTCCCAGTTACGAGCATCGCCCGCGAAACAACAATGACTGCCCCATACGGATGCAATATTTATGAAACAAATATACAAATGACGTTATATAAGGTATAACAGCTTCTCTTGCCTTATGCGCCATTTTTCTCCTCTGTTTCCCTCAAATAAGCAAGGAGTAAGCACCTTTGGCGATAGAAATGATTGTAAATTAGCATAAGCTCCATAAGGTCCGCCATGCTTTGTTTAGCTACTACAATTCCTTGCGCTCAGGCAGTTTGGCATGACTTTGCCTGGAACGCTACAAAGTCGTGAGTCATGGTTTGAAGTTGTAAAATACGGGCTCAAAAACCTGTCTGGAACGCAGCATAACTACAGGGAACCAGAACAGGAAAAATAGAACCAAAACACAATGAAACTAAACCAAAACAGAACATACATGTTACAATTAAGGCCTATCATAGCAAGTCTTACATGTTCTCTGCTCTCCAGTGATATTTGCTATTATTTGATTTGTGCATATTATTCTAAGTCCATTTTGTAAGAAAGTGCTGTCTAACAACAAAGGGAAAAAACATTGTTTTGTTTATTACAAGTTACATATTTATGTAGGGTTGGACCTGTAGTGTTTACATGTACAGAAGTAGAATTCTACCTGTGGGCATAGATTGACATAGACAGGCAGTTATTTTAACTTAAGATAAAACTAGCCTTTAGAGAGCTTGTTAAAACTGTTTTTAATGTTTGTGGTCAAGGCAATTAGCATGAGACCAGTGTCCATATATAGCAAACCACATCTAACCTTTACAAACACTACGGGAAACATGCAAACCGAGAACATGGTAAGAGTTCAACTGCCTTTGTAACTGAAAAACAACAACAACAACAACAACAATGTATGCTACTGTTAGATATTTAGATATTTCATTTCCACAAATACAATGCAGCAGAACAAATGTAATTTAACTGATAATATACTGTATAAATGAAGTGCTCTTTCATCTGCATTATGTCATTTAGACCATAATGGTGAAATCTAATGCTTTTTTTATTTATTTTTTAAATAGTGTAACAATAATAACAACTGCAAAATAATTACATATCATTCCAGATGCAGCCACCACTGGAGAATGAATCCATTGTCTTAGTATTTACACTCTCTGGATTTAATGAAACAATGGAAAACAGATTTGTGTTTTTTTCCCTCACTGTACTGTTTTATCCCCTAATGGTGTTTTGTAATGTAACTATAATTTTTACTATAATTACGTATAAGAAACTTCATGAGCCGATGTATGTGTTTATATGTAATTTGTGTATAAATTCACTTTATGGCACTGCTGGATTATATCCTAAATTCATGTATGATTTATTAGCCCAAGATCACATTATTTCTTATGTTGGATGTATGATTCAGATATTTGTAATTTATTCATTTGCCTTGTGTGAAATTTCAACATTAACAGTGATGGCATATGATAGATATGTGGCAATATGTAGACCACTGGAGTATCATTCAATAATGACGAATCAGAGGGTTCTTGAATGGATCCTTTTCTGCTGGTTGGCCCCAGTTTTTTGCATGTCTGTTTTAATTGTATTAACAGCCAGACTTACGTTGTGTGGCTCTACTATTGAAAAGGTATATTGTGAGATTTGGGCAGTTGCAAAACTTTCTTGTTTTTCCACAACAGTAAATAATGTGTTTGGATTAACTGTTATTCTACTATACTTTGGACATGGTGTATTGATATATTGCTCCTATTTTCAGTTGATTAGGAAGTGCATTAAGTCAATAGAGGTCAGGCACAAATTCATGCAAACATGTGTGCCACATCTGCTTTCATTGGTCAATGTGACTGTTGCATTGCTGTTTGATGTAATGTACAGTCGTTTTGGTTCAAAGAATGTTCCTCAAGGTGTGCGTAATTTCATGGCCCTGGAATTTCTACTCATACCACCCATTTTAAACCCCCTCATTTATGGACTAAATCTGACAACAGTCCGCCAGCAAGTTATAAGACTTTTTTTCAAGAAAAAAGTAGGAATATCTCAGTGAATATTTTAGAAATTCAAATTGTAATATAAAATGCTATATAAAAACTTAGTAAGCCAAAAAAGATGAAGTGGGGACCATAAACTCCCCTTAACCATAGTACAATTTCTGACCCTAGCCCTAACTTTTTCATCATTTTTTTTATTATTACCAGAAAACTTTTAAATTTTATTCAATTTGTTGCTAACTTCTCTAAACCATGACTTTGTCAAAAAATAAATGAAAATGTTTCTTGTTTGAAGGAATACACACTCTGGTGTTAAACAATCCACATTATTCAGTCAGATCTAACACATTCACTTTTTTCAGTTTGTGTAGTTTTGTATTTTGTATTGTATAGTTTGTTTGTAATATACTTTGTTGACCTACAATAAGTCTTTTTGTTCTGCAGAAATGTGTGCTGGGACCATGTAGGCACTGGCTACATCATATGTAATCCAGTAAACAAGATCTCTGAGAAGCTTTTACATTGTCTGTATTCTTGTACATGGATATTGTCAAAGGCAACTGGCATAATTTAATTATTTGTTAATCTTTTTGTATGGATAACTTTTCCCCTATAACTTATTGACTGAATCCAGTTAAATCAAAGTTTCAAATCTGCAACCTAGGAAATAAATACCAGGTAACCCTTATTTTGATGGTCCACTTTAGACGTTCAAATAACTGTAAGTAACTTTGCCACTACATATCAACTAGCAGTCATTAGAGTATTAGTAGACTGTTTGCTTAATATCTGCTAACACTTTATTTTGATGCTCCCCAACAGACATTATACTGACAATAAGCATTCTGCAAATACCTGTCAAATAATTCTACTTACCCGAGCCCTAACACCTAACCCTAACCTAACAGTCTACTGACAGTGTACTAATACTCTAATGAGAGTTAATTGACATGTAGTTGCAAAGTTACTTATAGTTAGTAGAATGTCTAAAGTGGACCATCGAAAATAAAGTGTCACCAAATACCATTGCAATCATTGCATGATTTTTCACAGATAATCGTTCCTGTCTATTCAAAAACCAAGAGAAAAGTTAAAATGCCTATTATGAGGAGCTCCTCCAGGAATGGATTGACAATCAACATGACAAGACTTACATGGAACACTGCTTAGGATCATACACAAGAGGATGCTATACAGAACTGTATCTGATATGATTCCACGTTGTACAAAAAGTTTGTATGTTCTCCCCATGTTGCCGTGGGTTTCCTACTGGTACTCTGGTTTCCCCCACAGTCTGAAGACATGCAGATCAAGTGAACTGCAGATTATAAATTGTCAATAGGTTTGAGTGTGAATGTGTTTGTCGGTCAGCCCAGTGAATGACTGGCCAACTGGCCAGAGTGTTTCCCTGCCATTGATATTCTGGTATAGACTACATAGGATACACAGGTATAGAAAATAGATTTTTAATCAAAATGCAATAATAATAACATTCACAATTTAGGGCCAGATTTACTAAACAGGGCAAATTAGCATGAGAGCACAATCCCATAAAAGCGCAGATGGGAGTGGAATGTTTTGTGCATGATCTACTGCAACCCGTTCTCACTCCCAAGGCATCAAAATCCGAAGCATGGTCAAGTGCCTTCCGCGTCACAACGAAGACGCTAAAGGCACCCCTAGGCATCACTATATCGATGCGCTGGGTGCTCCATTCATTTCTGTTTTTTACCCAATGCGTCGGATCAAGGCGCATTTTATTCTTTGCATTTGTAAAGAATTAAAAAATTAAAATTTTTTATTAATATTTAAAGGTTACTTTTATATTTTGGAGCAGCTAACCCAACTCCTACCCTAAACCTACCCACTTCTAAACAATATAAAACACGTAACAGGCAAATACAAGTACAGTCACATGTATTTATTGCAAAAACTGACCAAAAACAGTATAAAAGTATTAACTGATGTTGCATTCCAAGTCTTCTGAACTGAAGTCACACAATGTCTTTATGTAAAGAACAGAGCTGATCTTAATGTTTTAATCGTTGAGATGATGATCCCGCCGCTCCTTGAACACACTCATTCATATCTCATTCAAATAATACACATGACTCTTTAGCATGACGCAATCGGTCACAAGACACACAAGAGCCAATTACATTTTACAATCAAAGCTGACGTAATGACTCAGTTGGTCACAAGACATACGAGAGCCAATGCAATTTCACTATGAAAACTGATGTAACGGGCGGCAATATTTGAAATTTAATGTGTTCATGATCTTCTGCGGATGGAGACGCTGATTGCTTTTGGAGATTTCCTTCACTCAAATCAATCGCTTGGCCTCGGAACACTTTGGAATATTTGTACTTTTTGAATAAATTGTGCATGCAGTCGTATCTGCCTGTTATATCTGTGTTTTATATACCACACAAATTAGTAGGTTTAGGGATGGAATGGGGTTGGGTTACATGTTAAAACGTGTCTAGATAGCGTAAATAAAATTATGCTGGCTGATTAAATTGAGAAACCCACTCCAAAATCATAACCCAATATATGATCATCATGCCCAATATATGATCACCATGCCAAACGCGTCTGTGTATGACGCCAAAGGTTTCTCATTTAAATGAATGGAGCACTCAGCGCATCAATATAGTGAGCCTAGGGGTACCTTTAGCATCTTTATTGTGATGCGGAAAGCACTTGACCATGTTTCGGATTTTGACACCTTGGGAGTTAGAACGGGTTGTCTACTGACGACTGATTAAAGAACACAGACACAGCTGGATCCTTTCCATAATGACCAATGCAATCTACAGGGAGCAGCTCAAATTAGCATTTTGGGCGGTAAATAATAGTGCAAATACCAGTAAATTTACTAGCACAAATCTTAGTAAATCACCTTGCATGATTCATTTAAATACTCTCCTCTTATAAATTTTGCGTCTGAAAGGGAAACAAAAATGCATATGTTCTTTTTGCTGAGAACACATCAGTGCTACCCTCCCTCCTCCTCATTCATTTTTTTAAAGTTAGACATCAACCTTCTTAAGGCGAATTCACACTGCACAGACAAACGCCAACAAACACCAACAAACAAGTTGGCCATTGGATTTAGAATTTTATGAGAAAAAAAAATTAATGTTCACACTGCCCCAACAGACACAGACAAACTCGAATACTCACAGAAAAACACAAGATATTCTCCATTAATTTTAACTAATAAAAATGAAAGATTGCATCTTTCAGACACAACCTTCTTCTCGTTTTATAGTTCATTTGAGGCCGTTTCTATGGCATTAAATGTCGAGAGAGCATTATTGTAACGTAAGAGTACATCCATGTAACAAATCTCTGATTTCTTTCACTCTATAGCACATAACTTACTGGACGTGCACTTTCAAATATGGCTCTGCTCTCATTCAGATTTCACGTGTGCACGCTCAAATTGTCCAGTGTTCTCTCACGAATATCTTCTTGTTCTTTCTCTAGAATTGTCCTCTGATCTGTCCAGAAACCTGCCATTTTCACTTCAAGGATAATTTACTAAGCACGCCCAGCACCTACTTTGCAAGGGGCTTCATCGTAATGGCAACAGTTTGTGGCCAGGTCAGATTATGTCAGAGTTTGTTGTCGTTTGTTGGAAAATCATACCACACTGCTCAGACATTCCATGACCCAACAAACGTTGATTGAACACACTGATCCAATAAACTCCAAAAGACATATATTTTTTTTCTGCTCAACAATCCACATTTATTCCACAAGTTGGCAATGTCTGGTAAACAATGATGAAGTAACATTTCACTCATAGTTGCCGCAGGCAGAAAACAAAAGAATAGGAAGTATCATCAGAAAAACTTGAAATGGCTCAGCGATTTACTGCAGAACAAGAACTGAACACAATCAAATATTACTGTCACTGTCACTGATGGTGGATCTGGTGAAGAAGCTGTCAGTGATCAAAATATTGATTTTGAAGACGTTGAAAATTATAGTTTTGAGAATATGTTTCAGATGGCGAATATGAGCCAGATGCTGAATGTACTGGGAAATGAGATCTGGGGCCTCATTTATAAACGTTGCGTACGCACAAAAGAAGGCGTACGCTGCTCTCTACGCAATAATTGGTATTTATAAAAAGCAAACTTGACGGGAAAATGTGCGGTCCTTCACGCAAGCTC
This sequence comes from Gobio gobio, assembly GCF_949357685.1. Classification (NCBI taxonomy): domain Eukaryota; kingdom Metazoa; phylum Chordata; class Actinopteri; order Cypriniformes; family Gobionidae; genus Gobio; species Gobio gobio. The sequence goes on from NC_137114.1 coordinate 14,300,505, forward strand.
TGACCCAGGTGTACGCACAAAAACGGGTGAAATGAGAAATGGCGACACCGTCGGCAGATGGAAGAAACACTTGAAAGTGTGTGAAACTGTAGACCGTTGTGTAAAAGAAATGGCAATACTGCCTCTCAGAAATAACATTAAGACTTCACAAAGCAAGTCTTAATATTAACAGCCTACACGTCACAAACACCCGTTTGATCGGAAAAAAACAAAACAAAATCAAACGAAAATTACAACAGAAATGCAAATTAACACATATTTGCAAAAAGAAAAGTGGGTAACACTTTATTTTGATGGTCCCTTTTGAACATTCTGTTGACTACAAGTAACTTTGCAACTACATGTCAACTAGCTCTCATTAGAGTATTAGTAGACTGTCTACTTAATATCTGCCAACTCTTTATTGTGATGGTCCTCCAACAGACATTCTACTGACTATAAGTAACTTTGCAACTACATGTCAACTTATTCTAACCCTAACCCTACCAGTCTACTAATACTCTACTAAACCGCTAATGAGAGTTAGTAGACATGTTGATGCAACATTACTTATAGTCAACAGAATATGTTAAAGGGACCATCAAAATAAAGTGAAACCGAAAAGTGAAATATGTTCTGCAATAATATTGGCATGTTATGCATTGCAATTCATCCTCATAAATATGGTAAACAGAACGAAATAGCTAATGTACAAAACTGATATTCTCGTCAATCTGTCCGTCTGGCGGAGCAGATATAGATGCAATTAGATAGAAAGATAAATAGATAATTAGGGATAGATAGATAGATAGATAGATAGATAGATAGATAGATAGATAGATAGATAGATAGATAGATAGATAGATAGATAGATAGATAGATAGATAGATAGATAGATAGATAGATAGATAGATAGATAGATAGATAGATAGATAGATAGATAGATAGATAAATTGTCCACTGGGGAAAGTTGTTTTCATAGTAAAATTTCTTCATCAGCTACGGGATCATGGTATTCATTGATATGCCTTTAGTTTTATTTTTGATAAAATAACGTATGACGTATGTCTCAACCATTCAGAAAGCTGCAAGACATTACATTTGCACTGAACCATTTCCCATTTCCACGTAGATTATAACCGACATCTGTAGCTTGTCAGATGCAATTAAATGGATGGAAATAAAATGGCCATCTCAATGCGTAATGACGCACAATGGCTGATCTTGCGCTCTAGAAGATGTGGCAAATGGAAGGATTCGGAGTGAACGCATCTTCAGACAGCAAGAAGACTTGCAGGCAAACGAGGACACACTCTGGCGATGGAGCGCTAGACGCTTTTTTGCCTCGACTTTGATGTCCGACCATTTCTTTTTTATTTCGGCGATGGTCCGAGGTTGTGAGGCTACAGCATTTACGGCGTCTGCAACCTTTTGCCACTCAAGTGCCTTTTTTGCATTAGTAATGCCCAAACTGTGCCCTCCAAAACAACATTTTTCTTCTCTTTTCAACCTCGCCAACGATAAATTCTACCTCACATTGAGTGAAGTTACGTTTTTTTTATTTCCTCTCTGTGTTTGCCATGATTTCGCAATCTATGAATATTAACTTGTGGGCGTTTCACGGACTATTTATGGGCAACTATGGGCGTGACATGAAGACGCAAAAGCTGCGCTACATTTAGAATTGATTGTGATTTATTAAGGGAAAACTGCGTAGGATGTGCGTGCGCACGGTTTTATAAATCTGAATATTTCTGTGCGTACGCACGTCCTATGTTTCATCCGTACGCCACTTCTGACGCAAATCCTACGCAAAGTTTTATAAATGAGGCCCCTGATGAGGACAGTGATGATGGTATAAAACATCTGCTCAAACTGAACAAAAGGTAACAAAATATGCTGTAAATCTTCTATAATTGTTACTCTAATATGTGGAGAGTTTTATATTATCACCAGGTAGAGATCCATTTGTGTTAGATATAGATCCGGGTCGCTGAAGTATTTACAATATACTTTAGCAAGACAAGCTAAATCAAATGATCAATCTGCCTATATAGTATGTTCAACAGCTTTTTCTACAACTACACACACTGAACTGGGTTTCCAGAGCTTTTTTATAGGCTTAACTCCCCCTGGACGTTCAATCAAAGAATACACTTCACATACACAAACATGGTATATAACAATAATAAATACAAATAAGCATACATACAATTACGTATGAATCTGCATTTATATGGCACAGCACACAAATAAATGTGAAAAAATGTTTTTACAGATACAGCAGAGGGAAACTCAGATGACATGACACACAACATGAACGTGCATCACACACAACATGGGTGGCGCAAATACACTGAATAAATGAACCAGATTTTTAACTGTACAAGTTTGGTAAATTAAAATGGTTTATTTGTAACATATGGAAGCTTGTTTCCGCCACTGAATAAAAAAAGATAATTGCAACTTTTTTCTTAGAATTACGAGTTTACAGCTTGCAATTCAGACTTTTTTTCTCAGAATTGGGTAACATAAACTCTCAATTGCTAAAAAAATTCAGAATTGCAAGATTATATGGTGGACCAGAATAAGGTATATTTTGCATGCTGGGACCTGGGACCATCACACTACAAGTGATTGTTGATGACACCTGCAGTTAACAAGCAGAATCACTGAAGATGAAAGGATGAACAAGAACAGAAAAAAGAGAAGAGACAAGCCAACAGCAAAACAACTAAAATTGACTCACAGCAACACAGCCAATAAATAAGCAAATCAGCAAATGCAATCAATAATATCTCACCAGAGTATGCTTAAAAAACTCAAAAAACAAAAAACAAAAAAACAAAACAAAACAGCATTACCATGTTCACTTATTATAAACCAGTTTGGCTTTATTTATTTCATATGGTACATTAACAAAAGTTGTTGAAGTCTGTTTGAAGTCACCATTATGGTTATTAGTGTTCCTTTAGGTGGGGACTTTTAGGTGACTATTTTCTACAATATTTCATACTCCTGACTGTAATGACAAACCTTTTACTATGTGCCGTTTTATGGAATCAGTGACTGAAAGCTGGGTTTTGACACATGTGAGCTCTCAAATTAGCATGAAAGTGTTTAAAAACAGCAACTTTCAATGTTGAACTTTCATTATCAAGTTGTTATTAAAGGTACAATTTTATAAATAGCTTTGAAAGCATAAGATTCCACCGTTCCTCGCCAAATCCATGCCTCCTCCAACACACATGAACACGCACAGCCATTACAGAGTCCGCAAAGCGTTGAATTACGTCTCAAAGCACATAACACATTTAATGTTTTATTAAAAAAGTTTGTTAGAATATAATAATAATGAACGTAAACAACTTAAAGAGCTCTGACTTGTACCACCTGACTGCTGAAAATTAATTTTGCCATTGATAGTGCTGCCATAGAAACACTTGGGGTTACTTGACTGTAACCCTGTTCCCTGATAAAGCGGAACGAGATGCTGCATAAGCTTATGCAAATGGGAAATGTCTTTGACATAACCAGCTGTGAAAATAGTGTGAAAACACGTCAATGAAATTGACCCGGAGGTATTTATAGCCTCGGCCGGTGACGTCATAGGCGCACCTGCTGCACGATGCTATAAATAGATGAGCTTCCGCTGGAGCAAACCAGATCTTCTTTGTTTGAAGACCAGTCCTGAAGCATCATCAGCACGGCCTAGCAATGCAGCATCTCGTTCCGCTTTATCAGGGAACAGGGTTACAGTCAAGTAACCCCAAGTGTTCCCTTTCAAAAGCTACACTCAATGCTGCATAAGCTTATGCAAATGGGAACGAGAATACCCACGCCGCCGTGCTTGATGGTGCCTGGACCCCTTACGGTTGTGTAGGTGTGCACAAGAACGCAAGAAGCCTCAGGCATTAGCCTGTGATGTCGACTCAAGGACATGAGAGCCCAGAGTGGCATGAGCATCCAAGCTATAAAGTCTTAAGAATGTGTGCGGAGAGGACCAACCTGCCGCATCACAAACACTTTGTAAGGGAGCACCCCTTGCTAAAGCAGTAGAAGAGGCGACTCCCCTGGTGGAGTGAGCCCTTAATCCTATAGGCGAAGCTTGACCGCGCACCTCATAGGCAAGAGCAGTAGCATCCCTGACCCAATGTGACATTGTTTGATGGTGGCAGAACCTCTGTTACGGCCCCCATGGCAAACAAACAGTTGCTCTGACTTACGCCACTGGCTAGTGCGGTGGACGTAGGCCTGAAGAGCATGGACTGGACACAGTCTATGAAGTTTCTCCTGATCCGGCGTTGTGAACGGCAGAGGGCAGAAGGTTTCAAGAGTGACAGGATGTACAGTCGACAAAGGAACCTTAGGCAGGTAGTCAGGGTGGGGATGCAAAATCACTTTCACCAAACCTGGGGCAAAGTCTAAGCAGGATGGCGATATTGACAGAGCCTGCATGTCCCCAATTCTTTTCAGAGAAGTTATAGCCATAAGAAAAACCATCTTTAGAGTCAGAAGTTCGTCATACGCTGATTCTAGAGGTTCAAAGGGGGTCTCAACCAGACCCTCGAGGGCTAAAACTAAGTCCCATGAAGGGATCTTGGCTCTTAATGGAGGCCACAACTGCCTGGCACAACAAAGTGAGCAGGCAGAAGATGCCTCCCAAGCGGCACCCCATCCACCAGGGCGTGGCAAGCCAAAAGAGCGGCCACATGAACCCTGAGAGTGGAGGGGCAAGCTAATGTTTCAAAGGAGGTCTCAACCAGACCCTCGAAGACTAAAGCTAAGTCCCATGAAGGGATCTTGGTTCTAACAGGTGGCCTCAACCGCCTACCCCACGAATGAAGCGAGCGAGTAGAGGATGTCTCCCGAGCGGCACCCCATCCACCAAGGCGTGGCAAGCCGAAAGAGCGGCCACATGAACCCTGAGAGTGGAGGGGCAGGTGCCTGATGACAACTTTTCTTGCAGAAAATCCAGAACTGAAGTTACCTGGCAGTTGACTGAATCTACATTGTGTCGTACACCACCTTTCAAAGACACCCCATTTATTAGCATAAACTTCCGAGTGGAGGAAGCTCTAGCACTTAGAATGGTCTCAATAACTGCAGGCGAAAGCCCCGTGTCCCTCAGTTGGTGCCCTTCAGGGGCCAAACATGAAGGTTCCATAGGTCGGGCCTGGAATGGAATATCGTGCTCTCTGCCTGAGACAGAAGGTCCCTCCTCGCCGGAATCGCCCAAGGCGAGCCGTTGAGGAGAGACACTATCTCCGAGAACCAAACCCTGTTCGACCAACGCAGCGCTATTGATAAGAAGCAAGACCCTTGTTGGCGAACCCCGGCTAGAACTCCCAGGAGCAGAGCGACTGGAAGGAGGGCATACAGACACATTTTGGGCCATGTATGAACCATCACACCCAGACCCAGCGGGGCTGGGTGACAGAGAGAAGCAGGGACATTGCGCTGTCTGAGAAGAGGCGAAGAGGTCCACTCCCTGTGGTCAGCTCTGTAAAATCTGATCCAGATCTGCTTGACTACTTCTGGGTGGAGTTTCCACCCCCCCATCTGTAACTCTATCTGGACAGTAAATCTGCTCCTGCCCTTGAATGTACACTGCTCGAGTGACAGGAACTTGTTCTGAGCCCAGAGAAAAATCTGTCTCGCTATTCTGATAGCGTGAGCACAGACCCCCCTGGTGATTATATACAAGATATTTAGCTGTACTGTCCACCCGCACTAGGACATGACAGCCCCTCAATTGGGGGAGAAAGTATTTCAGGGCCAGAAATACAGCCGTCAACTCGAGGCAGTTGATGTGCCAACTGAGTTGATGACCCTCCCATTCCCGTTGGGCTGGACGACCACTTAAGGCCGCACCCCAGCCCGTCAGGGAAGCGTCCGTCGTTAGCAACTTGCGACGACAAGGTACGCCTAGAGTGGGACCCAAGGCAAAAACCGGGGTCTGAACCACATAGTTAGTGTACGAAGCCACATGGCGCGCCACTTTATTTGCCTGAGGATTGGCCCTAAGTCCTCTGGCTTTGAGCCACAACTGAAACGGTCTTATGTGCAACAACCCCAAAGGGAAACCCGTGGATGCTGATGCCATTAGACCTAACACTCTGGTGCTGATGATCAGTAAGATCTTGGTCTAGCCTGACTTTGCTCAGGGAATACTGAATGGTCTTGATTCAAGCGGGAAACCATTGTGCCCACCTTGTGACCAAAAACCGAACAAACCCTAGATAAGTCGTTCTCTGGGCAGGAGAAAGAACACTTTTCTTGGTGTTGAGTCTCAACCCTAGAGAAACTAGATGAGCCAACACACTGTGTTGAAGCACCATCTCATGTGATTGTGCTAATTTTAGCAATCGCCTTTGTAATTCAAAATTTGAATGTCCCGGAATCCCAATGGAGCCAGTAATACATCCATACATTTTGTTTATGTGCGGTTACAAGGCTAGCCAAATGGAAGACCCGAAATTGGTAAGCTTTTGCCCCCAAGAGCGAACCTCAGGAACTTCCTGTGTTGTGGCAGACTTTATATGCGAATACATGCGTCCTTCGGATCAATCGTGCCGAATCCAATCACAATGTTGAATATGCGACACGACCGCCTTCACTGTAACATCTTGACCTTGAGTACTTTAACTGCTTCACGGTTTAAGACTCGAAGATCTGAGATTAGACACCCCCCCCCCCCCACCCTACTGGGGACCAGGAAGTAACTGCTGTCACTTGTGACAGTACGAACGCCAACTCCGCCTTCACGGAAGTGGAGACCACGCCGTTCAAACAAGGAGGATGACAAATAAATTAGTTTACTAATTTTTACTGTGCTTAACACCAATGCAGAAACGCCTGGCAGAAGTTAACACGCTGCCTGAGACTCTGAGAGTGACAATTTTAACACTTCCTGTTGAGGGGATGTTAGACGTTCTATGTCCTGGATGATAACAGGATTTAAACACTGAACGTCTAACATTTCACTGGAAACCACTGCCCCCCCGAATCACCAGAGGCGGCGGGGATGGAGTAGTTTTGAGGATAACGGGGTGGGGCGAGCAAATGTTTGACACGCCCTGTCCCGTGGGGGCAGACTGGGCACCAGACCACCGGACTTCTTATATTGATGACAGTCCCGAGGTCTGCCCTGGGAGGTTGTTGAGGATGACGAGCCGGTCTCCAATCTTTACGAGGGAGAGCGCGACTCGCCACACTCTGCTTATTACCCCCCTAAATCTTGAAGGACTGAAGAGAGGTTGTGTGGCTGATAGCCCCTCCCCTTGAGTGCATTGAGGAAGAAACTGAGTGAACACTTCATGTTTCTTCCACTCCTTTAAATCTGGCCACTACAGAGTTAACTGAGTCACCAAATGAACCACTCAAATCCTTCAGAAGGTCAGCCTGATATGCTTGCAAGACAGCCATAGTGTGCAGCGCAGCACCAGCCTGTCCCTTTATATTTATTATTCTTATATAAATCATATACAATATATATTGATATAAAATAATATATTATATATATATATATATATATTCCATATAAAATAATATACAATATATAATTCATATATATAAGCTTTGCCCATGACAGCCGATGTTTATTTTCTACATGGCTTTATGGGGAGGTATGTCTCTTTAATGAAAATGCAGACCCAGGCGAGAGATAGCTCGTGAGCGTCTCCCACCTGGGGTATTCTCACATATCCACGCGATTTCGCACCCATGATAGTCGACGTCAAGGGTACAAAAACACGTGAAGTAAATGTTTTTTTTTTTCTAGACAGAAACCTCAAGCTCACTGCGTTCGGGGATCTCTCATTCACGGTACCAGACAAACTGCCCTGGCCACCGCGCGAACAACCACCTCGATAAATTCCTCGTATGGATTCACCATCATGTGAGGAACGATCGCAGGTGGCTGCTCGAGGTCCGCGGACCCAAAGATTCATCATCATTCCCCGCGCGAGCCGAAGAAACGCTGGAGCGCGCTTCGGGATCACGCGGGGAAACATGCATTTGTTGAGCGAGCAAGCGAAAGGGACGGACCCGTCTCTTGCTCGTCAACAAACCCATTCGAGAGCTCCGAAAACTGGTGCGGACTGAAAGTAGCCCAGACGAGCATAAAGCATTCTAACTGTAAAGGCTTGCAATGCTCGCACTCGTCTGACTCAATGCAGCAACCGCATGCTCTTCCCCAAACACACACAGCAATACACGTGTGCATCCAGTTCTGTTTTTTGAAAGAGAACATGGATATACAGCGTTTTACTCTGCTGACTCGTTTCCAACTGATCAGATTTAACTAGAACTCTTTCCACTTATGTTTCTTTGTAACAGAGATGAGAAAGAGAGAGAAATCTGCACACTGCCATGTTGAAAACTAACTCCTAACAAAGATCTCGAGTTGAGTCTTGAAAGAGAGAGAGAATTTTTTTTTTTTTCAGAGACTTTGTAACCCACCATAACACAGAGTTGGTCTGAAAACAAAAAGACCTGGTTTGCTCCAGCGGAAGCTCATCTATTTATAGCCTCGTGCAGCAGGTGCGCCTATGACGTCACCGGCCGAGGCTATAAATACCTCCGGGTCAATTTCATTGACGTGTTTTCACACTATTTTCACAGCTGGTTATGTCAAAGACATTTCCCATTTGCATAAGCTTATGCAGCATTGAGTGTAGCTTTTGAAAGGGAACTCATAATTCAAAGTCTGAAGACATGAACAGCAACAAGTTCAACGTCAAGGGTTGCCATCTCTTAATTACGATAATGCCTAAGGGAACGTCTGATAATTCCACCATGTGGTTGAAACGTATAATTTGTATTAAATAAAATTACTTTTTAACATTTAAAAAAAGACAAATTCCAAGGTTGTGTTGTGCACTACTGAGTCAGTCTTACCAATACAATCAAGCTTTGGAATTTGAACATACTTTTTGAAAAATGCTTTAATAATACAAATTATACATTTCAACCACATGGTGGAATTAGCAGACTTTCCCTTAGGCATCATGCGCCATGGTAGCGGGTCAAAGCATTCTCGAATATAAATATGCAGCTATAATGCATGTAGGTGATGTCGTCTTCTGTCCAAACATACCACGCGATCTTTAAAGAATGATCATGTGACTTTTACGTATGCCAGGTGACCTGTAAATGCAAAATGTTTCCATTACAGTTCTGCGAAATATTCCTTTTTCGATTTGCCTGAAAAAGCACCTCATGTAAGCGTAAAAAGGATATTTGGGATTTTGTGTGAAATTGATGTGTTACCATTGGGAGTCTTTTCAATTCACAATTTCAATTTGAGCAATTTCTAGGGTCACGGAAACGCAGCTCTTGGCATTGAAGCAGCAATATGTGGCAGTACTCGAGTCAGTTCAATTGGCTCTTCAGTATGTTCATCAAACAACTGGGCCATTGACCTGCAGCAAGGCATGTCTCTGTCTGTCTTCTCCTGAGTGGGAGGCCATAAAAACATGTATCTGAGAGGCCAACCTTCTTTCTCACCAGCCAAGTTAAAAAAAGAGAAAAAGAAGAAAAAAATGACTATACAGTGTTGTCAGTGCTGTTTAACTCTTCCTTATGTCTTTCATGCACATCTCTCATGCTTGCTCTCTCACTCATGCTTGTAACCAGGGCCGTGCACAGACATTTTGAGGGGCATGTGCTGAAACTGAAAAAGGACACCCCCTCTGTTCACCCGCCCCTAACACTTTATTATCAAACACACATGACATGCTTTATTTACATTTTTTGAAGATTTTCACTATTTTTATTGGGGGGAAAAAATGCCTTTTCGAATTTCTGTGTGATGGGAAAATGAAGTAGAGCAAGTTCGGCAAAACGCGGATTTGAACCGTGATCATTTTGCGTCAAAACTAAAACAAGCCATGCGCTTTACCCCTGCACTATCATGGATATCATTTACATGGTGTCTTCTGCAATTCTGACTGACCCAACCAGACCTTCTGTGAAAAAGACGGCCTATTTGCACTTAATGTAATGACAACATTACTGTAACCATGTTTTACTACACATGTGAAAACGAGAGAGTATAGAGATTCAAAAATTAGCGAATATGTGCATATATCAACAACGTAAATGAATTAAACATGCGACCATGATATCATTACATGTTAACAAATTAATTGTATTAGCAATCATAAATCAAAGAACAAATTTCTTAGAAATATATTTGACCTAGATGACGAGGATCACTCAGCCACTTTGTGTAAGTTCCAGTAGAAAACAGCGCGGGCGCTCTTGGCGGTCTATGGGCGCACCTTTGCTTATTTATGATTTTTCGGTGGCAAAAACAAATTAAATGTGGTTGTATTACTTATCAATATATTATTAACATTTTACAAAAGTCAAACTCAAATGCAGTTACCAAAACTATTGATTTATTGAAGCAGGAACAAAAAACTACCACCAAAAAAAGGGCACTTCGGAGTGTAAGGGCAAAAAGGGCATGTGCTCTGCACAGGTTGAGCCCTACCTGTGCACGTGCCTGCTTGTAACACTTTGCTATTACAGTTTTTTACAATCGCTATGACAATTTTTTTCAATACTTTTAACAAATTTCCTAAACTCTTAACGCAGTTAGCACAACATCTGTCTGTGTAGGCTATACAACTAACACATTTATTGTTGCTTTTAACACAAATTTAAAATGCTTGAACTTCTTTTACACACAAGCTCAACCAAGACCAAAACACTGGATTTTCACAGTGCTTTAACACTGTGGGCCCTATCTTGCACCCAGTGCAATTGACTTTATACACCGACGCATGTGTCATTCCTATTTTGCACCCGCGCAAAGCGCGCTTTTCCCTCCACAGAAGCACGTCGCTAAACTAGTGAATGAACTTGCGCTACCTGGGCGGTTCAGCGCAAAAAAGGAGGCGTGTTCCGGCGCAAACAATCCCTGATGCTATTTTGCTGTTCCATTAAACAATTGCACCACTGACCAGAAAAAACCTAGTCTAAAGTCAGTGGCGCGTTGCGCGTTGTTCATTATGCTATTTTAAGGGCGCATGCTTGACCATAATGTATAGCGTGCACAACGCGCATACACTTTGCTCATGTAATCTACACAGATGCAACAGTTCTTTTTGCAAATCATAAATTGTTACACTAAAAAATATTAACACATGAGATCAGGGCCGTGCAGAGAGTTCTTCAGGGGCAGGGGCTCAAATGTAAAAAAGGGGCAATATGTAAATATATATATATATATATATATACATATACATATATATATATATATATATATATATATATATATATATATATATATATATATATATATATATATATATATATATATATCCTTATGCTCATCAAGCCTGCATTTATTTAATCAAAAATACAGAAAAAAAACAGTAGCCTAATATTATGAAATTTTATTACATTATGTTCTTTTTAACTTTTTATTAATAAAAGAATCTTGAAAATAGTATCACAGTTTCCATCATTGACATTAAATCCTCATATTAGAATGATTTCTGAATGATCATGTGACACTGAAGAGTGGAGTAATGATGCTGAAAATACAGCTGTGATCACAGGAATAAATTATATTTTAAATTATTTTAAAATAGAAAACCATTATTTTAATAATATTTCACAATATTGCTGTTTTTTATCAAATAAATGCAGGCTTGATGAACATAAGAGACTTTCATAATGCTGCATAATATTCAAAAATGGTAATATAATAAAGTCCTTTCACGTAACCATTTCGCCAGCCTACACTTCACATAATAGGCCTGTATAGGTGCCGGTGGCACGTGGGGTTTGTTAACTTTGATAGTTTCATGAAATAGTAAACGGTGTATCAATATACATAAATACAAGTGAATTTAACACTTACCATTAATGCGACTTTTGCTGCTGCTGCATGGTTTTGTGCAGGGATTTGTTTGTTAAAATCCATTTTGTCAGTGATGCAATTTATAAAATGAGACAAACCGCAGGAAATCGTTCCACAAACGTTAGTTCGTCTGTCCATGTCATTTTCAACCGATTTCTGAATAAGAACAGAAAATTACCGCTCCGCTTCACATCGCCCAATGGAATTTGAACTTGCTTTGCCAGATCACGATTGGTTGGTGTATATACATGACAAACGGGCATTGGTGAATTGTGTAATACTTTAAAATATATAATATATAGATTTGTAATTAAATCAACACATTAGCTTTGATTATGGATGAAAAAAAAATATTGGTTTACTTTTTTCCCGTAAGGCCACACACTCTCTGAAAGGACCATATTTGGCTCGAGAGCCGCTTCCGAATAGTGGAAAATCAGCTGTCAATCAAAACGCACGCGACCCATAGCAACGCGTTACGGCAACGCCTCAACAGAAATTGTCCGACTTTTGAGCCGTTCGTTACCATTGTATACATTGTCATGTTATAATAATTACATTTATTTCGTTTTATTGACCACGATATTATCATTGATATTTGTCTGAGAGGGGCACTTTTGATTCATTTTGAAAAAGGGCAGGGGCTCGAGCACCCAAAGCCCCCCCCCCCCCCCCCCCCCCTGCACGTGCCTGCATGAGATGACGGAAATCATTGTGGTGTGCCACGAAGATGTGAAAAAATAGGCATAAATCTAGCTTACAAATTATTCAGGCTAATTGTAGTCTAATAATTAAGGAGACCTGTTTGCCCAATAGTGGCAACTTCTGGCAAGACATATATGTATATAAGGACATCTAACAAATTGGTTTGTCCGTCAAGAACCAGGAAAAAAAATCGGTGAGGGTGGACGCAGCGATGTCCTCTGCTGGCGTCAGGTCCTGAGAAGAGGCAGATCCACCTCCCGTTACACGGTGTGCCCGATTGATGCTGGCAAGCTTGGACTTTCCCCGTCTTCTGATGTCATTGTAGCGCTTGCGGCACTGGTGCGACGTCCTGGGGATGCCAGCTGATGAAACAATTGTGGCTATTTCCTCCCACGCCTGTTTAACCGACGCTATTTTGGGTGGGTTTCTCCCATCCCCATACAACACAACTTCTCTGTCTTTCACTGCTCTTACAAGCACATCAGTCTCCTCGGCTGTGAACCGCTCCTGGCGTGCGCCTGGTAAATACACCATAATAATAGCAATCCATTATGGAATTTGCTACAGGGAATGTTGGATGACGCTCTGATTGGTTTATTCACGTTACGCCCAAACCACACCTATGAATAATGAAGCTACTTCAGACCAACCCATTTTAGATTTGCGCCGGGCGCAAGAGCCATTTATCCCGCCGGGAAAATAGCAACAGCGCCGAGACCCGCCCACAAAGTTACTTGCGCTTCGCGCTTTGACACTTGCGTTTCAGATCGTTAAAATAGGGCCCTGTATATCAGAACAGATAACACCTTGTTCTAAACCCTAACCTTATAGGCTAAAGTCAAGGTAAACAGCTGTTTATATTGAGAATTGAAACACAAATATATCCCCTGTATTTTATTCCATTGTTACTGAGAAACAGCTGAGTGAAGTTATGCAAATATATAAATCCCAGCTGATTCCCATCTAGGAATTGTTCACGTGTTGATGTTCTTTCAATCTCATGACCATATGGTATACAGTAAAAGAGGACATTTTGGGCTAATCTCGTGTGGGAAATATAGAGCAACACAAAGGAATATAGAGTAACTCAAAGAAAGTAAGAAAAATGCCTTTATGAGTTAGCTGAAGATGAGTACCAGGACAAGGGAGAGGAATGGGACAAGAGCAAGGGAGAAGAATGCCTGGACAAGGGCAAGGTAGAGATTGAGGAGGGTGAATGCATGGTGACATTCAAAGAAGGGCCAGAATTAGGGTAACTGATGAAATAAGAGCTACTATCATAGACCATGTCATAAACCACAGGCTATCAGAGGGGCTGGTGAATGAGTACAGCCAAATCTCAGCCGGGACACTGTGGCATCCATTATCCAGATTTTTTTCCAGAAACCAACAGGTATGAAATTGTATAAGGGCTTCTCCTTCTGCAAAGTGTAAATACTTGTACCATGCATTTCAGTGACTGTATGACTCTGGTCTCTAAAATGTAACTGTATTTTGTCTCTCTAAGGATTCAACATCTACCTCCCTCAGGGTGCAGAGGAAAGCTCCTAAATGAAGAACAGGAACTTGCTATTGTCAATATGGGGATTGCTGGTAATGAAATAAAACTGATGGGGATTCTATAAAGCTACCCTGAGATGGGTTAATCATTTTTTTGTATTGAATTTCTGCAGCAAAAGAAACAACTTTTTTACTAAATTTACTAAACCCAACAAAACACAAATGTGGAGAGTAGTTTACAATGTGTGATTTTAAACATGAAATTAACCGTTTTGCCAATTGTGTGTGGTAGGTGTGGTGGTGCATTAAGAGTTTAGGCAATTTTGTTGGACTTTGTAACGATGTCTTTAGTACCTTTTAAGGGTCTTGAGAGTGAACTGTGCATTGTACCAATGGAGGCCTTTCAGAGCCATCAGATTTCAACTAAAATATCTTCATTTGTGTTCCGAAGATGAACGGAGGTCTTACGGGTGTCGAACGACATGAGGGTAAGTCATTAATGACAGAATTTTCATTTTTGGGTGAACTAACCCTTTAATGTTTGTGGAGCACAATTTGACTGGAAGGGTAAAACTAACAGTTAATTTTCTTTTCTTGGCTATGGGCCATTAGATCTAGCATTCTGTACACTTTAAATCAGGTACAGAGATAAATTAGCATCATGGTTGGATTACATTTATTTGAATAAATAAACGAGGGAGAAAGAGAGAAAGATAGCGCATATGTGAATAATCTGCGTCTGTGCAGTAGCACTCAGAATTTACAGTTTAATTACTTCAAAAACAGCAAAAAAGGAATAGTTCACCTAAAAATGAAAATTACCCCATGATTTACTCTTCCTCAACTCATCCTAGGTGTATATGACATTCTTCTTTCAGATGAATAATCAGAGTTATATTAAAAAATGTCCTGGCTCTTCTAAGCTTTATAATGGCATTGACTTGATTCGTTTTAGAATTCCATAAAAGTGCATCTATCCATCATCATAAAACTGATCCACATGGCTCAGGGGGTTAATAAAGGCCTTTTGAAGCAAAATGGCATGTTTTTTGTAAGAAAAAAATCTCCATATTTAAAACTTTATAGACTAAAATAACTAACTTCCAACGGTCAGCGGTACGTAAGTGGACTTACGCTAAAAGAGTGACCCCTGACGCGATTTACAGAAGCACCACAAGCTATTACGCCTCTCACGGATAGCACTGGGCAACAAACTTAAAATCCCTCTTCTCTTATATCGAAATCCTCCACCATTTCCCTTTAAAAGTTTTCGTTTTAGACTAATGCCGCATTCACGTGCTATCGGAAATTTGATAATTCCCACTTCTGAAGTCGTGATTACGAGCTCATCGCATTTAAATTTTGAAATGGGAGGGCATTCATGTGCAATTTTTACCTAGGAAACTCGTAATTACGATACGATAATTCCCAGAGCACATAAAGGCAGCATAATTCATGACCTGTGTTTTGTTTTGCTCTATCCTTTGCGTGTGTTCGTCAATACGCATGCGTCAAGGATTACTCTTTCGCTGCAAGTTGACTTGCATACCGCTAACCGCCGGAAACTAGTTATTTTAGTCTATAAAGATTTAAATATGGATATTTTTCTTAGTAACCCCCGGAGCCGTGTGGAGCAGTTATATGATAGATAGATGCACTTTAATGCCAATGCCATTATAAAGCTTGGAAGAGCCAAGACTTTTTTTTTATATAACTGATTGTATTCGTCTGAAAGAAGAATGTCATACACACCTGGGATGAGCTGAGGAATTCATGGGCTAATTACATTTTTTGGGTGAACTAACCCTTTAAGACTTTGTTGCTTAGAAATATGTTTCTGTGTGAGAGTGACTGTGTGTCTGTGTGTGTGTGTGTGTGTGTGTGTGTGTGTGTGTGTGTGTGTGTGTGTGTGTGTGTGTGTGTGTGTGTGTGTGTGTGTGTGTGTGTGTGTGTGTGTGTGTGTGTGTGTGCGTGCGTGTGTGTGTGTGTGTGTGTACCCATGAAGAAGAGAGTCCACAAGCAAACTGTTGAGAACTGATGTCAAGTACTGAGAATAATTGTTGTGGTATAACTAGATTTCATTACCTTTCCAGCAGCGCTAATATTGTAAATCTTCTTTTGGGTCTTTGATTTCATTTTTTAAATCCTCGATCTCTTCTAACATGGCTTAGGAGACAGAAGACTTTGTATACTTGATTCATCCAGCATTCCCACAGGTCTTGGTTCCTGAAGTACAATATTAGTTATTATGCATTCTAAACTATAAAGATAATAGTTTATAAAAGATAAAATATATAAAGTTGCCTACTGCTCTCACCTTTATTTGAGTGCAGCTTTGTTTCACTCCAGCCATGATCTTCTGTTGAATTACATTTTTGGTCTTCTTTTTGTTGTTGTTGTTGTTGTTGTTGTTGTTGTTGTTTTTGTTACCAGTGCATTTTTCTGAAAATAGCAATCACACAATAAATAGTATTCCTGTAAAACATCCATTTCTGCATATTAATGTCAAACTATTGAACATAAATGCTTGTGTACAGTGCTGCGAAAAAAAAGTCCTGATTTAGTCTATTTTTGTGTATATACAATATTATCAGATATTCCCAAGATATTTAACATAAAACAAAGGCAAACCTTACGAAAATGAACCAAATAAAACCAACACAAAAAAAACATGGTTATTATAGTTAAACCGTGGCTTTACAACTCGAACCATAGAAATTGTGGTAAAACTGTGGTTATATAAATGGTAATCAATTAGCCCAAAAACCATACTACACTTTTACTATAATAAAACGTCTCTGGTTACGTATATAACCTATGTTCCCTGAGAACAGGGAACGAGACGCTGCGTCAGCTGACGCTACGGGGAACGCATTCAGCGTGACAGGTGCCTGAAATCACAATTACAAAACGTCAATCCTATTGACCGGCGACAGCCTATGACGTCATCAAGGTGCAACCAGGAAGTATAAAAGGGCGCCTTGCCAACATGACAGTATCTAAACGTCTGAAAGGACTGTTTGGCAGGCAAGCCTTGCGGCATGGCAAAGCGACGCAGCGTCTCGTTCCCTGTTCTCAGGGAACATAGGTTACATACGTAACCAGAGACGTTCCCTTTCGAAAGGGAACTCGCGCTGCGTCAGCTGACGCTACGGGGAACGATATACCAACGCCGCCATGCCGAAAGGAGTGCATGCCCACTGGCAGTGACAACTGTCAGGACAAGCAAATTAAACTGAAAAGCCTGAACCACTCCCCTTCTGGTCACATTAGGCTGTCTGTGACAGCGCTCCCTACGGTCAAAGCCCAAGCTATAAACCTGAGAAGGAAACTTCGCATACTACATGAAGTCCTACCCTGGCCGCTCGAAGGCCTGGAACCAGCCTGTTCAACAGAAGGGGTTCCTTTAAGGGAACGTGGCAGGGGGACCCGAGGGAACCCGTGCCAGTCACTATTCGGGAAGAATTCACCGAATGCCACCAGGGAGGCCTGACCTAGCGACCTCTATGTGGGACACGTCAGTTCGGCCAACCCCTGTCTGCTTAAGTACAGAGCCTCTGGTACTTGCCTCCGGAGAGACATCCTGCTAGGGTACTGCAAAAAGGCAGTGTCCTCCACCAGCCGGACCTCAGAGACGGGTTATCCTGGAGAGCAGCGCTCAGCGAAGTGCTTTCTAACCCTTGCTAGCGAGGGGAGTTTAGCCACTCGATCCTAGGATCTACCAAGCACTTATTTTAAAACGTGCTCAGGAGGCCGAACAGGCCTACAGGCTGATCCTTGCTGGGAGGCCTCGATGGGCCTACAACCGACGGATCAGTGCCAAGCGGCTATCAGCTCACAGAAGACTCTCACTTGAGAGGAGCTCCCAAGCCTGCCTGGTAGGTAACCATGCTGTAGGCGATCTATGAGAGTCCCTTCCTGTAGGGACTGCATAGTAGCAGCGTCGTCTCGTCATGCTAGGGTATGAACACCGCCTTCAGGTGCTACCGGCTAGAAACCGGCGCCTGATAGCAGGTGACCACCAGCTGTCAGCGTAAAGCCAGTTATGTGTTCCCTCCTAGGGAACTCGTCCCCCAGGGAGGCCAGAAGGGGCCTCCACCTGGTAACCTGTGCCAACTGCTCGCGTGTCCAAACCACGGAGCTCGCCCTCAGGGAGGCCTAGCAGGCCTACCACCTGACCGCAGTCGAGCTAGCCCTCGAGGTAGCTGGGAGAACAGGGACTCTCTCCGTCAGGGAGGCCTATTGAGGCCTTCCACCTGTTTAGTCGTTGGGCGTTCCTCCAGGGAGGCTTAGTTAGGCCTGCCACCTGACAATAGGTGCGCTAGATAGCTTTTCCACAGTGACTAGACTCATCTAGTAACTGCGAAACCGGAACATGCCCTTAGAGGAGGCCAGGTGAGGCCTACAATCCAATAGCGAATCCCCCAGGGAAGCCCGTGCCGCTTGCTACCTGTTAGCAACCCGTGCTACCGTGAGGTACCGAAACTGGGGACCGGGGAACGATCTCAGGGAGGCTCGGCGCCTACCACCTGATAGCAGAACGTGCTAGTCCTCCAGGGAGGCCTAGTGAGGCCTACTACCTGCTAGCACTCCGTGCTCACCGCCACAGAGACTGGGAACCGGGAACTCGCCCTCAGGGAGGCCGGGTGAGGCCTACTACCTACTAGCAGCTCGTGCTAGCCATCCAGTGACTGGGGCCCGGGACCAACCCCTCAGAGGAGGTCCAGTGAGCCTGCTTACCCCACAGAGAGGCTTGGTAGCGCCTACCACCAACTAGCAGCTCGTGCCAGCCGTCGAGGGACTAATGCCCAGGAATACCCCCTCGGGGGAGACCGGGCAAGGCCTGCTACTCACAGGAGGCTCTCAGGGAGGCCTGATGGGGCCTACCATCTGAGCCAAGGTAACCCAAAAACGGGAGCCTACCCCTCAGGGAGGCCTGGCAGGGCCTACCTCCAAATAGGAGGTCTGCAGGTTCTATGAACCCTGCCGCGGATAGAAGAAGGCTGGCTGCTGCACCCGGGCTGATGGTAGCTGTCTGCTGCTTACGAAGAACTGGACATCCAGTTATCACCTGGGGACTCATCCCCAAGGAGGCCAAAGAGGGCCGACTGGTTGACGAGGTTTCTGCTGAAGTCGACGTCGACGGAAAGAATCCTCGGGGGCCCACCTATGGGCCACGACGTCGAGACTCCCTTGTCCTGGAGTCCGCTGCCCAGACTGCCCAAGCTGGCTACTCACAACCAGCTGGCCTTCATATGCCCGCACCTGGGGCTGGCTCCATCCCAGAGGCTAAAGGGCCTCCGCGATAGCGCAGTCTCACAGGGCAGTGCCTACAGACATGAAACTAATCACATTGCCAACAGCAGTGTACTCAGCAAACAAACGCTTAGGAACCCTCTAAAGCGAGGGGAGTACAACTTACGTCACCTGCTTCAGGGCGGCCGCCTTACTTTCTCATACAGCGGTCTGCCGTTCGTGCAAGGACGTCAGCCATTGGTAATGCTCAGGTCTCAGGGGAGCATTCGATCAAACCGCCACTTTTTGCAGAAGGTTGCGATGTTCAGCTCGACCCGAGCCCTAAAGAAGGTGGAGCAGAGGACATAGAGCAGAGGGTAAACACATCATACAAAAAATTTAACCCACCGGCCGTACCATCCTCCAGGATGAGCGAGAAGGTGGTGGCCACATCAGCTCTGAAAGGCGGGGCACAGCAAAACTAAAGTCTTGGACGCACACAGCGAAAGACGCTCAGCCCGGCCCCACGACCACTGGCAAGGTTGCTATCCCTGCTGCAACACCTACACTGCATTACTAAATAACCCCAGAACGCAGAGAAGGGGGCGGGCCTTGGCCGGACTACTCTGTAATAAGAGGAGGCTGAATCAAGGATGCAGAAAAACATGCACTGTTCTTATACTTAAAGACAGGCCTAGGGCGACAAACCTGCTTTTAAAGGAAGCGCTCCCCATCCTTAGCAAAGCCTAGGCCAAGTGGTGCGGTGCTAAACCTGCACTAGATCTACCCAGGGCTCAGGAAAGAAATATTATCACCCCTTACATAAACAACGGGGCCCCGAAACCCATTTAAAAGCCCAACAGGGCTGGGCGCAGATCTCACTACAGCTCACGCATTAGTGCTTAACCCGGTCGTAATGCTACTTTATACTTAAAGCTAGGAAAACAAACAACTCGCCCCCGCGCGCCACAAGCCCGCGAGCAAGAGCGGCAAATACAAACACTCACATAAGTGATAGAGATAACACGGAGAGGCGGTAGATCTCTACTAGCTAAAGTATAGCATTATGCACAAACATATAATGTTGCAAAGAAGATCGTTCTTAGCTTACTCACGGGGAGCTGCAGGCCCTGCGATGTCCAGTGATGTTCCATAATCCCCCGAGCCCTCTCAGGAGAGCGAAAAACGGAGTCCTGAAAACATTAGTAGAAAATGTTTCACCCTTCTCGAGGGGGACTCACCACTCGCTCTTCTCGGCGCTTCAAACCAGCCATCAAGCTAGTATACGACCACCATCCTGAGGGGGGCGCTTTCACCAAACAAACCAGGCGGGCCGTCAGAATCTTACATTTTCTGCTCATCATTGGCCCACCGGCCTGATGTAAAGCACCCAGGGGAAAGCACAGGAGGAAGGGAAAAGGCAGCGCTCATCTGTGCGCCCTGGGAGGCGGAGTCCGCTGCCTACGCTGGTTCCGGTTACCAGCACCGGCTTCCTTCCTCTTCTTGTTGCGGGTGTCCCGCCTTCTCTGCGCACCAGTCCTCCACGGAGGGGGCGCTCGAGAGGCGACGCTGGTTCGCTGGTCCCGTCTCCAGTCCTCAGACCGTGACGGGCCAGGGACACCCGGCTGCCTGGGCGCGGTCCCGGACCTCAGCGGGATGCATGTTCTACATGCCCCCGAGCGCGCCTTCGCCTCCCTGAACTTTCCGACCACCGCCTCCACGGAGGTGCCGAAAAGTTCAGAGGGCGAAACCGGGGCATCCAGGAGAAAGGACTTCTCTTTCTCCCCGATGTCCGCCAGGTTCAACCACAGATGTCTCTCCGTGGCTACCATCGCCGCCATCGACCGACCGATGGCAAACGCAGTTTGTTTGGCAGCCCGGAGAGCGAGATCCGTGGTCCGGCGCAACTCGGTCACCGCATCAGGGGTTAGTCCCTCCCCCTGATCGAGGTCCCTCAGCAGGTCCGCCTGGTAGGCTTGTAACACCGCCATAGTGTGTAAAGCCGCCCCAGCGTGACCCGCTGACATGTACGCCCTGCCGTTCAACCGTGATGTTGTCCTAAGCGGTTTGGTCGGCAGGGTGGGAGACCTCAGTGTCGATGGCCGCCCAGAGGCGAGATAGTTCGCAAACGTCTCGTCCACGGGCGGCAACGACACATATCCAGCCTCAGCCAATCCCTCGACATCAGCGAAGTTAGCTCACTGATGCCGATGGATGCGGGCTGAATACGGCTTCTTCCATCCCTTCGAGATCTGTTGATGGAGATCCGGAAGAAATGGAAGACTCCCGGGAGCTGGGCGGTCATGAGCGGAGAGAAACCGGTCATCCAAACGATTTGGACGCACGACCTCTCTCCTCGCGCGCTGCCACGGCAGCTGCAGTCTACCTGCAGCGCGCTCCATGACCTCCACCAGCTCCCCGTACATGGGACAGGATGGATGTGAGGTTTCTGCCTCAGCTGACTCACCAACCTCTTCATCCATCCTTTGCTCAGTTGGAAGAGCCGCAGACGAGGAGGAGGAGCTCAGATCCCGCTCCTCCTCCGATGTCTGCCCCTCGCGATCTGGATCGTCATCTGTGAGCACCACACCAGTCTCCAGACGACGAGCCAGATCCATCTGGGAACCCCAGGACTTCAGACGCCGCTCAGCCTCAGCTCGAGCGGGGCCGTCCCCAGATGCTGAATTCTCTCCCCTCGAGAAGAGAGCCAGACGAGAGCGGAGCGTCTTCAGGGGAAAACGCTCGCAGTTTGCACAGGAAGCTCCCTCGAGAACTTCCCGTGCATGCTCCTCACCAAGACAGTACACACAGAGTGTGTGTGTATCCTCAGGTGTAAGATACCTGGTACACGGGTCCACACATCTGCGGAAGTGGCGTTGTTTCTGGGCACACTTCATCTTTGATTGCTTTATCTTTCTTTGACGCTTTACGTGAAAATCGGCAAACAGTCCCTGAAGACAAAAAGATACTGTCATGTTGGCAAGGCGCCCTTTTATACTTCCTGGTTGCACCTTGATGACGTCATAGGCTGTCGCCGGTCAATAGGATTGACGTTTTGTAATTGTGATTTCAGGCACCTGTCACGCTGAAGGCGTTCCCCGTAGCGTCAGCTGACGCAGCGAGAGTTCCCTTTCGAAAGGGAACCATGGTTAATTTTTCTGTGTTTAAGTGCTATAATCAGGCCCCTGGTGAATCTACCAACCCAGAAAATTTTAAAGGACAACTCAGGCCAGTAAATTTGTTTTGGTAAGTCTTTCTCTGCAAGCACAGTGAAAAATTAGCCTCTCTCCCCTTCTGACTTAAGAAGAGGATCTTATATTACCGCCCCTCTGCACAGTTTTTCAGAAAACAAGAACCTTGCGTGTATTTGACAGTTTAAACACAGCAAAAAAATGTAAAAGAGAAGTTACTCACGAGACTTGTTATCTGACAGCCAGTTCTTGTGTGCAATCAGAAAACACGGTCCATTATCCGTGAGTGTGATCGCGATGCTGATGATAATCACAAGCAGGTGGGGGCCGCGTGCATGCAGCAGTTAATTTGCATTTAAAGGCACATGCACGAAAACAGCCTGTTCTTGACTGTAGTCTGTAATGAGTATTTATAACATGGATTTATAAATGATCTGTGAGGTCTTTTAAGCTGAAACTTCACAGACACAGACACCTCTAACTTAAATTACATCTTGTAAAAATAAGCAAAATAGGACCCTTTTAAGTCAAGTCACTATTATTTATAGCCCTTTAAACAATACATATTGTCAGGGCCGGCTCTAGCTCTTTAGTTGCCCTAGGCGAGATTGAGTTTTGCCCCCCCCCCCCCCCTTAATTGTTAAGCCAACCGGCAACTATAGTTGCCAGTGTATAGTTGTCATTTTCCTTCTGTAAGTATTTTTCTAGATATTATCCATGTTTTATATCTTAATGAAACACAAGCAGACAACCAAATAAAGGATTTCAAGAAAAAAAAAAAAGTATTAACTTCCTTCCTGTCACATGAGACTGCCAACTTCCTACCCCTACTTCCAGGGAGCACAACGAAGGCAAACCCTCCCAAAGAAAGGTCCATGGGCATGCAGAATTTGCATACGTAACTCCGCCTCACTGCGTGAGTATATAAGGAAGTACGAGGCAATATCGCATTATGTTTCTGCTTTCGGAGCCAAGAGTACCTACCTCTTCACTCCTACAGCCTTCTGAGACTCTGTCAGCTTCTTCGAGACGAGCAGCTTTCCAGTCGGTGTTGGTGTGACGGCGCGTTCCAGTGATCGCATACTTCCTGCCTGCTGATCTGTGCAGTGGTCCGCCTGACAGCTGGTGTGTGTTTCCCTGGGCGCTTCGGCATCGACTGCAAAGTTTCCTCTCACAAAAGAGCTTGCACGTGACACGTCCTTTTCAGGATGTTTCGTCCGTGCACTTCTGGGTGCGGTAGATCGCTTTTTTCTTTCGACGGGCACGAGCGCTGCGTGACGTGTTTGGGCTTTCAGCACGCTCAGGCAGCGCTTGTGGATGACTCATGTTCCCTCTGCGGGAACCTGGCCATCTCGGTGCTTCGATGGAACGAGAGTCCCCTCTGCCACCCCCCAATCTGCGGTCTCCTCTGGAGGCGGCACTTTGGCTGGTGACCAGGGTGATCTGAGGGTGACGGTGTGGAACAAAGCTCCGACGCTAGTTCCTCGGCCCATACCCCCCTCTCACGCACCTGACCCGGTCCGTGCTCAGACGTCTACATCGGGGCCGGCTCCTGCTGTCCCGACTGTGGCGTTTGGCACGGCGGAAGAGGAAGTGATGTCTATCGCCGCATCACAAGGTGGGCTGGAGTCATCTGAGGATGATGATTCGGCTGTGCTGCCACCTTCGGGTGCGCCAGCATTGCCCGAGTCGGACCCAGAATTGACAGCCATGCTGTCTCGGGCCGCCGCAGCGCTTGGACTGGAGTGGAACCCTCCGCCTCAGCCCGAGCGTTCGCGGTTGGATGATTGGTTTTTGGGGGCGGCGCGTCCGGATACCCGTCCGGCCGCTCCTCCAATACCTTTCTTCCCCGAGGTGCATGAAGAGGTCGCGCGTTCCTGGAAGTCCCCGTTGTCTTCCCGTGAACGTTTGGCGAACTCTTCCGCCTTCACCTCCCTCGATGGAGCCGCGGCTCATGGGTACACTGGGGTCCCCCCAGTCGAACGTTCTGTTGCGATGCAACTGTGTCCACAGAGCGCTTCGTCCTGGCGTGGTGACCCAAAGCACCCCTCCAAAGCCTGTAGGTTTTCGTCATCCCTGGTGGCGAAGTCCTATAGAGCTGCGGGGCAGGCCGCCGCTTCTCTGCATACCATGGCAACTCTTCAGGCTTACCAAGCCAAGTTGCTGTGTGATATGCACGAGGGAGGGGCTGATCCAGGACTCAGCAATGAGTTGCGTGCCGCCACCGACCTCGCTCTCCGGGCGACGAAGGTGACCGCACGTTCCCTGGGTCAGGTGATGTCCACAAATGTGGTCCAGGAGAGACACCTATGGCTCACCCTGTCCGATATGCGTGACGCTGAGCGAACCCGTTTCCTCAACGCCCCATATCACAGGATGGGCTATTCGGCGGAGCGGTCGAGAGCTTCGCCCAACAGTTCTCGGCCGCTCAGAAGCAGACTGAGGCAATAAAACATATCCTGCCCCGGCGGTCAGCTGCTGCCTCCACCCAACCAACCGCGCAGGTGCCTCAGCCCGCTCGCCGCCGAGGACGCCCTCCTGCGGCTCCCTCTACCTCTGCGCCACCCAAGCAGCAGCCTCCACCCGGGCCGCGCAGAGGCAGCCGCAGGAAGGCGTCCCAGTCCGCTCCAGCCCCGCAGCCCGCGAAGAAACGCCAGACTAAGCGGCGCTCCTGATGCGGATGGCTCAGGGATGGGCAGTTCTTTCCAGGAGACGGCGGCAGGGCCGCTCCTTCCCCCGGTGGAGGGCCGGGGGAGAATCTTTTGTTCAGCTGCTGGCCCCCGGGTCAGCAGCACCCTAATGTGGTTAAAGAAAGAACTGACAACCCCATCCCTGAGCCCCCAGAGATCAGTGACGGCAGTGCGCGCCACCCTCGGGTCTCGCCACTCTCGTCCCTCTCTGTCGCCAGCCCCCTGGCAGAGCAGACCCCAGTGGAACGCGAGTTCTTCCCTGGTCTCCTCTGTCAGGGCGCAGCCGTTAACCGTGCCCCGACCCCGGGACGCCCAACAGCCTCCCCTGTCCGGGCCGGTAACGCTGCCTCGCTGCCCCACCCAGGGTACGTCTGCCGTCCGTATGACCCCATTGGTGCAGTCTCTGGAAGCCTGGCTTCAGCTTCCGGGGCTGTCCCGCTGGGTTGCCCGGACCGTCAGGCTCGGCTACGCGATTCAGTTCGCGCAGGCTCCTCCCCGTTACAGGGGAGTCCGCTATGCCGTGACCGGGGCCCATGCCCCCGTCATGCGTGCGGAGATTGCCACTCTACTGGCGAAGGGTGCGATCGAGCCTGTCCCTCCAGCCGAAATGAGGTCGGGGTTCTACAGCCCCTACTTCATTGTACCCAAGAAAACCGGTGGGTTACGACCAATCCTGGACCTTCGCATCCTGAACCGATCCCTTCACCGGCTTCCGTTCAGGATGTTGACTGCGAAACGCCTTTTTCAATGCGTTCGTCCTCACGATTGGTTTGCAGCGATCGACCTGAAGTACGCCTACTTCCTTGTCTCCATCCTTCCTCGACACAGACCGTTCCTACGTACTCCTCTCGTACTCGTACTCCTTGCGACAGCCCCTCCCTGGCCTATTCCTCTGAGACCGGACCTCCTTACTCAGAGATGGGGCACCCTTTGGCACCCACGTCCCGACCTCTGGAGCCTCCACGTGTGGCTCCTAGACGGGACGCGGCAGGTTTGAGTGGCCTACCACCTACGGTGGTCGCCACCATCACTTCCGCTAGGGCAGAGTCCACTCGGCATGCCTATGCGTTGAAGTGGAACCTCTTCGTCACCTGGTGCTCTTCCCGCCAAGAAGACCCCTGGAAATGCCCGATCGGGTCCGTACTTGAGTTTCTCCAAGAGGGGCTGGAGCGAAGGCTGTCTCCCTCCACCCTCAAAGTATATGTGGCTGCAATATCTGCCCACCACGATCTCTTGGAGAACAAAAAGGTAAGTCAGCACGACCTGGTCATCAGGTTCCTGAGGGGAGCCAGGAGACTGAATCCTCCTCGCTCTCCTCTCGTACCCTCTTGGGACCTCGCAGTAGTGTTAACTGCTCTGCAGAGACCTCCCTTTGAGCCTTTGCGGTCGGTTGATATTAAGTTCCTGTCTATGAAGACGGCTCTGCTGACCGCATTGGCCTCAGTTAAGAGGGTCGGGGACCTGCAGGCATTTTCGGTTGACGAAGCGTGCCTGGAATTCGGGCCGGCTAACTCTCACGTGATCCTGAGACCCCGGCCTGGATATGTGCCCAAGGTTCCCACCACTCCGTTTAAGGACCAGGTGGTGAACCTGCAAGCGCTGCCTTTGGAGGAGGCAGACCCAGCCTTGGCATTGCTCTGTCCAGTACGCGCCCTCCGCGCCTACGTAGACATGACGCAGTGTTTCAGGACCTCAGACCAGCTCTTTGTCTGTTATGGTGGAGAGCGGAAGGGAAGTGCTCTCTCAAAGCAAAGACTGTCTCACTGGATAGTGGACACCATTGCTTTGGCTTACCAGCAGCAAGGCCGACCATGTCCCCTTGGTGTGAAGGCACACTCCACCCGGAGTGTGGCCTCCTCTTGGGCTCTAGCGCATGGCGCCTCGCTAGCAGACATCTGCAGAGCTGCAGGCTGGGCGACACCCAACACATTCGCCAGATTCTACAATCTCCGAGTGGAGCCAGTGTCCGACTATGTACTCGCCCCCCCGAGGGGCCGGTGATGGGCCAGGCTCAGGTGTCTTTGCTTGCTCGCCACTCCACTCCACGGACTGGATACGTGCGATATTTCCTCAGGTGAGCTCCCCGAGAGCCCTGAGCTCCTCCTGGACTGTCGACGCCGACATCAGTCCAGTCTGCCCTTTCGAGCCCAGACCCTCATGTCCGGCCAGGTGCCCCATGTGCATGGTTCCCTCCGGCGACCCCCACATGTGTATTTCACCGTAAGTCTCCGCAGTGAGCGGGTTTCTTCCCTTGGCGTGTCGCCGCCACCCCTAGGGTTAAAAATCCACCTTCGGCTGGTACCCTAGAGATCTTCCATATGCAGCCCTCAGCGGGTCATATGTGTCTCTTAAGTCCTCCCCACGGGTAGGCATTTTTGGCATTCCCTCACTGGGATATGCTTCCCAGTGTACCTTGGTATTCCTGTGTTAAGTGGGAGTCCTTCGTCCGTACTAGTCAAGTCAACTTTATTTATATAGCGCTTTTAACAATGTAGATTGTTTCAAAGCAGCTTTACAGTGTTAAACAGGAAAATAATGCAGCATAATTTTATTCAGCTGTATAGCCATTCTGGAAAAATTTCAAGTATCATACAGTGACAGTGTGGGCTTTAGATCAATAATTTGATCAGTAATTTAGTTTAAATGGTTAATTTAGTTTATTATTTAGATGTATTTCGATGTTTAGTTGAAAAATTTAGTGTCCCCAACTGAGCACGCCAAGCCAGAGGCAACAGTGGCAAGGAAACCAAAACCCCATTAGGTGACCTAATGGAGAAAAATAAACCTTGGGAGAAACCAGGCTCAGTCGGGGTGCCAGTTCTCCTCTGGCCAATTAACAAACAGCGTATTATTATTATTATTCTGGCAGTTTTACAGCTCGGAGGTCATAATAGATCAGAATATTCGAGGGACCGGGGGCAACATGCTGGAGACGGGTTTATTGAGGATGATGTTGATTAAATAATTATTAAAGTGCAATATTCGAATGATCGGAGGCAACACGCTGGAGACGGGTTTATTGAGGATGACATATCGATTTAAGTATTATTTAATTGTAATATTCGAACAATCTGAGTCAACACGCCGGAGACGGGTTTATTGAGATGACGTGTCGATGAGGCAGTTGCAGGGGGAGTCTAATCACGGTCTCCCAGACACCTCGGGGTCCTGTGTTGGTCTTCTCTGGGCGCAGGTCCACCATCTGAATTGGATACGGCCCGGATCCGGCTGACTGCAGTAAACCTCGGGATAAAACAGAGAGACTATCATTAGCGTAGATGCCATTCTTCTGATGATGTAACGAGTACATCAGGTGTTATGGGAAGTGTTCCCGGTTCCGGCTGACCTAGTTAATGCAGCCTAACAATCATTTCATTGAAAAAGTGTTTTATGTGTATGCCACAGTAAAGAGATGTGTTTTTAGTCTAGATTTAAACTGACAGAGTGTGTCTGCTTCCCGAACAATGTTAGGAAGACTGTTCCAGAGTTTAGGTGCTAAATAGGAAAACGATCGACCGCCTGCAGTTGATTTGGATATTCTCGGTATGATCAACTGGCCAGAATTTAGAGAGCGCAGTAGACGTGATGGAGTATAATATGTTAAGAGCTCGCTCAAGTATTGGGGAGCTAAACCATTTAGTGCTTTGTAAGTAATAAGTAAGATTTTAAAATTTATGCGATGTTTAATAGACCGCCAGTGCAGTGTTGACAGAACTGGGCTAATATGGTCATACTTCCTGGTTCTAGTAAGAACTCGAGCTGCTGCGTTTTGGACCAGCTGGAGTTTATTTATTAAGCGAGCAGGGCAACCACCCAGTAGAGCATTACAATAATCTAACCTTGAGGTCATGAACACATGAACTAACTGTTCAGCATTTTGCATTGAGAGGTTGCATCTTACAACAGGGTACTCACACTTACGCAGGGCGCTGGAAGACAGCTGAGTGGCGGGATTATATTGGGACCCCCATTCGTTAGTCACTAACGTTACGTCGTAGTGACTGAACGAAAGGGAACGTCTCGGTTACGGATGTAACCCTCGTTCCCTGAGGAGGGAACGGAGACGTAACGTCCCCTTGCCACATTAGCTGTGCCACCTGGAACGCAGGAGTTCAGTCTTGGCTCCTCAAGCAGGTAACATAATGTGATATTGCCTCTTACTTCCTTATATATTCACGCAGTGAGGCGGAGTTACGTATGCAAATTCCGCATGCCCATGGCATTGGCACGCCATTGGGCGTTTTCTCTAAACTCGAAGTTGATTGGCTTCTAAGCGAAACCCCCATTCGTTAGTCACTAACGTTACGTCTCCGTTCCCTCCTCAGGGAACGAGGGTTACATCCGTAACCGAGACGTTTTTAGTATACTTAGTCAAATATAATAAATTTGATTATGAATAAAGATTGATCTGTTGAAAGCAGTTATTTTGAGTTAGATGCTAAATGACATTGATGGGGTGCATACAACATATTTGCCCACCGGCAACTATAGTCGCCACAGATTCAAATACGATTTTCAAGAAAAAATACAAAAACCTGGGGAAAATAAAATGCAGAACATGCCATTCAGAAAAAAATTGGGCACAAATGGGTTAAGTATTTATAAAAACTATATAAACAAAAATGCTCCTATAGTTACTCCAAGACTTAAAAAGCTAATTATGACTTAAATGATACACTCTAATAAATTGCACATACAAAAACGCTACAAAGAACGTTGGAGGATATTTAACAAATTATGACTCAAACTATGGATGAACAAACAAAAATGCTTTTATAGTCACTCCAACACTTAATCGAGAAAATTAAGACTTGAAGGATCAACTGCAATAAATTGGTCATACACAAATGCTAGAAAGAATGTTCAAGGATATTTACCAAATATTAACTACATACACTGTGCAAAAACTCTGTTAAGCACCTGTAAAGACACTTAAGCAAATTATGACCCATAAACTGGATTAACTATACCCTCAACAAACAAAAGTGCTATTATGGATACACTCTACTTACCACTACAAAATTAAAATATATAAGTTATTGTAGCTCTATCCCTATCTTAAATAATAAAAGATGAACAGTTGTTTCTGGCATTTCTATTCACCTTCAAAATTGACGCAGCATTAAAATTTGGCTCGTATGGATTTCCTTATTGTCAGTGAAATGCGTAGTAATATGTAGATAACTAGCTAGCTAGTGATAGCTTAGTGACAGCAATAAAACGTCCAATGCCGTCCAATATTAGTTGATAATATCGATAATACGAAGTAAATTTAT
Organism: Gobio gobio; assembly: GCF_949357685.1. Lineage (NCBI taxonomy): Eukaryota > Metazoa > Chordata > Actinopteri > Cypriniformes > Gobionidae > Gobio > Gobio gobio. Next base: position 14,330,959 of record NC_137114.1, read on the forward strand.
TTCGTTTGACACCTTTATGGCTGAGATGAGAAGACTTACCTCTATACTGGGCTTTCTTTTGATCATCTGCCTTTCTCTTTTTCCGTCCCTGTGCACTCAAGGGTTTAGACCGCTTCATTTTTGAAGAACGCGCCAGTGCTGAGCACTTGCCTGACCTAACGCCTGAACACCTGTGCTCGACAATATTCACTTTCAATTCAATCTAATAATCAGGTTAAGTAATTAAACGTGCGGCTGAGGGGGCGCCCAAGGATGATCATGTTTAATAAACAGTATGTTTTATTTCGCTTGTTTTAATTCTATGCTTAATGGGAAGTAAGTTTAAGGGCGCCACTAGAGGGCGCCTGGCTGCGCCCCCAACACATTTGTCGCCCTAGGCAACCGCCTAGCTCGCCTACAGCAAACGCCGGCCCTGCATATTGTTGCTGTACAGTGATACAAATGAGAATAATAATGCCAACAGAATTTTTGTGAAGCAGCTCCAACTTGCCTGATGAACGTTTCTTCCAGAAAAGGTTTCTCCGTCCTGCTTGTGAATCAGGGTTGGCAGGTTACAAAACTCGTCCAATTGCTACTCAAAACTAGCCCAATTGTGTTTTGCGTTCCGGGAGATAAATCTGTATTTTTTGGTGGGTAAGATCCAGTCACGTGAGGGCTATTTATCTATGTGGTTGAAATGTCCCATAGGTGACAAAAGTGGCTACATGTTGCACAATACAGCATAACTGCAGTACAGTGTAGTATGAGTGGAAGGCCTATGAAGACTTCAGATGCAAAAACCGTAAACATTTTTATAAGACTCCTATAGGTTAAATTTTTTTTAATTCAATGGCAACTAAAAGTACATCATTGACATTTAAGTGATATTACTGAACATAAACATAGGAGCCCAATACAAAAAAGCTCAATTAAAAATAAAACGGACATTTGCATCAAAGTCTTCATATACATTACAGTGTATCACTGTACTGCAGTTATATTGCATCTAAACTTCATTATACTGCAAATCTACAGTTGTACTTCATTGTACTGCAGTTTTACTGCTGTTGAACTTCAATGTACTGCAGTTATACTACTTTGTACTGCAGTTTTACTGCAGTTGTACTTCATTGTACTGCAGTTACTACTTTTTACTGCAATGTTACTGCAGTTTTACTTCAATGTACTGCAGTTTTACTACTTTGTACTGCAGTTTTACTGCAGTTGAACTTCATTGTACTGCAATTACTACTTTGTACTGCAATGTTACTGCAGTTTTACTTCAATGTACTGCGGTTATACTACTTTGTACTGCAGTTTACTTCAATGTACTGCAGTTATTTTTTGTAAGGGTTGTCAGCATTTCTGTGAAGTTCACTTAATTTATTAGAATTTAGTTTGAATTTTACTTTAGCTCAGCACTTAATCTGACTCCAATTTCAAATGATTATTAAATTTAGATTGTGTTTCTAATTAGGACCTAATCATATACATATTGGTTATGTATTAATTTAGATCTTTGATTGTTCTTGGTATCCCATAACTTCAATTATTCGTTCATTGCGGACCCGGTATATGAGTTCTGACATTAGACAGAGGATGCAGGGTGTACCTTTAAGTGGCCGCACCCAGCTTGCTCAACAAAAACTGTCATTTTTTTTATAGTCACGAAACTGCAACTTGCTAGTCAGAAATTAGAGGTTTGGTCAAGGCTGTTTTTATGCTCTCTCTCTCTCTCTCTCTCTCTCTCTCTCTCTCTCTCTCTCTCTCTCTCTCTCTCTCTGAGATCTCTCCAGATTAATGAGTTTTATTGTTTTATTGAAGGGGGTTTGATCTCAGCTTTTTTATTAGCAGGAAAACTAAATCTTACACCCTGCACAGTTACACAGGTTCATGAAATAAATGAAAGACAAGTACAACCATATATACACGTGTTGCTGAGTGAGAAAACAAGCTGCGGCATACCATAGGCTGATAGGCATATATCTGTACATATGAATGAACATAGATAGAACGAGATAGGACAAAACAAAATAAAAAATATAAAGTGATATAAAGTAAGTTTCGAGTAAAAACATGATTTTAATCTCATAAATTGATGTTTTGATGGTGTGCTAAGCTAACATGCTAGCTTGCCCTAAGATGCACCTGCCACCCGAACAAATAGTTTATTTTTAGGTAATATTTTGAATAGTAAAACTCGGAAATGTTTATTTTGAAGAAAGGCATTTGATAAAGTTTCAGAGAAGGTGAAGTGAGAAGTTTGATCAAAGAAATTAGGTTTGAATATAACAGTTTGAATAGAGATTCGTCAGTGATTACAATGAAGACAAAAGAATAATAATTAGAGCCATAACCAGGCCCGAGAGGTGTGAATGTGTGCTGGGGAGACAAAATGAATGGGGCAGTTTGCACCACAAAACAATAGAGACAATACAATGAATGAAAGCTCAGAAGAGATGGCAATAAACATCAGTTAAGATTTTAGAGAAATCTCAAAATAAAATCGCATGACATGATCTTGTAAAACATTTGATAAAATTCTGAGTTTTAGACATATCATCTTCCGATTTGAAATATATTATGGTCAGACATGTGGCGTTAGCTGTAGTGCATCTGTAGATTGCTACAAGGCCAACTTCATTTTTATTTTCATAAAGATATTTCATACAAATACATTTCTAATAACTTTACAAAACTTTTAAGCTTATTATAGCTAGTCTGAGTATGCCATTTTTTAGGATTTTTTCAAGTGGGGGGGGGGGTGCAGACTCACAGGTTGAGGGCTAAATCCTACACAGATCAATATTACCCCTTGCTGGCTGTGTTAAGACATGACATTTGCCATTTAAAAGACAAACACAACTGAGAACAAGGTGTATGAATCTAGTTCCATATCCCCACTGACACTACATGTTATGTAAAAACTTATTTAAACTAAAATACCTTTCATTAAGCTTGGTACATACTCAAGAACAAAGACATTTGTTTGTTTTCTCGAGGTGGCAAGAACAAGAACAACGTTCGTTCTGGCCAGGACTGTTAATTGATTGATTGGTTTATGAGTATGCTCCCAATTATTGTGGATTCCTTTCAGGTGTGTTTGTCATGTCCATGCCATGTGATGCTCTATTTAAGCTGCACCTGTACCAATAAACAATTTATTCTTGTGTTCTCACTGTAACCTGTGTGAAGCATGTTTATTCTCTGTCTTTAACTGGTATCTAGTCAGCTTTGCTTAACAGATTATGGGCCCAGATACGTTGACGTTTGTGCAGATATGGCATGAGTAGCAAGACAGTTAGTTTGCACGTTTAAATTTGTGTCTCAAGGTTCGGAGTGCAAGCACCATGAGTGAAAGGATAAATTCACGTTGGTCTCATCCTGTATTTTCGATGGAGACGAAAAGAACTATGAACTGAGGGAGACAAAGTTTTGTTACGGTTGCAGAAATTGAAGGACACAATTTTGAATGTGCCCGCCGTGGGTGCGGATGCAGACGCACTGGCTGAGAATGCATCAAAGAATGCTGAAGCATATGCTGAACTGATCCAATTCCTCGATGACAAAAGTTTGTCCCTGGTCATGCGAGAGGCTGCGGATGACGGGCGTGGAGCACTTAAGATCTTGCCGGATTATTATGCTGGAAAGGGTAAGCCCCGCATTGTGAGTCTCTACACAGAATTGACTTCCCTGCAAAAGTTGAGTGGTGAGAGTGTGACTGACTATGTCATACGTGCCAAGACCTTTACTGATGACTACTCAAGTGCAGTGTTTGTGTACTTTCTGAAGCACAAAAGTGACACAGTGGACGCCACAGAGAGGTTCCTAGCTGACACAGCCCCATATGGGAATGTTACATGTATCAGGTCTGATAATGGTGCTGAGTTTACTGGACAGGGTTATCAAGTACTACTTTGCAGGAACAGAATCAGACATGAGACATCAGCACCATACTCACCACATATTCCATACTTCACGAGAAAAGCAGGTACCGAACTGTTACATTTCTGACCAATCGCACAATAGTCTCGGACACCCACAAGAAAAAACTTCTGCTCAGATGTGTCGAGAATTTTTTTTTCTGTTCTTGAGGAGTATGTAATGGCCTTGTGTCTGTGTTTGCCCACCAGACTGCACATTTTCAGCCAACACAAGTTGTGTTGTTACATTCTTACATCTTCAGATGTCATTTGAAGCAAAGTGTTCAATAGCTTGTGGTTATACGTGAGTTTTGAGTTTTACCCACTGTGCCACGCTTATAATGTGTTTAGTTAAGGAAAACTTCTGGGGTGATGTTTATGCAAACAAGCCACAGCTGAGAGGTCTTCAGAGACATGTTTTATGCTATAAAAAGCATGTATGGTGACTCATCTAAAACATAGCACACATAGGCTAGACCTAATTCACTGCACATTCACACATTCCTTTAAGATAAAGCGATGGTAATGTCAGATCGTACCACAGAAGGTATTTCTGGTAATGCAATTTAATGTACATGTATTGTTAAACTGACAATGTAATGGTGCAGAGTAATATTAATTAACTACATGTACTCACTATAGGGTTAGAGTTAGGATTAGGTTTGGTTTAAGGTTTGTGTGTGTAATTATGCATGCTTTATAGTATTTACTATTTCATTACTACATTAACTATATTAACTACATGTTACATGTGTAACAAGGACAAAACAATATTGTTTGGTAACACTTTATTTCATCCTCAGGTCAATGAATCCATCCTTTGCCTAACGGAAAATGGAAAATGGAACATATTTTTACTTGATGTTGTTTGATAATATTGGGTACATACGATATACTTTCTTAGGTTTGGGAATTGTCCTATATTGTGCTATTTTATTATTTAATGCCTTTATAATTCTTGCAATTTTTCTGGAAAGGACTTTACACTTGCCCATGTACATTCTGATTGCATGTTTATCCATCAATTCTGTGTTTGGAACAGCTGCTTTTTTCCCAAGGTTACTGACAGACTTGCTGTCTGATACACACTGGGTTTCCCGTGAAGCATGTCTCTTACAGGCTTTTGTCATTTATTCATATGCATCAAATGAAAATACAATATTAATGTTAATGGCATTTGACAGATATGTAGCAATCTGTAAACCTTTACAATACAACAACATAATGACTCCCAGGAAATTATCTGTTTTATTAGCTATAAGCTGGATTTACCCAATGCTTTGTGTCGGTATTGCTGGTATTTTAAATGCCAGACTGACTATGTGTGGTAACAAACTGTGGAAAGTGTATTGTCACAACTGGGAAATTGTCAAGCTTTCTTGTTCAAACACTATTATTAACAATGTTTTTGGCTTTTTCATACTGACCACAACTGTTATCATGCCTTTAAGTTTTATATTATATTCCTATGTTAAAATTCTTATTATTTGTGCAAAAAGCTCACCAGAGTTCAGGAGAAAAGCATATCAAACTTGTATTCCACACATAGTGATCCTTTTAAATTTCTCGATTGCTTTTTTTTGTGAGGTCACTTTGAGTCGGTTTGTGACTCTGAATCTCCCTATAGGCCTGTCGATTATTCTTTCACTGGAATTTCTTATTGTACCACCCATCCTGAACCCCCTTGTTTATGGTTTGAATTTTCCTGAAATTCGCAAAAAAATTATATGTATTATAAAAGCATCCAAATAGCTGTTTTTATGTTATAGATACTATACAGTCCCTCCAGAAAAACGCGATTATGCGATCGCGTGATTTAACGCATAATCAGCCAAAGTCCACATATTCATGCGGGGGCCGCATTTTTTCAAATACGCCGCACTTTCGCCGCATAAATTGCCTATTTCCGCGTGCAAAATATGCGGGGCTATCATGATTTCATAATCCCCGCATTTTCGTTGCAAAAAAAGTCATATATATTAGCAGAAAGTTGAAAAATTTTCGTTTACTTCACACAAGAGCCGCCATTTCCGCCTATTGCCATGGGAACGTTTTGAAGTGACGTGATTACCCGACGCGAACGTCATCGAAAAGCTTCAAACCCCGTGGAGAAACCATAGATACCGGTGAAACCATGATGAAGCACAAACTCCCATTGGCCAACAAAAATAACAGCAAAAGAGCAAAGCAGTTTCCCTGTGTGCTGACTGATTTCAAAACACAGCATCATGAAGCTTTGAAGCGTTATGAATCAATGAGTCGATTCAGCGGTTTGAAGCGTTCTGAATAAATGAGTTGATTCAGCGGTTTGAAGCGTTATGAATCAATGAGTCGATTCAGCGGGTTGGATCGCCAAAGTCACGTATTTCAGCAGTTTGACACGCGATCCGAATCATGAATCGACTCGATGATTCATAGCATCATGATGCTGTGTTTTGAAATCAGTCATCACTATATAAGTCGTTATTTAGTTTTTTTTGCACACAATAACTATTATCGTCGCTTCATAAAGTTATTGTAGAACCACTGTAGTGAGATGGACTTTACGACGTCTTTAGTATGCTACCTTTTATGGGTCTTGAGAGTCTACATTGTGCCAATGGAGGCCTTTCTGAGCCATCGGAATTCAACTAAAATATCTTAATTTGTGTCCAACAACATAAAGGGAAGTCATTAATGACAGAATTTTCATTTTTAGGTGAACTAACCCTTTAAGAGATTGCACTTTGCACTTGCACTTCAAATGTCTGTTTTGTATAGCGACATCTGTAAAACAGGAAGTTATTTATTAATTTTTTCAGAAGTTGTAGCATATTCCTTTTGTAAAGCTACAGAACTTGATTGACTAAATGTTTTGTAAATTTGAGCCATTATTAAGGTCTTCAATAAAACAAGATGAGAACTTAAATATTCCGGCACTTTCTGTGATGTAGTGCTTTTTTTCTCTTTCTCATCAAACCGCAGTTTTTGCAAGTTCCCGCAATTTTATCGCATAAAATTGCATAAATATCCCGCATTTTTCATCGCATTTTTTAAGAAAACGTGCCGCATAATCAAGGATTTTTGCCCGCAACAATCACAAAAAAAAGCCGCATTTTTCTGGAAGGACTGACTATACAAGGCTGCATGTCTCAAAAGCTTTGTGAGCTAAGTTTATCGTATGCAATGGAGGCAATGGTTCTATGATCTACTTAGGCTTACAATATTTTTGGGAAACACATCACAGAATGTTTATTATATTAATCCAAAAAAATCACTGTTTAATCAAACATTGTTTTATCTCTTTCCATGCTTATAATGATATACATTACATGTTATGAGTTTCAGCCTGTAAATTTAAGACTGTCAGTAAATCTTTGCCACAATTTTATATTTATTGTAGGCCTATACATATGATGTATCATTTAGTCTGGCTAAATGAGCAAACACTTCCATTCCTGACATGGGTCAGACCCATAGTCACCTCTCAGAGACAGACATTGCCTGTATCATTAATACCAGAATAAATGCACTTAATTTAAGAAAATAATTTCCCTAGTTGTTATACAATAAAAGGTAGGGGATTGTAAAATTCACCCTTTTATATTAACTCTTTCCCCACCATTGACAGAATTTTCTGAAAAGTCCTTGCTTAAACTGTAATGCTAAGATAGAAGTTGTGTTTTATTACACAAATTATATTATTCTGTGATTTTAAATAAGTAGCTATAGGGCCAGATTTACTAATCAGGGCAAATTAGTGTGAGAGCACAATTCCAAAAAAGCACCAAAGGGAGTGGAAAGTTCTGTGTGTTATTTACTGACGACTTGCAAATTGAAGAACACAGATGCAGCCGGATCATTTTAATAATGACCAAAGCATAATCTACCAAGAGCAGCGCAAATTTGCATATGGTTTAAGAAATGCTTTTTTGGGTGATAAATAATGACACAAATACCAGTAAATTGATGAAATAAGAGCTACTATCATAGACCATGTCATAAACCACAGGCTATAATACAGAGGGGCTGGTGAACGAGTACAGCCAAATCTCAGCCGGGACACTGTGGCATCCATTATCCAGATTGTTCAAGAAACCAACAGGTAGGATATTGCATAAGGGCTTCTCCTACTGCAAAGTGTAAATAATTGTACCATGTATTACAGTGACTGTGTGCCTCTGGTCCCTAACTGTATTTTGTCTGTCTAAGGATTCAACGTCTACCTCCCTCAGGGGGCAGAGGAAAGCTCCTAAATGACGAACAGGCATTTGTTATTGTCAACATGGTGATTGCTGATAATGAAATAAAACTGAAGGGCATTCTATAAAGCTACTCTGAGATGGGTCATTCATTTTTTTGTATTGAATTTCTGCAGCAAAAGAAACAAAATGCATGCATTTACTAAACCCAACAAAACAAAAATATGGAGAGTCTTCAAAAGACACGCAATCTATGATCAATAAAATATACTGTCTATTGTATACGGGCAGACCTGACACACACAAAAAAATAATGCAGTTTCTGTAATTCCATCTAGTGTTAGTGTTTTTTATAACATTGTGCTATGATTGACTAAATGTTCCTGTTGGAAGAGAACATGTGTTAGGGTTTTGGTAGACAGTGTATTGTATTAGTGAATTATTGTATTTTGAACATTTGTTTTGGAGTTTAGTTTACAATGTGGATTTTGAGCATGAAATTAATCGTTTTGGCAATTGCGTGATGTAGGTGTGTTAGTGTGTTAAGAGTTAAGGAAATTTGTTGAAGTATTGAAAAAATTGTCATTGCGATTGTAAAAAACTGTAATAGAAACTAGTGAAAGAACCAAACAGTAAAACTTTGATAAAAAAATGTTGTAATTACTCAAAAAAATTCAAACGTTCATTCGCCTTAAATTTTTTGTGTAATTAGAATGAAAGTGTAATTTTATGTTTACAGCACTCGAATGCTTTCATTTATTTTTGTCAGTGCACTCAAATATTTTTACTATGATCCCGTCTGACGTCATGCACGTGCATATGTGCTCCTCCTTCAACTGGCCGTTGCGTGCGGGTTGCGAAAAGACACCATGTTTCTGTTACTCGGCTGACTTGCGTCAGAAAAAAACACTTGGAAAAACTTGCGCTTATTTGAAAAAAATAGCGCAGGAGAAGATATTTAGCGATCTGGATTGGAATTTGCTGTGGTTTTGCATTGCCTGAGGACCTTTGTGAATCGTGTCATGCAGTTTTCTGAATCTGCTGCTGATGACAAACTCTTCTTCATTGTGCTGCCTGCCATTATAATCATCTTCTCGCTGTGCACTCTAATCTGGTAAATTACCTTTTTATTTTCTACAAATGTATTTAGTGTCTAAGTGTTACATATCTGTGTTTCTGTCGTGTTGTTTGCTTTGGTCACATGTTCCTTTGTCTATGTTTCCCGCCACTTTCTCTATTTCCTTGGTTACCCTCGTTGGTCTAGTTCTGTTCAGCTGTTATGTTATCCTCATCTGTATCACCTGTGCCCCTCGTTAGTCAGTCATCAGTGTTTGTATTTAGTTCACTCTTGCTTTGTCCGGTCTACGTTATGTTAGTGCTGTTTGGTGTTCTGGTCCATGTGAAATTAAATAAAGCCTATCTTTGTGGAAATCCCGAATCGTACATGCAGACTAAATTAAGTGATCACAGACAGGTTCTTAAAGCAGTGTTTCCAGACTTTAAATTCCGAACCAAGCATCATTATATCGAACACTGCCCAGAACTGTTCAAGTGTTTTGGGCCTCTGGTTAATCTATGGACCATGAGATTTGAAGGAAAACACCGCTTTTTCAAAAGGGTCATACATGACACACAGAATTTCAAGAATGTCTTGAAAACCCTGGCTACCAGGCATCAGAACATGCTGGTGTATCACCTGAATGCACCATTGTTTTTCAGACCCCACATACAGGTCTCAAGTGTTACTACTGTCCAGGACAGACAGCCAAAACATATACAGTACATCAAAAGTCTCCATTGATGGCACAGAGTATGCAAATGGAATGTTTGTTTCTGCAGGGCAGGCAGGAGGACTTCCAAAATTCAGCAGGATTGAAAATATACTGCTTGTAAACAACTCTGCTTCCTTTCTTTGCAGAAACTACGAGTGCTGGTACAGTGAGCATTTAAGATCATTTGAGCTGACATTTCATCAGACATCTCTGTGCATCAACTGTCGGAACTAAGAAAATATCTATTCTGATGGGAGATTTGGAGGATTAAACACATTAATGAATGGGAAACTACAGAGTCAGTCACCTAGAACAGTTTGTTGTTAGAATAATGTTAAAGGGATAGTTTACCAAAAATGAAAATTATTTTTTACTAACCTCATGCTATCCCACATGTATATGACTTTATTTCTTCAAATAAACAAAACAGATGACTTTTAAAAAAATATACCGTCTCTGTGAGTCCATAAAACACAAGTGAATGAGTTTCAGGTTAAAGTTAAAAGGTCAAAAAGCACATATAGCAATGACCTTAATCCATAAAACCTCAATGGATGAATAAATGTCTTCTGGAGCGAAACAATAGGTGTGTGTCAGGAACATTTTAAAATTGTAATCTTTTTTTTTTTAATCTATAATTATGTGTTCATGAGAGGGTCAAGTTCATGCTTGATGTATATTTAAGCATGTTGTGAGAAGTGCACAAGAATATCAATGTTTGTGCAAGCTTCTCTATGCGTTACATCATGCTTCACACCATGTACAAACATCTGTATGATGGTTGACTGAAAGTGATGCTTTAAAGTAAAAAAAGTTACAATTATAAAAAATGTCTTAGACCAATCATCTTACTCCAGAAAACAATTATTTAACTACTGTTATTGTACGGATAGCGTCATTATTGCTGTATTTGCTATTTGAATTGTTAACTTTTCAAAACTTGTAATATATGGACTCAAAGAAATTGATTTGTTTTTCTAAAAATCTTAATTTGTGTTTTGTCCAAAGAAAAACATATTCATATGCATCTGGTATGGAATGAGAGTAAATGAGAGTTTTCATATTTTTGGTGAAACCTTCCCATTTCTATTTCTTTCTATTCACAAATAACAAACTCAATGATGCATTCTTTATTTTCTTTTAAACAGTAAGAATGTTAGCTCAGAACTTCCTGCTTCACGTCCATATCTCATCAGACATTGTGAGGAAGATGACTCTGTCTTCTCGTCCAGAATCTGTGAATGAGTAAAAAACAATGATAAAAGAATAGTTTAAGCTAGACTTTGACTTTAACCTATCTTATGAAGATCCAGATTTTGACGGACAGCTATGTTCCCTTGTAGACATTGAGGAACTTCCACAAAAGGCTGTACTAAAAGCTGTACGATCTGAGATTGATACAAGTTCAGTAGCATCAGATGACACACTAATATTGCTAATATACTAATATACGAAGTAGAACTGATACTTGGTGAGGGAAATGCAACATATGAAAAAACAGTGAAGACTCTCAAGTTATCCAGGGGACAAAAGCACAACATTCTTGAGACACTTGCATCCAAAATGCATAGTTTCAAAGCATACCCGAATGATAAAGAACTTTCAATGGTAGCAGAAGCACTTGTCACCATGCATCCTTGTCTAAAAGAACCAGTATCTCAGACTGGGTGGTATGTTTGGAAAAACAATCGGAAGTTTAAGATGGGGAATTTCTGCACTAAATTGAGTCAAGCTGGATTTCATGAAGTCGCTGTAAGTGGCCTCAAGGCTCATTCCACACATACATATCCACACACACATACACACCTTTCTCTTTATGTAGCTTTTAATTAAACTATCCCAGAAATATATATGGTGATCCCTTGGTATATGAATGTTTCAACACAAAGTATGTGTATGTGTGTGATGTTAAAGTCATCTTAAATGTTTGTATTAATGTGCAGAAAAATGTATAATGCTTTTATGCCGTCAAACCGAAGTGTGTTTGATATCTAAATGTTTCTCTCTCTTTGTCTTAATCAGCGGTGCACGGTATATGATTATAAGATGCATAATTAATACATTTAGTAAAACTTAAAAATGAGTCGTTAAACGGTGACAAAGAGAATCTTTCCCGCTCAGAATTCACCCTCTGGATTGGTCAAGTACCAAGGAGAGGCGTGGGTAAGTTGTCCTCAAGACACAGGACAGAGTTTCCTTCTGTCTTCTTCTCTCTCGCATCTTCCTCCTGTCACGTAAGCGTGACTCAAAAGGGGCTCCGGCCCCCGAGCCCGGGCGGCTCAACCAAGCTGGTTGTTTCCTTTGAAGATCGGCGCGCTCCGTGACTCAGCCGGCGGCGAGTGCTCCATCGCAGCGCTTAAGGAACTTCCTCAGCTTGGAAGAGATGAACTTTCCCTTCCAATACACTTGCTCGTAACAACCTTTAAATTTTCCCGTGGACAACGCTCCGGAAGAACCAAAAGGAGAGAGAGCTTCAGCTCATGAACGCTCTGAGAGGACGCACACGCATTCTTTTATACTCAGCACAAAGAACCATGCAAGTATAAATTCTATCAAAATTTAGATGCATTTTAAGATTCAAACCCCTGTTTAAGGTGATAATTGTTCTTGCTGGCTCTAGTGGTTATGTTTGTGAAAGTGTCAGATCGGACCCTCCCATTCCTCTGTCCTTCCTCTATTTCTATTCTTTCTTCATTTTCTTTCGTTACTCTCGTTATTCTGTATATACATGTATTCTTCATTGTAGTATGTGATCATAGCATCAATTATTAAAACCATTGTATCCTTGTTTGATTGTCATCGTGCTGCTCACAACACATAAGTCCCTTTAATGTTTAGATCTTGCTACAAGCTCTTATAAGGATCTTTGAATGCTTTAATTAATATCATAGTTCGGAAAGTTTATCCTTTGTGGCCAAAGGGGTAACCTTCCCGAAGATTTGGTAGAAAGAATAAGACTTTGTGAGAGCTGATAAAGATTGTGTTGGTTCGTTAGACGAACAGACCCGATTTGAATTAATTCTTTAAAGTTATTCTGTAGCCTCCTGATTTGGCATATATATTTGTAGTTAATTGCAATCCATTGTTGTTAACTGTGTATATATATTGTACAAATACTTAGGCTGGGTATTTCCCTTTTGTGTAATTTAGAGATTTATGATTTGATCATAACCCTTTGTGATTAATCATAGGTAACTAAATATTAATGCCCATAATTCCCTATTGAGCTAATTTTAAATTAGAATTTTTAATTTAAGAACATATGTGGCCTAGCCATTACAGTTCTATTTAAAGGAATAGTTAATCCAGAAATGAACATTTCCCATTAATTTACTCTCTCTCTGGCCATGCAAGATGTAGGTGACGTTCTTTCTTCAGTAGAGCACTAAAGATGATTTTCAGCTGAACTCATGGTTCTTGATTATTCAAAAAATGCAGGTCAACGGGTGCCATCAATTTGCGTGTCAAAAAACATAAACAAGCAACACAAAATTAATACCTCAAGAAATCTTGAGCTCCAGATTTACCCTCTAGTTACAGGTTTTTAATAAATTAATTAGAAATGTTGATATTGTATGGGGTAGAATGGTTTGGAATAGATATAAATATGTTATGTTGAATTTGCGACACAACCATCTGTTAACATCTTGAACTTGAGTGCTTTGACTGAACGGTTTAAGCCTTGAAGGTCTAAGATTGGACGCAACCCCCCATCCTTCTTGGGAACCAGGAAGTATGCTGTAATAGACTAACTCCCTCTCTGGAAGAGGAACATGTTCTATGGCCTCTTTGACCAGAAGAGTTTGTAGCTCTTGTGACAGTACGTGCGCTAAAAAATCTGGCTTCACGGAAGTGGAGACCACGGCGTTGAAACGCGGAGGGTGCTGAATAAACTGGATTCTGTATCCTTTCTGTACTGTGCTGAACACCCATGGAGAAACGCCTGGCAGAAGTCTGATAGTGGTATTAACTTTAACAAGTCCCGTGTCCTGGATAATAGAAGGATTTAGACACGGAACATTTAACTTTTCGCTGGAAACCGCTGCCCCCCGAATCGCCAGAGGCGGCGGAGGTGAAGAGGTTTCGTGAGGGTAGCGGGACGGTGTGAGCAGATTTTATTTGACGTGCCCCGTCCCTCGGGGGGCTACCCCCACCAGACTGGGCGCAAGACCATCAGGACTTCTTCTTTTTATTAATAATGGTCCTGAGGTCCCCCTTGGGAGGCAGCTGAGGGCGCGAGCAGGTCCCCAATCTTCAAGAGGGGGATCGCAACTCGCCACGCTCTGCATTTTCACCTCCCTAGCTCTTGAAGGTCCAGGGAGAGGTTGGGTGGCTGACAGCCCCTCCCCTTGAGTGCGGCGAGAAAGAAACTGCGTAAACGCTTCCTCATGTTTTTTGGTTAACTGTGTCACCAAATAAGCCCGTGGAGGACACTGGGGAATCTAAAAGGAACACTCGCTGTTTATCTTTAATTTCTGATAAATTCAGCCACAGATGCCTCTCTGTGCTCGCCAAAGCAGACATAGAACGGCCGGTGGCACGGGCCGTTTGCTTGGTGGCACGAAGAGACAGATCTGTGGCTCGGCGTAGCTCAGCGAAAGCATCGCCATTGATAGTTCCATTGATGCTCATCAGCCAAATCGAGCCCCACGATTACATTGCGGGTGCGGACTGAAAGAAGCCAAGACGAGCACGCAGCATTTTAACTGTGAACAGCTAACAATGCAGGCACTCGCCTGACTCCAATGCAGCGACCGTGTCCTCTTCCCCGAAACACACAAAGCAGTAAGCGTGTGTGTCCATGTCTGCCATAGGACGAGAGCATGGAGGAACACAACGTTTACATTACTCACTCATTTTCAAACTGATTGTGGATTTCTTTTAACTTGAACTCTTTCACTGATGTAAGAACAGAGGATGAAAAGAGAAATCTACACACTGCCAGTTGAAAACTAACTCCTAACCAAGATCTCGAGTTGAGTTTGAAAGATTTGAAGAGTTTTTAGAGAGATATTTTGCTTGACGCACACCATACATAGAGTGGTCTGAAAACAAAAAGACCTGAAGTGAAACAGCTGGAGCTCATCTATTTATAGCCTCGTGCAGCAGGTGCGCTGATGACATCACCAGCCAAGGCTATAATTACCTCCGGGTCAATTTAATTTAATTTAATTTGACATACTATTTCAACAGCTGGTCACGATAAGACGTTCCCCAATAGCTCTAAAAGATAGCGCAGCGTTGAGTGAAGCTTTTGAAAGAGAACTCAAAATAAAATCACATGAGATGATCTTGTAAAACATTTTAGACGCATCATCTTCCGATTTGAAATATAACATGGTCAGACATGTGGCTTTAGCTGTAGTGCATTTCTAGATTGCTACAAGGCCAACTTCAATTTTATTTTCATAAAGATATTTCATACAAATACATTTGTAATAACTTGACCAAACTTTGAAGCTTATTACAGTATAGCTATTCTTGATTATGAAAATAATTATAATTTTGACTTTACAGTAAACTGCCAAGTGTCTGATTTCAAATGAGACTTATGCTTTTATTGCAAAGGATTCATGAACTGTATCTTTTTTAGTCTGAGTATGCCATTTCTTAGGATTTTTTCAGAAGCAGGGGTGCAGGCTAACAGGTTAAAGGGATAGTTCACCCAAAAATTAAAATTCTGTCATCATTTACTCTCCCTCAAGTTGTTCCAAACCTGTATGAGTTTCTTTGTTCTGCTGAACACAAAAGAAGAAATTTTGAAGAATGTTTGTTACCAAGCAGAGCAACCATTGACTACCATAGTATTTTTTCCCCTACTATGGCAGTCAATGGTTGCTCTCTCTGCTTTGTTACACATATTCTTCAAAATATCTTCTTTAGTGTTCAGCAAAACAAAGAAAGTAATACAGGTTTGGAACAACTTGAGGGAGAGTAAATGATGACAGAATTTTCATTTTTGGGTGAACTATCCCTTTAAGGGTTAAATCCTACATAGATCGATAGACCCCCTGTTGGCTGTGTTAAGACATGACTTTTGCCATTTAAAAGACAAACACAACTGAGAACAAGGTGTATGAATCTAGTTCCATATCCCGACTGACACTACATATTATGTAAAAACTTATTTCAACTAAAATACCTTTCATTAAGCTTGGTACATACTCCACAAGAACAAAAAAATGTGTTTGTTTACTCAAGGTGACAGGAACAAGAACAAAGTTTGTTCTGGCGAGGACATTCCATACTTCACGAGAAAAGCAGGTGCCGAACTGTTACATTTCTGACCAATCGCACAATAGTCTCGGACACCCACAAGAAAAAAAGTTCTGTTCAGATGATGTGTCGAGAATTTTTTTCTGTTCTTGCGGAGTATGTAATGGCCTTTAGTTATGTCTGTGTTTGCCCACCAGACTGCACATTTTCAGCCAACACAAGTTGTGGTGTTACATTCTTACATCTTCAGATGTCATTTGAAGCAAAGTGTTCAATAGCTTGCGGTTATCAGTGAGTTTTGAGTTACATGAGTTTTACCCACGGTGCCACGCTTGTAATGTGTTTAGTTAAGGAAAACTTCTGGGGTGATGCTTATGCAAATCAAGCCACAGCTGAGAGGTCTTCAGAGACATGTTTTATGCTATAAAAAAGCATGTATGGTGACTCTTCTAAAACATAGCACACATAGGCTAGACCTAATTCTCTGCACATTCACACATTCCTTGAAGATAAAGCGATGGTAATGTAAGATCGTACCACAGAAGGTATTTCTGGTAATGTAATTTAATGTAGCCTACATGAATTGCATGAAAACAATTGGTTACACATTAAGGTTAAATTTAAAGTGTCCTTGTTACAATGTAATGGTGCAGAGTAATATTAATTAACTACATGTACTTACTATAGGGTTAGAGTTAGGATTAGGTTTGGTTTAAGGTTTGTGTGTGTAATTATGCATGCTTTATAGTATTTACTATTCATTACTACATTAACTATATTAACTGCATGTAGCATATATAACAAGGACACTAAAAAATATTGTTTGGTAACACTTTATTTTACAATGTAAAAATCACATGAACTGTGTCTACTTTCATCCTCAGGTCAATGAATCCATCCTTTGCCTAACGGAAAATGGAAAATGGAACATATTATTACTTGATGTTGTTTGATAATATTGGGTACATAAGATATACTTTCTTCAGTTTGGGAATTATTGTATACTGTGCTATTATATTATTTAATGCCTTTATAATTCTTGCAATTTTTCTGGAAAGGACTTTACACCTGCCCATGTACATTCTGATTGCATGTTTGTCCTTCAACTCTCTGTTTGGAACAGCTGCTTTTTTCCCAAGGTTACTGACAGACTTGATGTCTGATACACACTGGGTGTCCCGTGAAGCATGTCTCTTACAGGCTTTTTTCATTTATTCATATGCATCAAATGAAAATACAATATTAATGTTAATGGCATTTGACAGATATGTAGCAATCTGTAAACCTTTACAATACAACAACATAATGACTCCCAGGAATTTATCTGTTTTAATAGCTATAAGCTGGATTTACCCAATGCTTTGTGTCGGTATTGCTGGTATTTTAAATGCCAGACTGACTATGTGTGGTAACAAACTGTGGAAAGTGTATTGTCACAACTGGGAAATTGTCAAGCTTTCTTGTTCAAACACTATTATTAACAATGTTTTTGGCTTTTTCGTAGTGACCACAACTCTTATCATGCCTTTAAGTTTTATATTATATTCCTATGTTAAAATTCTTATAATTTGTACAAAAAGCTCACCAGAGTTCAGGAGCAAAGCATATCAAACTTGTATTCCTCACATAGTGATCCTTTTAAATTTCTCTATTGCTATTTTTTGTGAGGTCACTTTGAGTCGGTTTGTGACTCTGGATTTCCCTATAGGCCTGTCAATTATTCTTTCACTGGAGTTTCTTATTGTACCACCCATCCTGAACCCCCTTGTTTATGGTTTTCATTTTCCTGAAATTCGCAAAAAAATTATATGTATTATAAAAGCATCCAAATAGCTGTTTTTATGTAATAGATACTATACAAGAAACTATCAAAAGCATTGTGAGCTAAGTTTATCGTATGCAATGGTGGTAATGGTTCTATGATCTACTTAGGCTTACGATGCTTTTGGGAAACACATCACAGAATGTTTATTATATTCATCCAAAAAAATCACCGTTTAATCAAACATTTTTTTATCTCTTACCATGCTTATAATGATATACATTACATGTTGTGAGTTTCAGCCTGTAAATTTAAGACTGCCAGTAAATCTTTGCCACAATTTTATATTTGTTGTAGGCCTATACATATGATGTATCATTTAGTCTGGCTAAATGAGCAAACACTTCCATTCCTGACATGGGTCAGACCCATAGTCATCTCTCAGAGACAGACATTGCCTGTATCATTAATACCAGAATAAATAACATCATTTAAGAAAATATTTTTTTAATGCATAAAGAGGGTTTGTGCTGGAGCAAGCTGGTAGTAAATCTGGCCCATAATGTATTCACACTTTAAGTAAGCAAGCAAGCAAGTCTTTTGAATGAAAGAGTATGATATAAATGTTTTTATTTTATTTTTTTTATTTGTTTTAGAAAAAAATAAAAATATACTAGTACAATTTTGTTGTATGCAAAAATGGGGTCTGGTTATTGTCTATGTCTATTGTCCTGTTCGGTAACGCTTTAGATTACGGCCCGGAAAGTACTGCGTAAGAAAAGAGAATTTACAGCATAATTTTCGGTAATTATAGTGTTACTATAAAGTAAGTACGTGTAGGTATAAGGGAACAAAATGTAGTATTGGAGGAATAAAGGGGTAACTATCAGGAAAATTAACACATTATTTATACTGTAAGTATTTTTTAAATAAGGGGTAATTATCCATGTAGTTACAGGGTAAGTGTGAATCTGCGGGCTGTAAATTAAAGTTGTTCTCATAACATAAAGGAGTGCTCATAACCTGCAGGTGAAGGTTTCAGTGGAGCGAAGGATCCTACTTAAAGAGCCTCACAATGGCAGAGTGTTTTACTTTGATCTCAAACTATAACAATTAAGGAGACATTTCTATCCGGGGGGTGGAGGACCCCACATAGTGACCCAGCTATGGGGACAGTACTACTCTAAACTCAAACTAGAAAACTTGTAATCCAAATTGAGCTGGCAAAGAGCTAGCTACAACCACTCAAATCACTGCCTTCACTAGACAGAAGCTTTAAAGGGAGCAGAGGACCCTAATTGAGGGCTTGAGACGAAGAACCATATAAGTCCATATTTGCACATTTTGAATAATACATTTTTTTTTATTTGGATTCTGAATATTATATGTATTTTTTTTTTTTTTTACTTGAAGATAGACAACAAAAGCTTCCCAATTCTAATGAGATAAGATTTTTTAGTATCAATCTTAAAAATAAAAAGTTAGAGTAATTAACATTTCTGGAATGTGGAAGAACAGTATATGTCCAGTTAATGTGGAATAACAGTATAAGTCCAATTCATCCTATCATTTTAAGCCACTGGAGATTTGATTGCTTTATCTTAGTTTTAATACAGTAAAAGAACCTTAAAGAAAATATTAAGCATTTCTTTCTTTCAATTTCTTTTATTTTTTGCCAACGTAAATCACAGAACAAAAACACGGACAATACGGTACGAACAATGAACAATACATAGGCCTACTTATAGTACAAAAAATAAACATCAGTACAAACAATAAACCGTACATACAATAAAAAATACATACAAACAATAAACAACAGTAATAACAGTAAACAATACATATTTACAATACATACATCATCATCATTCCATGCTATAGTTCCATATGCTAGTTTACATATACATCTTCCTTTTTTGTTCCTTTAACTTTTATAATACATTTCATAAATAATCACCCCATTCATTCATTTACTAAATAAATAAATACCTATATATTCCTATTATACAACATAAGATAAGGCATACAAGATAAGCTACAACTACTTTTATGATTACTTTTACACAATATACACAATATACCCCACCTTACCCTGCACATGACCTACACATACCAGGCTACTCTTCACATTCTAATGTTACATAAATAGCTTGGGCCTCCGCTGGCATGTAGGCTAGCATTTTCATAAGGTCAAGGTGCTTCTCCTTCTTGACGGGCAGAGGGTCCTCGTAAGCACGAGCATACGTGGTGGAGAACAAGGGAGCTGGAGGTGGTTGATTCTTCCTCTGTTTGGTGATCAGCCAGGTCTTCCATCCCTCGTAAAGGCTGTGGCTCCCTTTTGTGTGGACACACCATGGATCAGCAGCTGAAATCATGATTCAACAAGAAATTCAATAAAGATTCTTCCTTCACGCACATATCCCTAACACTGTTAATCTCAGAAAACCAGTTTAGTTTTAGTTTAGTTCTTCGGTTTTTTACCTGTCACTTTCAACCACATCATGGATGTGATTAGGAGGCCAGGTGGACGCTTTAATGTTGCATCAGGAAGCTGCCTGAAGTCCGCACATTTCATCTCAGTTACTTTAAATGGATGCTGCTGCCTGGCTCCACGGATCATCTCGGCAACATCGCTGGGGGTGTGGAGTGTGGACACCTTACGCCTCTTGTCCAGCGTGGCAAATGAACGGTCACAGGGAAGGAAGGAGTGACCAGACACCATGAACTTCTGCTCTATCTGACTGAAGTACCTTCTAGATACGAGCAGGGCCATGAGGTTTAGGACTCGCCAGTTGTTGTTCTGCCCACAGCATCGGTCACTATAGATGATGAGCTTCCGTTTCTTTGCCTGGACTAGGGGAGCGAAAGATGTTTCTGCCCACTTCAAAAGACAGCTTGCCACCTCGATGGAACCTCTGTGAGCGATGCCCTCATGCCAGAGGCACATTGTAGGAGGATCGTCAGTGCCCATCTCCTGGATACAGAGGTTGTAGTTGGCCAGCTGCCGTTGATAGTACACGTTGGAGTGTGTCAGGTTTGGCGTGAACACTACCCCCTGCATGTCGATACAAATGACATGGCAGTCATCATTGGCTTTGGCCCAATCTGTGTCAGCCTGCAACTGGGTGTACGCTTTTTCAGCTTTCCGGTGGTGAAGCTCACTCTCGGCTGCGATCTTCAACCTTTCTCCATCTGTTGTAGCAGCTGTTAATTTTGAGAACAGGGCGTCACATTTCGCACAAGTGTCACTTCTTGGCTGCCCAAAACTGAGGTTCTGCTGCTTGAAGATGTCCCTATAGAGCCAGAACTTTGCAGTGGATGCTGGATTGTTTTCCTTGTACAGGCGGAACATGTGGAGCAGGTTTAAATCAGGGCTCAGGTACTCCCTCTCCACATCTCCCTTCAACCGTGAGTAGTGGTTCGGTTGGCGTGGGAAGCTCAGGATATGCTCTCTTATCCCCTCTCTCACTGCAGGATGAATGCTATGAGGCCTAAAAAATAAACAACACAACTCATGAACACGGGAAATATAATAAACTATGCTGGTCTGTTTTGCAAAATTGCATTGTTTCTTTGACATTAAATTATAGGATTTTGTTTTTCACATACAGTCATTAAAGGGATACTTCAGGATTTAGCATTAAGCTTTGTATCAGTAGAAAACCTGTAGTATTTTCGAATTACCGTGCTTTCCTCCCTCATGTCCCCCTGAGACGAGAGATTTATGTATTTTTTGTCTGGAAAAAATCCTGCGATGACGCAAAAATCGTCATTGTTTACATGCACATCTTTTGTTTAAATCTAACTGAATTTATTACGATTTGTGAATCTGAATGTAGTGTTTACATGAACGCTAACCAAGTGATCAGTTGATGTGCATTCTCCTCCGTGAGAGATAGCCTACGAGACCAGTGCGTCTCTGTGTCCCAGTGCATTCTGGGAGTTGTTGTCTTTCATCCCCATAAATCAAAAATTTATTTTCTGACTTTTCTCAGTCTAGAAGGCTCCAAATTAAAAAATAATTTTACATTTCTACTACATAAATGACCCATTTTAAATACACATTAAAGGTCCCATGGCATGAAATTTTCATTTTATGAGGTATTTCAACATTAATATGAGTTCCCCTAGCCTGAATATTGTCCCCAAGTGGATAGAAATGTTGATCGGTGTAAAACCGAGTTCTGGCTGTCTTTCTCTGCCTTTGAGAAAATGACAGGCCAGACGAGCCAATCCTGAAGTCTCCTGGTTTGACGTCCAAGCAGGAACGGTTACCTCCCTTTCCTCCGCCCAGAGAATCTGGCACGCCCATGCAAGCGCGAGAGATCATTAACGTTATTTGTGAACGAGTGAACACTGGCAGTTTCTCAGTGTTTGGATGTACAAATGAAAACAGAAGTCTTTCTTCAGTTCCTTCTGATCTGTGATCAGTGATTTCTTATGTGTAGCTAATTATTTATTATTTGTGGACACGCAGCGGCTTCTCTCTCTCCCGACAGAACAGTGTTTTCGTGTTTTCTATCTTGTGAGTCAGTGTTTTTGTACGTCCTTGTCACGTCTATCTGTTCTAAAATGTGCATACAGTCTTTTCTGTTTAACATCAGCAGTCACATCTTTAGAGATAAACTTCACACACGCCGAAGCTCGGCCTCCAACATCCCCGACCCCCAGTACTGCATCTGGCCCACAGCGGAGGCACCAAACGCGGCGTTAGATTAAGCAGAAGGGGGGTAAGCGTGAGGGTATCCGGCTAGGCTAGCCAGCTTTCCCCACAATAAACTGGATTACATTCGATTACTGCTGTTGTGTCTTTGTTTGCGCTGTGTAACGTTACTCAATGCGCGTCAATGACGCTATTCATATGATTGGAACATATCTAGAAATAATGCTTTAATCAAACTTACTAACTCGTTCATCTCGCTGTAATGGTACATTGCATGTGTTACAAAGTTGGTAGAATAATGATGAAGAGGACTCGGTGTGACTGGGACTCGTGTTTATTCAGAACTCTCAGATACAAACACAATAAACTCGCGCTGACTGACAGCGCTCTCATAACTCAGTAGTTACTATAAATAACTTTGTTAGCAATCGCTTCGTCTCCGTGATGTCCGGTTCGCGAACGAATCATTCTTTTGAATCGGTTCTTTTTAGTGAACCGAACCAGTTCACCAAATCGGACTGAATCGTTCTAAACGGTTCGCGTCTCGAGTCAGCGCTGATCCATAATTTACTAAAGTTACTAACTTTCTGACATGAGTGACAGCCCCTCCGACTAGAAATAAACTAATAACCTGAAGTATATGCTAGTAACTACAACAGTTCACCCTGAACTGAGACATGCTGAGAGAACTGATGAGAAGTGAACACAGGTCCATCCGTCTCTCTGGCAGACTCGTGCCTGCTCGTGCCTCGTTAAACCACGCCCCCTCCGCTCATTTAAAATGCAAAGATGTCAGCCAATCACAACAGTGGGCGTTTTTACTGAAGTCTCACAGCAGACACGCCTCTTGAAGCAGGGCATTCAGCCACAGGGCAAACAGCAGTATAGAAAAAATGCCTTTTATTTCTAAATTATGACATTTCATGATGTAAAAATCATACTAATAATATAAGTACACCTCAGAAAACACTATAAAATAATAGAAAAATGCCATGCCATGGGACCTTTAATCTTTCCTGAGGTGAAGTTTTTTTTGTTTTTTTTTACTTACCTGTTCTTATGTTTTCCTCTGAAGTCCTCTAATGGAGACCTGACTTTAGCTACCTGCTCTGTTCCCTCAGACTGACTGCCTAACTTTTCTTGAATAACCTTTTCAAAGATATGTAACTTTAAATAAATATGTTATGGACAATGTATCTAATTAAAATCATGCATGTAATGAAAAGTTAAACGGAAAACGCTAGGCTATAGAAAACTTGCCTGTAGGCGACTGTTGGTCAGTTGAAAGACGGACATAAATGTAAGCTTACAAACAGCAAGTCTTTGGCCTCCTTGTTGCACATTGTACTTGAAGGTGTACTTCCTCTTAGTATTCTCAGTGTCAGGCCCACGTGGTCGTCTGCGACTCACCTTGTGCTAGAAGTAAAAAGAAAAAAAAATACATTTACCATAGCATAGCAGGCTAGCCGTCGTATGCTGTCAAGTTAAGTTCATTAAGTATGTGAGTAGGCTTTGGTTAGGAGAATGAATAAGCCATGTGTGTGCCTTTTAGGGCATCAAAGCGCTGTGGTCTTTAATGCACTTGGTGGCCTACTTGATGCTGGTCATACTTCATCCATCCTCACAAAATTTAACATTTACAGTGATCAAGCACATGTGCAGTCTTAGTGAATTGAAGGCATACAGTAGTTTTCAATTCACTGGTTATTTCATGGGCCTACATTGTAATGCATTGCATACTGTTGACATGATATGGTCATGAATTGCTTAAGTTAGCCTACCTGCTCCAAACCAGAGAGAATGATAGTCTGCTGCCTCTCATAAGAGACAGCATAAAACTCTGTGAAGAGCTGGAGTTCCCTTTCAGTCGGTCACGTTCGACGTACGTCGGAACTGACCGACGAATTGGGATCTGTTTCCAGAGACCGACCTACTTATATAAACATGTGAGATTGCTTTCGTGGGTGATCCATGCTCTCTCAGGAGAGCATGGTCACGTCGGCGCGTTGTTCGTCTCACCTTTCTTCAAGTCTGACGGCCACGCTCATTGTCTCACATGCCTGCTGGTAGCTTACAGATGGGATTGCTGGTCCTTTTTAAAAATAAAATAAAAAAAAAACATAAAAAAAAGGGATCTAGCGTTTCATTTGGCGCTCTGGCGGAGGACAGATGTCAATTGCTGCATCGGAGAGAGGGCTGTTATGCGCTGGAAATGATAATGCTGAGTTTCCCACTATAATGGTGTGTGCTCATGCTGAATCAGATTCAGAGTTGACAGCAATGCTTTCCGGGGTGGCTGCCCGGATGTGCATTGGAAAAATTTAACAGCATGGAACTATTTGGTGTCAAAATATGGAACACCAAAAGGGCCATAACCTGTATAAGTTTTTCCCTCTCTCACTGCCCTCTGTCCTGCATGCATGAGGGTAGTCCCGACCCAGGGGTTATGCAGGAACTGCATGCGGTGATGGACCTCGCTCTCCGGAGTGACGAAAGTCACTGCACGCTCCCTGGGTCAGGCGATGTCCACACCAGTGGTCCAGGAAGCTGGGGCTAAACCTGGCAGATATGCGTGAGCCCGACGAAGTTCGGTTCCTCTTCGCCCCTGTCTGTCAGGCTGGCCTCTTCGGCGACGCCAACGAGAACTTCGCCCAGCAGTTCTTGGTGGCCCAGAAGCAGACGGAGGTGGCTAAAAAAATAAATAAAAATAATAATAATAATTTTTTTTTTTTAAAAACCTGCCCCGACGACCAGCTGCTGCCTACACCCAGTCGTCGGCCGCAGCACCTCCATCTGCTTGTCGCCGAGGGCGCCACCCTGCGTCCACCTCCACCCAGGCAGCAGGCAGCAGAGAGGAATTGCTCGGGGAGACGGTGTCCGCACCCCTCCCTCCCCCGGAGGAGGACCGGGGGGAGAATATTTTTTTGGTTTCGGTACCTGCCGCTGGCTCCCCGGAGTCCAGCGGTACCCACATTCTCAGAGCAGTTCTTCCCTCCCTGAGCCCAGAGAGGGACAGGTTGGCAGTGTGCGACGCCCCCGTGCCTTGCCACTCCTTTCCTCCCCTCTCACCCCTCGCCAGGGGGCAGCAGATCGGGCACCGAGGACGCCCCGGGCCTTCTCACCCACTCTCTGCCCCACCTGGAGTATTTAGGCAACACTCCGGGCCGCCTCCGGGCCGCCTCCGGGCCGCCTCCGGGCCGCCTCCGGGCCGCCTCCGGGCCGCCTCCGGGCCGCCTCCGGGCCTCCCGAGTCGGGTCTGAATACTCCACCTCGCTGCCTCACCCCGGGTACGTCTGTGGTGCCGTTGATCCCGCTAGTTCGGTCTCTGGGGGCCTGGCTAGGTCTCCCCAGGCTGTCTCGCTGGCTCATCCGTACCATCAGACTCGGCTATGCGATTCAATTCGCACGCCGGCCTCCCAAGTACAGGGGCATCCTCTTCACCTCCGTGCGGAGCAGCGATGCCCATGTCTTGCGGTCCGAGATCGATGTCCTGCTGGCGAAGGGCGCGGTCGAGCCGGTTCCTCCTGCCGATATGAGGTCGGGGTTCTACAGCCATTACTTCATTGTACCCAAGAAAGGGGGTGGGTTAAGGCCAATCTTGGACCTGCGCATTCTGAATCGGGCCCTGCACAAGCTTCCGTTCAAAGTGTTAACGCAGAAACGCATTTTCCAATGCATCCGTCCCCAAGATTGGTTCGCAGCGATCGACCTGAAGGACGCGTACTTTCATGTCTCTATCCTTCCTCGACACAGACCGTTCCTGCGTTTTGCGTTCGAGGGTAGGGCATATCAGTACAAAGTCTTGCCCTTCGGGCTGTCCCTGTCGCCTCGCATCTTCACGAAGGTCGTCGAGGCAGCCATTGTTCCGCTCAGAGAACGCGGCGTTCGCTTACTCAACTATCTCGACGACTGGCTCATACTCGCCCAGTCTCGGGAGCAGTTGTGCGAACACAGGGACATGGTGCTCAGTCACCTCAGCCTGTTGGGACTTCGGGTCAACCGGGAGAAGAGCAAACTTTGCCCCGCGCAGAGGATCTCTTATCTCGGTATGGAGCTGGATTCGGTCAGCCGGACAGCGCGCCTCACTCCAGAGCGCGTCCGGTCAGTGTTGAACTGCTTGAATACGTTCAAAGGCAGGACAGCGGTCCCACTGAAATTATTTCAGAGGCTCCTGGGGCATATGGCATCTGCAGCCGCGGTAACGCCGCTCGGATTGCTTCATATGAGACCGCTTCAACGCTGGTTGCACGACCGAGTCCCGAGATGGGCGTGGCAGAGCGGTCAGTACCGGGTCCTAGTTACTCCTTACTGTCGCCAAACCTTCAGTCCGTGGTCAGACCCCTCGTTTCTCCAGGCCGGAGTGTCCCTAGAACAGGTGTCGAGGCATGCTGTGGTCTTCACGGATGCCTCATCCATGGGCTGGGGGGCCACGTACAACGGGCACGCAGCTTCGGGTCTGTGGACGGGGCCCCAACTGCGTTGGCATATCAATTGCCTAGAGTTACTGGCGGTACGTCTTGCCCTGGCCCGGTTCAAGAAACCGCTTCGGGGCAAGCACGTACTGGTCCGTTCGGACAGCACTGCGGCCGTTGCGTACATCCACCGTCAGGGTGGTCTACGCTCCCGTTGCATGCTCCGGCTCACCCGCCATCTCCTCCTGTGGAGTCAGAAGTTTGTGAGGTCACTTCGTGCCATTCACATCCCAGGTGCGCTGAACCAGACAGCCGACGAGCTCTCTCGTCAGTCGACACCTCCGGGCGAATGGCGACTCCACCCCCGGAGCGTCCAGCTGATATGGGACCACTTCGGAGTTGCACAGGTAGACCTGTTCGCTTCTCCGAACTCGACCCATTGCCAGTGGTACTACTCCCTGACCGGAGGTACCTTAGGCATAGATGCACTGGCGCACAGCTGGCCCCCGGAACCTACGCAAGTATGCGTTCCCCCCAGTGAGCCTTCTCGCACAGACACTGTGCAAGGTCAGGGAGGACGAGGAGCAGGTCTTGTTAGTTGCGCCCTACTGGCCCAACCGGACCTAGTTCCCAGAACTCACACTCCTCGCGACAGCCCCTCCCTGGCCGATCCCCCTGAGGAAGGACCTGCTTTCTCAGGGGCGGGGCACTCTATGGCACCCACGTCCAGACCTCTGGAATCTCCATGTCTGGTCCCTGGACGGGACGCGGAGGTTCTAGGTGGCCTACCACAAGCAGTGGTAGACACCATCGCTTCAGCTAGAGCCCCCTCTACGAGGCGCCTCTACTCTCTGAAGTGGAACCTGTTCGTCGAGTGGTGCTCTTCCCGCCGGGAAGACCCCCGAAAGTGTTCGATTAACGTTGTGCTTCCTTCCTGCAGGATGGGTTGGATCGAAGGCTGTCTCCCTCAACCCTCAAA
Organism: Gobio gobio; assembly: GCF_949357685.1. Taxonomy (NCBI): domain Eukaryota; kingdom Metazoa; phylum Chordata; class Actinopteri; order Cypriniformes; family Gobionidae; genus Gobio; species Gobio gobio. The sequence continues at coordinate 14,358,846 of NC_137114.1, forward strand.
GTGTACGTCGCAGCAATAGCGGCGTATCACGATGCAGTAGACGGTAAATCCTTAGGTAAGCACGACTTAATCGTCAGGTTCCTCAGAGGTGCGAGGAGACTAAACCCTCCTCGTTCTACCTCGTTACCCTCTTGGGACTTAGCCCTGGTGCTCAGAGCACTTCAGGGTCCTCCATTTGAACCTTTGCAGTCTGTTGAGCCAAAAATCTGTCCATGAAGACAGTTCTCCTGATTGCATTGGCTTCAATCAAGATGGTAGGGGACCTGCATGCACTCTCGGTCGACGAATCGTGCCTAGAATTCGGGCCGGCCAACTCTCACGTTGTCCTGAGACCCCGGCCTGGATACGTGCCCAAGGTTCCTACCACTCCCTTTCGGGACCAGGTGGTGAACCTGCAAGCGCTGCCTTCGGAGGAGGCAGACCCAGCCCTAGCTTTGTTATGTCCCGTCCGCGCTCTCCGCGCTTACGTTGACCGGACTCAGAGCTTCAGATCCTCACAGCAGCTCTTCATCTGTTACGGAGGCCAGCAGAAGGGAAAGGCTGTCTCCAAGCAGAGGTTGGCCCACTGGATAGTGGATGCCATTGTCTTGGCTTAGCGGTCCCAAGACGTACCTTGCCCGTTCGGGTTGCGAGCACACTCAACAAGGAGTGTTGCTTCTTCCTGGGCGTTGGCTCAAGGCGCCTCGCTGACATATATATGTAGAGCTGTGGGCTGGGCGACACCTAACACGTTCGCTAGATTTTATAGCCTCCGTGTAGAGCCGGTATCTTCCCGCATTCTCGCCCCCAGTGGCCAGCAGCGCTAAGTGCCCGTTCTAAGTGTCGGCTTGCATATGCCACTCCCGCCCTCTGGGCCGGATACGTGCGTCTATTTGCTCCAGTCGTGTTCCCCGAAAATCGGCTAACCCTGTGAGTTCCTCCGTCACCCCTCCAGTGTCAGACGTGGCGGCCGTCTAATGCCAGGCCTGCACCCGTATGCTTGTGGAACGTGTGTGTAGGCTGGGTTCCATATGTTGCGGTCCCCTCTAGGCTACCCCATATGTGTATTTTCCACGGTACCAGCTACCCTATTCAGCTAGCCCCGTGTCTTTCCCTCGACAGAGCTTCCTCTGTCGTCTCTGGCTGTGTTCTTCCCCCCCTGGAACCAGGTTGGGTCCACCCCAGAGACTGCCATTTGTTGCACTACCCTGTTAGGTTAGTCCTTATGTGTATTCCACCTCTCCTTCCATTAAAGGATGTGGTCCGCAGCGTACCATCTCCCGAGACGGGCACGCTTTCCCAGCGTTATCCAATAGTCACGCTGAGTGGGTCTTGCAGGAACAGCAGTGACTGTCCTTCCCTGCCCGGAGCCCTGACTCCCACTCTAACATAGGAGTGGTCCAGCGAGCTCAGGCAGGACGCTGGAAGGGCCAGCCTCCTGGCGTGTTGGTAGGGATCCCAATTCGTCGGTCAGTTCCGACGTACGTCGAACGTGACCGACTGAAAGGGAACGTCTCGGTTACGTATGTAACCCTTGTTTCCTGAAGGAGGGAACGGAGACGTAAGTCCCGTCGCCAGGTGCTGTGCTTCAGCTGAAGGCCGAGTCACTTATCTCGGCTCCTCAGTTGAAAAGCAATGATGCGGTATTCCACTTCCGTATTTATACCCGCGCTGCGGGGCGGTGCGTGGAATTTGTGAACCGCATGCCAATGTCCATTGGCTCGTTTTAATCACTCGAAGTAGGTCGGTCTCTGGAAACAGATCCCAATTCGTCGGTCAGTTCCTTCAGGGAACGAGGGTTACATACATAACCGAGACGTTTTCTTTCATCTGTTAGGCTTGAACACTGCCTGGGACACGTCTCCTTGCACACCTTGCCCTTAACAGAAACAAAGTCACATTAGTGTTTTTTTTTTCTTTTTTTTCTATAAAAACTAGAGCTATTAGCAGCTATTAAGGTTACTTGCTAGAATATCAGCTTACACAATCAATACATTTTTTTTTTATTATTACCTTTTTTTAATTTATTTTTATTATTTATTAAATAACAAGTAACAAACATAACATAGCATACAATATTACAAAACAACGTGTTGCATTAAATGGTAACGGGATACAAAAATGATATCAAAATATTTTAAACACGTCAATTACTTTTTATTTTATTTTTTTTACCAATTTCAGTGAAGACATAAAGCAATCAAATTCTACTCTAAACATCTTAAAGATTGGGGATGAATTTACATAATAATATTTACATATTATGTTTGTTTATGTATACAATTCTGCCAGCAGTAACGTTACGTATAACACAATCTATGAATGACGCAGCTGAGCTGGTGTTAGAGACGCACCTAAAGCGTTTCGATTCATTTCACCGTGGTAATAAGGAGTAAAGACATGTTTAAAACGTCCCCTGAATCCTAATTTTCTCAGCTTTCATTTCGACCCATTCATGAAATGATCCTTTAAACAGAGTGAGCTATATGAACTGTAGTAGACAGAGCCTACACGCCCCTCTGACTGTAACCGCTAACTTTAGGTAGATACTTTGTATACGGGTTTTCACTCACCTCTTTTGGTGGACTTTTTCCTTGTTTTTGCTCTCCTCTCCGGTTCACATAGGGTTTCCCAGCATTCCTCAAATACTTCCTTGCTCTGTCCTTCCATTCATTCACGTTCGCTCTCCTTTTTTTGCCGAGGTTTTGCCTATTAATGTCCGCAGCGGACATGAAAGCAACCGGCGTCTCCATTTTTCGTTAGTGGACATAAACGGTTTTTCCGCGTGAGACTATTTTAAATTTTAAAATACAGAGTTTTGGTCGCGCGAACACCCCCCAGAGTGATTCTGTATACAAAGTGGCACACATACATTCAAGTCACATGGTTATCTCAATTTTTGTTTTTTTGGACCAATACGGTTGTTCGTCGCATGAACACAATTAGTGACCCTATTAGTGGGGAGGGTACTACTCTACACTCAACCTAGAAGACTTTAATTCAAGGGGAGCTGGAAAAGAGCTATCTACAACCACTCAAATCAATGTCTTCACTAGACAGAAGCTTTAAGTTGAGCAAAGGACCCTACTTAGTGACCCGACCATTGGGGAGGGTACTATCCGCTTGTTAAGTCGTGACGTAAGGAACACCATCGTTTCACTTGAGAATGCCATCGACGGCCGTTTATGAGTGCTATTTATATCATTTTTCAAATATTTGAAAAAGTTAAATATTTTAAATACTTACAGTCTACACAACAGTCTCTGTGCTCACAGCGTCACAGAAATTAATATTTTAACTATTTATAAAAGATGAATCACTGTCTGGCCATCTGGAATTTTGGTATGGAGATAAAGGTTATGATTATCATTTTTGTGTAGTATTACACCACATTGTGTGTGTATATTAGCACCGTTTGTTGCTTTTCTTGTGGTATGAGATAGAGCGTTTGGACCCGGAAGCGCTGCCGCGTGACGTCAGACCTAACAACCGGATACACACAACCTAGAAGACTTGTAATTCAAGGGGACCTGGAAAACAGATAGCTACCACCTCTCAAATCACTGTCTTCACTAGATAGGGTATTTCGGGGGAGTGGAGGACCTTACTTAATGGCCCAACCAAAGGGCATGGTACTATTCTACACTCAACTCTGAGAATTTGCAATCCAAGGAGAGCTGGCAGAAAGCCAGTAGCAACCACTTGAAACTGCTATCCTCTAGCTACTGGAAAGCTCTAGATGGAAACAAAAGGACACTACTTGAAGACCAAAGCAATGGGGAGGGTACTACTAAGTCCTGAGGACCTGTGACCCAAGGGGAGCTGGCAGAAAGCCAGCTGCTACCAAATTACTATCCCTAATTCTGACTGCAAGCTCTTAAGAGAAACAGAGGACCCTACTTAAAAAAACTCTGCACTTATAGGGGTAGGGTTTGATAATAGAAACTAGAGAAAGAGCACTAGCTACAACCAAACGAGAGCTTGACCGCAGGGAGTAGAGGACCCCGCTCTAAGACCCTCAGCAACGGACGAGGGTTCTACTCTACACTCAACCCAGAAAATGCACTTATCAAAGGCAGCTAGCAGAGAGCTAGCTACAACCTCCCAAACTGCTGTCTTCATGGCAGATAAAAGAGCTACAGGGGAGAAGAGGATTTCACTAAACACTTCACTTAACCCAGAGAACTCACTAGTCAGGGTGATCCAAGTGCTTGAACCATTTGACACCACTGCCCTCTTTAGAGAAAGATGCCTCTCCTGATTCCCTTGAGAAAATGGACAGAAGCAAACAGAGATTTTTCATTGCGCTACAGAATGCTACGGAATGCTTGGCTGATATAAAACATTGGATGACCGGTAATTTCCTGAATTTTCAGAAAAAAAATTATTTTTAATTATTGGACAAAAAAGCTCCACAAGTAGTAACCTAGAATACTGTCTAACACTTGATGGCTGCTCTGTCAAGTCCTCGTCGTCAGTGAGGAACCTGGGTGTGCTCTTTGATACCAATCTTTCGTTTGAAAGCCACGTTTCTAGCATCTGTAAAACTGCATTCTACCATCTTAAAAATATATCTAAATTACGGCACATGCTCTCGATGCAAAATGCTGAACAGTTAGTTCATGCGTTCATGACCTCAAGGCTAGATTATTGTAATGCTCTACTGGGTGGTTGCCCTGCTCGCTTAATAAATAAACCAAAACGCAGCAGCTCGAGTTCTTACTAGAACCAGGAAGTATGACCATATTAGCCCAGTTCTGTCAACACTGCACTGGCTGCCTATTAAACATCGCATATATTTTAAAATCTTGCTTATTACTTACAAAGCACTAAATGGTTTAGCTCCCCAATACTTGAGCGAGCTCTTAACACATTATACTCCATCACGTCTACTGCGGTCTCAGAATTCTGGCCAGTTGATAATACAGAGAATATCCAAATCAACTGCAGGCGGTCGATCCTTTTCCTATTTAGCTCCGAAACTCTGGAACAGTCTTCCTAACATTGTTCGGGAAGCAGACATACTCTGTCAGTTTAAATCTAGACTAAAAACACATCTCTTTACTATGGCATACACATAAAACACTTTTTCAATGAAATGATTGTTAGGCTGCATTAACTAGGTCAGCCGGAACCGGGAACACTTCCATAACAAAAACAATAACACCTGATATTCTCGTTACATCCTCCGAAGAATGGCATCTACGCTAATGATGGTCTCTCTGTTTTATCCCGAGGTTTACTGCAGTCAGCGGGATCCGGGCCGTATTCAGTTCAGATGGTGGACCTGCGCCCAGAGAAGACCAACACAGGACCCCGAAGTGTCTGCAGAAACCGTGATTAGACTCCCCCTGCAACTGCCTCATCAACACGGCATCTCAATAAACCCGTCTCCAGCGTGTTGCCTCCGATCATTCGAATATTGCACTTTAATAATTATTTAATCAACATCATCCTCAATAAACCCGTCTCCAGCATGTTGCCCCCGGTCCCTCGAATATTCCGATCTATTATGACCTCTGAGCTGTAAAGCTGCCAGAATAATAATAATAATACGCTGTTTGTTAATTGGCCAGAGGAGAACTGGCACCCCGACTGAGCCTGGTTTCTCCCAAGGTTTATTTTTCTCCATTAGGTCACCTAATGGGGTTTTGGTTTCCTTGCCACTGTTGCCTCTGGCTTGGCGTGCTCAGTTGGGGACACTACATTTTTCAACTAAACATCTAAATAAATCTAATTAATAAACTAAATTAACCATTTAAACTAAATTACTGATCTAATTATTGATCTAAAGCCCACACTGTCACTGTATGATAATTGAAATGAACTGATGACATCAGCGTTTTTTCCAGAATGGCTATACAGCTGAATAAAATTATGCTGCATTATTTTCCTGTTTAACACTGTAAAGCTGCTTTGAAACAATCTACATTGTTAAAAGCGCTATATAAATAAAGTTGACTTGACTTGACTACAATGCGCTAATCGGCTCCCTCAAGAACCGAACGCGAGTGCTCCTCACCCATGGGAACGACACAAAGTGAGTCCTAAGGTGTCAGAAATCTCTGACACGTAGTCACACACTTCACAAAGAGCTTAGCAGCACATTCCATAGTAATCAACTTTGCTACATTTATGCAAACAAATGGCTCCTGAAGACAAATTATGTGTACTACAGGCGCCCTCTTATCCTCACGGTCGCACTGGTGATGATGTCACGTACTGTCGTGGGCCAATGAGATTCTCACATTTAGACACGTGCTTCAGACGCCATAGCGTCTTCCAGATACAGTGTGAGTTCCCATTCAAAAGGGAAACTATTCTGTGTCAGTCTGGGTTCCGGTACCCAATAAGTTTGTACTGTACAAGTTTGTACTGTTAAAAACAGTTTTTACTATTTCTTGTCCAACAAATTCACACACTGTTAAGGGCCAATGTCAGGTTATATTAACACAAAGAAGACAATTCTGTTTAGTTTTTTTTATGCAAGTGAAATCATAGAGATAGATCAATGTTCTAATTACTAAAAACATGAGCCGTTATTTCTGTTACATACTCCTCGTACTCTCTCTCTCTCTCTCTCTCTCTCTCTCTCTCTCTCTCTCTCTCTCTCTCTCTCTCTCTCTCTCTGTGCGACTGCATGCTGGGAGTGAGTGTGGATGCAGCCGGTTGGCTTGAGTGAGAGTATCTCTCTGTTTGGGAGATTTCTTTACGTTTTTCTTGAATGTACACTTTCTTCTGTTAGTTATAGATTATAGGTTTAGTTAAGGATTTTTCCCTGCCTTTGGTCAGAGAGTGGGGTTAATGGGGTCAGAAGCAGGAGATTTCTTGCGGTTAACACACCTGATGCCGATGTTGGTGGAGGATTGTCTGATAGACGTGAGCGTGGCGGTCGGTGGTGCTTATATCAGATCTGCCTCCCTATGAATATAGCCATTGTGTTCTTTCTCAGTAAAAGACAAATGGTGGAGGACTTGATTGAAACTGGGTTGATAATCAAAGACACTTTTGTGCCTGTATTGCCTTTTATTAAGCCCATCCAAGAAAGTTGTTTTATCAAACGTACCTCTGTTTGTTAAAAATGAAAAATACTAGAGATGTATGGCAAAATAGTGGGTTCTATTCAAATTATTCCTCAAGGATGTAAAAATCGCGATATTAAACATAATGTATTTTTGGCATTAGGCTTTTATGATTTTGAATTCTCAGAGTGATGCGTCAAATCTGTCAGTGAAATTAAGCATTGATGGCAAAGATTACACTATTTTTATTAGTTCAGAGTCAATGAGATGCTTTGTGGTGATTTTGGACGCGTTAGGCAAACTTTCCCAACTCAAGACAGGCCAGCGGGCTGGCTGATAAGAAAAAAATTAGGTGAAGTATTTGCCAACCTCAAAGAGTCAATCAGAGTCAAGATGGCATTTCATCTCAAGAAACTGTGGATTTAAAGTTACAAATGGATGACTCTGACAATGATTATGAGGACACGATTATTTTAAACAGCCATTTTTGAGGTTTCTGTACAAAGACAGGGATAGTGAAACTATTCCGCAAAAAGGAGGCACGTCCCTGCGCCATAAACTGGGGTGGGAGGGTAAGTGCAGGGCTCAGGGGGCCAGGACGGGGACAGGAGACGTCACTGGACTCTGGACGGGGACAGGAGACGTCACTGGACTCTGGACAGGGACAGGAGACGTCACTGGACTCTGGATGGGGACAGGAGTCCAAAAGTCAATAAGCCAGTGGTCCCACGCTGGTTCTGTTGAGGACGCGGGCTCAGGCATAGCGGTTGTCATTTTAGGATGAGACTCTTGGGCTGGCTGGAATACATAGGTGGGAAAGAAGCTCTCCAGACATCAGGAGATGGCCTCTTGGCTGATAAAAGAGCTACAGGGAGATTTGTAAAAAACAAATCTACATAAAGTAACTAAACATAAGTTATCTGTTTTATTTGTCCATTAGTACTGCTGATAAATTCAGGAACATTTGTGTAGGATAAAAAGTGGGTTAACACATCAGCAACAGCAACTACCTCAACATTTACCTGTAGGGTTACACTTTATTTCGATAGTCCACTTTAAATATTCTACTAACTATAAGTAACTTTGCAACTACATGTCAACTTACTGTCATTAGAGTATTAGTTGACTGTCAGTAGACTGGAAGGTTATTGTTAGGTGTTAGGGTTCGGGTTAGTAGAATAAGTTGATTTGTAGTTGCCAAGTTACTTATAGTCAGTAGAATGTCTGTTGGGGGACCAACAAAATAAAGTTTTAGTAAATATTAATCAGACAGTCTACAAATACTCTAATGACAGTTAGTTGACATGTAGTTGCAAAGTTACTTATAGTTAGTAGAATGTCTAAAGTGGACTATCAAAATAAAGTGTTACCAAATGTAGTATTGAGCACATTAATCAGAGGTGATGTTGATGTTGTCTGGATGTTACAGGGACAGATGATTATCCGGTGGAGAGCGGCTCATGAAGCAGGATGCTGTCATCGAAGGCTTTGAGTGAGTATACTACAGAAATGAATAAAAGATCTATTTAAATCTTAACCTTTAGTTTGTTTTAATTATTGTAATTTCAAACAGAGTTATTACAGCACTTTTCTGATTCTTGATGTCTTTGCATTTGCTGCCAGGCTTTTGTGGCGGCATGTATGGGACAAAAAGGAGAAAACCTGAAACAAAAATATAAAGTAAGATCATCTTGTTTCTTCTAATACAGAAATCAAACGACCTCGTGCTGTTAAATTGACTGCTTTTGTATTATGTTTGAGTATTTTTATAGGATTTGAAATGTCGGCAGACAGGTGTGAGCACTGAGGATTCTGGAAATGGTTTAGTGCCATGGATGAGACCCTCCATCACTCCACCGGCCCTTATTGCCTCACCTGGCCCGGATGTTGCTGTGGTCTCTTCATCCTCAGTGAGCCTAGAGCCAACGAGAGCTTCTAGAAAAAGGTCAAAAGACATAGGATGTGATTTTGGTCAAGTTTGTTCTGCTGGTTTCTGTTAACACAATTGAGCCTGACTTTCAGAAGCTTCAAAATCATCATCAAATAATGTCATGCAGCTTCGGGAAGTGATTGACTGATATTGTATGAAAAAACCAGCAGGACTTGACCAAAATCAAAAAAGGATTTACAAAAATCACATTTATGTATGCTTTTGGCAGATGCTTCTATCCAAAGCGACTTACAGTTCTCTTATTACAGGGACGACCCCCTGGAGCTCCTGGAGTAAAGAGCTTGCTCAAGGACACACTAGTGGTGACGGCTGCGGAGATCGAACCAGTGACCTTCTGCTTACCAGTTCAGTGGTTTAAGCCCACTACACCAATTGATTGTGATTTCTTTTTTAAATTGTAATGAAATATGGCAAGAAATGGACTGCTGACAAGAATTGTAAAACGTTTGAATCCGTTTAAATGTTTTACAGGTAGTCATGCTGATGGAGAGCAGGAACATGAATGTTTGGACTCAGCGGCAACAGATTGTCAGGGGGCCGTCATGATCTTCCTCATCCTCTTGATCAACGACGTGACAGACGGCAAAGACAAGCAAAGATGGGCAAGGTGCTCAGCTGCTTCATCAAAATAAAGCTGCTCAGCTGTGTTGAGATGAGAGCAGGATGTGGGGTTCACCGCCTGATTATTAGAACAATAAGTATGAATAAAGCTTTGTTTCATGTGTTGTTGATAAATATTTATTTATTTATTGTGATGGTTACTTTTATTCATTCTTTTACTCATTTATTCATTTTTCATATTGTTGTCAGTAAATAAAATATAATTATTTCATTAAATAATGCATTAATTAATTACTTGACTGAAAACTGAGGCTGCATTTGTCTAGTGTGTATTCATTCATCACTGTCATATCACAAAACAAATAGCATTTTCGTTAAAAAACAAAAAAAAGATTACAGGGAGTGCAGAATTATTAGGCACGTTGATTTTCTGATCATATTTTTTTTCCAGGCACATTTGACCAATTCCAAACCACAGTAATCCTAATAACTACTATTGATTTAGTATTTAATAATGTATAAGTGATATATAATTGTTCATGAAGGCTGGAAATGAAAATCACCTTATATTCAGGTGTGCAGAATTATTTGGCATGTTTTCTTTTACAGATAAATTGAGCCAAAAAAGAGATTTAACTCAGACTGAAAAGTCAAAAAGTATTAAATGCCCATGAGAAGGATGCAATACTAATGCAATACTAGACATTGCAGTTAAGGCATGACCATTGGACAGTGAAATGCTTGTTGGGTCAGCAGGATCTGACAAAAACAGGTGGTGAAGAAAAGACACCTGTTAACTGCCAAAGAATTAAGAATTAAGGTGAAGAATTAAGGGTGAAACCATCAGGAACCCTTTAGTCTCCAGCGCCACCATTTTCCAAAGCTGCAACCTACCTGGAGTCTCCAGAAGTGCAAGGTGTCAGGATCTCAGAGACTTCAGTTAGGTAAAGAATCCTAAAAAATGACCCCCTCTAGATAAGAATCATAAGCTGAAGTGTTGTAAAATACATGAAGAAGGTTTTTTTATAGGCTTTATGGACAGATAGGTTGAGAGTGACTCTTGAAGGACCAGCACCACATCCTCTAGTACCACTGTTTGAAGAATTCATCTTCCAGAATCTGGCAGTACGTTTTGGGAGTTCATTTTTAGTCCATCTCTGCAAAACGGACTTCAGGATGGACTAAAATGAACTCCCAAAACGTGCTTTCACGTTTTCACGTGCTTTCAGCTGTGCGCCAGGGCATCCATGCCGAGTGTACCCTCGGTCAGCGAATAGAACCACTGGCAGTGGGACGTTTCTGGGGAGGCAAACAGGTCGACCTGTGCCACCCTGAACTGTCTCCAAATCAGCTGAACCACCTGGGGGTGGAGTCGCCACTCGCCTGGGAGCGCAGCTCGTGAAAGCTCGTCGGCCACACGGTTGTGCACACCAGGGACATGAATGGCCCGAAGCGACCTCAGACACTTCTGACTCCTGAGGAGGAGATGGCGGGCGAGTTGCGACATGCGACATGAGCGCAGACCACCTTGTCGGTTGATATACGCAACGGTCGCAGTGTTGTCCGTGCGGACCAGTACATCTTTGCCCCGTAACCACGCTTTGAGGCGGCTCAGAGCAAGATGCACTGCTAGCAACTCGAGGCAATTGACATGCCAATGCAGGTGCGGGCCCGTCCAAACCCCTGACACTGCATGCCCGTTGTACGTGGCTCCCCAGCCCATGGCAGAGGCATCCGTGAAAACCACAGCGTGCCTGGACACCTGTTCCGGGGGCACTCCGGCCCGAAGGAACGAGGGGTCTGACCATGGACTGAAAGACTGGCGGCAGGCCGGTGTGATGCTCACCCGGAGAGTGCCGCGTTGCCACGCCCATCTCGGGACTCGGCCGTGTAGCCAATGCTGAAGCGGTCTCATATGAAGCAGGCCGAGCGGTGTTACTGCCGCAGCGGCTGCCATATGCCCCAGGAGCCTCTGAAATTGTTTCAGTGGAACCGCCATCCTGCCTTGAAACGTGTTCAGGCAGTTCAGCATCGACTGGACACGCTCCTCTGGGAGGCACGCTGTCCGTTCGACCGAATCCACACTGGCTGAGGTGTCTGACCACCAGGTCCCTGTGTTCGCACAACTGATCCCTGGATGGACTGTGCTAGAATGAGCCAGTCGTCGAGATAGTTGAGGATGCGAACGCCCTGTTCTCTCAGGGGCACAAGGGCCCCCTCCGTGACTTTCGTGAAGACACGGGGGGACAGGGACAGCCCGAAGGGCAGGACTCTGTACTGATATGCTCTACCCTCGAACGCAAGGCACAGAAACGGCCTGTGTCGAGAAAGAATCGAGACATGAAAGTACGCGTCCTTCAGGTCGATCGCTGCAAACCAATCTTGGGGACGGATGCATTCGAAAATGCGTTTCTGCGTGAGCATCTGAATGGTAGCTTGTGGAGGCTCCGATTCAGAACTCGCAGGTACAAGATTGGTCGTAACCCACCGGTTTTCTTGGGTACAATGAAGTACGGGCTGTAGAAGCCGGTCTTCATATAGGCTGGAGGGACCGGCTCTATCGCGTCCTTCGCCAGTAGGACAGTGCCGGGCGAACTGAATCGCATAGCCGAGCCTGATGGTCCGAAAGAGCCAGCGAGACGGACTGGGGAGCTCTAGCCAGGCTCGCAGAGTCCGTGCAAGCGGGACATAGGGACCACCGGCGTACCCACCGTGGGGCAGCGAGGTGGAATGCAGGTACCAGGCTGGAGGCGGCCCGCAGCGCGGTTGTGAGTGTGCGGTGCACACTTACCTGATTCCACGAGAGGGCAGAGGGTACGTGAGAAGGCTAGGTTGCGTCCTCGAACCGTCCACTACTGTCCACTGGCGAAGGAGGAGGATGAGTGTGGTCCGGCGTTTGACCGTCCACAGCTCTCCGAACCCCCTAGGGACCCAGAGATGGGAGGAACTGCTTTTTTTTTTTTTTTTTTTTGAGAATTTGAGAATTTGGGTACCACTGGTTGTGACACCAGCGGCAGAACGGATTTTGACTCAAGATTTTCTGCCCGGCCCTCCTCCGGGGAAGAGCAGCCCCGCCCATCTCCCGGTCACCCGTCTCAGAGGTGATGTTTCACCGACCGCTTAAACAGCAGCAGAGACAGGTAGCGTCATCCTCCTGCAGGACACAGTAGAGCAGGCTGTGCCAAGTGTTTTTTTTTTTTGTTTTTGTTTTTTTTTTGCGGGAGACAACGCCTTTTGCGACGAGCAGACTGAGGGGCGGCCCACGAGGCACTCTGATGGTATGTCGGGGGAGGCTCTTGATTGCCTTAGCCTGCTACCGACTGCGAAGAACTGCTGGGCCCAGTTCTCAACAGTGTCGCCCAAGGCCACCTTGTGAGATGGGAGCATCGAGAAAGCGTACTTTGACGACCACTCACATCTCAGCAAGGCAAGCCAGGAGGTTTTTCTGGACCACTGAGGTGGACATCGTCTGGCCGAGGGCCTGCGCCATGACTTTGATCACGGTTAGTCAACATGCACAGCTCAACCTCAACTCAGAACTACCCTAGTGCAGGCAGGGGTGGTCTGCGCACAGCCACCCCACCGTTGAGGGTAGTGAGAGAGGAAAAACTTATGCAGTTTTGGCCCTTTTGGCTTTCCATATCCAAAGAAGTGCCACACTGCCAAGTTTTCCATGCACATCCGGGAGTGATCCCGGGAAGCATGGCTGTTAACTCTGAATCCGATTCAGCGAAGCACACACCATTACAGTGGGCTCAGCATCATCCTCATTCCCAGAGCACAACAGCCCTCTCTCAGATGCAGCGATTGACATCTGATCCTCAGCTGGAGCACTGAATGAAATGCTTGGTTCCCCCATAAGAAGGACCAGCAATTCCACCCAGAGCTGCACAGCTTGCAGTGCGCTAGAGGGGGAGGGGCCCTAGGGGGTTGGTTCCCCGAAGGAGAAGCCCTCCTCTCCTCAGGTCACCCCAGCTATTTCACTGAAGTAGACCTCTCCTGTTGCCAGGGAGGGCGCTACAACGAGAAATAGGCAAGGGGACAGCGCACCTAGAGCGCAGAGCGAGCGCTGGGTTGCCGTGACAACCCGCGCTACAACCTAGCACTCAACGGCACACGGCACGCAGAGAAGCGAGAGGTCCGTTCAGGTTTCCCTGACAGTAACTCTCGCTGATCTCCGCGGTCTCCCAGAGTGTCGGGCAGACCCGCGGCTGTGCTTTTACACACGAGCGGCGGCTGGCCAACAACAAAGGGGACTCAAGCTTCCCGGAGAAAGATGAGTCGCGACCGGCGTGCCGACGTGGTCATGTTCTCATTAGAAAACATGACCACCCACGAACACAGTCTCAGCATGCGCCCAGACATGTGAAACAGTGTTCGTGGCCGTCAGTGAGGACAGGAAACAACCGCATCCAGAAACACACAGATAGAATGTCATCTTTAAAAAGACGCAAGCTCTATCTGTGTAGCTCTTTTAGGGAAACTGCTCTCCGCGGTGCTGAAGCACACAGGGGAATAGTCGCGGCGACACAGACAGGGAAAAAGTGCAGCCTGACGTGCGCGCTCTCTCTCTCTCATAGAAGGCGATCTCTTACCAGCCGTGAAAACGGCTTTTCAGCGCTCTTAACAGCGCACCGAACCAGCTGTGAGAACAGCCTTTTGTTTTTGCTCAAAATAGAAAAAGAAAGAGAGAAATCAACCCCGCTGCAGTGCCGTCACTCCAACACCAAACGAGGAGAGGTCCACCGAAGAGCTTGACTCGTTATAATGTTAACACACGCTTTGTAGAGAGTGATTTTAGGACAAACCATTCACCACTCGGCTCCGAAGCAAAAGGTTGATTTGATGCAATCACCTGTGTCTTATTTATACCCGCACGGCGTGGCATGAGCACCTGGTGCAATCATTGCATGCCAATGTGCATTGGCTCGTTTAGTTACACTCAAAGTAGATTGGCTCTCGCGAGCGAGATTCCTATTCGTCGGTACTCCGACGTGGCGTCGAGAGTGACCGACTGAATGGGAACACTTAAGCCACTTTTGCTTGCGGATGAAGATTTTGGCATTAAAATTAAGAAATTATTCAAGAGATCACGATTTTGGGTTTTTGTAATAAAAAATAATAATATCTTAAGGACAAAACTGTGGGTCAGATTAGCAGGGTTAAAAATATATTAACTTAAATGAACCCAAAATTTATTGGTTATACTACAATCACAAAATAACTGGGCAGCTGTTTCTTCAACAAGACCACAAAATGGGCAAGTTTCATCAATATGAAGATATTTACAGATAGATTAATTAAACCTGTCATCATATCTTTTAAGTTGTTGCACTTGTGATAACGTCGTAGGTCACATGATAACGTCAACATGGCGCATTATGTGCGGATCGCATTCATACTTAACACAATCAGGTTATAGTACCTACTCTTTTAGCGCTATTTAAGTAAGTACTTATTGAAATTGAGTACCTAGACAATGAGTATGTGGTTTCAAACGCAGCCGGTGGGTTTTATACTGTTTTATACTATGTTTAACACTTTATCAGAGTAATTTGTATGTAAATGTTTGCATTATTGCAGTGCCGATAAAGACATAATTTATACTTACATGCTTGCAGTATGTAGTGCAGAGAACAAAGTCATTTATATTTACACATTATCTGCATATGCACAAATAAATGTAAATTCTTCCATCGACAATATCTCTACTAAATATTATTTTAATCAATATATTATGCTGTTCTTCATATTGTTCTGAAGAGTGTGAATACACTGAGAAATAGCCATGGGTATGAAACGTATGGGGATATGAAGTCTGTCACTAGTGTTTACTCTTCAATACTTTACCCATGCTTTTATTAAGGTATGCAATAAGGTTTGCATGGTGCTGTATGGAAGGGAAGTCGCTGGCTGAGATTATACCAGAAATATGTAAGCAGGGTTTGTGCATAGAGTCTATTGGCTCTTGAGTATGTTGCCAAAACAATTGGGCCATGACCTGCAGCAAGGCATGTCACCACACCAAGGAAATACTGATTACAATGAGAACGGCATGAGAACAATGATTTGAGGCATGAACCATTCAACACTATAATCATAATATTAGGAGAGGTGCATGCCACACACTATTAAATCATGCACAGATCAATATCAACCCCTGCTGGCTGTGTTAACACATGACCTTTGCAATTTAAAAGACAAACACAGCTGATAACAAGGTGTTTGAATCTAATTAATAGTACCATATCCCCACTGACACTTTGTGTAAAAACTTAATTTCAACTAAAATACATTTCATTAGTTGTGTCTGTGTTTGCCCACCAGACTGCACATTTTCAGCCAACACAAGTTGTGGTGTTACATTCTTACATCTTCATATGTCATTTGAAGCAAAGTGTTCAATAGCTTGCGGTTATCAGTGAGTTTGGAGTTACATGAGTTTTACCCACGGTGCCACGCTTGTAATGTGTTTAGTTAAGGAAAACTTCTGGGGTGATGCTTATGCAAATCAAGCCACAGCTGAGAGGTCTTCAGAGACATGTTTTATGTTATAAAAAAGCATGTATGGTGACTCTTCTAACACATAGCACACATATCGATAGGCTAGACCTAATTCTCTGCACATTCACACATTCCTTGCAGATAAAGCGATGGTAATGTAAGACCGCAGAAGGTATTTCTGGTAATGCAATTTAATGTACATGTATATTGTTAAAATGACTGAATAATTCACACAGTAATTCATATTCACATGATGTATTAAACATTGTGGCTACAATTATCCAAAGCTGATAAGCATGAAAACAATTGGTTACACTTTAAGGTTAAATTTAAAGTGTCCTTTAAATGTAATGGTGCAGAGTGATATTAATTAACTACTTACTATAGGGTTAGAGTTAGGATTAGGTTTGGTTTAGGGTTTGTTCTGTGTAATTATGCATAATTTATAGTTATTACTATATTAACTACATGTAGCATGTGTAACAAGGACACTGTTAAATAAAGTGTTGCCAAACAATCTATTTTAATGTAAAAAACACATGCATGAACTATGTCTGCTTTCATCCTCAGGTCAATGAATCCATCCTTTGCCTAACAGAAAATGGAAAATGGAACATATTTTTACTTGATGTTGTTTGAAAATATTGGGTACACAAGATATACTTTCTTCAGTTTGGGAATTATTGTATACTGTGCTATTATATTATTTAATGCCTTTATAATTCTTGCAATTTTTCTGGAAAGGACTTTACACCTGCCCATGTACATTCTGATTGCATGTTTGTCCTTCAACTCTCTGTTTGGAACAGCTGCTTTTTTCCCAAGGTTACTGACAGACTTGATGTCTGATACACACTGGGTGTCCCGTGAAGCATGTCTCTTACAGGCTTTTGTCATTTATTCATATGCATCAAATGAAAATACAATATTAATGTTAATGGCATTTGACAGATATGTAGCAATCTGTAAACCTTTACAATACAACAACATAATGACTCCCAGGAATTTATCTGTTTTAATAGCTATAAGCTGGATTTACCCAATGCTTTGTGTCGGTATTGCTGGTATTTTAAGTGGCAGACTGACTATGTGTGGTAGCAAACTGTGGAAGGTGTATTGTCACAACTGGGAAATTGTCAAGCTTTCTTGTTCAAACACTATTATTATTAATGTTTTTGGCTTTTTCATAGTGACCACAATTATTATCATGCCTTTAAGTTTTATATTATATTCCTATGTTAAAATTCTTACCATTTGTACAAAAAGCTCACAAGAGTTCAGGAGAAAAGCATATCAAACTTGTATTCCACACATAGTGATCCTTTTAAATTTCTCTATTGCTATTTTTTGTGAGGTCACTTTGAGTCGGGTTCCAACATTGAATCTCCCTATAGGCCTGTCGATTATTCTCTCACTGGAGTTTCTTATTGTACCACCCATCCTGAACCCCCTTGTTTATGGTTTGAATTTCCCTGAAATTCGCAAAAAAATTATATGTATTATAAAAGCATCTAAATAACTGTGGTTTTTGATGTAATAGATACTACAAAAATCATTATTTAATCAAACATTGTTTTATCTCTTACCATGCTTATAATGATATTAATTACATGTTATGAATTTTAGCCTGTACATTTAAGACTCACAGTAAATATTTGCCACAACTACATGTTTATTATAGACCTATACATATTTGGCTGCTTTCACAAACAAGGCTTAAGCCTATTCCCAGACTTAAATGCATTTATGAGCTGTCTGAACTGAAAGCAACTTGCACTTTCATCTTAAAATATGTCAGTGCCATTGTTTTGTCTCAAGATGCACACCAGTAATGTTTTTTCTTTTTCTTTTTTCTAAGCCACGTTTATATAAGAGCTATTTAAATGCCTTAATTAAACTAAGACCTACTCCTGGTTTAATCTAAGCCCTGTCTGTGAAACTGGGACATAATATATTATTTAGTCTGGCTGAATGAGCAAACACTGTTATTGCATTCCTGACATGGGTCAGACCCCCAGTCACATTTCAGATTCCAAATACAGACATTGCCTGTAACATTAATACCAGAATAAATTCACTTAATTTAGGAAAATAATATTTCCCCTAGTTGTTGTACAAAAAAAGAGGAAAAGATTGTAAAATCCACCCCTTCATATGAACTCTTTCCCCGCCACTGACAGAATTTTACGTTATTTGACACAACGTTTCCCCACCATTGAAGGAATTTTCCAAGAGGTCCTTGCTTAAACTGTAATGCAGAGATAATAGTTGTGCTTCATTACACAAATTATATTTTTCTGTGGTTCAATCAGTAGCCATCGTGAATTCAAACTTTAAACAGCATGGTGTAGTTTTTTGAATGAAACAGTTTGGTATGTATGTTTTGTTTGTTTGTTTTTTATTCGTTTTAGAAAAAAATTTAATCTACCACTACAAATCTGTTTAATGAAAAAATGGGGTCTGGAAACTATTGTCACATTCTGTTGGTGTTTAGTTTCATTTCAATGGACTTTTCGTTTGCTTCTCTTCAGTTACATGTTTCCTTTATTCTAGTTTCCAGTATTTACTTACCGTAGACACTTATGCATTATCATTGTATATTAAAGTTCCTCTTTAGTTCTCATTCGCTGTCTGATATTGGCCGTGGGTTACATGCTGTCGCGTTGCCTTCTCATTTTATTTAAATAAATTCCCTTTTGTCATTAGAACCTTTTGGACTTCTTTTTTTCCACCGATAATCTTATATAGTTTCGTAGTTCTGTTAAAGCTACTATTATTACTATTATTATTGGCATGCAATAATTTGGTCATGTATAAATCAAATATTATTTTTTGTTTTCATTCTCTGTGTTATACGTGACACAGTATAAGAGTTATACTAAAATATGTGGACATCTTTTTTTATAAAAAAATATTAAGATTGTTATTGTTATTAAGATTTTATAATAATATAAAATGAATAAAAAGAAGAAAACATTTTGGGTTACAAATGTAACCATGGTTCCCTTTCAGTCAATCATGTTCGGCATTATGTCAGAACGGAACTGACGAATTGGGATCTCGCCTGAAAGCCCAATCACCTTGGAGTGTAAGCTAAACTTGCAGCGATCGACCTGAAGGATGTATACTTTCATGTCTAGATTCCTGCGCTTTGCACTCGAGGGTCAAGCAAATCGGAACAAACTTTTCCCCTTCGGGCTATCCCTATGGCCTCAAGTCTTTACGAAGGTCATGGAGGTGACCCTCGTTCCGATGACAGAACAGGGTGTTCACATCCTCAACTATCTCGACGTCTGGCTCATACTGGACCACTTGCGAGAGCAGTTGTGCAAATACAGGGACCTGGGGCCTCATTTATAAAACTTTGCGTAGGATTTGCGTCAGAAGTGGCGTACGGATGCAACATAGGACGTGCGTACGCACAGAAATATTTGGATTTATAAAACCATGCGCACGCACATCCTACGCAGTTTTCCTTTAATAAATCACAATCAATTCTAAATGTAGCGCAGCTTTTGCGGTTTCATGTCACGCCCATAGTTGAACATAAATAGTCCGTGAAACGCCCACAAGTTAATATTCATCGATTGCGAAATCATGGCAAACACAGAGGAAATAAAAAAAAAACGTAACTTCACTCAATTTGAAGTAGAAGTTATCGTTGGGGAGGTGGAAAAGAGGAGAAAAATGTTGTTTAGGAGGGCACAGTGTGGGCATTACTAATGCCAAAAAGGCACTTGAATGGCAAAAGGTTGCAGACGCCGTAAATGCTGTAGCCTCACAACCTCGGACCGTGGCCGAAATAAAAAAAGAAATGGTCGGACATCAAAGTCGAGGTAAAAAAGCGTCTAGCGCTCCATCGTCTGAGTGTGTCCTCGTTTGCCAGCAAGTCTTCTTGCTGTCTGAAGATGCGTTCACTCCGAATCCTTCCATTTGCCACATCTTCTAACGCCGGCTTCACACCGCACGCGTTAGCAGGGATTAAGCAGCGCAGGAGCAGAGAGTATGGAGTGCGGGAGCCGCGCGCACCCTTTGTGCTTTCACACTGGCAGCGTTTGTTGCGCGCAGCTGAACTGCAGCTTGTATATTGCAAATACAGACGAATTTCGTCCATTGTCACCTTTCCCGGTTTCCCCCCCCGACCCCTGTCTGTCTCGTGCTTTGATTTATGATGGGCAGCATGCTTCCTCCACGTCTAAAATATATATATATATATATATATATATATATATATATATATATATATATATATATATATATATATATATATATATATATATATATATATTAGGGATGCAACAATACAGTTAGTCCTCGGTTTTTAACCACGGTTTCACGAGTTCACACTTACATATAATTTGTAGAGAGTTAATTGAATTGCGTATTTGGCGTGCTGTCCGGGGGGGGAGGGCTTCGAGCTCGGACTTCGGCCCGAACCCAGAGTACCCCCCGTATGTAAGTGGTTTAGAACTAAAAGATAGGGCAAGATGTGGAGAAGGGGTGGTGGAGGGATGCTGAAAAAACTGTCAACAAAATGGAGGTAGGACGGCTGCGTATATGTACCTCTTTGTTGATTAGCTGAGTACTCTCCACCTGTGTCAATTATCTGACATGTTCCTCCCGAACCTTGTTTAGTGAAACAGCATTTCACGAGTTCACACTTACATATAATTTGTAGAGATTTAATTGAATTGCGTATTTGGCGTGCTGTCCGGGGGGGGAGGGCTTCGAGCTCAGACTTCGGCCCGAACCCAGAGTACCCCCCAAAAAGCTAGTAAGCATAGGACAGCCGCCTGCTAATTACCCCCCAAGAAGTGCCGAGCTTGGCGGCTGGCATGAGAGAGGGGCCTGGTTGTTTGACCGGGAGGGCCCGTGAGCGGCTTGTGTCACGGATGGGCGGCCCTGTTGGTTCAGGAATCGCACGGTTCTTGGTGAGAGCCGGGTGTGGTCTTGTACGTGGGAGACCGACCTTTCTTTGCTGTGTAGAAAACTGCCCACTTCTCGCTGTGTGAATTTTTATCCTTCCTTGTTGTGTTGAAACTGATCCACTTTTCACTGTGTGGAAATTTCCCCTGCCTTACTGCGTGGGAACGTTCACTGATTCACTGCAAGGAACGTACTGCTTTGCTCTGTGGAAACTTCCACTGACTTCTTGCGTGGAACTTTCCACTTCCCTGCTTTGTGGAAACGTTCTGTTGGTTTACTGTGTGGAAATGTGCCACTTTTTACTGCGTGGGAACTTTTTGCTGATTTCCTGCGTGCGCTGATTTATTGCCTGGAAACGTGCCACTTTTTTGGCTGCGTGGAAGGCTTTCCACTTTCTGGCTGCGTGGAAGGCTTTCCACTTTCTGGCTGCGTGGAAGACTTTCCACTTTCTGGCTGCGTGGAAAACTTTCCACTTTCTGGCTGCTTTCCACTTTCTGGCTTCGTGGAAACTTTCCACTTTCTGGCTTCGTGGAAACTTTCCACTTTCTGGCTTCGTGGAAACTTTCCACTTTCTGGCTTCGTGGAAACTTTCCACTTTCTGGCAGCGTGGAAACTTTCCCCTTTTTGGCAGCGTGGAAACTTTCCACTTTCTGGCTGCGTGGAACTTTCCACTTTCTGGCTGCGTGGAAACTTTCCACTTTCTGGCTGCGTGGAAACTTTCCACTTTCTGGCTGCGTGGAAACTTTCCACTTTCTGGCTGCGTGGAAACTTTCCACTTTCTGGCAGCGTGGAAACTTTCCACTTTCTGGCAGCGTGGAAACTTTCCACTTTCTGGCTGCGTGGAAACTTTCCACTTTCTGGCTGCGTGGAAACTTTTCCACTGACTCGCTTCGTGGAAAACTTTCCACTGACTCTGGTAAGAACCCGGGAAGAACGTAAGACTCAATGTTTGCTGGACAGGAGGAAATTCCCCAGTAAATGCCCTAGAGGATTTTTAAGCAATGAGAGTTTGGTGAGCTTTTTTGATGTGGAACCGGTTGGTCCTGATGTAGCTCTGAAAGACATCTGAGGACCATCTCCCGAGAGCATGGATCTGATGTTGGGAGAGGCCTTTTTGAGCTGCTGATGTTGCCGCCCCAATGCGGAAAGAGTGGCTTGAGTAGTTCGTTGCTGAGATGCCTGCCTGTTGGAGAACGGATTTGAGGTGCTTCTGAAACCAAAAGCGTGTCACGGGTTTGTTGACTTCATCTGTAAACAGGGTGTCATGGGAGATTTGGCCTGAGATTTTCTCCATTGGAGGTATGCCAGAACGGACTGGTATGGTTGGATTGGTGATGGAAGGTTGAAAATGTAGATGAAATGACCTTTTTTGGTTTGGTCAGTCTTACTTTGTTTGATCAGGTATGATATTGTTTCCTCGTCCATGGCTGTTAAGTCTGAGATGGTGGGGTGGATTTTTGGGTCGAATTTGGATGTAATAGCGAGCTCTGAGCATCTGAGAAAACCGAAAAAAGCTAGGATAAACATGGTGTCGAGTGTTCGGGCGGTATTTCTGGGCTGGTAGCTTGTACGCAAGGTGTGAATGCATTTGGTGAGGATGTCTATCGTTATTGGTTGTCTTGTGTCAGGGCGGGTGGGCTGGGATCTTTGGATCCCTTTGATCAGTAGAGAGGTTTGAGAATTGTTTATCTCGGGCGAGGGACCGCCGTGTAATAGTTTGTGAAAAAACTGAATGCCACTCAAGTACCCTTTGATAGACCCGACTTGGAGGTTTTTTACGGTGTTAAGGTGAGAAATAAATGAGGTGATTGAAAGGAGAGAGAAATCGGGGAACGGCATATTATACGAGTTGTGGAATGCTCTAAAATTTTTTCAAGCGGTTATGTAGGATTGGAGGGTCCTGGGAGAAACTGCTTGGAGAATGGTGTCTAACGATGCGTTGAGGAGTGGTTTCAAGGGGTGGTTTATGGGAATATCAGTTCCGAATAGCGAGGTACTGGAGTTGGGAACTGATCCGCCTCTGGAGACAGCGTCCTCAATTTCTGAAACAGAAAACGAGACAGAGAGTCAGCGATTTGGTTTTCTGATCCAGGTACGTGTTTAGCTATCATGATGAATTGGTCGCAAGCTGAAATCCATGTGAGACGCCTTAGAAGTGGCATCATGGCAGGTGTGTGTGAACGACCTTTATTTATGCAATGCACTGTTGCTTCGTTGTCGCTGTGCACTAGAATGCTGCTAGCGGCCCATTCTTTTCCCCACAGAAAAGCCGCTACTACGAGAGGGTAAAGCTCAAATAGCGCTGAGGACTGTGTAGTGTCCTGGAGCTGTGTGAGCCATGGAGAAGCGAACCACCGACCTTGGTAAAACCCCCCAAATCCAGTTGAGGGGGCGGCGTCTGTGTACAGTTGGATATCGATTGGGGACAAGACGAGATTACTGTAGAAAAAGGATAGGCCATTCCATTGGTTCAGAAACATTACCCATAGCCTGAGTTTGTCACGACATGCTTGAGTTATTGAAATTTGGTCCTCTAGCGAGTGGACAGAGGACGCGAGTGAGAGGAGATGCGATATGAAGGGGCGGCCTTGTGGAATGATGCGCATTGCGAAGTTTAAATGACCGAGCAGAGATAGGAGTTCGAGTTTTGAACACTCGGTTTTTTCTAGGAGACTAGATGAGACGAGAATTATTCGGTCGATTTTCTCTTTGGGCAGGGATGCCTGGAATTTGTCTGAATCTAATTTAATCCCGAGGAACTCTATGCATGTGGCGGGCCCCATGGATTTCTCCTGTGCAATGGGGATTCCGAGCTCAGCAAAAACTTTTTGCACTGTGAGGATATCAGCGGCCGGGATGGCATCGGGAGGCTGGATAATTAGAAAATCATCTAGAAGGTGGATGAGGTGGGGAATGTCATAATTGTTTGACAAGATCCAGCAAACGGCTTCTGATAACATGTCGAAAATTTGAGGGCTGCTTTTGCATCCAAACGTTAAGCGCACTGCGAAGTAGTATTTCCCCAGCCATCGAACTCCGAAGAGGTGCCATGAATCTGGATGGATGGGCATTACTTTGAAAGCCGATGTGATTTCGATTTTTGCCAGCCATGCACCCCTTCCTGCGATTTTGATCATGTCGATTGCCTGATCTATGTCGTGGTATTTAAGCGAAAATTCGTTGAGGGGAATCAAGCTGTTTATGCTGGGGAATGGGGAATTGTGCGTGGCTGACAGATCGATTATTAGGCGTTTTTTACCTGAAAATTTTCTTGTGGCCACGCCGATGGGGCTGACACGAAACATGTTAAATGGGGGAATATCGAACGGCCCGATCATGAAGCCTGACTCGACTTCTTTTTTAATCAGGTTGTTTACTACTTCTGGTTCTGAGAGAGCGGATTGAAGATTGTTGCAAATGGTGTTTTGTGAGAGCGGGCATTCTACTCCGGGTTTAAAGCCATTTTTGAGCCCTGACAGCAGATAATTTGTAAAACTGGCATCTGGGTGATGACTTAGTTCTAAGTCCAGGCGTGAAATATTTACTGGAGTCGATAAGTAATTTTTTGATTTTTTTATTTACAGATTTGTACACAGAATATACAACACGGGCGTGAGCCCCGCCGCAAAAAGAACAAATGTGCATAAATCGGCAGCGCTGTCTCGAGCATTTCCCTGAATTAAAATGATTGCAGGGCTGTTTGTTCTCGTCGAAAGAGGAGACTCTCCTTTCGACTTCCAGGTTTGCGCTGGCGGTTGCCGCCCGTGGCACGTAACTGGTGGATCGCACGGTGCTTGTTTCTGGGCATGATGAAGATGAAGGATTAACCTGAGGGCACGTTGAGGTAGAGTGTGCCACTGACCTGCAGGCCGCGCATGAAATATTTCTACAACCTAAAAACACCCTGCTGTGGAGATTCGTGTCGAGTGCCCCCCAGTATGCGCATTGGTTCCATTGGGCGACTCGCGCTGCATTTTTGGCTGAGAAGAGCTTGTGGTAAGTGTAGAAATGCCCTCCCCCATAGGACGACGCGAGCTCGGCTATGATAGCCAAGTAGTCATTTAATTCGCATCGCCTGTGGGGGAAAGCTGCACAGATAACTTCTGTGAAGCGTGAAAACGCAATCGAAAACTCTGAAAATGACAGAATACGGGATGAATGAATGTTGGTGTTTTTTAGGGTGACGGAGAAATTCCCGCAGTCTACCCGGCGATCTGGTTCGACTGCGGGGAGCAGAGAGAGGAGAGTGGAGAGATCTACATCCGCACCTGCAAGGATCTGAGTGCGGATGTTTTGCAACGGCGAATCCTTACGGAGGTCTGCTTCATCGTTGGATGAGGAGCTTCGTTGAGCCATTATGCTGAAAAAACTGTCAACAAAATGGAGGTAGGACGGCTGCGTATATGTACCTCTTTGTTGATTAGCTGAGTACTCTCCACCTGTGTCAATTATCTGACATGTTCCTCCCGAACCTCGTTTAGTGAAACAGCATTTCCGGTTCGGTTCGGTTCTGATGGCTTGTCACATCAGTTTTTTGCTATTCTATTCTATTCTAAGCGACAGGAACAGCAAGAGGTTAAGGAGAAAAAAAGACTATTTTTTAATTGCTTTAACTTTCTTTATTTTACTTAAAAGAATTGAAAAACCTTACTTAAACTTAAAACTTTACTTAAAAAAAACCCTTGTACACATTCCTAGTGTATTGTATAATATTATATATATATATATATATATATATATATATATATATATATATATATATATATATATATATATATATATATATATATATATTGTACAGCAGCATTTAAGTATGAAATTTTATGAAAAAATGTAAAAATAAAACATACTACATAGACTTCACTATAAAATATACACTGGTTCTTATTAAAGCTACTGTATTAAAGTTCTTCAGTCAAGAGCGGTGAGTGATTTTCTCTGTCTTTTGTTGTTGTATTAACATTAAATGGATAGTCCACTCAAAAATGTGAAATGAACAATATTAGAGTGAGTAAATAATGACATAATTTTAGAGGTGAACTGTCCCTTTAAGGACGGCGTGTTCACTAGTCTGCCTGCTGTCAATGTAAGACCTCCGTGCATCTAATACAGACGCGCACCGATTTTACTTTTCACTTTTATGGCAAGCCAAAGTGTTCATATACGCTTGGACGGGCGTCTGATTGCACACTGACACGTCAAAAGCGTGCGATTTGACAGCAAAACGTGCGTCCTCGACGCGTGATTTACCATAAAAACGTGCGTTTTTAACGTGCGCTTCGGGGTCACAGAAAACGCGCGTTTCTGACGCGTGTTTTTATATCAAAGCGCCCGTCCTTGACGCGTGATTTGCTATTTTAAAAAACACGCGTTTCCGACGCGCGTTTTTATGGAACGCCAAAAGGTTCACAAAACGCCATTAACCAAACGCCTGGTGCCCAGAAAACGCCGTTATTTGCGGCGTTTTGGACGAAACAACGGCGCAAAATACGGCGTTATGTTGTACAACCGCCGTTAATATCTGCGTTTTTTGATATGACCCAAAACGCCGTTCATTTCGCCGTTTGGCCTTCCATATTACGCCGTCATTGACGGCGCTTAAGTCTGACAAAGACGCCGTAAAAAGCGCCGTTTTCTATAATATTCAAAACAACCCCTCCTTTTACTACACAGCCCAGCCCCATCAAAAGGCGGTAAGACCTGTGTAGTAGAATGTCGATCCACCTCAAGAGTCCTGTCTTTTTACGCTATTGTGACTGATATTTAGACTTTCATCGTGTGAGTCTATTTGTATTTTTTCTTTGGGCATATGTGTATGCGCCTTTTCCTTAATCATATATGCATAAAATCCTACACAAACAAGTGTATTTTTGCCCTCTTGATGCAAACCTTGAGCATAATATACCTAGGCTATAGGTTTCTGAAACGGTAATGTATAGGCTACATTTACATTTCCTTGCTTTATTCGTAAACTGATGAATTAATTTCTCTCTTACATCGAGCAATGCTGCTGCATAAATAAATATAAACACATTGTTGCGGTTACAGCAAATACACAAGCATTGTCTCCGTCCTTAAGCATATATTTCCGGACATAGAGCTGCTCTGTTCTTTGTTTCAAGCAGCGCAGTGAGTATCTTTCAGTTCAATCATAAGAATAATCCATACTGTCAAACTTCCAATAGACAATTCCTAGACCTACAGACAGTTAATAACTACTGGCACTAGGGCTATATCGTGTTTTTTTGTTTGTTTTTTTTACCAGTAGCCTATATCTTCTTCTTTTTTTATTGGCCTATATGTACTGTAGATTCATAGATTCATTCAATTAAAATAGATTCATTCAATTAAAGGGGTGGTAAAACACATTCTTTTGAAGGCTTGACTGTGTTTGTGGGGTGCACTGTAACATGTGTTCATGCTTCGTTTAAAAAAAAATTGCCTTATTTTTCATATATTTGACCTTTATTCTACACTGCTCTGTCCCTCCTTGTAAAACGGTCTGATGCTTTCCGGGTTGTATGAAGCCAGTCCCTCAAAAATACGCGATGGGCTCAGATTGGTTAGCTGGCCCAGTGTGTTGTGATTCGCTAACCGCCTAGTGCATGTTTGTCGGAAACGTCACGCCCCTTACCTTTACCGGAGGCTGTGCTTTGGTCAGTATTAGAAACAACAGCGTCAATAAAACCATATGAGCCCGAATCAGACCCAGAACATTTGAGTGGAGATGATCGAGCAGAACCTGTTCAGTCCTCAAGAGTAAAGACTGCGGATCTATAATCGCTACTGAATGGCACTTTAACTTTTGTATTTTTAGAACGATTATAGCCAAATATCTGTCACAAGAACTAACCCAAAACGAACACTAAGCACTGGCTTTAACTAGTAAGTTAGCCAAATCACACACAGAACCATGTTTAGCATGCCTGTAGATAAACAATACATAAAAGCTCTAATCAAAGAATCATTTACACTAATGCCAGGTTCGCTGTTGAGATTTTAACGTTAGTGTTTGTAACGTTAGGTGTTCGTCGGATAACGTTAAGTATGAATGAGCATTTAACAGACTGGTTTGCAGAACAGCGCTGTCATCTGTTTACTTCCTTGCTACAACCTATTACAGGAAAACACATCGATGAAATATAAATCAGACTTACAGGTTGTGGCCCGTAAACAGCTTCTGTTTGTAAATCCAGCTTTCAGGACAAGCCGTTGTGCATATCCTGTATTGAACTCGCGAAGTTTGTGGAAGTTGTCCTCCGTGAAATGTGCAGCGCGCGCGTCGTGCATCCACGCACTGGCAGTGTTTTTTTCACGCAGCTGACATTGTGCAAATCCGGCATTGAAATCGCGAAGACGGTGGATGTTTTCCTCCGTGAGATGTGCTGCAGGGAGCCCCGCGCGCGCCTGTTCCCCGCTGACTCAAACACACGTGCATATAACATGTTTTATGTTAAACGCTCTGCAACGCACCCCCGTCCCTATGAAGGCTGAACAGAGCAAGTACCCCAGACCTGCAATCCGGATGAAAATAACAGCGTTTCCTTGGCATCGCGGCAACAAGTCAAGTCAAGTCAACTTTATTTATATAGCGCTTTTCACAAAGTAGATTGTTTCAAAGCAGCTTTACAGTGTTAAACAGGAAAATATGGTTGCCCATCTCAACCATCACACAGCGACAATGTGGGCTTTAGATCAATAATTCAATCAGTAATTTAGTTTAAATGGTTAATTTAGTTTATTATTTAGATTTATTTCGATGTTTATTTGAAAAATATAGTGTCCCCAACTGAGCACGCCAAGCCAGAGGCAACAGTGGCAAGGAAACCAAAACCCCATCAGGTGACCTAATGGAGAAAAATAAACCTTGGGAGAAACCAGGCTCAGTCGGGGTGCCAGTTCTCCTCTGGCCAATTAACAAACAGCGTATGATTATTATTATTATTCTGGCAGCTTTAAAGCTCAGAGGTCATAATAGATCAGAATATTCGAGGGACCGGGGGCAACATGCTGGAGATGGGTTTATTGAGGATGATGTTGATTAAATAATTATTAAAGTGCAATATTCGAATGATCGGAGACAACACGCCGGAGACGGGTTTATTGAGGATGACATATCGATTTAAGTATTATTTAATTGTAATATTCGAACAATCTCAGTCAACACGCCGGTGACGGGTTTATTGAGATGCCGTGTCGATGAGGCAGTTGCAGGGGGAGTCTAATCACGGTCTCTGCAGACACTTCAGGGTCCTGTGTTGGTCTTCTCTGGGCGCAGGTCCACCATCTGATCTGGATACGGCCCGGATCCAGCTGACTGCAGTAAACCTCGGGATAAAACAGAGACTATCATTAGCGTAGATGCCATTCTTCTGATGATGTAACGAGTACATCAGGTGTTATGGGAAGTGTTCCCGGTTCCGGCTGACCTAGTTAATGCAGCCTAACAATCATTTCATTGAAAAAGTGTTTTATGTGTATGCCACAGTAAAGAGATGTGTTTTTAGTCTAGATTTAAACTGACAGAGTGTGTCTGCTTCCCGAACAATGTTAGGAAGACTGTTCCAGAGTTTTGGAGCTAAATTGGAAAAGGATCGACCGCCTGCAGTTGATTTGGATATTCTCGGTATGATCAACTGGCCAGAATTTTGAGACCGCAGTAGACGTGATGGAGTATAATATGTTAAGAGCTCGCTCAAGTATTGGGGAGCCAAACCATTTAGTGCTTTGTAAGTAATAAGTAAGATTTTAAAATTTATGCGATGTTTAATAGGCAGCCAGTGCAGTGTTGACAGAACTGGGCTAATATGGTCATACTTCCTGGTTCTAGTAAGAACTCGAGCTGCTGCGTTTTGGACCAGCTGGAGTTTATTTTAACAACACTCCAGCCTAACTATACCACAACAGCGCCGCGATACAAAATGGCCTCACCCCCCCCTTATTTAATATTCTCGGAGGAGGGGTTTATGTAAATATTGAGCCTGGTGATGTCACCAACCCTGGAGGAATGTCTGTAGTCGCCTACTGGCCTTTTGCTGTAGTTCTTTGAAACTGATTTCTTTAAAAGCAAATATCTCCCTTTGCTTTAAACTTTGAACGTTGTAACTTTGCAGATGTTGTTTATGCACAAGCAGCAACATTACACGCTAGCTAAAGTTAGAATAGTGAAATCGTGGTTTACCACCCCTTTAAAAACAATTACAACTTAAAAAAAACAAACCCTTTCTTTCGTTTTGGAAAAATTATATCTTAATATTGATCAATGTTTCATCAACTAATTGCCTGGATTTAATATGCAAATATAGCATCCGCTGTAAAATAAGATGCAAATAGCCTACGCTGGCGGGATGACTTCGTGTTAACTGTTAAAAATTTCTAATGTAATATTTAGCCTAGCTATATACTATTATTATATTGGCTATATAATAATAAGTCTGTATTTCCATAATGCCTATAACTACATATAGCATTTTGCAATATTTTTTTTTTCTTTAAAATGTGTAGGCTATTTTAAAACTATTTTTTTGTTTTACACAATAGGCTACAATTATTTTGTGTAAAACAAAACAATTTTTTATTTTTTTTTAGTTTGATAGTAAAAAAAAAATGTTTTGTTTTACACAAAATAATTGTAGCCTATTGTGTAAAACAAAAAAAATTGTTTTTACTTTTTTCCATCAAACTAAAAAAAAAAAAAAAAAAAACTTTTAAACTTTTTTTTTAAATGGAAATATCTTGAAGCAGGACGTCCAAACCAGTGAGCTCTCATGGTCAACACAGCCTACTAAAAACGTTTTGGTAACGTTTAAAAGAATGAAGCAAAAATGGACAAAGACTAGGCCTATGTGTAAGCATTGCTGCCACATAGGCTACATATTCTTTTTTTTTCCACTCTTTTTTTCTCACATCTTTTCTCTATGTTTTCGTAATAACGAGATCTTATGTTATATATTTTCTCCTAATAAGGACATGTGTTGTATAGTGACGTGTAGCTACAACATATGCCTTTATCCACATTAGAGAATTGATATAGCCTATGTGCCTTTGTAACACAGAGTTGCACTCGAGTATATGCACTGGGTAAGACTTAAGAAATAAACCCAGGTAAATCGCACTGGTGTGTCATTCCCAATTTATTAAATATACTGGTAAAAACGAAATGTTTACAAACATTATCAACATGTAGCTATTTTAGTCTGCTTCCACAACAAATCCTAATTCACGAAATGTAACGAAATTCACAACAAGAATGAAAAATATAAATGTAAAACAAAAAAAACAAAACAAAAAAAAAACATAAATTATGCCATTCATTTGCGTTCAAACTATTTTTAACCATCGAATCGATGCCTGTAAGAAAAATAACCATATTTAAAACTTTATAGAGTAAACCCTTGAAGTCTTCCATTGTATGGCGGTTATTTTTTTTTTTTACTTTTACTTTTTTTAATTTATTTATTTATTTATTATTTTTTGACAGCATATAAGTAGTACCGGTCAATATAACTCGTAGTACCCGGATGAGCGTTATGTTATTCATTTTAGGTGGTTGTTATCTGGGAATAACCTACTGCTGGAATGCGCGATTGACCAATCAGAATCAAGTATTCCACAGAGCTGTGTAATAAAATGTTTTTAAAGAAGTCTCTTCTTCTCACCAAGGCTGCATTTATGCTGTTAAAATACAAAAAGCTGTAATATTGTGAAATATCATTCAAATGTAAAATAACTGTTCTCTATGTGAATATATAGTAAAGTGTAGCTAATTTATTCCTTTGATCAACGCTGAATGTATCATCATTACTCCAGTCTTCAGTGTCACATGATCCTTCACTAATCATTCTCATATAAGGATTCACTGCTCAAGAAGCATTGATGATTATTATCAATGTACTTTTACGATTTGATGAATAGAATTTTTGTTTTATTTATTTTTTTGAGAAAGAACTTAAATAAATGAATACATCATTTATTCAGCAAGGATCCATTAAATTGAGACAATGCGTGATAATAAATAATAATTTGTATATGTGAATAGTATACAGTCATAGTAGCTAGCCGATGATGTTCCAGCTCAGAGCATGTGAGCGGAGCGGTAATATTTCCTCCATAGTGAGAGCGCCTCTCTGAAGATTCTCGCTCGGTCCGCTCGGTGAGATACTCAGAATAGCTATATATATATATATATATATATATGCTGTAGTAGGCCTATATACATATACAACTAGGCTATATATTACATTAGAAATTTTCACTGGAGAATTGTCTGCTATATTTGCATCTTATTTAGGCTATCAAATCCAGGAAATTATTTGATGAAACGTTGATCAATACTAAAATGTCATTTTTCACAATCTTGTGTGACCCACTCCATGCCTCCCGACATATTTCCATCTTTCTGTTTTCTTACTCGTGTAGTTCACTTTACATAATTAACAGGGTTTTTTTTGTTTGTTTTTTAAAGCTTTTATTTGTTTTAATTTAATTTATTAAAGTGCATGAACCAATAAAAAAGAAGAAGATATAGGCTACTGGTAAAAAAAGATATAGTGCCAGTAGTTATTACAGAACTGTCTGTAGGTTTAGGAATTGTCTATTGGAAGTTTGACAGTAGGCCTATGTGTCACGGGTGACAAAATGCTGGGAAAAGCGGAACCTTTCTTTCTTTCCATGTTCCCCGAGGGGAATGATTTTGGTGTAACACCTTGTAACACCGGTTCCGGGTGTAGCAGAGATATTGTCCAACCTAATTACTGCTGATGCACGGCAGGTGTGAGAGAGAGAGGAGCGGTGTTTGCACAGGCTTTCCGCTTCACAAGAGGAGGATAAAAGAGCCATTCAGAAGAGAAGAAGGAGGTCAGGGTTGAGGTCGAGCTGGTAAAAGTCAATCGGTGTTCAGTTAATCAGCTGTTTGGCTGGGTCTCTGTCGTTGTGTCTTGGGGTAGAAGATCTCCTGTTTGAGCGCTTACATTGGACGCTGTAATCCTGGAAGTCGTGTAAGTGATTAACTGCCATTGGAGTCTGTCGTTTAGAGCTGCTTGTGGAATATTACTGGATTGAACTGCTGCTTGGATCTGTGCTGGAAGAGGAAGAGAGAAAGATAAGTGAATTAATTACATCGTTGAATCAAATGTAAAGCTTGAAGAAAAGACTGTGAATGTGAAATGTACTATTGAGGAGGACATCTGTTTCAGATACGCTGGAGAGGAATTGAGAGTTGAATATTCCCATTCAAATGCATGGATGAAGCGAGGCTTCTGATCAGCCCTACTGTGTGAGTGATTTGCAGTTGTTTGCCTTACCTGATGCACGCTGAATGAATGCTGTGGATTTGTAGTGAACACGAGTGCTGTATGCTATGCTGAGAAGAGTCTCCCAACGCCTGCTTCCATTCTTGTGAAAAAATCTACTTGTCCCCATCCAAATTCCAGAACGATACAACTGAACTGGTGAAGTAATGCTTTGTATTATTCTCTCTTCCACTGAGTATTGTCGTGAAGTAATCCCTCATTGAAGGCTCCTGTTAACCCTCTCTCTCTCTGAAATTACAAGTCTCGTGAAGAACCGTATGGCTGTGGAAAAGTCTGAACTGTTATACGTATTGATGGAGCTCTGAAGATGTACAACATCGCTGGTAAAGCTGCCTATTGAGTCTCTCGCTAATGTCTGATGAAAGTGTCTGATGTTGAGGGAAGAGTCCTGCAGATGTGCAGCAACGCTGTGAAGTAAGTTTTAAAGTCACGATTTCCCCTTCATGTTCTGATGAGAGAAGCTGCTGTTGAGAGAAGAGACATTACCTGTTCCTTACTGTCTGAGTCCTGCAGATGTGCAGCAACGCTGTGAAGTGAGTTTTAAAGTCACAATTTCCCTTTCATGTTCTGACGAGAGAATCTGCTGTTGAGAGAAGAGACATTACCTGTTCCTTACTGTTTGAGTCCTGCAGATGTGCAGCAACGCTGTGAAGTGAGTTTTAAAGTCACAATTCCCCTCTCACGTCCTGATAAGAGAATCTGCTGTTAAGAGAAGAAACCTTACCTGTTACCTACCGTCTGAGTCCTGCAGATGCGCAGCAACGCTGTGAAGTGAGTTTTAAAGTCAAAATTCCCCTCTCACTTCCTGATAAGAGAATCTGCTGTTGAGAAAGTGAACATTACCTGTTACTTACCGTTTGAGTCCTGCAGATGTGCAGCAACGCCGTGGAGTAAGCCTTCCTAGCCACTATCGCTCCATTGCCCCCCGAAGACAGTGGAGAATCGTTCCAGCGGCTACTCCGGTCCAATAGCCCGAGAAGACAGGAGTTGCTCATTCTTTCCTCAAGTTGATTATTATTCAATAAAGATTGTTATTTTTGAACTCAATTACTTGCCTCCTCCTTTGTCCGTTTGATGCGTGCCTGTGGTGTCGGCTCCTCACGGTGGTGTCTGGAGTCAGGGGCGGCTGGTCATCCGAGTCCGCCCCGGCCTGCACCGGTGACATATGGATTATTCTTATGATTGAACTGAAAAATACTCACTGCGCTGCTAGAAATAAAGAACCGAGCAGCTCTATGTCCGGAAATATATGCTTAAGGACAGAGACAATGCTTGTGTATTTGCTGTAACCGCAATAATGTGTTTATATCTATTTATGCAGCAGCATTGCTCGATGTAAGAGAGAAATTAATTCATCAGTTTACGAATAAAGCAAGGAAATGTAATGTTTGCATCAAGAGGGCAAAAATACACTTGTTTGTGTAGGATTTTTATTTTTTTTAAATCAACAATAAACCCGACCCAAAGCTATTGTATTGTACACAACAATAAGAAGCCTATGTTTAGCTGTTGCTATTAAAGCATAATGCCAGGTCGCCTGTTAATAAGCATCATCTCTAAAAGAGAGCGAGAGAGAGAGAGAGCGAGAGAGAGAGAGGGGACCTCGGACTTGAACTCCTGTCAGGAAATAAAGAGTGGCTACTGACTCGCGATAGCTCTATGGTTTTCAAACAATACACACAAAATATTATTAAATAGTTTTACTTATGCATATATGATTAAGGAAAAGGCGCATACACATATGCCCAAAGAAAAAATACAAATAGCCTCACACGATGAAAGTCTAAATATCAGTCACAATAGCGTAAAAAGACAGGACTCTGAGGTGGATCGACATTCTACTACACAGGTCTTACCGCCTTTTGATGGGGCTGGGCTGTGTAGTAAAAGGAGGGGCTGTTTTGAATATTATAGAAAACGCCGCTTTTTACGCCATCTTTGTCAGACTTAAGCGCCGTCAATGACGGCGTAATATGGAAGGCCAAACGGTGAAATGAACGGCGTTTTGGGTCATATCAAAAAACGCTGATATTAACGACGGTTCTGTGGTGAAAACGCCGTCATTTACGGTGCTCTTACAACATAACGCCGTCGTTTACGGCGCTTGTACAACATAACGCCGTCTTTTGCGCCGTTGTTTCGTCCAAAACGCCGCAAATAATGGCGTTTTCTGGGCACCAGGCGTTTGGTTAACGGCGTTTTGTGAACCTTTTGGCGTTCCATACGCTCCAGCGCTGCTTACGCCCTGCTAACGCGTGCGGTGTGAAGCCGGCGTAAGAGTGCAAGATCAGCCATTGTGCGTCATTACGCATTGTGATGGGGCATTTTATTTCCATCCATTTATTCTTGCAGCTTTCTGAATGGTTGAGACATACGTCATACGTTATTTTATCAAAAATAAAACTAAAGGCATATGCATGAATACCATTATTCCGTAGCTGATGAAGAAATTTTACTATGAAAACAACTTTCCCCAGTGGACAAACATCTATCTATCTATCTATCTATCTATCTATCTATCTATCTATCTATCTATCTATCTATCTATCTATCTATCTATCTATCTATCTATCGTCTGTCTGTCTGTCTGTCTGTCTGTCTGTCTGTCTGTCTGTCTGTCTGTCTGTCTGTCTGTCTGTCTGTCTGTCTGTCTGTCTGTCTGTCTGTCTCTATCTATCTATCTATCTATCTATCTATCTATCTATCTATCTATCTATCTATCTATCTATCTATCTATCTATCTATCTATCTATCTATCTATCTATCTATCTCCCTAATTATCTTTCTATCAGTCAATCTAATATCTGGTCCGCCAGACGGACACATTGACGAGAATATCAGTTTTGCACATTATTTTGTTCTGTTTACCATATTATTGATGAGGATGAATTGCATAACATGCCAATATTATTGCAGAACATATTTCACTTTTCTTTTTGCAAATATGTGTTAATTTGCATTTCTGTTATAATTTTCGTTTGATTTTGTTTGTTTTACTGCAGATCGATCAAACGGGTGTTCGTGTAGGCTGTTAATTGTAAGACTTGCTTTGTGAAGTCTTCATGTTATTTATGAGAGGCAGTATTGCCATTTCTTTTACAAAACGGTCTACAGTTTCACACACTTTCACGTGTTTCTTCCATCTGCCGACGGTGTCGCCATTTATCATTTCACCCGTTTTTGTGCGTACGCCTGGGTCAGAGCTTGCGTGAAGGACCACACATTTTCCCGTCAAGTTTGCTTTTTATAAATACCAATTATTGCGTAGAGAGCAGTGTACGCCTTCTTTTGTGCATACGCAACGTTTATAAATGCCCCAGGTGCTCCATCTTGGGCTTTGGGCCAACTGGGAAAAGAGCAAACTATCCTCCGTGCAGAGGATCTCTTTTCTCAGTATGGAGTTGGACTCTGTCAACCTGACAGCACACCTCACGGAGAAATGTGCTCAGTCGGTGCTGAACTGCCTCAACACATTAAAGGGCAGGATGGCGGCCATACTGAAACTATTTCAGAGCCTCCTGGGGCATATGGCATCAGCAGTAACGGCGTTCGCATTGCTTCATATGAAGTCGCTTCAGTACTGGCTTCAAGGTGGCACATGGTACACACTTGGTGGAAATCACCCCGGCCTGTTGCCAGACCTTCAGCTCGTGGTAAGACCTTTCTATTTCTATGGGCAGGAGTTACCCTAGAACAAGTGTCCAGGCATGCGATCATCTCCACTGATGCCTCCGCCACCGGCTGAGGTGCCACATACAACGGGCAGGCAGTTGCGGATGTTTGGACGGGACCCCAACTGCATTGGCACATCAACTGCCTCAAGTTGCTAGCAGTACGGCTTGCGCTGGGCCGCTTGAAATCACTGCTACTAGGCAAGCATGTACTGGTCCTGTAACGAATCGGCTACATATGTTAATAAATTAAATTAGCTCAAAAAGGGAATTATATGTATTTATATTTAACTATTCATATTTAATTGTAACGTGTTATGATCAAATTATAAATATCTAAATCACCCAAAAGGGAAAACCTAACCTAGGTATTTGTATATATATATATATATATATATATATATATATATATATATATATATATATATATATAAATATATATATATATATATATATATATATATATATATATATATATATATATATATATATATATATATATATATACCCAATGACACTGCCCAGACCACGGCATACCTCCTGATGAACCACATCTTCTCCACTGAAATTCAACAACAATCAATTGTTATTATATATATATCTCGTAGAGGGGGCTCTAGCGGAAGTGATGGTGTCAACTACCGCTTGCGGTAGGTCACCTAGAACCTCCGCGTCCCGTCCAGGGACCAGACATGGAGTTTCCAGAGGTCTGGACGCGGGTGCCATAGGGTGCCCCGTCTCTGAGTCAGGAGGTCCTGCCTCAGAGGAATTGGCCAGGGAGGTGCTGTCGCAAGGAGCACTAGTTCCGGGAACCAAGTCCGGTTGGGCCAATACGGAGCGACCAACAGGACCTGCTCCTCGTCCTCCCTGACTTTGCACAGTGTCTGCGCAAGAAGGCTCACTGGGGGAAACGCATACTTGCGTTCTTCCCGGGGCCAGCTGTGGGCCAGGGCATCCGACCCGAGGGTCCCCTCGGTCAAGGAATAAAACCACTGACAGTGGGTCGTCTCTGGGGAGGCAAACAGGTCTACCTGTGCGGCCCCGAAACGACTCCAGATTAGCTGGACCGCCTGGGGATGGAGTCGCCATTCTCCCGGAAGCACCTGCTGACATGACAGCTCGTCGGCCGCACGATTGAGCAGGCCCGGAATGTGAACGGCACGAAGCGACCTCAGATGCTTCTGACTCCATAAGAGGAGATGGCGGGCGAGTTGCAACATGCGACGGGAGCGTAGACCACCCTGTTTGTTGATGTACGCTACGGCCGCAGTGTTGTCCGTCCGGACCAGAACGTGCTTGCCTCTGAGCGGCACTTTGAAGCGGCTGAGTGCAAGACGAACTGCTAACAACTCGAGGCAATTGATATCCCATTGCAGTTGAGGCCCCGTCCACAGACCCGAAACTGCAAGCCCGTTGTACGTGGCACCCCAACCCGTGGATGAGGCATCCGTGGAGACAACGGAGTGCCTGGACACTTGTTCTAGGGGAACTCCCGCCCGGAGAAACAGAGGGTCCGACCACGGGCCGAAGGTTTGGCGGCACCTCTGAGTCACTTGGACGCGGAGGGAACTGCTGTGCCACGCCCATCTCGGGACTCGATCGTGTAGCCAGCGTTGAAGCGGTCTCATATGAAGCAACCCGAGCGGCGTTACTGTGGCTGCGGATGCCATATGCCCCAGGAGCCTCTGAAAATGTTTCAGTGGTACCGCTGTCCTGCCTTTGAACGAATTCAAGCAGTTCAACACTGACTGGACGCGCTCCTCGGTGAGGCGCGCTGTCATGGCGACCGAGTCTATCTCCATACCGAGAAAAGAGATCCTCTGTGTGGGACAGAGTTTGCTCTTCTCCCAGTTGACCCGAAGTCCCAACTGGCTGAGGTGACTGAGCACCTTGTCCCTGTGTTCGCACAACTGCTCTCGCGACTGGGCAAGGATCAGCCAGTCGTCGAGGTAGTTGAGGATGCGAACACCATGCTCTCTCATGGGAGCAATGGCCGCCTTCGCAACCTTCGTAAAGATGCGGGGCGACAGGGACAGGCCGAAGGGTAAGACGCGGTACTGATATGCCCGTCCCTCGAACGCGAAGGGCAGAAAGGGCCGGTGTCGAGGGAGAATCGAGACATGAAAGTATGCGTCCTTCAGGTCGATCGCTGCAAACCAATCTCGGGGACGGATGCACCTGAAGATGCGCTTCTGCGTTAACATCGTGAACGGCAGCCTGTGAAGGGACTGGTTCAGGAATCGCAGGTCCAAGATCGGTCGTAACCCGCCGCCTTTCTTGGGTACAATGAAGTACGGGCTGTAGAACCCGGACCTCATATCGGCTTGAGGGACCGGCTCTATCGCGTCCTTCGCCAGTAGGACAGCGATCTCCGCCCTGAGCGCGGGGGCGTTCGCCTCCACTACAGTCGTGAAGTGAACGCCCCTGAACTTGGGGGGACGCCGGGCGAACTGAATCGCATAGCCGAGTCTGATGGTACGGAGGAGCCACCGAGACGGGCTGGGAAGCGCTAGCCAGGCTCCCAGACTCCGAGCAAGGGGGATCATCGGCACCACAGACGTACCCGCAGCGGGGCAGCGAGGCGGAACGCAGGGATCCGGCTCGGACGGCATGGGAGCGGCCCTTAGCGGGATCTGAGTGTGCTGTGCAACACTTACCTGCATCCGCGGAGGGGACGTGCGAGTGTGGGGAGGCCGCTTGTGTGCGTCCCGACAGCCGGCGTCCCCTGCTGGCGAAGGGAGAGGTACTTGAGGGTGGCGAGGCATGGGAGCGTCGACCACCGCCAAGCACGCTCTCTTGGCACCCAGAGATATTGGAAACTGCTCTTTTATTGAAGTTTTGGGTTTCGGAACAGACAAACAAAAGATTCTCCCCCGGCCCTCCTCCGGGGGAAGGAGTGGTGCTGCAGCCATCTCCCTCAGAGCAGTTTCCTCCATCTGGGCGGCCCGTCTCAGGGTCGCTTGCGACGGCGCTTGCCACCTGGCTTGGCAGCGGCCTGAGCGGGCTGGACATCCTTCCCACGGCCGGCCCCACGCCGTCGGCTGGTGTTAGGCTTCTGCGGCGCCTTGGCGGGGGCGGAGGCGGCGGCGGGTGGACGTCCTCTGCGACGAGTAGTCAGAGGCGC
Source organism: Gobio gobio (assembly GCF_949357685.1). Taxonomy (NCBI): domain Eukaryota; kingdom Metazoa; phylum Chordata; class Actinopteri; order Cypriniformes; family Gobionidae; genus Gobio; species Gobio gobio. The sequence goes on from NC_137114.1 coordinate 14,398,895, forward strand.
TGCCGCCGGCTGCGGGGTGGAGGCAGCAGCGGGCCGCCGGGGCAGGATGTGCTTGATTGCCTCCGTTTGCTTCTGGGCGGCCGAGAACTGTTGGGCGAAGCTCTCGACCGCGTCGCCGAATAACCCAGCTGACGAGATGGGGGAGTCCAGGAACCGATATTTATCCCTCATATCCGCCAGGTTAAGCCAGAGATGCCGCTCCTGGACCACAAGTGTGGACATCGCCTGACCGATGGCACGGGCGGTGACTTTCGTTGCCCGGAGGGCGAGGTCCGTCGCCGTCCGGAGCTCCCGGAGGAGCTCTGGGTCAGGCCTACCCTCGTGCATGTCAAGGAGTGCCTGGGCCTGGTGGACCTGCAGCAACGCCATGCCATGCAAGGCGGACGCAGCCTGTCCGCAAGCCTTGTAAGCCTTCCCGGTCAGACCGGAAGAGAACTTACAGGCCCGGGACGGGAGACGTGGGTCACCGCGCCAGTTAGAGGCGGTCGCCGGACACAGTTGCATCGGGACGGCGCGCTCCACTGGCGGGATCCCCACGTAACCCTTGGCTGGCCCGCCGTCGAGGGTAGTGAGGGGGGAGGAGTCACTCAGCCGGTTTCTGGCAGAAAAAGGTGCCGTCCACGACCTTGTGAGCTCCTCATGCACCTCCGGGAAGAAAGGTGTCGGGGCGGGACGCTGAGAACCAGCGCGACCCACCCCGAGGAACCAATCGTCCAACCTAGAGGGTTCAGGACACGGTGGAGGGTTCCACTTGAGCCCAACCCTTTCGGCGGCCCGGGCAAGCATAGCAGCCATCTCAGGGTCCGGGGCAGCCGTTGCCACTCTCCCAGAGGGAGGCAGTACAGCTGACCCATCATTCTCTGAGGACTGAAACTCCCCCTCCGATGCAGCGATTGACATCTGTTCGTCTGCTGGAGCTCCAAAAGTCACCACTGGTCTCCCGTGGGAGGGTACAGCGGGTTCCCTTGGAGGCTCTACCAGCTGCGGAGCAGAGGGAATAGGGGCCTGCGGAGGTTCACTCGGCGGGTTTGCCCTAAACGTGATCCTCAGATCACCCTGGCCATCCAAAGAAGCAGGTCCACCCGGTTTAGGGGTAGACCTAGTTCGTGGGATGGGTAAGGGGACTCCCCCAGCCCGGAGGTAGGAGAGTCTCGATCTAAGCTCCGAGATAGTCATGTTCCCGCAGTGGGAACATGAACTATCCACAAACGCCGCCTCAGCGTGCTGTGTGCCCAAACACGCGAGACAGCGATTGTGACCGTCAGCAGGGGACAGGGAACGACCGCATCCAGAAACGCACGGGTGGTAAGACATCTTGAAAAAGACGCCACGTCACCCGTGAAGCTCTTTTGTGAGGAAACGCTCTGTGCTGAAGCACTCGCCCGTGCCTGTACTCAGCAGGAAAACGCCCAACCAGACCAACAGTGTTGCTGTGACAACAGCAGTTTTCTCTGCTCGCAGAGGCAGCCGATGAGTCAGCGTGGATCCCGCTGAAGTGTGCCGTTCCTCCAACACGCGTCTTCCTCTGGTTCTCCGGTCCTCAGTAGTGTTGCTGATAGCAGTGAAAATACTCAACGATGTGTGAGTCTCCTTCATATGCCGTTTGGCTCCGAAGTGAATGAATGTGCATTCGCTCTCGCTTCCTGTTTATACCCACGGCGCGGGGCGGAGCGCGATATGCAAATCTCGCACGCCAATTGTTCATTGGCCGGTTCTAGATAGCTCGAAGCTGATAGGGGCTCCCAGAAGTGATCCCAATTCGTCGGTACGTCCGACGTACGTCGAACGTGACCGACTGAATGGGAACTGTAAATTACTACATGATTAATGGTTTAGCAATGAATTTTGGGTGAAGATAGCTTGACAATCAAGCTATTTAATCTCTTTCTTCGTCATTCATTATATTACTAAAATCAGAGTTTGAAATGAAGGACAAAAAGGGCTTCCAAATATTCTCAAATAAAGACAGTTTACCTTTCAAAATATATGTAATCTTTTCCATCGACAAACAAAAGGACATATTATTGATCCACTGTAAGCTAGATGGTCTTTCCACTTTCTTCCAATACATAGCTATTAGATGCTTTGCTTGAAGTATACACGCCAATGAGTTTATGGGTGCTGCAACAATTTACAATTTTCTCAGGAAAAATCCCCAAAATAAACATTTCTGGTTTCACTGGGAGATTAACAGATACCATATGAAAAAATAAATAAGACTAGCTCTTTACAAAACTCCTTCACCTTAGTGTAAAAGTGTTCCTTTATCACCTGCGCATTTGATGCATGTGTCAGGAATGTTCTGATTAATTTTGATTAACCTTACTGGAGTAAAGTACGTTCTCATAATTCAGTTGTACTGTATCAATTTGAGATTACTGTTAATAGTTTGCAATTGAGCTTTCATACATATATTCTCCCATACATCTAAGGAAATGTTCATTTTTAATTCTTCTTTCCAGGAGTTCCATTTGGATTCTGAAGATTCTCTAGAGTATGACTCTAACAATTTATAAAACATTGATATTAAGCCTTTAGATTGGGAAGACTTTGATAGTAGAATTTCAAAAGGAGTCTTAATGGGTTTTGTGAGCTTTGTACCTTGGTAAGAAGAAACATAGCTCCTAAAAAAAAAAATGTTTCTTAGGAATAACAAACTGTGCTACAATCTCTGTAAAGGACATTAAGTTGTTTCCTTTATAAAAGTCCGAAATTTTGTGCAGCCCTTTATCATACCATAGTTTAAATCCTGCATCTGATCTAGCTGGTTTGAAACTCTCATTTCCCCATATTGGGGTAAAACATGAAGTATTTGACTGACCCAAATAACTATGCACATTAGTTATGCACAACTAGACTTTAATTGTATTAATGAGAATAGGGTTAAGAGATACAATATCTTTGTCTTTTTGAGAGTTTTGATATCTATTGAATAAAGATATAGATTAAGGGGTAGTTTTGACTTCATAAAAAAGTTTCAATGTCCAACCAAGATGGGCGGGTTTCAGAAGAGAAATAGTATAAATTAGATCGCAATTGTGCTGCCCAATAATGCCACTGTAAGTTAGGAAATTGGAGACCACCCCTATTGTATGGTAAGTACAGTAATGACAGACGAACACAAGCTTGTTTATTATTCCAGATGAAATCAGTGAATCATTTCTGAAGTGACGTGAAAAAGGAGGTTGGAGGGCACAGAGGAATATTGCTGATGGGTGACTATCATCCTTATTCAATAAAAGAATACATGATTTAGATTGATTGACTTTATAACCAGAGAAGGTACCAAAAGTTGAAAGAAGTTGCATTAGGGAAGGAATGGTGTGAGTCAAACCTGTTAGGTATATAATGACATCATCTGCATACAAAGAAATACATATATCTGTGGTGTTTATTCTGATGCCTAATATGTTACCATGAGACTAGTGTTGTAGTACTCGAGACTGGTCTTGGTCTCGAGACCGGTCTTAAGACCATTTTTTGATGGTCTTGGTCTTGTCTCGGTCTCGCCTGCATTTCTCCTCGGTCTTGTCTTGGTCTCGGACTTAGAGGACTCGGGATTTTATCTCAAGACCAGTCAAGACCACAATTGCTGGGATATCACTAAATTGCCGGTGCATTGTCTGATTTAACATCATTGATGTGATTTGATGTAAATCTTACAGCTTAAAATGCAATCAATAACTTCTTTGTAATGTGATTTCTTTTGTAACTGTGCTGTCGGGTTCAAAATCAATGTGGCATTGTCTTAAAAATGCCAAAAATTAATATAAATGCCCACAAAATTCTGAGATTTCGTTTTTTTTATATAAATAGAATATAATTAAGCAATATCGCATTTATGATATATATGATTTATACAAACGTTCAATAAACAAGAAGTTCATATTAAATGACATTTTAAACTGTCTTTGCTAATTTGCAGCATTTCGTTATTAAATGAATCAGCTGCTTTGAACAAATCGGTTGAATAAAGGATTCCAGGACTGTTCAATAATGTTAATGTTTTAATGTTAAATTAATTTGAATATGATTTATGCAGGTGTAAGTGTACTAGTTCAGATGCAACTTCTGTGCCATGAATTGTATTGTTAGTGATTTGATTGGTAACAGCGCTATAGTGTCTTACTATTCTAATTGTATTTAATTATTCATTATAAGTAATTTCTCACAGTAGATATGGATCTTTTAGATGAATTTAAGGACTGCTGGTCTGGTCTTGGTCTTGACTCGGTCTCGCCCTGTCTTGGTCTTGGTCTTGTCTTGGTCTCAACCCCACAAAGTCTTGGTCTTGTCTTGGTCTCGGCACATGCTGGTCTTGGTCTTGACTTGCTCTCGGTTTAGGTGGTCTTGACTACAACACTACATGAGACCTTACTGCTATGGCAAATGGCTCGATTGCTAAGACAAAATGAAGAGGTGCTTGGGGCACCCTTGACGAGTGCCCCTTTGAATATTAAAAGCCTTGGAAACTATACTATTAGTAAGTACTTCAGCCTTTGGATGTGTGTAAAGAATCTTAATCAATTTCTTTAAAAAATGTACCCGAACCCAAATATTTTCAGGACATCAAATAGATAGGGCCATTCCACCCTGTTGAAGGCCTTTTCAGCATCCAGGGACAGAATGGCCATATCGGAAGCTAGTCTGGCATAGTTGGAATTTGTGCAAATAAGGAGTTCTCTGATGTTATGGGCCGATGCGATTTGGAGGGTTATTAGAATGGCTGCTACCTCAACATATTGCGATGACTGGGGACCCAACTTGATGGCCCATACAGTGCAGAGTAGAGCCTTTTCACAGTCAGAGTATTTGCTCTTGCTGGCATGTGCGACCACTCTTTTGTCTTGGTCATGCCTTTGGTATAGACCAGCATTAAGACGGTGTTTGGATAATCCAGCTTCCAAGTGGAACTCCTTTTTTGGGTCGGGGTTGGCAAGACATGGAGCAATGCACAGATATTGTTTCAGTTCATTCATGGCATTTGCTTGAGCTTCTCTCCAGACGAATGGGCAGTTCTTCTTCAGAAGAGCAGTTAGTGGTGGTGCAATGTACAAGTTACAAACATTCAGGTGAATGTTTGAAGAAGCCCGTATGTGGTTTAGGGTTTGACCACATTGCATGTTGAGCTGAACAGCGACCCCTTTGGTGTAAGCTGGTACTACAGTTTCCGGTTTGTTGATTAAGGTACAGACTTCTGGAATGGTCTGGCCTGACAGGATGTTTTCAGGGTTGACAGGAACCACAGGGGGTTGTGATGTCTGTGGGGCCCACACCACTTCATTGACAATGTCCACATGAGCCTTGAGGTGGATCAAAATGTCTGTTCCTATGTAGACATTATGTGGCGGGTCCGGAAGGACCAGGAAGTAGTGGGTTAGACATCAGTCATTCCATTTCAAGTTCAAAGCTCAGATGCCCTTGGCAGTTACCATGGTTGATAAGCAGGAGTCCAAAGGGAAGCGGGTGCGCTTGCTGGCAGACGGAAGGTCTTTCATGAGGGCTTTGAACAGTGCTAGACTGATGACTGAGTTGTCCTCCCACAGTGCAAGTATGATGTCTGTAGTTGTTACATCATTCAGCTGGAGATCAGTCATGACCTTGGGGCAGTACAAGTCAGAGTCTATGGTGAGTTGAAAAGTAGCGAACTTGAACTTTGCTCTGGTGCTGATACGGTGTTCTCGTGGCTGGCTGCAAGATTTCCAGTGACCCCTGTGGTCTGACAGACTGGCTCAGGTGATCTGGGTGGCTGGAGAGGCAGAGGTTCTCGCACTTGAGCCCAAATTTTCAGCTGTCTGAAGTTCAATCGGGGATTGAAGTGGTCTAGCAGATCTTTGCCGAAGAGAAAGGGGTACGTGTCCATTGGTGAGATGTACACAGGGTGTACCAGACTCATTGGACCAATCGTTAGATGGATAGGAGCTATCTGTTCAAGTTGGATCTCATTTTGGCTGTATGACTGCACATTCACTGCTCACATTTTTGGGATTTGAGAGTTCGATTTTGTCTCTTAGCTTCAACTCGGAGTCTGTCATAGAGTTGGGATGACATCAAAGTGAGATTTGCTCCGAAGTCTACCAGGGCTTCAAGTCTCACCTCATTCTCCATTCTGATGGCTAGATAGAGTTTCCGGGCCACTCCCTTTTTGATCAGATTTCCCAGGAGTCTTGGTTCCGGGGTTTGTGTAGTGATCGATAAGCAGTTAGGAAGGGTCTAATGTGGCTTGTTAGGGAGGCATACACCCAAAACAGCACTTTCTGGTACCTTGGGATTTTGGTTGTTGGCATGATAAATTGTGTTGGATTGTTCAGTAAGTGCAGCTGTCAGCTGAGGTGATTGGGTGACGCTGTCACTTGATGAGGAGGTATCTGGTTCTGTGGACTGTGGCTGGTGAGCAGTGCTTTGGGTGCTTGGTTCAGTCGAAGGGCAGTCAGGAAGGATGTTGGGTGCAGGCCTTACACTTAGTCATAAGGACTAAGTCTCCCTTGTAAGGTTTCTTCTGATTCAGACAAAGCTGCACTGTTTTGCTCTGGTGAGTGCTCAGACTTGGATTTGTTACGGGGCGTGTAGAGAGTCGTTCCGCTGCTGGCTGTCTGGAAAGCAACAACAGCAAAGCAATTTGAACAGAACAACAATTAGAACAGCTCGCTGTTGAGCTATAAAGCATAGGGAGATGACATGGCTTAAGATAGGAAGGGCCAAACACTTAAATGACATGAGAATATCTAATATTCTATGGCTTATAATAAGTGAATCAACTTTACCTTATTTAATATGCCTGGGTGAATGCCTGGGGTTCACTCAGGTGAGAATCAGTGGTGAGGCCAATCTCACCGGTGGTCCCAAACACACGACTGCGGTGTCCCCGCATCCTCGTCCCCCTTGTAACACGGTGCGACCACTCAAAGAGCTTGTGACTTTTAGCACAACTATGCAGCACTCAGGTGAGGCATGTCAATGGCCAGACTGCAGGGTCAAAATTGGGTTCCCTTTCAGTACGACGGACGTCACCAACGAATTGGGATCACTTCAGGGAGCCACTATCAGCTTCGAGATATAGAGAACAGGCCAATGGGCCATTGGTGTGCGAGATTTGCATCTTGCGCTCCGCCCCGCACCGCGGGTATAAACATGAAGCGAGAGCAGCACACTATTGTCATTCACTTCGGAGCCGAACGGCGTTGATGAAGCAAGACTGCTTTTCTAAAAGAGAGCCTATCTACAAGAGAGATACTACAGAGAACGAGAGGGACGCTTTGTGTTGGCGAAAAGGCACAATCAGCGCGATCGCGTGCTCACCGCTGCATCAGCATAAACTGCTGTTCTCACAGCAACTGTCGGTTCGGTGAGGGCGTTTGTTTCAATGAGTGCAGACACAGGACAGCCCTTATCTCCTGTGTGCTGCTGCGGTCTTCCCCTGGGTGCTTCAGCACTGTTGAAAGAGCGTTTCCTCACAAAAGAGCAACACGGGTGTGACACTGTCTTTTTCAAGACGTCATTCCACCCGTGCGTTTCTGGATGCGGTTGTTTCCTGTCCAGCGCGCGTTGCAAGGCGCCTCCGATGCGTGGTCAAGACTCAAACGGGGTTGAGTCCCTTCGCTTATACCCCGATCTAGTTTCTTTTCTGGTGCACCAGAAAAGGGGCTACTTTGGCTGATAAGACTGGGTGACCTGAGGATTACAGTGAGGCTTCCCTTCCCTCCGTGGGCCCCCCACTCCTCTATCGCATCGCAAGCATGTTGAGACTGTATTTGTGGGTGGTTTATGTTCTCTCATGAGAGCATAACCACGTCGGCGCTTTGTTCGTCTTGCCTTTTTCATAAGGGCTTGAGTGTTCAGCGCGCCGTGTGCCATCTCACAGCCACGCTCACTATCTCACACGCCTGCTGGTAGCTTACAGATGGGATTGCTGGTCCTTAAAAAAAAAAAAGGGGACCTTACGTTTCATTTGGGGCTCTAGCAGAGGACAGTTGTCAATCGGTGCATCGGAGAGAGGGCTGTTATGTGTTGAAAATGAAGATGATGCTGAGATTCCCACTATAATAGTGGGCGCTCATGCGGAATCAGACTCATACTTGACAGCCATGCTTTCCCGGGTGGCCGAGGCATAGTGCAACGCATAAATCGCCTTGCCCACCCCTTGCCTTTTCCCGGATGTGTATTGGAAGGCTTTGGCATTGTGGAACTATTTGGTGCCAAAATATGGAACACCAATAGGGCCATAATCTGTATAAAGTTTTCCTCTCTCTCACTACCCCCATCGGTGGGGTGGCAGTGCCACTGTCAGTCCACCCCCGCCCTGTTTAGTGCACGAGGGTAGTTCTGAGCCGAGGTTGAGCTGCACACAGCACTGGCCCTTGGCCAGACGATGTCCACCCAGATGCAGAAACACCATTGACCCGGATTTGGTCAGGAGCTGCTCTTCCTCCAGAGGAGGGCCGGGTGGAAAACCATGAGTAATTCTGTTCTGCCACTAGTGTTAAAAACAGCCAGTGGTACCCAAATTCTCAAGAGCAGTTCCAATACCTCTGGGTCTCGGGAGTTCAGGAATGGCAGCGTGTGATGCTACAAAGCCTCGCCACTCTCATTCCCCTCCCCACAAGAGGGTGAGAATGGCAGTGTGTGACACTACAAAGCCTTGCCACTCTCATTCCCCTCTTCTCAGCGGTGCGTGGACGACAGTGCGCAACGCTATGCCTTGCCGCTCTTGTTCCCCGCTGAGGAAGGAGGTGAGGCAGACCGTGTGCGACGCCACAAAGCCTTGCCATGCTCAGCCCCTCCTCATTTGGAGAGTGCGCTTGGCGGTGTACAACGCTTCCATGTCTTGCCAGCCTCTGGTGCCACTCCAAATCGCCAGCAGTGCACGGCCTCTGGGAGCCTGGCTAGTGCTTCCCAGCCCGCGTTCACTTCACCTCCGTGTCGAAGGAGGACGCCCCTGTGCTCCAGGCGGAGATTGCGTCCAACTGGCGAAGGACGCGATAGAGCCGGTCCCTCCAGCCGATTTGAAGTCCAGATTCTACAGCCCGTACTTCATTGTACCCAAGAAAGGCAGCGGGTTACGGCCGATCTTGGATCTGCGACACTTGAACCACTCCCTTCACAGGATGCCATTCAGAATGTTAACGCAGAAACGCATCTTTAGGTGCATTCGTCCCCAAGATTGGTTTGCAGCGATCGACCTGAAGGACGCGTACTTTTTCATGTCTCGATTCTCCCTCGACACAGACTGTTTTTACGCTTAGCATTCGACGTACGAGCATATCAGTACAGAGTCCTGCCCTCCGGGCTGTCCCTGTTGCCCTGTGTCTTCACGAAAGTCGTGGAGGCGGCCATTGCTCTCATGAGAGAGTGTGGTGTTCGCCTCTCAACTATCTCGACGACTGGCTGATCCTTGCCTAGTCGCAGGATCAGTTGTGCGAACACAGGGACATGGTGCTTCGGCACCTCAGCCAGTTGGGACTTCGGGTCAACTGGGAGAAGAGCAAACTCTGTCCTACACAGAGGATCTCTTTTCTCGGGATGGAGATCGACTCGGTCGCCCTGACATCGCGCCTCACAGAGGAGCGCGTCCAATTGGTGTTGAACTGCTTGAATTCGTTCAAATGCAGGACAGTGGTACCACTGAAATATTTTCAGAGGTTCCTGGGGCATAAGGCATCCGCAGCCGCCAGCTGATCTGGAGTCGCTTAGGGACTGCACAGGTAGACCTGTTTGCCACCCCGGACATGACCCATTGCTCAGCTGGCCCCGGTACCTACACAGATATGCATTTACCCCAGTGAGCCTTCTTGCACAGACACTGTGCAACGTCAGGGAGGACGAGGAGCAAGTCCTGTTGGTTGCTCTGTATTGGCCCAACCGGACTTGGTTCCTTGGTTCCACGCTCCTCGCGACAGCACCTCCTTGGCCATTCCTCTGAGGAAGGACCTCCTGACTCAGAGACAGGGCACCCTCTGGCACCTGCGTCTGGACCTCTGGTTCCTGAGGGGGGCGAGGAGACTAAATCCGCCTCGCCCTCCCTCTATACCCTCTTGGGACTTAACTCTGGTGCTAACTGCACTACAGAGAGCGCCCTTTGAGCCTTTGCAGTCAGCGGAGTTAAAAAATCTGTCTCTGAAGGCAGTACTCCTGACTGTATTGGCCTCTATCAAGAGGGTAGGGGACCTGCAGGCATTTTTGGTCGACGAATCACGCCTGGAATTCGGGCCTGGTAACTTTCATGTAATCCTGAGACCCTGGCCTGGATATGTGCCCAAGGTTCCCACCACTCCCTTCCGGGAGCAGGTGGTGAGCCTGCAAGCGCTGCCTTCGGAGGAGGCAGACCCAGCCCTAGCTTTTCTCTGCCCCTTCCGTGCACCGCAGACTTACGTGGGTAAAGGCTGTCTCCAAGCAGAGGATGGCCCACTAGATAGTGGATGCCATTGTCTTGGCGTATGAACCCAAGACGTGCCCTGCCGGCTTGCTGGGCCATTCCCTTCCCCTTGGAACGGATACATGCGCTTATTGCTCCAGTCGAGTTCCCCAGAACGGCGAACCCTGTTGAGTCCTCCGCAACCCGCGGCAGTCGGACGTGGCGGAGCGTCCGACACCAGGTCTAACACTCGTATGCATTGGTGGAACTTGTGTTAGGCTGAGTTCCATATGTTGTGACCCCCACGGCGGTCCCATATGTGTATTCTTCCACGGTACGGCTCCCTATGGCGAGCCCGTGTCTTTCCCTTGGCAGAGCTTCCTCTGCCGTTTCAGTGCGGTGTTGTTCCCCCACCTACAAGGCCGGGGCCTCCCCTGGGACTTCAATATGTTGTACTGCCCAAGGCCAGTCCATATGTGTATTCTCCATATGGTAACTCCCTCTGGGCATGATGTGGCTTCCGCAGCGGCCCCTCTGGGCACGCTTTCCCAGAGCAATAGTGTGCTGAGTGGGTCTTGTGGAACAGCAGCAGTGACTCCCTGCGTGAGTTTTCCCGCTCGGAACAGACGGGGTCTGAGGGGCTCTTCACTGGGCAACTTCTCACTCTCTGAAGCGTGCATACAAAAATAAAAATAATACCAATACACATAAAATTGCTCTGTTGAGTTGCTCACAAAACAAAGTTTAAAATGTTTCATGCAATCTCCACCATAATATATGTAATGAATGGGCTACATATGTTAGTGAATTAAATTAGCTCAAAAAGGGAATTATATGTATTTATATTTAATTATTCATAATTAATCATAACGTGTGTACTGTTCTCATCTGACATGAAACAGCAAGCTAAACATGTGCCACATTTAACAGTCGAGCTACAGCTCTTGTCAGTCGACTCCACGATGAAAAGCGTTCAAAACTTAGTGTCCAGTTGTTCTCCTGAGACCTTTGTCGAAAGCGATGTGACCTTTGGGTGAAGTTCCACGTCTGAGTCTGGATTGACCAGTTCAAAGACCATAATATCTGTTGATGACTCCTCAGGTTCCAATAAAAATCTTGGTCCCATCAACCAACTGGTTCCTTGCAACTGACTTGCAGGCACGGATCTTGAGCCGAGATCGGCTGGATTGTTTTCGGTGGCTATGTATCTCCACTGACCCGGATGGCTAGACTGTCTGATGCGTTGCACGCGGTTATTCACATATACGTAGAACCTTCGAGATTCATTAGTTATATATCCCAACATAACCTTACTGTCCGTGAAGAACGTGATCCTGTCCAACTTAAGCCCTATTTCCTCTCTGATCTGGTCCGCAATCTCGGTTGCCAACACTGCAGCGCAGAGTTCTAGTCTCGGGATGGGAAGCTCTGCCAGAGGTGTCAGTTTGGCCTTGCCAAGTACGAAAATGACTTCTGTTCGACCTTCGTCATTTTCCACCTTTAAGTAGGCAACTGCTGCAATTGCCTTTACCGAGGCGTCAGAAAAGACGCATAACTCTGTAGCTTTTGCCCTGGTCAGTGAACATGTAGCATAGATGCGAATGATGTTCAGATCAAATTCGACGGCAGCATTTTCCATGACAATGGCCTTCGCAATAGCTGCCTCTGCGTCTGCTTCTTGCCTGAGCGCATCTAATTCTGCCTCTAGACGAGCCTTTTCGATTTTAATGTTCATTTCCTTTCTGATGAAGGAGGCTCTGGCTTTAGCTGCTTCTGCCTCTGCCCGTGCCGTAGCAGCTGCCACGTTGACCATGGATCGTTGAGAACGTGTAGATAGACGTGCACTAGATGACGTGCGTGATTTTGCATCAGCGTTCTTCATATTGTCTTGTATTTTTGGGGTCTCATTCATTGAAACTTTAGACTGAGGTTCTTTCTCCGAAACCATCTTTTTCTCAGAGGACGTCATTTTACTGTACTGTTCTCATCTGACATGAAACAGCAAGCTAAACTCGTTCCTTCAAAAAGTTTTCCTCCAATGAACAGGCGGTGTGTTGTACTTGGCAGGTAATTTTAATGAAGAAAAGGTAAAACTGAAATAAAAAACACATAACAAAGTACAGATAAGTAAACAAAAAATGTAATCAGCACAACAAATAAATTACTCCTAAATAGGGTCTTAAGTTATTAAATTAAATATACTCACTGATGATGCCCCATGAACAAATAAAAGATGGATGGAAAGAGATGGCATTAACTACAACATGTGCTTCTTCAACATGACTGCAGCACAACAGGAAATCCTCTCATGGTCTGAGAGACCTTCAGGTGCCTTTTGACAAATTCTAGGCAGGCTGTCATGTGCCGTCTGGCCACTCTACCATACAGGCCTGATTGGTGGAGTGCTCCAGAGATGGTTGTTCTTCTGGAAGGTTCTCCTCTCTACACAGAGAAATGCTGGGGCTCTGTCAGAGTAACCATCGGGTTTTGATCACCTCCCTGACTAAGGCCCTTCTTCCCAGATTGTTCAGTTTGGCCAGAAACTTCTTCCATTTACGGATGATGAAGGCTAGTGATGGGACATCTGAAGCGAGGCTCCGGAGCTTGTGTCGAGCAAAAAGGGCCGTTCCAGATGAAGCCCCGATTCGAGGCTTGTATCGTTTCCGTGAAAATCACGTGACGATGACAAACGAGGCCTCGGTTTCTGTTGAATACGTCATTGCTTCATTCTGAGTATCGCTTCCGGATAAAAGTGGTTCGAAACCTCGCGCCTCTTGTGGGGTTTGCAGTAGGCGTTTGCATTGGTGTTGAGGTGTTGGTTGTACGTAGTAGCGAGTAGTAGCGTGTTTGTAGTAGCATAGTTATCATTATATATCATAGCTTGTATTATATATTATATTACATTATACTTAGTTTAGTAGATTATTAGAGTAAATTAGTTCAGTAGATTATTAGAGTAAATTAGCCTATATCTAGTTGTAATACCTATAATACGTATATATATATATATATATATATATATATATATATATATATATATATATATATATATATATATATATATATATATATATATATATATTATTATTATATTTATAGCCTCCCAGTTCCATGCACTATTGCACTCCCAATCAGCACTGCACACACAATAATTTCTTTACAATCATTTGGGCCATTCACTGTCATCACTAACCCAAAGAACTACTGAATAGTTGAACACAAAGTTGTGTGTTTGTGTGAGTTGTGTGTGCATAGGTTAATACAAGCAGAGTAAAAGACTTTATTTAATACACAGGCAATAGAAAAAGGGTGTGCCCACACTATGACAATTTGGTTGCTCAGGATGAATAGATTTGTGTGCGATACATTGCTTTGCACAGCAGGTGTCACTAGGGAGCACACTGTTTCATGAGGCTTCGGCTAAATGAACCTTTTGGTGAACCAATGGGCTGGAAAGCCTCAGTGGTTCAAAAAGCCTCATTTGGCCATCACTAATGAAGGCCACTGTGCTCATTGGGACCTTCAATGCTGCAGAAATGTTTCTGTACCCTTCCCCAGATCTGTACCTCAATACAATCCTGTCTCGGAGGTCTACGGACAATTCCTTGGACTTTATGGCTTGGTTTGTGCTCTGACATGCACTGTTAACAGTGGGACCTTATATCAGGTGTGAGCCTTTCCAAATCATGTCCAATCAACTAAATATACCACAGGTGGACTCCAATCAAGTTGTAGAAACATCTCAAGGATGATCAGTGGAAACAGGAGCACCTGAGCTCAATTTTCAGTGTTACGGCAAAGGCTGTGAATTCTTATGTACTCCAAAGGGTGGTAAACATGCATCTCATACTGTGCACCATTGATTAAGAAAAAGAGAGAGGAACATTTAGATACCAAACAAGGTATGGCTGGAAGGTTAAAGCAGAGATACATTCTTACACACGAATACAAGCATTTAAAATGACCTTTACATTACTCACACATATCATGACTACTAGAGTATAACATAGGGGACATGCGTACACACAGGGATATATCAAATACATTCTGGAATAGTTTAATTATGAGGAAATCTTTACATCTCACAATTCTGACTTTATTTCTCACAATTATGTGTTTATATCTAGCAATTCTGAGAAAAAAAGTCAGAATTGCGAGATGCAAATTTGCAATTGTGAGGTAAAAAAGTTGTAATTATCTAAAATTCTGTGGGGGAAACAAGCTTCCATAGAAAAAAGAGAAATGCACATGTAAAATAATGTGATCATCAAACATTAAACAGCATACAAATCAAAACTGCCTAATGTTACTGAATGAAATCTTTACCAAAATGTATTTAAAATACTTTGATTTTATACTAAGTATACTACAAATCCATTAACATACTCTATTTACTGACATATTGCTTGAGACTTACTGATATAAATATTATAGCCTAATTAAAACTTTATTTGGAGTACTTTTTTTATTGCACAATACACATTTCTTAATATTAAGCCTAAAATGTGTTTAATATCACTATTAGTAAGGATAGTATGATCTCTTTATAAAATCAGTCTTTAAATGCAAGATATTTAAAGTAAACCTAAAGTATACAGTTCCATTTTAGCACAATCAAATATACTTAAGTATATACTTAGTTGGACCTCAGCACTATTTCTGGATTGCTAAAAGTGCATTAAAGGCACTAATATATATTTATGCATTTGGCAGACGCTTTTATCCAAAGCAACCTTCTGCATATCAGTTCCATGGTTTAACCCACTGGACCACCATTTCACATATCTCCACACATCTCAAATTGCTTTAGAAAAGTGTCTCTGGCAGAGTACCAAAACAAACTTGTAACCAATCAGCAGTAAGGGGCATGTCTACTAATGACGGGGAGAAGAGAGCGCTCCTAGCACGTCATTATTCAAAAGACACGACACAGGACGGACATTAGCCGAGCGATGACAGAGAGAGAGAGATGGCAGATAAAAAACCACATGTGGAAGAAAAGAAGGCTTACGATCAGGCAAGAAGTATCAGCTTTCCAGCACTGGAGAGAACTCAAGGAGCGAAGGCCGAGGTTGCTTTATTTCTTCTCGATAGGAGAGTAACATTGAATTTGTTTTGTTTCAAAGAACTAATATATGCTGGCTTTTGCTTGAATATGCTCACTTGCTTGTCCATTTGCGATCGTATTACTGTATAAGTCTGGAGTGTCTAAACCTCCTCACTGTGTGTTTCAAGAGTCAGTTTCCAAAGTGTGTCCAAAAAGTAAGATAATAAACTCCTAGGGCCCTATTTTAACGATCTGAAACGCAAGTGTCAAAACGCGAAGCGCAAGTAACTTTGTGGGCGGGTCTCGGCGCTGTTGCTATTTTCCCGGCGGGATAAATGGCTCTTGCGCCCGGCGCAAATCTAAAATGGGTTGGTCTGAAGTAGCTTCATTATTCATAGGTGTGGTTTGGGCATAACGTGAATAAACCAATCCGAGCGTCATCCAACATTCCCTTTAAAAGCAGGTGCGCAAGTTCCATTATGGATTGCTATTATTATGGCGTATTTACCAGGCGCACGCCAGGAGCGGTTCACAGCCGAGGAGACTGATGTGCTTGTAAGAGCAGTGAAAGACAGAGAAGTGAAGTTGTAATGTTGTACATTATGGTAAAGGTGATTTCACAGTCTTTTTTTTTTTTCAGTCTTTCAGTTTTTTCAGTTTTTCAGTCGATTTTTTTTCCTGGTTCTTGACGGACAAACCAATTTGTCAGATGTCCTTATATACATATATGTCTTGCCACTATTGGGCAAACAGGTCTTATCCTTAATTATTACAATTAGCCTGAATCATTTGTAAGCTAGATTTATGCCTATTTTTTCACATCTTCGTGGCACACCACAATGATTTCCGTCATCTCATGTGTTAATATTTTTTTAGTGTAACAATTTATGATTTGCAAATATAACTGTTGCATCTGTGTAGATTACATGAGCAAAGTGTATGCGCGTTGTGCACGCTATACATTATGGTCAAGCATGCGCCCTTAAAATAGCATAATGAACAACGCGCAACGCGCCACTGACTTTAAACTAGGTTTTTTCTGGTCAGTGGCGCAATTGTTTAATGGAACAGCAAAATAGCACCAGGGATTGTTTGCGCCGGAACACGCCTCCTTTTTTGCGCTGAACCGCCCAGGGAGCGCAAGTTCATTCACTAGTTTAGCGACGTGCTTCTGTGGAGGGAAAAGCGTGCTTTGCGCGGGTGCAAAATTGGAATGACACATGCGTCGGTGTACAAAGTCAATTGCGCTGGGTGCAAGATAGGGCCCCTAATATATGTTTGTTTCCTTTGGTTCCTCTTTTCGTGATCGATATATATCCCTCTAATCTTGTCATAATTGTAATATGTTTGTTAGTTGGACTGTCGTGCTCGTGCTATCGAGTTGTTCATGAGAACTGTGTTTGTGTTTTTGATCAACATTGGTTACCAGAAAACACTTACCCCACCTTTATGTACAAAATTAGTTGTTCCAATTTAGCAGAGTTTCTTTTTAGCCTTTAAGAAAAAAATATAAAATAAATCATTAAAAATTACGCAATTTTCTCAACTTACCCACATTCAATTGTGGATATATAAAAAAAAAAATATATATATATATATGTATTTTTTTTTTTTTAAAGCAGAAGCGCTGTTCTTTCTTTTGATATATTGCATGTTCAGATATTCTTACGACAAAATATTCTAGGGGCCATGAAAGTTTTGTGAAAATTATTAAAAAACGTCAGCAACTTTTTAAAAGAATGCTGGCGGGGAAGGAGTTAATAATTATTTGCAGTGGAAAGTTTGGAAAACACTAGAGGTAGAATTATGCTCAGTTTATATGCTCAATTTGTTTATGTTTTACATAATCATTTATGTTTGCAGTGAAATTTCAGGGGACTTCAGAGGCCACAACAGGCCTCCTGAGACATTTAGATACTATAAAAGCACTAGCACGCACTGATGACTCCACAGTCCCACTAAATCAGAGCCCATAGAGCTCATTACCTGCCATGATGGTCATTTCAGAGTATACAACAGAAGGTATCTAATAATTCTAATTCGAATAATGTTTGTAATGTAAAAAAAAAAAAAAAAAAAAAAAATTCTTAGACTGTGTTGAATTATTACTGGGCTAACCATTCATTTAATTTAATAATTATTATATTATTAAGCTAACTTAAGACTTTACATTACATGACACTGTGGCTAAAAGCTTCTAAGGTGATTGTATGTTTATTTATTTATTTATGGTTAAAAACCACATGAACTTTGTTTGCTCTCTTCCTCAGGTCAATGAAAGTATTCCTTGTGTAAGGAAAATGGGAAATGGAACATATTTTTACTTAATGTTGTTTGAAAATATTGGGAGCATAAAATATGCTTTCTTCACTATGGCGTTTATTTTTTACTGTGCTGTCATATACTTTAATGTCCTTATTATTCTTGTGATATTTATGGAAAAGACATTGCACCAGCCCATGTATATTCTGATTTCATGCTTGTCCATCAACTCTGTATATGGTACAGCTGGCTTTTTCCCAAGGTTACTGAAAGACTTGCTGTCTGATGCACACTCAATCTCCTTTGAAGCATGTCTTGTACAGAGTTTTGTCATTTACTCATATGCATCTTTTGAGCTTACTATATTAATGCTAATGGCAATCGATAGGTTTGTTGCAATCAGCAAACCTTTGCATTACAACAACATAATTACCACACGGTTTCTAACTGTTTCAATATTTATAGCATGGCTTTATCCAGTGATTTTTGTTGGTATTAGTGGTCTTTTGACTTCCAGGCTGACAATCTGTGGGAACAAATTGTTAAAGGTGTACTGCCACAACTATGAAATTGTCAAACTCTCATGTGTGAACAATACTATTAATAATATTTATGGCCTGATTGTTACGATCACGACAATTTTTATCCCTTTGAGTTTTATATTTTACACCTATATCAGAATTATTATAATTTGTCAAAGAAGCACACAAAAGTTCAGGAGCAAAGCATATCAAACTTGTATTCCACACATGGTAATCCTTTTAAATTTCTCAGTTGGTATTTTTTTAGAGCTCACTTTGAGTCGATTTGTGATTGGGGAACTTCCTATAGCGCTAACTGTTGCCATTTCTCTTGAATTTATTGTTATACCACCCTTTGTAAACCCTATTGTATATGCTCTAAAACTTCCTGATATCCGCAAAAAACTTTGGCATCTTATAAAAGCCTCCAAATAGCCTGATTTGTCTCTGTTGTAATACTGTTACACAGAAAACCAAGTTTGAAGAAATTTAAAGATAATCCCTCACCTTTTGGTTTTTAAAGCTATGTACAATAAATGTGACAGTTTTCACCTCTCCGAATTCTATACAGATTTTCTTTAAATTACCTCCTCGGGAAATATATATGTATAATGATTTAGGAATCAGTTGAGAGGTTCAAATAATCTGTTTACATACTTTATATCAAATAATTACAAAGATAACACTTTAGAGTAATGGTCCGTCATGAATAAGTAACTGTGCAGGAAGTAATGCAGGACTAATGAGTAGTACTACATTAACACTTCAGCTGCTACTTTTAACTAATATAGAAACAAGATGAACTAATCAGTAAGTAATATCAAATTTAAGACTAAGATAGGTCCTTATTAGGTAATCAATAATTACTGAATGGGATTGGCATCACTAAGAACCAATAGGTAACTATGACAAATTATAAAGAATTACTAATTAATTACTAATCACAACATTAATGTGTCTGAGATGTGAGAAATTGTCTTTTTTTTTAAATCTCAGTGTGGTCAAAAAATGCATCACTAATTACTCTATTACCTCTTCAAGGACTACTAGTGATCTGGACCATTATTTTAAAGTGAAAAAACATTTTTCACTTTAAAATAATGGTCCAGATCACTAGTAGTTCCTGCATAGTGACTAGGTAACCTTTGAGTAAATAGTGATGCATTTTATGAATTTACTCAGAGTAAAAAAGATGATTAACTATGTCTCAGACACACAATAATGTTCTTTATAATTTGTCAGTTATTTAATAGTTATTAATGAGGCTAATCCCATTCAGTAATTATTGATTACTTAACAAAGAACTCTCCTAAAAATCGATATTACTTACTGATTAGTTTATCTTGTTTCTATATTAGTTAATAGTAGTAGCTGAAGTGTTAATGTAGTAATACTCATTAGTCCTGCATTACTTCCTGCATAGTTACCTATTAATGACAGACCATTATTCTAAAGTTTTACCAATATTTGGTGTAGTTATACCCATTGTCAATAGAAAATATAATAATAAAAATAAAAGTGATTCCATGCTGGACGGACACACACACACGTAAAAATAAAAAAACAAACCATTATTTTATTTATATATGTGCCCTGCCACAAAGCAAAAATGCTTCAGGAATGGTTTGAGGAGCACAACGAGTTTGAGGTGTTTACATGGCCTCCAAATTCCCCCGATCTCAATCCAATCGAGCTTCTGTGGGATGTGCTGAACAAACAAGTCCGATCCATGGAGGCCCCACCTCACAACTTACAGGACTTAAAGGATCTGCTGCTAAAATCTTGTTGCCAGATACCACAGCACACCTTCAGGGGTCTAGTGGAGTCCATGCCTCGATGGGTCAGGGCTGTTTTGGCAGCATAAGGGTGACCAACACAATATTAGGAAGGTGGTCATAATGTTATGCCTGATCAGTGTATACTGTACCTGGCTGCTGTCTTTAAAGCAGAAAAAATAAATAAAAAACTCAAAGCTGGAGCCGGGCTTGGCTGCTAGTCTGCTAAGCTTAATCAGAAGGGCTTTCGGCCTCTGGTTTCCAAACATTGTACGTTTTTGGAAAAAGCAAGCACCTCATGAGCAGTCACGAGACAATAGGCACTTCTGGGATACAAACCCAGGATCTCCTCTCTACTAGACAGGCACTTTAACCATCTAAGGCACCGTACCAACAATTTTTCTGATAGGTTTAATTCTAACCTATAGTTTAAATTATATAAAAAATAAAGTCTAATTTTATAACTTTTATGTAAACACCACAAATGTACTGGTTGTGCAGGCATCAAGGTGCATCTTTAATGTATACGCAAAAAAATACCTCACTAACAAGTTTGTTTTCATTTTTAGTACAGGCATCACTGAAAAGGGTGATATTCAAGTGGACAAGGTTTTTATAATTAGTGAAGGGGTTGTCAACCTTCTCGTTCACTGGTTGAGAAACAGGTTTAATCCACCCATTTCCATCAGTTTGGATATGGATTTGTGGTCTAGTTGCCAACATATTAAACAGACATTTACCTGGTTATCAGCAAACAGAGGAACAGCCTCAACTCAGGGGTTTTTTTTTTTGTACGAATTTCAGCTATATATTTACATATAAAACTTTAGGATCTCAGGGAGAACACACCAAGCTCAATGGAGGCAAAAGAGGTCGTCATTGGACAGTGTTAAATTCAGTTTATCTGCAAAAAAAATTTAATTCTAAAGTGTTGTTCCTCTGTAATAGCCATTAGCATACATTTCACAGATTACTGGGACCAGAAGATTTTTAAAGTGGATGATGCCCCTGCTCCTATTCATAAATATTTACAAAAAAACCGTCTCCGGTTACGTATGTAACCTAGGTTCCCTGAGAACAGGGAACGAGACGCTGCGTCAGCTTGACGCTACGGGGAACGCCTCCAGCGTGACAGGTGTCTGAGCTACAATCGAATCACATCAGTCCTACTGACCGGCGACAGCCGATGATGTCATCAGGGTGCGACCAGGAAGTATATAAGGGCGCCTCTGCCAACATGACACCGCCCTTCGTCTTCAGGGACTGTCCGGCAGGCAAACCCTGAGGCATGGCAAAGCGACGCAGCGTCTCGTTCCCTGTTCTCAGGGAACCTAGGTTACATACGTAACCGGAGACGTTCCCTTTCGAAAGGGAACTCGCGCTGCGTCAGCTTGACGCTACGGGGAACGAAATACCAACGCCGCCATGCCGAGGGGAGTGCATGCCTACTGGCAGTGACAACTGTCAGAACAAACAAATTCAACTGAAATGCCTGAACCACTCCCCCTCTGGTCACATAAGGCTGTCAGTGACAGCATTCCCTACGGTCATAGCCCAAGCTATGAGCCCGAGTAGGAAGCTTCGAACACTTAGAGAAGTTCTACCCAGGCCGCTCAAAGGCCCGGATCCAACCCATTCGAAAGAAGGGGGCTCCTTTAAGGGAATGTGGCTAGGGGGCCCTAGGGCGCCCCAGCCAGCCACTACTGCCACCAAGGAGGCCTAGCTTGGTGCCTTTTTCAACGGGCACTTCAGCCGGGCCATCCCTGTCTGTTCGATAACAGAGCCTCTGGACACTCGCCTCCTGAGGAGGCATCCAATCCCAGGGACTGCAGAATGGCAGTGGCCTCCTCGGACCGGATCTCAGAGACGGGAATCCTGGAGAGCAGCACTCAGCTTAGCGCTTTCTACCCTTGCCAGCGAGGAGAGTAATCTGCTCAATCCTAGGATCTACTGAGCTATTATCAGATAGAAACACTCAGGAGGCAAGACTGGCCTAAAAGCTGATCTAATTGGGAGGCCACCCTAGGGGCCTACGACCACCCGATCAGGCCCAGGCAGCCTTGGCTCACATATGACCCTTCCGAAAGGAGGGGAGCTTAAAGGGGGCTGCCCGGTAGGTAAACCAGGTTGCAGGCTGAAATCCCCTCCTTGGGGACCAAGTAGCAGAAGCGACACCAGTCGCGCTAGGGTGACCACTAGCTGTCAGCATCATGCCAGTCAATAGTCTTTGAACTGAGATCCAAAGACCCATTAGGGAGGCCTAGTGAGGCCCAGTGTATGCCAGAGAAGCCTGAGAGGTCATGCTCAGGAACTCGCTTAGAGGGAGGCCTGGTGAGGCCTACTACCTGATAGCAGTTGAAGCCGACTGTCAAAGTAGCTGGAAAACGGAAACTCGTTTTCTCAGGGAGGCCTAGTGAAGGCCTACTACCTGAAGGTCAAGCTACACCAGCTAGCCGAGTATCCTGACTCGGGAACTCGCCCTCAGGGAGGCCTAGTGAGGCCTACTACCTGATAGCAAGCCTCAGGGAGGCCTAGTGAGGCCTACTACCTGATAGCGACTCGTGCTAGCTGTTTCTCAGGTGACTGGAGCCCAGGAACATGCCCTTAGGGAGGCCCGGTGAGGCCTACTACCTTACGACCAGTCTTAGGGAGGCCTGGTGCGGCCTACCACCCAACAACAGCTTAGCAGCCCATGCTAGCTGACACCGCGACTGGCGAATGGGAGCCTGCTTCCAGGGAGGCCTAATGGGGCCTACCACCTCACAGCAGGCCTGCAGGGACAGCTTCCTGGTGACAGGAGTGAAAAACTGCAATGTTATAACCTTGGGCTGACAGTAGCTTCTCTGCTGGCTGACAAAAATAAACATCCAACTGCTGACAAGGGTTATAGTTGGGAACTGCTACTTGAAACCGACATCGTTGGGGAGTAATATATACAGCAATACACAAGGGGCCGAACTTTGCAGAGGCCTACCAAGGCTGACTACCTATGTTCAAGGTTGCAGCTAGTAATTTGCCAACCTCCCCAAACGTCGGGACTCACTCGCAAGGAGGCCTAACTCTGAGGCCTACCACCTGACCTGGAGTCTACTGCCAAGACTGCCCCAGCTGGCTACCCACAGCCAGCTGGCCTAAAAAATCATCCCAGCCTAGCTGGGTGACCCATCCCGAAGGCCTCCAATTCCTTCTGGAGCCAACTGTACAATGGTGCAATCTTATCGGCAGCGCCTACAAACACTGGAACCTAATCACATTGTCCATAGCAGGGTACTCGGCAAACCAAACGCCTTGTACCCCCTAAGCGGGGGGAGTACCACATACGCCACCCACCTCATGAAGGTCCTAGCTTTAATAGCGCCTATCATACCGTGTGAGGGCGTCAGCCATGGCAATACTCTGGCTACAAGGGAGCTCACGACCAAACCTACATAAACCAAAAGGTTGTGAAGTGCTGCTCAACCCGAGCCATGGGTGAGGCAGAATGATACAGAGCTGGATGTGGAGGTACTCAAATCTACCCTGCTTTGTCAGGGGAGTACGACCAACTGGCCATGAAAATACATTAGAAAGGCCAGCGCCTGCCAAAAAACTGGCAGCCTCTAAACACTAGCTCTGGAGGGCCGGGTTGAGTATGCATACGGAATTTTCGTACTTGCATGAAAAAACGCCTTAACCCTGCCCCACGACTACTGGCTAAGTCGCTATCAATTCTCCACAGCACCAACCTGCATTACTAGCAAAGGCCCCAGAACGCAGGCAAGGGGACGGGCCTTGGCCGGACTACTCTGCGTAAGAGGAGGCTGCATTAGGGACAAATAATAAAGCTAAGTTCAAAAAAGGAACAGCTACCCGGAGCGCTAGCGCTTCTTGGCGCGCGACTCCGTAATCCCTAGAAAGCCTAGGCCAATCTAGATCTATACCCGAGGTCCCGAACAGGGCCACTACTATTGCATCATAGCAAAAAGGGGCACTCGAGTAGAAGTGCCAGTCATTACATAGATCAGGCCCTAGATCTAACTGTAGTTCTAGCATAGTCTGATCCTGCACTCTCCAGAAATTTACACTGAGAGAACCAACAGACCGCCTTACCCTGAGGCGGCTACCAGTTAGTAGTTTAATACTAGGAGAAAAAATGCCAAACCTTTCCTCAGAAAAACAAGCCCCTCTTTTTTTTTTTTTTTTTTTTTGCTACAAACCCTCAGGAATAAGCAGCATTCCCAGCGTTAATTCTAACGCATTTTCTTGGTTTTTTAGAACTGGGAATAACAAAGGGGTGTACAGCACACACAGCGTGTAGCATATATAATATTTGCTGGCCTCCACTAGCAATACTAGCTCAATTATACAGAGCTTAAGCAACTGGTAATCATTCTAGCCAACCTAACAGGGGAACTACAGGCCCTTTTAGAACATATCCAGCGATCCCCGAAGACCTCATCAGGGAGCATAAGTCAGAAATATATGAAATAATTTCCCATTTATAGGGGACTTACCCGCTCTCCTGCGGCACACCATGATATCGACCCACAAGCTTTATTCCCATATGAATGCTTAGGTGTAATACTACCACGGGGCTGAGGGAGGCGCACTCACGCACCAAGGTAGGCAGGCCGTCAGAGTCTGACGGATTCTCCGCTCATCATGGGCCCGCCCGGCCTGGTGTACAAGCGCCTGGGGAGAAAGAACTAGGAGAAGGACGCCTCCCTAGTCTCAGCGCGCCCTAGGGGGAGGAGACCTGTCCCAGCGTGGTCTTCTTCGCTGGAACTTCTCTGGATCTCCGCGGAATGCATGATTTAAATGCAGCTGAGCGTGCCTTCGCCTCTCTGAATCTTTCCACCACCGCCTCGACGGAGGTGCCAAAGAGTTCAGAGGGCGAAACCGGGGCATTGAGGAGAAAGGCCTTCTCTTTCACCCCGATGTCCGCAAGGTTCAGCCACAGATGCCTCTCCGTAGCTACCATAGCCGCCATTGAACGCCCAATGGCGACCGCCGTTTGTTTGGAAGCACGGAGAGCCAGATCTGTGGTGAGGCGGAGCTCAGCCATCACGTCAGGGGGTAGGCCCTCCCCCTGATCAAGATCCTTCAGCAAGTCAGCCTGGTATGCCTGCAGCACCGCAGTGGTGTGCAGTGCTGCAGCGGCCTGACCCGCTGACGTGTACGCCCTGCCATTCAAGCGCGAGGTGTTTCTCATCGCTTTAGACGGCAGGGTGGGAGCTCTAAGTGTCGATGGCCTCCCCGATACGAGATAGTTCGCAAACGTCTCATCGATAGGAGGCATCGACACGTACCCAGACTCGGCCAATCCTTCGACATCAGCGAAGTTTCCACGCTGATGCCGAATTAACCTGGCCGAGTATGGGTTCTTCCATGCCCCCACGATCTGACCGTGCAGATCGGGGAGGAATGGAAGGCTCCCTAGAGGTGATGGGTTATGGCCAGAGAGAAAGCGATCATCCAGGCGACCTGGACGCTCGGGTTCTCTCCTAGCACGCTGCCAATGTAACTCCAGCCTGTTGGTGGCGCGCTCCATAACATCCATCAACTCCGCATACACGGGGCAAGATGGCTGAGAGGGTTCGGCCTCAACCGATTCATCACCACCCTGCCCAGCCATCCTCTGCTCGATTGGAAGAGCATCGGCTGACGAGGAGGAGAGATCCGACTCCTCCTCCGCCAGCCGCCCCTCGCGACCTGGCTGATCGTCTGTGAGGACCACACCCTCCTCCAGACAACGAGCCAGGTCCGTCTGGGAACCCCAGGACCTACGTCGCCACTCAGCCTCAGCGTGAGCGGGACCGTCCCCAGACGCTGGCCCCTCTTCCCTCGAGAAGAGGGCCAGGCGAGAGCGGAGCGTTCGGATGGGAAAACGCTCGCAATTCGCGCAAGAGGCTCCCTCGAGAACCTCCCGCGCGTGCTCTTCCCCCAGACAGTACACACAGAGATTATGCGTGTCTTCAGGCGTCAAATACCTCGGACACGGATCCGCGCACTTCCTAAAGTGCCGCGTCTTCTGTGAGCACTTCATCCTTTCAACTAACGTGATTCTCTTTCTATGTATACACCAGACAAGACAGTCACTGAAGACGAAGAAGCGGTGTTATGTTGGCAGAGGCGCCCTTATATACTTCCTGGTCGCACCCTGATGACATCATCGGCTGTCGCCGGTCAGTAGGACTGATGTGATTCGATTGTAGCTCAGACACCTGTCACGCTGGAGGCGTTCCCCGTAGCGTCAAGCTGACGCAGCGCGAGTTCCCTTTCGAAAGGGAAATTTCTATTTCCTATATGCATTGAAAGTTATAAATACAACACATTACAAATACATCAATTTATTTGTAGAGAGGTGTACATAAGGAATGTCAAGGTTGCACTGCAAATAAATATTTTACTTGAAACAATAAAGCAGAAAGAAAAAAAATTATGTACTTGTACACATCCTTTGATTTTCCAAAAATATCAATCATAGAAAATCTATGAAATCTACGCCTCAAAAATCAGGAACACTCTATTTGACCCTCTGAACTAATTGTCAACAAAATATTTATTATTCTTTCAGATACACAAATACATTTTGTGAACTTTGACTTGTATCTGAATAGGATTATGAAGTGTCTTCAATCAGACACTAGTACACTGAGGATATTTTTAATATAGACTCAGTATAACAATATAATAGCAAGGTTATTAAATGGCACAAAGTAAAAAAATAATTAAAAGGATAAATCTAATTCAAATGACAAAAACAAAAACAAAGGTATGGCAGAAATGGCTGTCCGACTGCATAGTCATAGTACAACCAAATAAATAAATAAATAGAGTAGTTATCATTGCATTTAGAAAATAACCTAAACCATCAAAGAGCTGCCCAAATAATATGTTTCTTAAGTGATGGACAACTGTTAGGAAATAAAACTGTCAAAAAGTTTTGTAAGTTCTTATTTTAGTAACCAAACAGCTAAAGAGATTTTCATCCTTCTCCAGGTCTAAATCTATCAGTAGTGTAATGCCTTGCTTGCGAGGTAATAGCACCTATATGACTTATTGCAACTCGGGACATTGTGTATATAAATCACAAAAGACAAATATGCCAAAAACATATTCAAAAACAAAATGCAGATTCTCCCATTCATTATCTTTCCTCTGTGTGTATCAAAGCCAGCTGAAGTTCAGGGGAGCAACAAGATGCTGTCCTGCTTGCTTCCTGATTATCAACGCATATAACACTATATAAAGGGTGTGAGCGTCAACACACCTTGCAACACATATGTGAGCATCAACACATATATTTATATAATATTGACAGGTTTATGAGAGCAAAACAAATACACATGCTCACAGAGCTTTAAAAGGTAGCAGCAGCAACTCTCAGCAAAAGTGATATTCAGTGAAATCTGGACACCAGCAAACATCAAAATCAAAACAGGTGGGCCTAAAACAACAGAAGAAATGGTAATAATGTGGCATTTAAAGATCAAATTAAGTCAGTTTCTAGAAAAATGTTACAGAAATAAAAATCAAGATGTTAAATTATGATAAAGAAAAAGGAAAACAATCATGATAATATTTATGTCGTCATACATAAACCACTAAAATGAATAAGCAGTTATATTTACTTTTTTGTTTGAAAGCAATGAGGTGATGCTTCAAATCCTTTCACAGTGATAAAACGACATTCACAGGACGGTACACCGACAGGCCTTTGGGACTGGTTTACATGAGATGCCCATGAGGAAAACAATCTTACCACTAGTTAAATAAAGCTATACTGATCTGCGAAGCAGGTTGTTCTTGTCAGGCTCAAGAAACTCCTCCTCCAAACAAGAGATATCGCTGCAACACAATTGAAAAAATAAATAAATGAATGAATACATTTATTTACATTTATGCATTTGGCAGACGCTTTTATCCAAAGCGACTTACATTGCATTCAAGGTATACATTTTTGAACATTTTGTCAGTTCTTGCTTTCCCTGGGAATCGAACCCATGACCTTGGCGTTGTAAGCGCCATGCTCTACTGTTTGAGCTACAGGAAAGCTAAATATATATATATATATATATGTATTCCCTATTTGATCATCCCTATGTGAGCAGGACACACGTGTACCGTATGTAGCAGTTTGGAATGCACTTGGCAAAGGGAGCGGCGTAAATTCCTCATTATCTTCAGCTGGGATGTTCCGGTGACAACGCAGCACAGTGTCCGTCAGCAGATCAGGGTTGCCAGATATTCACAACAAAACCCGCCCAATCGCTACTCAAAACTAGCCCAAAACAAGCCCAGTCTCATTTCAGTGGGGGTTTTTTTTGGTAAAAATCTCTTATGGGGGGTAAAATATATGTCTTTTTGGCAGGGTTTCCTGCTGAAATACGCATTCCCGGTGCTAAATATCACACAATTGGGGTCGCTTCAACCTGCGGACATGTATGAACTTGGCAACACTGCAGCAGATGTCGCAGTTTTATCTGCATCATTTTCTTTTTTTTAGCCTAACTGTTGCAAATAAAAATAAACATTTTTTATTTTAAAATGTTTATAAAAATATGCTTTGTAATACTGTATATAAAAAGTAATATAACTCTTAAAAATATGAATTGTATATTTATTTATGCCGGCGCTGCGTTGTCACGGGAACATCCCAGCTGAAGATAATGAGGAAATTACGCCGCTCCCTTTGCCAAGTGCATTCCAAACTGCTACATACGGCACACGCGTGTCCTGCTCACATAGGGATGATCAAATAGGGAATACTGATTCCCGTGTCCTGCTCACATAGGGATGATCAAATAGGGAATACTGATTCCATTTGGAACTCACCCCGTGAACCGTTCGGTACGAATACGCGAACCGTTACACCCCTAATATATATATATATATATATATATATATATATATATATATATATATATATATATATATATATATATATATATATATATATATATATATATATATATATAAAAAATAATACATTAAAATAATGTGGCCATGAAAATGATTGGAACACCTGAATACAGTGATATATATAATGTGTGTGTGTATATTTATACACAGAGATCAAATTTATTCATACAGTTGCCTTCTATATACACTATATTGCCAAAAGTATTGGGACACCCCTCCAAATCACTGAATTCAGGTGTTGCAATCACTTCCATGGCCACAGGTGTTTAAAATCAAGCACTAGGCATGCAGACGCTTCAACAAACATTTGTGAAAGAATGGGTCTCTCTCAGGAGCTCAGTGAACTCAAGGTACCATGATTGGTTGCCACCTGTGCAATAAGTCAATTCGTGAAATTTCCTCACTACTAAATATTCCACGGTCGACTGTTAGTGGTGTTATAACAAAGTGGAAGAAATTGGAAACAACAGCAACTCAGCCATGAAGTGGAAGGCCACGTAAAATCACAGAGCGGGGTCAGCGCATGCTGAGGCTCACAGTGCGCAGAAGTCACCAACTTTCTGCAGAGTCAACAGCTACAGACCTCCAAACTTCATGCAGCCCAGATTAGCTCAAGAACAGTGTGTAGAGAGCTTCGTGGAATGGGTTTCCATGGCCGAGCAGCCATGGGTTGGGCTTTCTGGGATGGTCCTTAAATGGTTCAGGTCATACTTAGAAGGGAGAGGTTATTATGTGAGTATAGGTGACCATAAGTCTGAGTGGACATCCATGACATGCGGAGTCCCACAAGGGTCAATTCTTGCTCCACTCCTATTCAACCTGTATATGCTGCCACTGAGCCAAATAATGAAAAAGAACAAAATTGCTTACCACAGCTATGCTGACGACACCCAGATCTACTTAGCCCTATCACCTACTGACTACAGCCCCATTGACTCCCTGTGCAAATGCATTGATGAAGTTAACAACTGGATGTGCCAAAACTTTCTTCAGTTAAACAAAGACAAAACCGAACTCATTGCATTTGGAAACAAAGATGAAACTCTCAAGGTGAACGCATACCTTGAAGCTAGGGGTCAAATAACTAAAGATCAAGTCAGGAATCTGGGTGTGATTTTGGAATCAGACCTGAGTTTCAGTTGTCATGTCAAAGCAATAACTAAATCAGCTTACTATCATCTGAAAAATATATCAAGAATTAGATGCTTTGTTTCCAGACAAGACTTAGAGAAACTTGTTCATGCTTTCATCACCAGCAGGTGGACTATTGTAATGGTCTTCTCACCGGCATTCCCAAAAAGACCATTAGACAGCTGCAGCTCATACAGAACGCTGCTGCCAGGATTCTGAGCAGAACCAGAAAATATGACCATATCACACCAGTCCTCAGGTCTTTACACTGGCTTCCAGTTACATTTAGAATAGATAAGTATTATTACTGGTATATAAATCACTTAATGGCCTAGGACCTCAATACATTACAGATATGCTCACTGAATACAAACCCATCAGATCACTCAGATCATCAGGATCAAGTCAATTAGAAATACCAAGGGTTCACTCAAAGCAAGGAGAGTCTGCTTTTAGCTATTATGCCAGCCGTAGCTGAACAGATCAGATGTGCTCCAACAGTAGCCACTTTCAAATCCAGGCTCAAAACACATCTGTTTAGCTGTGCATTTACTGAATGAGCACTGTGCTTTGTCCGAACTGCTTGCACTTTAATTTATATGTTTCAATTTAACCCTGTTTTTATTTTTAGTTTTAATTATACTTTTTTAATTTTTTGTTAAGGCTGTCTGGGTGGAAGAGGTTGAAGAGACAGGGGAGCGATAAATCGAAATCCCTCCGGCGCACGGACAATCCGTTTAGATCTGCTCTGACGGATAGATCTGTATAGATTTGGCTAAATGCGAGTTCTGTAAAGCCACAGTGACCTATTTGGGTAAGCAGGTAGGCAAAGGCCAAGTTCGTCCAGTGGAGGAAAAGGTAGATGCCCTCAAAGAATTCCCTGCCCCCACTACTCGTCGCGAGTTGAGGAGGTTCTTAGGCATGGCAGGGTATTATAGAAGTTTCTGCAAGAATTTCTCTTCTGTTGCGAAACCCTTGACCGACTTGCTTAGCCCTGCAAAGGAATTAATTTGGTTAGCTGAGGGCCAGAGTGCTTTTGAAGTCATCAAACATTTGTTGTGTAGCTCTCCGGTGTTGTCCGCTCCTAATTTTTTCTGTCCCGTTTAAGCTAGAGGTTGACGCGAGCGCAGTTGGAGCAGGTGCTGTGCTGCTGCAGGAAGACGAGGAGGGTATCGGCCATCCAATTAGTTTTTTTCTAGGAAGTTTAACAGACATAAGTCTAACTACTCTTCCATTGAAAAGGAGGCGTTGGCTTTATTGTTGTCATTGCAACATTTTGAAGTCTATGTCGGGTCTTCTTCGTATCCTGTGGTGGTTTATACCAATCACAATCCTCTCACATTCCTG